>NC_136057.1:841153334-841753149 GCF_964261635.1 Lissotriton helveticus
ATGGATACCGAATTTCTCACTACTAGCCAAACCCTTGCTGGCACTACTCTGTAAAGACACGCCAAATCCTATGCCTTGGTCTGAAGATTGCCAGACGAGTTTCCACGAGTTGCGTGGTGCATTATGTTCGGCTCCTGTGTTGGGAAACCCCAACTACAGTAAGCCTTTTACATTATATGTCCATGAGAAGGAAGGTTGTGCATTATCAGTTTTAACACAACAATTTGGGGACAGACAGCGCCCATGCGCGTATTTTTCGGCAACTCTAGACCCTGTGGCTAAAGCCCTACCAAGTTGTCTGAGGGCTACCGCCGCAGCAGCTGTCTGCATTCGACAATCCGCTGGATTAGTCATGAACAATACTCTGATCGTTATGGTTCCGCATGCAGTAGACATTTTACTAAACAGGACGAAGACACAACACCTTACTAGCGCTCGACTATCCAGTTACGAACTTACAATGCTAGCAAGTCACATCCACATAAAGAGGTGCGATACACTGAATCCCGCAACATTATTACCCATTCCGACAGAAACAGACAAGATTGATAACCATGACTGCTGTTTTAGGACAGAAGAAGAGACAAAAGGGAGAGTAGACTTACAGGACCCTCCCCTTCCTGAATGCAACGATACTTTATGGGTTGATGGTTCATGTTTCAAGCTGCCGAATGGTGATACGACTGCAGCATATGCCGTAACGACATTACACACCATTATAGAGACCGCGCGCATTTCCCATAATTCTGCACAAGCTGCAGAGCTAATTGCGCTTACCAGAGCATGTGTGTTAGCGAAAGGAAAGCGAGTGAATGTGTACACTGACAGCCAATACGCCTTTGGTGTGGCTCACAGTTTTGGGAGATTGTGGCGTGAACGTGGGTTTCTTACGTCACATGGTGCAAAGATACAACATGGTCAGTTAGTTAATGAACTCCTCGAGTCACTGACGTTGCCACTACAAGTTGCCATTGTAAAATGCAGTGCACACAAAAAGATTCAGGATGATGTTGGCCGCGGGAATGCATTTGCAGACGAGGTTGCGAAAGAGACTGCAAGGAACACAATGAGTCGGATGTATGTTGTAGGTCCCGCTAGATGGATTACTGATGTGGGAATGTGTGAGGATACCATCGAAAGCGTGAAATCTATACAAGCCGAGGCAACTGAGAAAGAGGTGAATGAATGGAGAGAAAGTAAGGGTAGGTTAGATACGAATGGTTGTTGGGTCGAATTGTCAGAACACCAGCGATGGCTATTACCTAACGCCTATGTACTTGCAGTAGTAACAATGGCTCATGGATTTGCGCACATCAGTTCGAAAGGAATCTGTAAAGTATTGGCCCCAGTATGGCAAAATAGCAATATCCCGAAATATGCAGAGAATGTGGTCAGAAACTGTATGGTGTGTTTGAAGTACAATCCCGGTAGGGGAACCCCAACTCCAGCTGGTCATTTTGCACCTCCAACGTATCCGTTCGAGGTTTTGCAGCTCGATTTCATTCACATGGAGAGATGCAACAATCTGAAGTATGTGCTCGTTGTTGTTTGCGCTTTCTCCAGGTGGGTGGAAGCATACCCCCTTAAGGACAATACTGCCTTGTCAACTGCCAAAGCTCTTGTCAAAGAGTTCTTCCCGAGATTCGGCATGCCTAGAATCGTCTGGAGTGATAATGGAAGTGAATTCGTAGGACGCGTGATGAAGAGAGTGTGTGAGTGTTTAGGCATACACCAAAAGTTTCACTCTGCGAATCACCCCCAATCAGCTGGATTAGTAGAGTGCTACAATGGCACTTTAAAGCTCAAATTAGCCAAGATCCAAGCCTGTACAGGTCTTAAATGGCCTGACGCCTTGCCCCTAGCACTCTTGTCAACCAGAATGACAGTCCATTCCAGATTAGGACTTAGCCCCCATGAGATAGTGTTTGGCCGCCCAGCCAACGTCTGGGGCGTGCCAAGGCCAAAGAAACTCAGCGAAATAGAGCACCCCGTACTGCTTGACTATTTGTGCGAATTGACAACTAAATTGCGTGTTTTACACCAACAGGTTCACAGTTCCTCTCCGCCAGCCTCTGACGATCCAGGTCACTCCATCGCACCCAGCACATGGGTCTTGGTGCGGAATTTCCAGCGCACAAACAACGGACAGCCGAGGTGGACCGGACCATACCTGGTACTTCTTTCCACGAGATCAGCTGTTCGGGTGGAAGGCAAAAAGAACTGGGTGCACGGGACCCATTGTAAACGGGTCCCTCTGCTCCTTCCATACGACCGGTGGGTCAACGAAGGAATTGCCGACTCCGAGACAGAATCCATACCTCGTTTTATCCCTTTCAGCGATGCACGTTTAAAAGAAACTGGTACCGAAAAGGAGAGTGATCATATTTTACAAGGACTTGTGCCACCGTCTATGCAGTTGGACACTACCGAACCTGAGACATTGTTTGAAGACCACACCGTACCTGGGAAACAACAATATAATCTAAGGTCAAGACAAAGAGACAAATAAAAAGCAAACCAATGTGATTTCCCTTCCCCCAAGAACTATTTTTGATTTTTTCAGCTCTCTCACTCTCAGGAAACTTGCTCATTTTTGATTTTCGAACCGCCATCCGGTTCTGCTGCTAGGGTCGCGGTTGAAGTCTGGGGAGTGCAACTAGGGACGTCTAGGTCAACGGTTCTGGTTGGTCCAAGGGAGTTACCCCGGACTGAACAGAGCGCACTCCCTGGCAGAACCAACCTACCACCGCGGGCAGCAACTAGAGGATGGAGTTTCCTAGGGTAAAGAGACCTACCAGACTCACGAACTTTGAAAGACAATTATGCACTGTACTGGCCAAAAGAAGGTTTTTGATAACATGTATTTTAATGTTGTGTAGCATAACGATGTTTTTGACTGGTTATACTCTATTCGTATTCCAAGTTACTTTTTCAAATGACACCCGGCCACCAACTCCTCCTACTATCTCTCCACACTACTTTCACCCTCTACCTGAACACGAGTCTGCCAGAAGACTCGAATTTGTAAATAACTCATTCATTCAACTTCTACACCAACACCAGTCCATAATGAACACATCGAACTGTTGGGTATGCGGACTCATGCCGCACACGACGGATAAGGGTATCCCATACTTCATCCTGCCATTCAGTTATTATGGTTCTCTGTGGGCTTTCCAGACCATGTTCCTATTCGCCCTAGAACCATACCCGACCCGTTCTACTGAGAGTGATTCCAGTAACAAGGCACTAATAGCAGGGATAAGAAATATGAGTAGAGAGTTCGACACCTATCTTACGATTCCCAAAGATGAACTCACTCCGTACACTCGTTGGAACGTAACTAAATATGGGGTTTACCTGAGTAAGAGCCAGACAGCAAAGAAATCCCGCCCAGTTTGGATAGTACCCAACCGAGGTCACTTATGTATACAAGGTATCGGCAGGGATCCCAAAGCACAATTAGGAAAGAGTATATGCACGGAAACATATGTGTTCGCTTCCCGAACTTCCCCTATACTATTAGCAGCCAAAGGCACGTATTTCGTCTGCCATGACCAAGCCTACACCTGGTTGCCCCCTGACTTCTCAGGTACATGTTTTATCTCATTTCTGCTGCCTCCCACCTACACGGCCAGAGCAGATTACCATCGGACAAGGACAGCTAGAGGTGTCGTGAGTAAAGACGACACCGCGGGTCAGGAATTCGCTGACTTCGCAAAGGGTTTTCTGCCATTTTGGGGGCCTATGGTGAACAGCAGGAATATTCGCCAGTTATCGAGGATAGTTGAATCCGCCGTGATTACAACGGCCGGAGCCCTTGGCAATTTGACGACCGAACTTCAGTCGGATCGACTTATGACCCTTCAGAACCGAGTTGCCCTAGATATCATACTCGCCGATCGTGGTGGTGTGTGTAGAGTGATCCAATCCAGTTGTTGCATTTTCATCCCTGATAACGCACCGACAGTGTACCAGGCCATCTCTAAGCTACACGAGATATCTGGTTCCCTTCACGTAGAAAAAGGGGACTGGTCCTTACTAGGGTGGTTCTGGGAACTGATCGCTACCTGGGGATGGAAAACACTGATCTTCATTGGGATGATCTTAGCACTTCTGTTTATGTTCTGTCTGTGTGTACAGTGCGCTCCTGCACTATGTGGCCTTTGTGCTACCTCATGTGTACGGAAGCCTGTGTCAAGGGACGAACTGAGCAACAGAATGATGCTACAGCAGCATCTCCACGAATTCCTTCATACAGACTTAAACTCGGATTAACATGAATTATTGCCTTATATGAGGGCAAAAGGAGGGTCTGTGGTTCTGAAATTCTGGACCCTACTGTTGTCCCGGTATCTAGGTCCGATACCCGTGTCCCGAAACATCAACGTAACATGACGAATTTGGTGTCGACGAACCGATAATGATTAGGACATCATTCCTATGCATTTGCGTCATGATCGAGACATGCTAACACCCCTGAATCGTAGTTTCCGTCCCGACCCCTCAGACTCCATTTTGTAAACGGTATCCATCTTGTGTCTTGCCCTCATGATAAGTCAATTAAAGGTCGAGCTTGATCTAAAAGGACACGTCCACCTTCCCTGACTCCCCCCTGACCTGTCCCAACTGACTCCCTTGCCTCCAGCCAAACCTGTTTGGGCAGCTCCTCGCCCAGTGGCCAAACACGATAGCATCAATGCACAACATACCACAAACCATTCACCTCTTACAGACCATGTTTTCTACACACATACACACCTGTCCACGCTCCCTGTTTATGGCCAGTTTTATGACTAGGAGGTGCCTTCTTTTATTGGGGCTTCACCGATATCTGATGGGAGTTCCGGGCCTGACTAGGTAATCTATCACGAATTGGACATCTAAAATACGGGCTTGCCTACATGACTTCGCTCTTTTGTATTATTGTCGAAATATGTGTATAGCCATATCATAAACTCAAGAATTCTTGCTTGCAGCTATTATTTCTGTATATAAGGAGAAGGCTGGTTCTGTAAAAACGAACAGTCTCCTGAGAACACATGACCCGTGCTTGTCGTGCTTCTAGGACACCTGTTACTTGGTAGCTATCAATAAAACTTGATCTCTGACTGCGACTAGAAGACTCCGTGTTTCTGTGGTCCGGAACAGGGAGAACTCAGAGGTCTTCGGGTGTTATCCCCTGGCACCAAACGGGTTCCTAAAAACCCATTACCTCAGAATCTAAACTGGGCTACAAGTGCTCAGCCAGCCAAATACAATACAGTAAGAAAAAACTGTTTTCCTCCGTAGAAGGTGGTGAGACAGGCCCCACCGAACAGCTGACCAGCAAAAATGTAGGTATGAAGAGAAGAGCTGAGCTCTGAGGATACCTTGGCTCTCAGCTTGACTGTTGTTGGAAATCTGAGCATGTCAGCCGCTTTGGGGAGTTGAAGCTCCAATTGGTTTCACCTAATTGACTGGTCACTTTATGAGGTCAATGAACTACATTTAGTCTGCGGCTGTGATGGTATTCTGCTAAGTTAACATTAACTGTCAAGGATTTCCAGCTCGAAGACAGGCAACATTGAAACGTGAATCTATGAACAATCAAATATTGGAGAAAAGCCTTTTTCCATCCTAAACTTTCTTAGCGAGTCTAGTTAAATTTTATCTGAAATCACTAGAAAACTATGGGTCAAATTCACAAGGAGCTATCACCGAATTAACAGCACTTTATCGCAGCCAACGTCGTGATAAATTTACCCCACCATTCACAAGCAGGTGATAACAGCCCACAGCACCAGTTTACCTGCAATAGCAGCCACAAAAAACATCGCCACAGAGGACCCCCACAACTATCGCTAATGAGATGCAGAGTAGGCTTTCCCTTGCAAAACCCCACAACAACACCACACCTCAACATTCACAACGACCAGACAGATCGGTGATAAGAACACAAAACATTTGATAAGGCGCATTAGAAGCAGGAGATTTACACCTGCTCTGACCTGGTGTAAAGTCGGATGGCAGCCTGCACCACAATAGGGAGCCGAGCCAGGGCATCATCGGAAGGGCAACAGATGCCATGGAGCAACTGATTATACCTACAGGACACCTAAGCGGGCCACAACACCCATCGCCACCACACCCAGGACTCCCGCGGGCCCTCACAGGCAAAGACATGCCACATCAGCTACACCTAAACATGTACCAAATAATCCGCCTGATGTAGCACAATCACAAATGGTGACATGCATGTGTCGGCACAGAAATGACCATCACACATTCACTATCGAAGCAAACAAATAAACTTTATTGAAAAAACACAGAAATCAAATGAAGACACGTGGCGGCTCCCCTCAAAACATTCCGTAGGTCACAGACTGCAAGACAAAAAACATGATGAGAAGGAGTGTCCTGTGCACATCAAAGGACAGTGGGAGAGTGAAGGAGAGAGAGAGTAGAAGAGAGGGGAAGAGAGAGAAGATGAGAGGGGGAGAGAGAGAGTAGAAGAGAGGGGAAGAGAGAGAGAGAGAGAGAGGCGACCCTGCGCATCCAGGCCACACAGCTCACCTGCTGCCACTGGTGTGTCTCCAACCACTTGCCGGTACATATAGCAGCACACCAGGTCCCACATCTGAGACAGAGCCGTCATCTGAAACAGAGTCCAGAGACATGACTGGCACAGTACACACACTTGCACAAGATAACATTGCCCGCCCGCTTATGCACACCCAGGCAGAGGCATCCCAGTCCCTCCCGCCGGCCATCAGAGCATGCCCGCCCATGCACACCCGGGCCACACTGCTCACCTTCTGCCACTGACGTGTAGACTGCAGGTCCGACCAAGTGCTGCTGCAAGCCACAAGGCCGCACCCGCGGACATGGCACCCTCCGCACCATGCATCCATGCTGCGCTGGCCACCAGGTAACACGTCTGGTGCTGGGACTATTACACCATGGCATGGTATGAACCAGGGCACCCGGCAACACTGCAGCCTGCCCAGCCGCTCAGTTCAATGGGTGCCACAAACTCTGTGAGCCCGGAAGCCGGGCCAAGTTGCGGTAGGCCCACGCAGGACACTGGCGCGGCCTACACTGCATTCCAGCAAGGCACACAAATCCTGGGCAGTCCGGACGACCAGGACGGGCCATCATCGCAGGCTGCACACCCTCCTAGCAGCTAAAAGTGCAAATGACTCAGTGCACCCTAAGTCACCGTCCCGTGGCAGGGTGCCTGTGCCGGCCACAATGCAGCATCTGCTACAACCCCTGTCCAACCCCAGTCAGCGTCCTGTGGCAGGGTGCCGGTACATGCCGCAATGCAGCGACTGCCACAAAACCTGCCCAACCCCAGTTCGCGTCACGTTGTGGCAGGCCCGTGTGGGCCTCAAAGCCTCGGGCCCACCATCCAGTCACCACCAGCAGAGGGGTATGTGACGTCGTCGGCCCCTTATATTTGCTGGGTCACATGGCCTGTGACGCCTGTGCCGGGTGTGTGTGGTGTGTGTGCAGACTTGCCCTCAGGGAGTGGCTGTGACATGCTGACACCTAGACCAGTGACCTGCACACCACCAGCGAGTACGCCTGCGACGGGTGGCAAACATGACTCGTGGGCACTGGGTGTGGTTCAGTCCATGTCCGGACAAGAAAGCGCTGATGCATGTGTCCCTGTTGTGGTGTCCACGGGACCCATGACACAAATTGCCATATTGCACACTCTGACTGCCATCCCACAGGATGTGCATCATTGACGCAAAGGAAATCACTGTCCCTACATTCATCCACACAAACATACATGAATGAGGCAAGACATGACACAGCAGTGAGTAACTGGATGTTTATTGCACATCGAGTGCTTTTCCGCAGCTGACGAGGTGCAGGGCACTGCCGAATACACAACACTATCTGGGCCGTGGAGGGCCAGCCAGAGTCCATCCGTGGACGACAAGTACTGCGGAAGAGGAGGGGTGCACTCCGCAGACTGGCCGCTGTGTCATTGGTCATCAAACAGGATGTGGCGGTCCATGTCGCTGTCCAAGGTGAGTGCATCTGAGTGAAACGGGGGTCAGTGGAAGGTTATGAGGCCACGTGCGTGACCAACTAGGAACAGGCCGGGTGGCGGAAATAAATGCTACTGAGCCCTTCTGATCACAAGTCCATCCAAGTCCTCGTCCCCGCATATGGGCCCTGCCCCTCCTGGGGGTGTTGCTGTACCGGCTGCGGCACAGGGAGGCACTGACACCTCAGGTGCCGGAGGTGGTCTATTTGCCGCACTGTGTGGCACTGACACCTCAGGTGCCAGAGTAGTTAGGCCTGCCACACAGGGAGGCATGGCCACACCAGGGGGCAGAGATGTGGATGGTGTGGGGGCAGCAGTATTTAACCTTGTCACGCCTTGTGGCAGCAATGCCATGATGAGGATCTGCCGGGCATGGTAGATCCCAGCTACATTCCGATAATGTTCAGTGGTGGCTGCCATCATTTCCACCTCCATCCCCACCATGTCCTCCATGAGCCTCAGCATGAGTGCCAGCTCACGGCTGGTATCACTGGAGTCACTCTGAGCGGACAGGTGTTTTTCTCCCCGTGTCATGACTCCATCAAGGTCAGGCAGGGCTTATTGGAGACCACGTAGCGAGGCTACACACCCAAGGATGGCGTCAAGTTTGGTTGCCATGTTGCCAAAGCCCAACCGCACCTGCACTGCGGTCTCCCTCTGGCACAGCAGAACACGGAGTTGGAAGGCCATGTGTTGTTCCTGGGGGTTTTGGGGGGGTGCCGGGGCTGTGGGTGTCTCCTGCTGGGTGATTTTTGCAGTGGGTGGGGTCTCCTCAATGCAGTTGGCCTGCCCTGATTCTGGAGGTGAGTTGCGGATGAGGTCCATGATGTCTTGGATGGCTTGGGTGTCGATGCTGGTGTTGTCCTTCTTGTCATCAGTCAAGAGTGGCTGGGACTGCTCTGCAGGAGGTGTTGATGGTGCCCCTGCGATGTGAAGGGGAGATGGTGTATTACGATGTGTTCACATGTATGTAGCCGCATGGTACATGTTGACATTCAGACAGCATGACATTGTGCATTGTGATAGTCTGTAGATCTGGGTGAGGACCCAGAGTCATTGTGGTTGTGCACTGTGCTCTGCCTGATTGTGTATGTGTGCCATTGTGCCCATCTCCACCCGTCCCCCCAGTACATGGTGGTCACTCACCCTGTTGTGGTTGTGTTGGGTCTTGTCGAGCAGTGTCCGATCCCCCAACTCCAGCCACAGTCTCCACACTGATGACTGTCGACACCAGCTCCTCCATGTCATCCAGCTCGAGCTGTGGCGCTGGGCTCCCACCTCCAGTCTGCGTTGCTGCCTTCCGGTTGGCGGAGGGTTTCTCCTTGGTCCGCTTCTTGATGTCATTCCATCGCCTCTTGACCTCATCCATTGTCCTCTTGTGCTCCCCAAGGGCATTCACCTTGTCCACGATGTCCAGCCATATTCTGTTTTTGGTGCCCAATGACACGTTGGAGGTGACGAACAGTTGTTGCTGATGTTCCATCACCTCCATGACTATGATCCTGTTCGCCTGCAGACTGAACTTTGTCTTCCTCTTCTTCTTGTCCTTGCCCTTCTCTGTCCCCGAGTTCCTGGGCTGGTCGTCTGAGGTGATTGTGGGGTTGTGCTCGTCTTCTGTGCCTGCTCCGACTGCCTCCATGGTGCTTGAGTGTTGGTCAGTTTGTGTTTGGGTGTTTTTTCTACTTTTTTGGTGATTTTTCCCACCTGCCAGGGGTGTGTTGCAGGCCTGGCGCTGCTTATTGCTGGTTTCCTCATCGCGCTTGGGCCCATCGCAGGTTTTTGGGTGTTGTGGTTTGTGTTTTTGTCTCCATCAAAGGTGGTTGTATTGCGGACTCTGTCCGCGGTTTTGGCAGACTATATCATGCTACCGCCGTGTTGTGAATTCCACGTTGACAAAGGGTTATTTTCCCACAATGGGTTGCAATGTTGAAAGTTGCATTATGCTACTCATGAGATAGTTATCACACCTTCTTGTGAATATACCCCTATATATGTAGCCATAATGCATTAAATGTCTGCATTTTCTGATTACTATGATGCCTCTCTACAGTTTCAATATATCTCTCATTAGATTGAGTATACACACACGAACAAATATTGGTTACAAAATAATGCAGAAAGGGGGTGAAGTTTCATATTTTAATGAAATAAGAAAAAGCCGCGACCACCTGCTTCTCCTTTCACCCCAAGCATTGCGCCAATACCTAATTAGGACGTTCGAGACTATTATTTGAGTAAAACACATTATTGCGCATGATGATATATGTCTTTCTAAGATCACTTAATCTAAGTATGATTTGGTGCATTTGATGAATAATAAGGCATACAATAATAATAATTCTCAACGATAATATGATGGTAGGTTCCACCTCTTGAAGCATTCCAAACCACTCGACACAATTAAGCGCCGGTTCCCTCCGCACATTGATAGAAGACCGCTGGCTTGTCACTGTAAATGCCAACAACCCAGAACAGATTGGGTTTGAGAACATCGGCGTAAATATGCAGGCCTCTGCTTTCAGGGAAAGCAACGTGTAATTCCGAGTAAGCAAGAGAAAAAAGATGGATGGCCTCAAATAAAAAAATATTTGTCCCAGGCATCACGGAGCATAGAGTACAAATGTTGTGGCTCTATTTATAACTTACTTTCATTGTGATAAATACGGAGGGTGCTACCTAGCAGTGAGAAGATTCATCAATTCCTTTTTAAGTAACCTCAATCTTTCATCCCCGAATCCAAAGTCTATGCATCTTGCCTCCCTTGCTGCTTGTATGTTATCCATAATTCATTGCTGTAGGTCTATAACTGTAATCCATTAAAGTGATAAATCATCGGCCGATATCTACGGCGCACGTGCTTCCGACGACGTGCTGGCCCCAATTCCGCACAGCACCGGACTCCTTTAAACTTTCCCCAGTTCAGTTGGGAGGGTGCGGGAGGCTGACCGGGTGTCTCTAGTTTTCAGTTATCTCCCATGTATATCCTGTATATCCTCTGCACCATGTAAATATAATTTTCAATAAAAATCTACTGATAAAAATAAAAATAAAAAATAAATAAATAAAAATAACTCCTGTTCATCGATGTTCCCTCTAACATTCTTGGCTATCAGCTAAGGTCCAGTTCCAATCACCACGTGACGCTGGCCTTTTATGTGAACACATCTTATCGTGAGCGATGATGGATGGCCGAGCTGTCTGTTTAAAAAAATTACAAGCTGCAGTCATCAAAGCACGCAAAAGTCCTTGGGCGAACTGTCCAGTAAATGAATATAAGAGCAGACAGCGGCAGCGCGAAGCCCCCAGCCCAGGGCAGCACCGGCATTCACTCTCTTGCTTCTCACAGCGCCTCTAGTTAACCACGCTCATGTTTAATAGGAGCCCTTTCTTGCCAAAATGTTGCTCATATCAATGCCAGCCGATTTGGTGTTAGAGAATGTTCTATTTGTAGTAGGCCGCACACGGTAAAGTGATCTTCTGTGAAAACTAACATTTGCGGTCAGACTTGTTGGTGCAGGGGAGAGAGCATTTCAGATGTAAGTAAGCCACCGGCTACTGTCCAACGGACCCGTAGTAATCACTGCCACCATTCTGAGGTCTGTTCGCGGCCTCTGTGGAAACGGTTGTCTGCCACGCATGGCTCGGTCTCACCAAGACCAGAATCACAATGGCACTTTCAGAGGCCTCTGCAGAGACACGTACAGAAAGAGAACTACCGTACCACACTCTCTAGCAGTGATTGCATGATGACGATCTTTACAGAGGCCAGTGCTGCTTTTTGGGAAACCGGCCTCACTACTGTGTGTCCGGAACCGGGTCAATAGATGCCAGAGTCTCTGGTATACACGAGTGCATCCAAGAAGAATAGCATCGTGCCACTTTGGCCCTATGTAGCGTGCTTGGCATAGCTGAGTGTTTATTAAATTGTGCATGGCTGCTTTAAAGGAGTTTCCAAGGTAAATGTGTCCAATCCAAAGTCACAGTTCAACCAATTATTCAGGGCAATTCAGTCAGGACTCTTTATTTTGCAATGTTTCCAAAGTACATAAAGTACACAAGATGAAAACAGCATAAACAACCATGCAGGGCATTTAGGGGAGCTTTTATGCCCTCCCATGGGCCCCACTATCCCCTGCACAGAAGTGTGGTTTCAGCTAGGCTTTCAGTTTTAGGTAATATTAGCCACAAAAGCGTTTGCAGGTAGGTTAATGGGCTCTGCTTATGCCTGGACATAATCTTTTTTGAGCAGTCCACTGCCATTTTCCAACAGGCATGACATGTGGTAGGCTAGTTAGTCACCAAAGCACCATTGCAACTGTTGTGATGATGTAGTCCATCCCACTCTAGTTTTGTGGAAAAACAGCATATGTTGAGGATCACAAAAAACAAATGGCGGATTTGCTTAACACGATCAGCACATCATGGAATAGAATATCCCCCTTATTATCAATCTGATGAGTGTCAATTGTATTACTCTATTGGAGTGCAAACCTGATGTAGTGCTCATCCACCTTTAGCACCAATCTACGATCCTCTACCCACTCAAGGTGAGGCAGAGTGTCATATATACTTTACAAAGAATACCAGTGCACATTCTTTTTTAGTCACTATTATCCAATAGGCATCCAGCCACGTCAATCCAATATGTCAAGTGTTCGTTTAATCCACAATTGAAACACACAATGTTCATTAATATTCAGTGTTCTTTTATTTATTCTTCTCTTGTCATAGCCGACGAGCGTTTCGCCCTCCACGGGCTTTTTCAAGGCAAACACTTATTCAGTTGAGCAGCGTGTGTTCTAAGAATTGATTGTTACTAAAAAGCCTTTGGGCATTGTTCCTCCGAGCCTTTCGCTTTCACACGTAAAGATGCTGTGAGTGGAAACGCGGAAGAAAGCTACCTTTTCCGACAACTTCACACACGCAATGGCGATGGAACTTATCAAGGCTCCAAGCATTACGTTTGAACTCTGAATTATCACATGGGGACGGATCCTAAAACACGGATTAAACGAACACTTGACATATTGGATTGACGTGGCTGGATGCCATTGGATAATAGTGACTAAAAAAGGATGTGCACTGGTATTCTTTGAAAAGCATATGTTGAGGAGGCGAACAAAGCCAGGCCTAGCACTAATACAGGACCAGCTACATCAGACAGGTTAGGGGCAGCAAGAACAGGCTTAGCAGCAGCTCATGCCCAGCAGAAGACCAGGAGAGTGGAAAGGGGGAGCATCAGTTTTAGACATGGCTCAGGATGATGGGGGAGCTTTCAGAGGCTAAATGAAAACAAAACTACACATTTTGAATAGTAAGAAGTGTGAAATAGCAGGAAAAGTTGCTGAATACCCTTTAGATTGTAATGACAGAAGGCAGCAGAAAATCCAAGGATCATACTGGAAAGTTAGCACCGCGTACCCCGTTCCCTATATACCCTTCTACGCTAAATGGTTGACCCAATGACACTCTCAATACAAAACCCTGTAGCCAAATCCAATCCTTGACTCTTTACCTGATTCTGACCTAAGGTTCCCTCATTTGTCTGCACCTGATCTACCCTGTTCACATTTCTCATCTGGATCAACATCAACTTATCCTTTATACTTCTGTGCTTGGAATCCACCTCATCACTACAATATCAGGCATACCGTAGGATCTCATCCACAGACTTGTTCTGCCAGCAGATTAAAGGCTGTTAAATCATAACACTGATTTCTGGTCTCTGTCCTAGCACAAATTTGGAAACAAACTGTCCCATATCTTTAGGGTCAAGAGTGTCTAACCTGCTGTGTTGCTTGAAGGCTTGCAGGAGCTGTTAATTGTAAGCATGTACTGATTCTTTGGGTTCCTGGGTCGTTCAATCTATCTTAACCCAATTGATATCTTGTGCAGCTATTTTAGACTGCAACCATGTAATTACATGTTCAAACCTTTTCCATGACCAAAGGTGAAGGACCATGAGTTGTGGGTTCTCTGTCTAGTGTGATAAAAGTTCAATCAATAGCAATTTAACAAGCAGACCATAAGTCACTAGGAACCACAATAAAAAACAATGTGTTCAGGTCAATCCACAGCACCTTTGAAATCTTTACAAAGCGATCAACTTGCTTACACCATTCAGCAGGATTCTCCCTCAGCCGAGGAAAGTCATTTGAGAACACTGCCAAATCACCCCTACTCCAAGGAACATGCACATACCCTCCCCTTGGTACCTCTCGCAATGGGTAAGCCTCAACTCCTGGTATTCCCCCCTCTTGGAGGCAGCGTGTTAAAATCAAATATTAATTCTAAGTCAATAAATATAAAGTTAAGATTTATTTCCAGCACGGCAAAAGGTATCCCCTTAGGCTGAAGATCAGATGCAACTGACTCAACTAAGTGGAACCTTCTATTAAGAGAACTCCACACAAATTTAGAATATACATGGAAAATACACAGGTCGCATACAGTTAAAGCAGCAGAAGTAAATACAATAAATTATGCTGCACACATTGAATATAATGAATGAATTGTAACACAGCGTATCTCTCACCACCTTCCTAACATTCTTTTTCTGTGCCCATCTTTCCTCTCGTTAGGCAAGCTTCTCTATGCACGTATCCCTATGATCAGCTCGCGAATGTGTGTTTTCAAACCTGTTACCCTGTTCACTTCCAGTTCTTGATCACTTTAATTCTACCTATGGTTTCCCTCTGACATTTTCATTTTAGGCAGGCCTGCATCATATTTCTGGGCCAATTCTGTCAATTTCTCATGTGTTCGTCCTGCTTTGAGGGTGACATCCTTCGCCCACCAATAGTTCATCCTGTTCCTAAAGTTCTATGCTTTCTAAAGGCAAATTACCACTGATTATTTCATCCACCTCCATCTTCAACCTCCCTACATATAACAATATCGCCTTTACTACAGCCGTGATTGTGCCCTGACTCGACGTGCTACTTTGTCCTTCTCTATCACTACTCCTATTTCTCTGCCAATTCTCTGAAGTTGGGGACTGTAAAACGTGCTGGTTTCTAGAGGTTCCCTGACCTGTGCCTATTTCTGGTATCCTTCCCATGAGTCCACTGACTGAAGCTTCCAACATTTTTCGGAGGATCTGCAGTTGCTGGCAATGGGGTGCTAGTTTCTAAAGGGACCAGAATGGATTCTTACAGCTCATAGTCACATTTCCTCCTGAGCTGACCCTTTCTTTCACCCCTGGCTGTTGTTGACTAGCATTTTCCACTAAACTCGGGTCATACACTGAGATTACAGGTCTAATGGTGACCAGTACCGTAAGTGCTTCAAGCAACTGTAAAGCAGCATTGATTCTACTTGTCTGTACATCTCCCAAAACCAGTATCCCTGTTCCTTCTACTCCTGTTGAAATCCTTCCCACTGTCCCTATACTAGGGCCTGTCTGTGCTGTTACCACTCTTTCCATACTCTCTGCATTTGCCAGTTCGCGCCTTCCTTCTTCTGAATGTGGATTATAAGGTGTAGGATGCTCTACCAATAGTCTGTCTAACAAGCTGTCGCCGGAATCGATCCCATTGTTTCCATTTCCCCTCTTTCCCTCTATACTGAGTATCGCCCTCTCTCACCAGTATTGGGTACTCAATGGTGTCTACTCTCCACCTCTTTAGTTGTGCATCCCATCACACATCCTGATATGCTTTCATTGCCTTTTTTGTCTTCCCATGATATGTAAATGTAAATGTAAATGTATTGCGACTTATATAGCGCACGTATCACCCGAAGGCATCAAGGCGCTTGCTTAGGGAACCTGTCCTGGTATTCCCCTGTGAGATACCCCGGCAGGGTATCCACAAGGTGAAAGCCAGGCATCCCACCGCGAGGGGCCGTAGTGGAGATTAAGCAAGCTATTGCCCAGAGTCGCAGAGTGTGACCCCGTGAGTCGAGTAGGCACCAGAGCGAGAATTGTCGAGTCCGTGGAATTTTTGAGCCCGAGACCCGCCGAGGCGGGGAATTGAACCCTGGTCCACGGCCGATCTCAGCTTTCTGGTCTGCCGCCTCTAACCACTGAGCCACGCTTCTCCACCTGTTCACCTGTTCCATCTCTCCCTGTTCTTTGCCTGAGCTGCTCGCATCCACGTATCTTATGCCTCAAACTGTGTTGATCTAGGTGGAGGCCGTAGTGAAGACATCATCCCCTCAACTGATACAACACCTCCAATCGGAAGGAACCATAACGCGGAAAAGCCAAATCTACCTACTTTTCAGTAATTTTGTGCCCTATTTTGGATCCAAACTATAGTATAGAGACAAACATTTGTTGCTATGTAATGTGCTCGAGTATCCTCGGGTGGTGCTTCCTCACCCACTAGAGTAACAACTCCTTAGTCTCTCCTGCAGAGATCCTGTAACACCAGTAGCCGCTCCTGGAGGGAGTGCTGCGGGACGGGGGAGGTGATTGGGCACGTTGCAACGCCGAACCGGCGATGCAGCGCGCAATTATTTATTTAGTTACTGAACTCCGTTCGGCCTTAATCCGGACTTTACTAACCCCCACCCTGCCCCTCCCCCACCCCGCCGCCCACTGCTCTGCCACACTTCCTTCAGGAGCTGCTACTGTGTAACACCCTAAAGCATTGAATGATTAAGTCAAGTGTTCCCTTCAACGAGAAGATTTTCTCATTTACAACTTCCCGATGACTACCAACCAATCCCAGTGCGGCATTACACCAAGCGACCTATCGCGGCACGGCACACTCTGACGTCACCTTTTCCTCCTCGCAGCAGCTCATCTTCCTTCACAATTTCTCCGTTCACTTTCACTCACACAATCACAACTCTCTTATTGTCTGCCTTTCTAAAATATCGATAGAATTCAATCACCCAAAAACAATCCCACACAGCGAACCTCGACCTGCGCTGATCACCTGAATCAATATAGTCCACCCCTGTACACAAGGTTTACCATACAATTCTCATACATCCCATTCACATAAAGTTCCCTGTCTTAGATGGAATTGCCGATGACGTCTCAGGACAACCCTTCAAACCAGCTTTTGTCCTGCTTAATGTCCTTGGCCAACGAAAATTAGATCCGATCCGATGCACAATTTGGTTTCAGGCCGTATATTGGAACAGTGGAGCAAACATTGAATTTGTATCTAATTGCAGGGAAATATGTTATTGCCAAAATGAGCTTAGCATATAGCATTTATAGGCCTAACAAGTGCTTTTGACTTAGACAACGGGATTTAATGGTGGCAGTCCATTTTGGCCCACAGGGTGAGAAGACTCAACAGATCAGATCCCCACGGGTGTAAGACAGGGTGTAATTTAGCCCCTTTTCTTTTTCTCTATATAAATGGGATAAGCAGCCATCTACTAGAGACAGGAAAGGATATGCCCAGGATGGAGAACCAACATATGACTTTTCTGTTGTACGCAGATGACGCGTTAATAATGTTGAGCACCACAAATGGTCTACAGGTGCTATTGGACTCCTTGCAATACATGCAATACCTGAATTTAAAAGTAAATTATTCTAAAACATATATTATGACATGCAGCCACCCAAATACAAACATAAATTCCTTTTTAATTAGGGGCACCTTTTTGAGGAAAGGAAAGTCTTTTAATCATTTAGGAATTATTTTCAGTGCATATCTCTCTTGGATTTGCCCAGAAGTTAAAGCATAAAGCAGGAGATGATGAACTTATATAAAAGTAAATGCATATCAATAGGCCTATTTGGAGCATGCCTTTGGGGTATTGCAATGCTGGTGCGCTGCAGCGGATAGAAAATGAATTTGCTGGTAGATTATAGGCAGTACCAAAGAACTCCGCAACTTTTATTTCCCACAAGGAATTAGGGCTCCTTTACATAGAGGATCAAATTTGGTTAGCTCCATTGTTACTATGGATTAAGTGTTGGGCCAAACGGGAGGCTACACTTGTTAGATGTTGCATGGCTGATTGTTTAGCATTAGACGGTGCAAACCGAATACCTTGACTTGCCAATTTGAAGAAAACTGTTGGAAAACTAGGTATGGTAAAAGTATATAGTGATCCACAAACACTCAAACTTACTTGTAGGAGAACGTTAAAAAATGTTATCTTGAGTGTTGTAGCAAAGAGAGATTAGTAAGGGCACAGAAGTTAAAAACTGCCATAAATTATTCAATGGTTGCCCCCACTAGGTTTCTTGAACCATACTTATTGTGGTTGAGTGACCCAACTCATCCGGTGTATCTAATTCATTTCAGGTTCGACATTGTGCATTTTAAAGTAGCCTTCCCTGTGCAAAAAGCGTGGCAGCAGGATTTATCCCGATGGTGTTGCAGCAATGTTGCAAAACAAAGTACCAGTCATTTCACTTTATTTTGTTCATTATATTCTGCCCCATGTTCTTCTCATCTGGTCCCTATACTACGTAAATCAACCATTAGTCAATACAGAGAGGAACTGGATATTTTTACAAAGGTTATCTACATTTGAGATTTGCTATGCTGTCTTTAAATACCTCAGGATATCCCTGATGATCAGGAAACTATATGAAGAAACACTCCTCCGAATAAATTGTATTATCAGTCAGTCATTTAATAATTCTTTATTTCGGCCATTAAGACCATAAAAGCACAAGTTAAAGTAGTACAGCGCAATTCATTCATTTGATTTACCTAATAACAATTTCATTGCTTGCCATACCGATATCTTAATAAAATACATTTCAATATCATTTTACATCAATTCCATTAAAGGATAGAAGTTTAAAAGAAAATAGATAAAAACAAGATACAGTCTTAAGCCATTAAAATATTACCAAGACAACTTAAAAAGAGACAAATTCAGCAATAAAATGGGATGATCAAATCAAGCAGGATCTTGCTTTAAAATAGCTCGACGAACACACCTCATCTATATATATACAAACAAATGTATGTCTGTCTGTCTGTCTGTCTGTTTGTCTTTTATGCATTACTACACCATTCATCCGATCGCCATGAATCTTTGGGAAGTTGTTTAGTACACTCCCGTGAAGGTTTCTGGCATATGCATTACTACACTATTCATCTGATCGCCATGAAACTTTGGGAAGTTGTTTTTTTAAAATATCGACCCCCCAGGGCCCTCATAATCTTTCGAATACTGATGTGTGCACCAGACAGAAAAACAACAAATTGTGTATCCACAAGCACTCGAATAAATAAATAGAATGAAAACACCATTCATCCGATCGCCATGAAACTTTAAGAAGTTGGTTAGTACACTCCCGCGAAGTCTTCTGCCATAACATTTTTTTAAATATAGGCCCCCAGGGCCCTCATAATCTTTCGAATACTGATGTGTGCACCAGGCGGGAAAACAACAAATCGAGTATCCATAAGCACTCCAATAAATAAATAGAATTAAAACACCATTCATCCGATCGCCATGAAACTTTGGGAAGTTGTTGAGTACACTCCCGCGAAGGTTTCTGCCATAAAAATATTTTAAATATCAGCCCCCCAGGGCCCTCATAATCTTTCAAATACTGATGTACGCACAAGATGGAAAAACAAAAAATCGTGTATCCACAAGCACTTGAATAAATAAATAGAATTAAAACACCATTCATCCGATCGCCAGGGAAACTTTGGGAAGTTGTTGAGTACACTCCCGCAAGGTTTCTGGCATACATTTTTTTTAAATATTGGCTCCCGAGGGCCCTCATAATCTTTCGAATACTGATGTACGCTCCAGACGGAAAAACAAAAAATCGTGTACCCACAAGCACTTGAATAAATAAATAGAATTAAAACAACACTTTGAAATGTTTTCCATATTAAAATTAATAAGTTTCAATAAAAATGACACAATGTAAATTGAATGTTATCATGACGGGTTTCCTTGAATTTCCTTTCTTCGGAGATTGCAGCAAAGCGCGACGGGTAAGCTAGTAGAAAATAAAAAACATGAGATTGAGTACACAGTTGGCATGGTAGTGTCATATTTTAGTATCATAAATGCCTGCATGCAGTGTTTAGTTCCTACATTTCTGCATAACTGCAAAAGCCATCGATGTCTCGCCTTCTTGTACTCTTGGCAGAAGAATAGTAAGTGATGATCTGTCTCGGGTGCAGTATTATCAGTTGATCTCTTAAAATATTTTTAAATTGATTGTGAACTGAACATTGATTGTAGATTGTGGGATCATTGATAATTGAATGGCGACCTAAAGCACACTGTGCCTTATAGCACCCCTTAAAAGATAATGGTATGTTTGCTAAGCCTTATTGGAGATTGTTTGATCCTTTTATACCATAATGGAATGAAGTTCTAAAGAATACGTCACTTTATAGCATTCCGTAAAAGATAAATGGTACTCTTGTTAAGTCCTTTTATGAATTTCTGAAATAACTGTATTGGTCTTGTTTACCAAAAGGAACAGAGTTTTTAAATAGTATGTAATATTTCTGTTGTTTTTATATGAAAATGTCATGTCTGTAAGGATCTCTTATATGACAGAACTATTGTGTATTATATCTATTCTTGGAGTAATTAGGATTACTTGCAAAGTATCCTCCTTTTAAATTTAATGATGAATATTCAAGTTTAAACCTCTTACTTATGTGTCTGAAGTTTTAAGTATTTTAAACAGGTTTTATGATATGTGTATTGTGTTGTTCTTGACTTTTATGGCTTTTCGCCAAATAAAGTCAAACAGAACTTTACATTAATATTATTTATCAATGTTAAAATATTTTACCTCTAGATATTTAAATTCTAAACACATAATAAACTTTCCTATGTGAAAAACAAATTACAATTAAGCCTGGGCGGAGCTGACGGAGCGGCACTACGCGGAGGTCCACGGAGTTGGGGACCAACTCTGCGGAAACTCCGCTCCGCTCCGCTACGCCGCCACCCTCCACCCCCTAGGAAGAATTACATTAAATATAGATTAAAGGTAAAAAAAAAAAACACTTACCTTGACTGCTGCTTCCCCGGGCTGCCGTCCTCCTCTTCCTCGGTTTCGCGATGATCTACGCATACACCCGCGCCCACCTGCGCATGCACTTTTTTCACAAAGAAAGCGCATGCGCGGTCGCGTGCGCATGCGCTGATTATTTTGAAACCGAGGAAGAGGAGGACAGCAGCTCAGCGACGCCGCAGTCAAGGTAAGTGTTTATTTTTTTTCCTTCAATGTATATTTAATGTAATTCTTCCTACGGGGAGTGGATGCTGGGACTGGGCAACTTCGCTCTGCCGGGGAGGGTGCCGAGTTGTGCCTACTCTGCGTTCTCCATGAAACGCGGAGTAGGCACAACTCTGCACACTCCGCGGGCGGGGCGGAGTTCTCCACTCAAGGTTAATTACAATGTGCAGTCCCCTATCACGATGGTGGCCGTTTTCTGGCTGTTAACAAGGTCTGTGCATTTGACATTATATTTTCACAACAATAAAACATGTTCTAGTCATAAATGATTCTTAAACAAAAGTGACGTGAAACATTTTTTGCAAAAAATAGTGTAACTACACTAAACCATTTAAATCAATGGATTATGTTTTGTAACCACTCCTCAAATGACAATTCAGGTGAGAGGTCACACTGGCAAGAAGGCAGCTTCACAGAAGACCCCAATCTAGCTTTGCCATATGGTAAATACACATGTAAAAGCCCAAACACCATTAATAATAATTATCAGAAAATAGTGCCAAATAAAATACAGGATGTTTTCGAGGAAAGAACTATCATTGCTTACCAGTCTACAAAGGCTTCTTTTAAGTTTGTTTTCAAATCAGCAACAATTTTGCCCATTAATAAACATACAAGTAATAAATGAAAAAAGAGTTAAAAAAATTATAACAATTATAATTAACCTTTTTTTTCCAAAATAGGAATGCTCCCAGAAATTAACCATTATTTTGTTTTTCAGCATGAACCAGTACTAAAAGAAATTTAACAATAAGGACTTTATAAATGAAGAGTACCACAACCAAATCACACAGAAGCAGATAGCCTCAACCCATTTGTGCAAAACCAAAATACTCCACCACAATTCAAAAAATGTGATCACACAAGAGGAACATTTTGCCAAAATGTTTATATTAAAAACAAACTAACATTTTAAGGAGTTTCACCTATTAAAATATCAATTGAACTTTCTTTCCACAGGAAAATAAAATAACCTTTTAAATTTCAGGAAAATAATATATTCCCAATAAAACGACATCTCCTATTTCAAAAAATATTATTGTTTCTACTTTTTTACACCAAGAAATACCCAAAAAACCTTTACCAACAATACCACAACCATAGTGAAAAACCAACCACCACATCGACCCAAAAATGTAAACAACAGATCACTAGGTAAACAAAACAATGACCTGTTGAAACATTTAATATATTTTTTTTTAATTCTGGGACTGTGTGAATGAAATAAAAACATTCTTATCTCAACACTTTTTTTAAATATTCTGTAGGATGGACCATATGTACGAGGCTGCATCGGTTTTCTTCCATCATGGAAATAGAATATTAAAACATGAAGGGTCTCACAAATCCCAACAAAAGACCCAGACTAACCCCAACATCTTGCAGATGGTTTGGCAAACTCTAGA
Organism: Lissotriton helveticus; assembly: GCF_964261635.1. Lineage (NCBI taxonomy): Eukaryota > Metazoa > Chordata > Amphibia > Caudata > Salamandridae > Lissotriton > Lissotriton helveticus. Next base: position 841,175,938 of record NC_136057.1, read on the forward strand.
TAGGTTTATAAAGCAAAATCCTATCTTATCCCTCTCCTAGCTGAAATAAACGGCTATACCGATGACCATGGCAGGCCTATGCTACACTACCATTTACACAACAAAATTACTATCTTGACCGGGACCCCGTCCCTCCCTCCATTTCCCCCTTTTCCTTACCCGTACATTTGTACAATTCTTAAGGCGGTACATTTACAGCTTATGTAACTCTACCTCTGTCAGAAAGAGCTCATTTACTCGGCCATTTACTGAGTACCACTCATCCCAACCAGACCATTTCGTAACTACCTATGCTAAACTATCGCTGAATACAGTCATTTGTTCATTATACAAACATCTTAGGACACCGCAATCAATAATGTGTGTACTCCCATATATTTGTTCTGACTTCTACTGTAACCTCCATCATGCTATATTGCTAGATTGCACGTGATGTATCTGAATTACTGTTTCTATAAAATTAAATAAAACTTATGGATTTAAAAAAAACATGAAAGATACCTTTATGGCAAGGGCATTCATATTGAACCTAGTGTTCTTTGAAGCTGTGTCAATTATTTCTCTACTTGGTGCAGAGGCAGAGTGGTTAATCTGGGATATATATTGAAAGTACCTCTAAACATAACTGCCTCTGCAACTGAGGTAGAAGTGTTGGGAAAACCCTAACAAATTAAACACCTATAACCACAAACCCTTTCTGTTTTACTGTAACAAATGGCCTATTAAATATGTACTAATTATTTGCATGCACTAGAAAACATTTTATTTGGGTGATAGATGGTACTTTTAAATTAACCTCACATCCATTGACTAACATATATACCCTTAATTTATGCTTTGCTACTGGCAAGCAATCAGCTGCTTAAAGTAAAGTTTTAAATGTAATAATTTACACAATTAGAAACAAAAGCCCTGAAAAACGTAATAATACATTTTCAATTTGCAAATATCACAACAGTTAGAATAATTTACCCCAAGGCACAAATTCAAGGTTGTTTTTTCCCACTTTTATTAGGCTATTTTGAAAAAAAATACTAAAGACATCTCTAGCAGCTGACTACATATCCAGTAGCAAATTAAGATTAAACCATAAATGCATTAGCTTTTGTCCCATCTGCATGTGTAGATAATTTCTGCAATCGTTCAATCAGAATATGTTTTACAAAATGAAGAACAGTGGGCCCCACTTCTAAAATACTTTGAAGAAACGTGGGTTGGCCATCTACACAGGTCGGGCCATAGAAAAACTGCAAAATTGCACATTGAATGGTGGAATTACTACATGATCTGTTGTCTTGTAGTTTCTAGGAATCCCTAGGACCTGCGCATGTTGGATGACCTCAACTGAGGGTTCGGTTTCCAAACCGCTTCCGGAGACCCCCACAAGATATGTCAGCCATTAGACTAGGTAGTTCTGCAGTGCCACTACCAGCCCCGTATCTTACCGTAGGTAGTTTCTAGCAACCACTGTACATGACAACCCTGATTCCTCAGGAATTGTGGAAAAAACAGTACAGTACCTTTCGCTTGGTCACTCATGCTTACTTATTCCCAGAAAATACACAGGATGGCGATTAGGACGTTTCTATAAGTATTTATTGGTCCAGTGTCAGTCTTGTGTAAAACATATTTGCTGTGACAATCAGGAGACAGAAGCATATGAAAGAAATCGCAAGTACTTATATGGTAAAGAGTATATGCATTCCTACCATAATGCTAAAAAGATGAACATATACAGTTCAGATAAAATAGTAGTATTTGCATAATCCTAAACTACGTGCCCTAAGTAATTTGCCTAAGAGTACCTAACCTAGATATGTAGGTGTAGCATGTATCTGTGTGTAGATATATATATTTTGTATCTAGTCAAGAACCATCCCTATACCTGATGGTTGAGATTGAAGGACTCTGCTTCGAGGATGACACATCGCAAGGGATGTCAGACCACTGTGTGTTGAAGATTCAGCAGGTTGGACGCCGTGTCAGCTTGGAAGGTATTCTCCTCTAATTTGCAGGGGGGAATAGAAGTCTGATATACCAGAGTGGTCATCCCAATGTTTCTTCTAAAATCTATATGTTTTGAAAACAGTCACAACTGTTTTGAAAACAGTCATAAATGTTTTTCCAAACAAATGCAATCATGCACAGCTGGCTGTTGGCCAAGGATGAAAAAGGGTTGACCATTATTCAGAATAATTATCCGTTGCCTGAGAGCATGTTTATGTTCGTCAGGTACAGGGATTATGATATAATACTCATCATCATCATAAAAACGTTATTTCGGTCAGATGACTATAAAAGCGTGCATACAGAAAACAATACATTCAATTTCATGACAATTTAATATTATACAATGGTTACCATACTTGATTGCGTGGATCTAGTTACAGCACCTCCGTACTTCAAATAATAGAAAAAAGTTTACACTGGCACGTTTCCCATATACAATAATTTGTAAAATTATGTAAACTGAATGAGTGCAAAGACCAGAGGCACTGGGTTAATAGAACAGAGACCTGGTAGAAAACAATGGATAATAGCAGCAGTGGTACAAATAGTACAAGTTTCCTTTCAAAATATAAGATAGCCATACAGTGTCAGTTCATTGAATCACATTGTGACTAGGATAAAACCAAACAGTGACTTATGCTTCATAAAAGAGGATTAAGATTCTTCATAAAAACCTACATTTTTGTTTTGGAGAACAATGTTGATTTTATTGCTGTATAGACTTGTCTACAGACATCCAGTGTGTACGCCACATAGAAGTCAAGAATCAAATACAATAGGTTTGCAAGTGTCGCCAGTACTTCCTTGCTAGTTTGTAGGCTGGGCAAAAAAAGATGACATGGAGCTCTGACACTTCCTCCCAGTTACAGGCTGGGCACTCCCTCCAGGCAGCGCCTGTCCATTTAAAGGAAAAGGCGCGGAGCGGGAGGGTACCCAGTCTGAACTGAACATATAGATTCCTTGCCTGGGGTGGATAGATGTCATCTAGAAAAGGCTCAAATAAATACTCATCCTTCAGGGATAAGAATTTGGCAGTCAATTGTCCTATGGATGGGTTCCCGTGCACCTGTGCTAGCCCACTCCTTCGGTAGATATTCACTAGTTCGGAATGGGAAATTAAGGAGCATGCTTCCTCTGGGTTACACTCAAAAGCTTGGTTTACCCAGCCTAGTACATTATTTTTTTACATGAATAAACCAGGGAATTTTTGCCGCACCAGGAATACTCAATATCTCTTTTAATTCCGTGCTATAGATTATCAACTCAGGTGTCCACCCGTAGTCTACGCCAGAACGTGAGGGGTTTCAGGCCTATCTCCTCCCTGATGGGTCTGATCCCTAAGTCCAGGCATAGTGGGTTGAGAGGAGTGCTGGAGGAGAGACCCAGAATTTGTCTTATAAAGCTATTTTCTACTTTACTCAGGTCTTGGCAGCAGCAGTACCTCCATAATGCGGCCCCATATAATGTCGCACCTCTGGTTTGCATCTTGTAAATCTCTGCTATGGGGCCTGCAGTTTTGGATAAGAATTTCTTAATAATGTAATGATTTCTCCAGATGTCTGTGCTAACTTAAGTTTGGATTTAGCAATTTGTGGGCCCCACTCCATATTTTCTGTCAGGTTGACCCCTAGATGTGAGGGCATGTTTATATTCATCAGGTACAGGTATTCTGATATAATGCTAAGAGCCTGGTGTCAAAGGGACAGGAGCGAGCTACTAGGTAAAAGGTCACCTGTTTCAGAACCGTTAATGTTGTGTGGATGAGACAAATTATGGAAAAAGGGGTATATGTGACAGGACTAGCCTAAAGGACATGACACCCACTCTTCATCAAAAGGTCAACAGGGTCAGCTAAATGATAATAAAGCTGAAGCCATAAAAAACATAAAAGCATTTATAACAAATCTTTAAAAGTTTGCTAAAAAATGTCCATAGGAAAATACTATTTTCTCTAAAAGTGTTCAAATAGTCCTCTATACTGATATATGTGATTATTATTTCACTGAGCACCTTGAAAGTCATTATGCTTAGTTAGAGCAGAGTAGGTAAAATAAAACAAAGTCAGTTTCGAGCTTCAATTTGGTAAATGTTTAAAAAGTTGCCAAACGGTTCCCAGCACAGGAGAGGCCAGATTGTTTATGAATCCTGCGATGAACACTCATCATCGCTGAACAGGTGGCAATCCCTCCAGAATTTCCATTATCATGTAGAGTGAGCAAAGATGGTCATCTCTGGTTCCCACAGTAGCCGCCGGGGAAGAATTAAATACCTGCACGTCTGGAACCGATGCCTGTACCTCAGAGCCGATTTCCCTTCCAACAGGAGCGGGAGCATCCCTTGGATGCTCTAGAAATTCCGTATTCAACATGGGAATACGCTTTGGACAACTATTTATTTATTTTTTATTTATTAAAGTTTTGTATAGCGCTAGCTGGACCCGAAGGTATCAAAGCGCTTCACAACATGTACAAAAAGGCATTTGAGGTGCAGTGAGGAAAGAGAACAGAGCAGGGAGCACATGGGTGTAGAGAAAGACTTTACAATATAAACAGGAGCGCAAAAACAGGATAGAGTCAAAAGCGAGACATCCGGCTTTTGGACCGCAGCGAAAATGGACTTTCAAAGTCAGACGTGGAGATCTTACTACAGTCCAGAGCGCTCAAGGAAGAGGGCTTTGAGTAACATCTTGAATTTCGGGAAGGAGGCGGTCGTTCTGATATGTGGGGGGATGGCGTTCCAGATCTTGGGAGCATTGCCCGCAAAGGATTTGCTGGATGTTTTGTGTTTCTGGGATTTCAGAGGAATGAGTAGGAGCGTGTTGGAGCTTCTGAGGTTCCTAGATTGACCGGCTTTTTTGAGCTTGTTGGCCAGATATTCAGGTTTTCCTGTGTGCAGGGCTTTGTGAGTGAGGCAAGCTGTGCGGAAACTGGCTCGTTGGACAATAGGGAGCCACTTCAGGTCCTTAAGAGCCGGGGAGATGTGTTCGTATTTCCTGGTTCCTGTGACCATTCTTGCTGCGGCGTTGAGGGTAGAGGTCAGAGGACCCAGGTGAGATTTGGCTGAACCAGTCAGCGTAGCGATGCCATAGTCAATTCTGGAGAGTACCAGAGCCTGAGTGGCCTGTTTCAGGTCTTTCGAGGGGAGGAAGGGTTTCAGTTTGTAGAGGAGTTTCAGGTTCAGGAAAGCACTTTTGGCAGTTTTTGAGATGTGTTCTTTCATGTCCAGTTTAGGGTCCAGGGTGATCCCTAGGGATTTTACGGAGTTAGTAGGAACAAGTGGAACATTCGGGCGTTTAAGGCTTTGAGCCATTCTAGGATCTGGGGGTTTTCATCTGTGTTCGAGATGAGGAGCACTTCGGTTTTTCCTTCATTGAGTTTAAGGTTGTTGGATGCGAGCCAATGTTGGACTTCAATGACTGTGCAGTTCAGTCTGTGGATGTCTGCGATCGAAGTGGTTTCCAGGTAGAGTTGTGTGTCATCCGCGTAGAGGTGGAAGGGGATGTTGGACTTCCTTAGAATTGACGTGAGGGGCTCCATGTATATGTTGAAGAGTTGAGGTGAGAGTACGGACCCTTGAGGTACACCTCTAGTGATGGGGAGAGGGTCCGATTCGCAGCTTTTCATTTTGATTCTTTGAGTGCGGTTGAAGAGAAAGGAGGAGAACCATTTCAGGACCGTCTTTTCCACGCCTGCTCTCTCCTGGAGGACATTGAGTAACAGGGCATGATCCACTGTGTCAAATGCTGCCGAAAGGTCTAAGAGGATGAGAAGGCTACATTGGTTGGAGTCGAGCGACATGTGAAGATCGTCCAGAACATTTAGGATTGCGGTTTCTGTGCTGCAGCTTTTTCTAAACCCTGATTGGTGTGGGTCGAGAAGATTCGTGCTTTCTAGGTGCTGGGAAAGCTGAGACAGCACGCATTTTTCCAGAATTTTCGATAAGAGTGGAAGGTTCGAGACTGGTCTGAAGTTATTCATGTCCTTGTGGTCCAAGCCGGGTTTTTTTAGGAGTGGAGTGACTTGACCTATTTTCAGGCAGTCAGGGATGGAGCCCTCGCTCAGAGAGCTGTTGATGATCTTGGCCCAAGTTGGGGCTAGAGTGAGCTTCAGGTCTTTTGTTATTCTCGGGGGAAGCTGATCAAGGGAGTGAGATGAGGGATTGGTGGTGGCTATGAGATTGCTTATCACTTCAGCCTGGATAAGCCGGAAGGAGGACCAGCGAATGGCTGAGGTTGCTGGCCTGATGAGGGTAGTTCCGGAGGGAATGGCTGAGGGCATAGCACAGAGTGAGCGATCGATTTTAGCAATTTTTTCGTTGAAAAAGATGGCAAATTCGTCACATAGAGATTTGGAAGCTACCCTGTTGTCTATCGCAGGAATGGATGTTTGGTTCCTGATGATGTTGAAGAGTTCTTTAGGGCGGTTTTTAGCATTGTCCAGAGCGGAGCAGAAGAAGGACGACTTTTTTTTCTTGATATGATTGTAGTAGCTTTTACGAGTTGCCTTGAGTTGGTCCCTGTTGGGGGAGGTGGGGTTGGTCCTCCAGGATCTTTCCATGGATCTTAGGTGTCTTCTTTCATCGTTGATGTCTGTGGAGAACCAGGATCTGGAGGGGATGTTTCTTGTTTTTTTTAGTTTCCGCGGTGCTAGCTGGTCTAGGACGAGCTCCAGGTTGGCGTGGTACCGCGAGGTGAGTTCCGTGGTGGATAGGAGTTCCGTCGAGTTTGAGAGGAGTGAGCTAAGTCCCTCTTCTAGCTTATTGGGCGGAATTTTCGAAAAGTTTCTGACCCACTTGGGGGAGGTTTGAGTAGGTGGGAGGGACAGAACTGAGTGATTGATATGGAAGAGAATGGCGTGATGATCCGACCAGTCCACCGGGATGATGTGGTCGATCGAGATTGTCTTTTTATCCGCGATGATTGCATCAAGGATTGCTCCTCTATGGTGGGTTTCCTCTGTGCAGTGCTGGGTTAAATCGTAGTCATGTAGAAGGGAGGTGAGAGATTGGATGAGTGGGTTTTTAGTTACATTCCATCTTATGTTGAGGTCGCCAAGAATTATTCTGAAGTCGCTATCCAGAGCGGTTTGTGTGATCAGGTCCGTTAGCTGAGCGCCAAATTCGGAGGAGTTGCCCGGAGGATGGTAGAGGAGAAGGCATTGAAGTGGACAGTGGATCGGCGAATTGAGGCTGACCGAAAGGCATTCAAAGGAGTTGTAGATGACGGAGGGAGATTCAGTGATGGAGAGGTCATTTTTGTGGATAATAGCTATTCCGCCCCCTTTGTGTACGGGCCTGTCTTTGTGGATAATAGCGAATCCGTGTGGCACTAGTGTGTCCATGATGGGAGGGGATAGCGTGTTAAGCCATGTTTCAGTGATGAAGGCGACATCCAGGTCATGAGAGAGAATGGTTTCGTCAATTTCTGTAGCATGTTTGACAGCAGAGCGGCAGTTTATGAGCATACAGTTAATCGGACGGTCCACATTCGATTTTGGATTGCCAGAAGTAGCTCTGGGTAAGGAGGAGAGATAGGATGGTGGTCTGTGAGATTTTCTGGGGGGCGGGTCTCTTCCTACTCCCGTGATGACTTGAATCGGGACGAAGGGTGAATGAGATTGGGGTTGAGCTTGGGCTGGCTGGGAAGGAGGGGATTTGTAGGAGGCGGCGAGGGAGCTCACTTCTTGTGGCGAAAGGGAGGGAATTCTTCTAGGGCTGTCAACTCGTGGCTCAGTCCTGTGTTTGGTGGGAGGAGGTTGGGAGCCTAGGGGGGGGCTGGACCCAACTGGAGGTCGAGAAACAATCCTAATTGGAGGTTGTTGGAGGAGGGGTGGTGCGACGGAATGGGCGGGTGGCTGGAGTTTCTCTAGGGAGGATAGGGTTTCCTTCAGGCCAAAAATCAGGGTAGCGATCTGGGCTTCTAGAAGGTCTAGGCGCTGCGTTAGTGTGGGTGCTGGGGGATGGGGGGGGGGGTGGGTGACGCTGGACCTCAGGAGAGAGGGGCAGTGGGGCAAGACTTTGCTGAGAGGGATAGTGGGGGTTGGGAGGACCGGTTCCGTGTTAGAGTTAGATTGTGGGATGACTAGAGAGGGAGAGAGGCTATGGGGCAGGTAATTATACAGGGGGGAAGTCGGGGTGGGAGGATCTGAGACGACTTTAGGGATCGGGATGGCGGGGGATAAGGAGGGAAGAGGGATGAGTTCCTCTAGGGGGTGGAGGTTGTCTTCACTAAGGGGGGCGGTGAAATCTAGAGAAGTGTGGGTTTGCGTTGGGGGCTGTGGATCCGTGATGATGGGTGGTCTGGGAACTCTGTGGGTGGGATACTGAGAGCCTGGGGTGCTCTGGGAGACGTGGACTAGAGGGAAGGGAGTCGCATGGGTAGGTAATGGTGGACGGGTTCTGGGAGTTTGGGTGAAAGGGGGTGCAGGGGGTAGAGTGGGGTGGGGCTGGGGGGGGGTGAATGGCAGGAGACATGATTAAGCGCGGGGTAAGGGGAAGTTGAGGTGGTGGAGGTACGCTCTTCGGGTTAGGCGTATGCCGGGAGTCATTAGGGTTAGTGGAGCGCGCCTGTTGGGGGTGGAGATCCGTGGACGTTTTAAGAGCGGGGAAGAGGGAGTCGAAGAACTCTAGGTTTTCGTCTTTCGCCTGGATTAGAATGGAGCCATTCACAAAGATGGTGATGGAGATGTCTCCGGTAAGTGACTGATGGTTCAGGGGTGAGATGGTTAGTTTCCGGCTGTGATCTATGAAGGGGGTTTTGGAGACTGGGAGGAGAGAGTTAAAGGTGGAGACCCATACGTCTGGCCTGGTGGTGTGGAAAATGAAGTCCATTTTTCTCGGCCCTTTCGCTGAACAGTGGTAGGTATCCACTATTAGTGTTTCGGGGTGTTGCCTAATTAGATTTTGTTTAAAGCGTTTTTTAGCTTTGAAGGAGAGATTGCGAGGGAAAGTAATGGTGTAGGTGTTCCGGCCAAGCAGGGACAAGTTGTTAGGTGACGGGCAGGGAAGCTTGTTTAGATGCATGGATGGCGACATCGTAAGAGAACTGGGGGCGAGTGGGGCCGATTCGGTGACAAAGGTGACCGGCCTAGACAGCGGTGGGAGGGCTTAGTTGAAGAACAGAGGCGCGAAGTTCAGCCTGAGGTCGTCGTCGTGTTGGTCACAATGGGGCCAGGCAGCCCTAGGCAGGGGCAGAGGAAACTGGAGCGTGCCTGGGGTGCAGGGGATGGTGCCCCTGAGGATCGGAGTTAGACTCTTCTGGTTGTGGCGTCGGGCTAGCGCAGCAGGGGCCCAAATGGAGTAGTTAGACTTAAAGAGTTAAAGGTAGGAGACTCCATGTACTCCTAAACACGTTAAAGCAATGTCCGAGTTGGCGGCCATGTTGAGGTCAGGCAGCCATAGGCACGGGGGAGAGAACTGGGGATTGCTTGTAAGGCAGATTGTAAGGGGATTGTAAGGGGATTGCTTGTAAGGCAACTCTACACGTGGGCCTGCAAGGGCTCCAGGAACACTTCTATATCCAGCGGCGCAACCAATGGAAGTGACAGACACAGGTCCAACACGCAGCCAAATCTTGCAGAAGAGGCAACGGAACACATGCAAGACACAGTCTAGCCAGGTCGGTCTAAAAGACAGGAACCAATGCTCACTCAGCTCTCGAAGCCGAGACGTACCCAGTCAGAACACCATATGCTCATGACAACTTCATTCCAGCAGTGTTCTCTCCATGTCCTGAGGGATTAAGATGACCCTTGCAAATCAATACGATTAAATTCAGTATGCCAGCTACTGATTGCAGGACCAAAGGAAGCCCTCCAAATGGTCTGAAAGATGGTTAGGAGACCTAATCCAAGATGCTTATAGGTGTACGATCCCACTAGTATCAGACATCTTAAAGATACGATGAACCATTTTTCCGAAATGGATCGGGAAGTTGGTACGGAGCATGGCATTTTGAATGTCTGACTGAAGAGGGGATTTTAAAGTTCAAGCTTGGTTCAAGAGACATGAGTTCACATTAACACAAGCGAGGGACTTCGAGGTTGAGTGGGAATGACCAGGGGCATAACAAAGGACCCGTAGCCCATGTTGTCCAGAGGGAAACATTATTTACAACGCACGCGTTATAACGCATGTCATTACAACGCATTTTTTACATTAAGAAATCCATTGCAACGCATGCCATTACATTGCATAATCCATTACAACACATTCCCCAAAGTAAAACCCCAGTGGAGTAAGAATAGTGACTGTGTTGTAATGGATTATGCGTTGTAAAGACATGCGTTGTAATGTCATGCATTGTAATGGATTTTGCAGTGTACAAAAATGTGTTGTACAGACACACGTTGTAACACGTGCCTTGTAAAGTGTCGTATTCGGTCCAGCGGGCCCCCCAGGCTTACCCATACTGGAGGGGGCCCTCTCCGTCCCTACTGATGTGAGTTTGAGGGGCCCCTTCAGCACATATTTCAGGGGGGCCCCTCAGGTTTTGTTATGCCACTGGGAATGGCATCTGGGTGAATAGACTAAACCAGCCCATTCGCCACCCCAGCATTAAACCTATTAACTAGCCGGAGGCCTCCAAACTTGGTTTTGAGAATGAAACTTTATCAGGAATGAAGTAGCCTGATGCCACAAAAATTGGTTTGGAGATTTAAGCATTCTCTGGCCATATTTAATTTCCTAAAACACATAAATAACATTTCTTGATATTGACACAGTTCAAAATATTTATATCATGTATATTGAACATCAATATCAATATAAGGCTAGACGTGAATTATTTGACTGAAATTCTCAAAACCATGATTACCCATCGAGCTGCCCTTCAAGCACCAAGCCCAAAAAAGTAATTTGGTACTCCCAGTTTTCCACTATGACTCCTACTTAGTACTTGGAAATGTGAAGTCAGTCACTCCCTTAGACCAGGGGGTCCCTCTGGTCAACCAGTAAGTCAGACCCCAAACCATTCCAGAGCAACTCAAAATTAGATATCCCAGACACCCTTTGGAAGATGGACATGACTAACCTGGTCATATCCTGGTCTCCTGGTGTTAGACCATCTCCTAAATCATCTTAGGCATTCTTAAAAAAAAGTACCAATTGGCAGCCAAAAAATTATTACTGTAGTGCTCAAACTACATCCGCCTGCAGACCGCTGCTCCACCAAATTCGAACTTCACCTGTCTTTGTAGGGGTCAAGTTTTCACAAGCTTCAGAGCTCGCTCTCTGGCTGAAAGTTAGAATTTTCCCACATGATGGCATGAATTACTATTGGGGACCACCCACCTCCTCCCACTGGCCCCTACCTAAATTCTGATGCTCCTGGATGGAGTCCTGTTTGTTCATATTATTTGTCTTTGGCTTTCTCATGTGCTGCAGTACATTTTGACTTCTACCACATCATCCATAGGCAGTCACCTTGGCTTCAGCACTGTTTATACTTTCATGCTACTCTCTGTCCCTGTAGTCATGCTCTCCATATACCACTTCATTTTTTCCTGCTCCCAGGACCCCAGAGTGGAATTTGGTTGCACTTCTAGAGATTCACCTGAATACCTAGAAGACATAAGTGAGTTCATGCACTGATAAAATTAGTTCCTGCACATGCAGAGGGAGTAGAACTCTGTCATAAATTGGCCCTGTCCTCTTGAAGGGTGAAGCTCATTCCCAGATAGAGTTGACCTTTTTTCAAAGATCTATATATAACAAACTAAACCTGAAGGCAATTGGGAACTTTACAGGACCACCAGTGATATTACACAAGGTCAAATTCCTTTTTTTAGCACAGGACGATTAAGAGATTAGCCTAGAATCAGGAAATGTTGAGCGGGTGCCAAGACTTGAACCTGGTTCCTTATTTCAAAAGTCAGCAACCCTGGCCATAATAAATGAATGAATACCACACTTGTAGAGCACACTGTCACTAGCAAGTGAGCATCCTGGCACTATGATAGGGTCTGACAGTAATCCTTAGCCACTGGGAGGCAAAAGGAGGAAGAAATGGTTTGAGTAAGGAGTAGTAGAGCATATCTGTTCAAGAAAGTGGCAGGTCTTTAAAAAAATGTTTTTAATTTATCTTCAGTGTCAGTGAAGTGAAGAAAGATGGAGAGTTAGTTCCAGACCTTAGAGCACAGTACCATAAAAGACCCCCTCAACCCCAAAGATTTCAATTTGCAGGGTAGAGGCTTCAATAGATTGGCAGTGGAAGATCTTAGCATCCTCTGTGTCCTGTAGTGGCAATACCGGACAATGCCGTATTTGGGTCCGATCGACTTGAAGGCTCTGAAGACTAATAGTAGGATCATAAATGGGATCCTCTTGTGGATGGGTAACCAATGGATATCTTTCAGGGCTGCCTAAGCAGAGCCTCCCTTGGGGAGTTGCAACACCAATCTTGCAGTGGCATATTCTATGATCAGGAGCTTATGGATTAGCTGTTTGGAGCAGCCTGAATAAAGACTATTGAAGTAGTTATGTCTTGACGTAATTAGGGTGAAGGCAATGGCCTTCCTGACAGTGAGAGAGGAAATGAAAGCAATTTTGGGGGATTTAATTAGGTTAAAACACATGCCTGCTGGGGGCGTGGCTTGGAGAAAGTGGCGGATGGTGGTGGATGGCGGCATCTGGGTAGACCTCTGTGACCTGGTACGAGTGAGAGCACATTTACAGTACTTCCTGTGGCTTTTTCTTGCCCAGAGAAGGTGTTGGAATATGCGGTGAGAGCATTTATCCTTTTTCAGTGACCCTACTCTTCACCTGCAAAGCTTTTCCTTGACTGATGGCTCGGATCTCCTCAACGAGCCGGCCGCCATTTCTTTTAATCTGCAGTTGCGCGCTAACAAGAATTCCTGTCATGCAACAGTGAGTTTTATTCCGACAGAAGCATGTTCTTCAATTTTCTTTCTGTTTTTCAATGCCCATATTCAATAATGGCTTTTTTACATGAAATGCTTCAGTATTATGGGCTTTTTTTCTGTCATGTATTGCTGCCTGCCTGCTTCACATTGAACTCTACTCATATCCTCGTTGCAGAGGTGGAACGTCCTCCTCTTTGTAACTCTTGCCTATATGAAGTGCTCTCATTCAGTCTTTCAGACACTATTTTGAGGTGTGGGTTTTCCTTTTTTTGTGCTGAAGTGCTAGTTTCTGGTGGCATTTTGACTCTATATGTTTTATCTCATATTCCTGCAAATATATGGGAAGTCGTAGACAGGCAAACAACCCACTCCCAACCTCTAGTCATAACTTCATTAGGAACTCCACTCTCTTTTCAAATGTATCAAACATGGAGGACTTCTTGGTCGTTCTGCATAAATGGCAGCCCCTCATCTGGATCTAACAGCTATCCTGTCATATCCACTACTGGGAATGTTACTACTAAATGCCTGAAAAAAGACACTCCCTCTCCTACAAAATCTGCTTCCCCTGTCTCAATGGAGCTCTTGTTAGAGGAGATACGTGCCTTAAGACCATTTGTGGAGGAAACTAACTCTAAATTGCAGCTTCTCACTGATAAGTGGTCCCAAATGGAGGAAAGGCTGGATGCTGAGGAACAGACTATCACTTATCTTGGCTCTGCTGTAGGCAAGATTTAATCTCTTCAAACCCAAGTCTCTTCTCTCCATCAAGTTGAAAATCTAGAAAACAGAACGAGTAGGAACAACCTACGCCTTTATGGTTTGCCTGAAAGGTCGGAAAGATGTGACCCTGTATCTTTTTTTCAAATCTTTCCTTCCCAAGCTTGTACATATGTCTGAATACTCCCATCGCAACATTCAAAGGGCTCATAGATTGGGACATCAGTCAGCATATGTCTCTCATGCTCGCAAACCAAGAGGATTCTCACTTTTGGTCTGATTTGAATCAGACTTTTGCTAAATATCCTGATGATAATGTTATCATAGTTGGTAATTGTAACCAAGTGTTTGACCCTTTTATAGCTTGTAATTCCAAGGTTACCGTTGTTCTAAACAGCGCCCATAAGCTTTTTGTCCCAACTATTAAGCAATGGAAGCTTGTAGTTGCCTGGCGTCTTTGCAATCCTACCCTAAGAGAATATACTTATTTCTCTCCTGTCCATCAAACTAAATCCCGATTTTATTATTTGTTTGTATCACACAATATTTCACAATCTCTATGTTCTGCAGACATTGGATCAATTGCAATTTCGGACCATGTTCCTATCTCCCTCCAATTGGATTTCTCTCTGTGGTCCCGTACTCCCTGTAGGTGGCGTTTTAACAATTCTCTCTTCCTAGATCCTAATTTTACTTCCTACTCTGAAGTGTTCTTTCAAGATTACTTTCTTTTTATTCAAACAGATGAGATGCCCTTTCATATCATTTGGGATGTTTTTAAAGCAACAGCATGCAATTTTATTATCTCATATGTTGCGAAGAAACTAAAAGCATTTTGTATTCATACAACTGACCTTTAGGCCTAGATAAAGAAACTGGAACACTCCATTTACACCTCCAAATCAAAAGATTGTATATCTGATCTTATTCGTGCTAAATTTCAGTTTAACAAAGTCTACAGAAAACGCCTAACTATTCTTGTTAAAATCTAGTGCAAAATTTTAGCATTGTCAGAATAAGATGGGATAATTATTGGCGATTTACCTTAAAGTTAAGAATAAGAAATCTAATATTGATTCCATTATTGATGCTGACCAGACGCCGAGATATTTGGACTCAGAGATTTTGGATGAATTTGCTCGATATTATAAATCCTTGCATACACCTGAAAATTTGATTTTCAACTTAGATATTTCTCAATTTCTTCCCTCTAATTAATAAACCCGAAGACAATTGTGCTGACCTCTCGCCATTGGGAAATGATGTCTAACAATCAGAATTACATATTGCACTAAATACAATAAAAACAATGCCCTGGCCCTTATGGCTTTACTGTCAAACTTTCCTCACATTTCGCTTGATTACTCCTTCCTAAATTGTTAATTCTTGTATCCTCCTTTTTATCCTCTGGCTCTTCTCTGATTCCTTTTTAGATGCTCTAATTTGTCTTATCCCTAAGGACGGCAGAGATTCCCATTTCTGCAAAAATTATAGACCAATATCACTGGTTAATGTTGATTATAAAATATTCTCTAAGGCATTAGCCCTGGGACTTGACTCCTATCTCCCTGATTTGATTGGAAAGGAACAATCAGGGTTTATTAAAGGAAGATATATCTCAGACAATACTCGTCTTTTTTTTAACGTTCTTTCCAAATCTTCTACTAAAACTGAGTCAGTCGCAGCGATGCTGTAAATGTTTTTTGACAGTATCTATTGGCCTTATCTCTTCCACATTTTTTGAAGGTTTGGCTTTGGTCCAAAAAGTATCTCTCTTATTTCTCTTCTTTATTCTGCCCCAAGAGCTGCTATTTGTGCTAACGGTCTTACCTCCCCTTATGTTTCCCTGGTGAGAGGTGTGCATCGAGGTTGTCTGCTTTCACCTTTCCTTCTTATTTTAGCAATCTAACCTTTCCTTTCTCGTTTGCACCAGAACTAGGATATTAAAGTGTCGTGTATTTCTATAGGTTCTGAATCAGTCCCCCTATTCCTGACCCTATTCTGGTTAAACTAACTATCAAGTTAACTAACAGTCAGCCCATGAGGCAAGAAAAGCCCCCATGATGCAGATACCGTTATCTGACGCAGTCACACTACGGCACAGGAACGTGTTATCTGATTAGGTCATAACGCTTGAGATCTAATTAGACAAGCGACATTCCTCCAGCCCCTGATAAGGCATACGACGTTCTCATAACAAATCAAACCTATGACAACCTGGATAATCCGTGCGGCCATTGTTTTGATTTCACAGAGAACTTTTGCAAAAGAATGTGCTAACGAGCAAGTCGTATGACATCTTTATTGACGTACCTATGTCCATCCTTACGTCAATCTCGGCACCTTTAAGGTATAAATATTGCCGACCTTGCCCTATGCAAAGACACGCGTGGTGACGAGACGGAGCAGCCATACTTGCGGAAGCCGAGAGCAGAAGCAGACCCCGCTGGCAGCAGCCCCGCCTTCCTGACGCGCTGAGAGACGCGCTGCTATCTGAAGCCGAGAGACCCAGCACCGGCGCTTTCGGGCAGCCCTCGCAGGCAGCCTGGAATATCGAGAGCAGAGAAAGAGATACCATTCCTCATTCATCCTAAATTCCAGGTACAGAACTGAATAACCCCTCACAGAGAATTCTTTAGTTATTCACTTGGCAAAAACAAACTTAACTTAAACTGTAACTTTCTATTCCCGCCCACGCATTAGACTTAGGTCAGGTACACGGGGTAGGCGTATTTAGAAACACCAGTTGAGTACGTTTAGTCAAATGTATATGTGTATGTAAATATATTTTAATAATTTTAAACATCATATGGCTCAGAAACCATATCAATGTTTTTACAGTATTATTTTATACTATTGCTTTTAATGTATGCACTTTACTTAACTATAAGTATTGCAATAATATCGATCCATTTCTCATGTATGAGAAAAGAGACTGATCAATAAATAACACCTCTTTATTGAACACGCCCGTCTCTTCCTTTTCTCTACATTCTGATGAGACTAAGAATGCACGTACTGACTGAGTAAAATAATTGCCTTATGCTCACACGACTCTCGAGATTGACTCTTGATTAGGGGAGAGCAAAGTTGTCATGTTCTATGGTTGTCAGAAACTAAATCCCTTCTTGTCTAATCAGGGGAGGTAATTCTTTCCTGAACATTCGAGAAAGTTTCTAGCGAACTCTGAGCTTAGCTGGCAAACCCAAAAGTTAAGTCTAGTATCGACAGTAGTAGACCTAGTTAACATCTGGTCTAGGCCTTTACTGCTGTAGGTACTATTCCAATGCGCAGAGCCTATTGGGAAGATAGGAACTACACTACATGGCGCCCAACGCGTTTGGAAAGGGCGATAAAACTAACGTAAGACATTTAGAGTAACTCAGTCGTGCTTTCTCACTCAGACCCCTTTTCCCAAATACTCCAAAGACGTCTGGAGTGGGTGAAAGGTTATATCCTCCAAAACCTCGCAGGAGGGAACTCCTATGTATGGTTCTTGGTCTAGTCAACGTTGAAGGATAAACAGTTCCAAAATATTGTGCATCTAATCTCTGTTTCCATAAAGAAACCTGATCTGCAAACAAACATAATACCATCCTGTCTGTAAAATGGCAGAGAGTATTGATGAAAGAGAGGCAGTTAGATTAGCAACTGAACTCGCAGATGCTGATGCTACCATGCAAGCAGCAGACGCGGATATAATACTCATTCCGGTCATTAAAAGGAGATCTATAACCTTAAAACTTATAGAAAATGGACTGACACCTAGAGGTGGCACAGTCATATTCGTAATTGAGGCACACGAATATCGGCAGACAGAGGTATACTATTCATGGATACATTTTCCGGCAGCAAATGCTGTAACAAAGTACTTCCACTATTACAAAGTAGAGGAACCTCCTGAAACGTACACTCCTTTCGAGGAGGTGGAAGTACCACTCAAATTCCAAGAGCATTTGCTCTTATTTGATGGCGCCCTAAAACATAATAATCACATTACAAGGCTCGGTCCTTTAGGAAGACCAGGAGCAACGTGGCCGGTCTTAGCCGGATACACACCACATCCAGACATCGAAAGAATGCCTGCAGCAGAGCTGTTAATACAGCTAAAACAACTACTAAAAATTCATAGACAATTAGTTCAGTATGTAATGCGGACTTCAACAATTCAGCCAGCGATTAAACTTCCACAGCTGACCCCTCACCAGGGGAACACAAATAAAATTACACCACAGAACATCCAATCCTGCCTAGTTAAAGTTCCAGCTAAACGGGAACAAATACCATTCTGGTTGGCACAGAAAATCACCCAAATAGAGGCGGTGTTTCCTGACACCACCCCATTAGAAAAACACAGGATTCTGACTATATGTCTCCCAATGGGAATCGCACCACACATTGAGGACTGTGACACTTGGGGTACAGTCTTTGCTTCCATCTACACAAAAACGCACGGTGTTCCATCCATTTCGGTAATACCAGATGTGCTAAAACAAATTCAAGATGAATACGGTCCAGAACCTGCTTTAACTCTTGGTATGAAATTACTGAAAGACTTCAAGCAGGTCTCGGCTATATTATTAGCCAACATAAAAGGTGAAGCAGCAAACATGGCGATCCGCCAGAGGTTAAAAGAGACAGATATAGCAGACCAACCAGCTGAAATTGCCAGAATCATAGAAAAATCCTATGAAGAACTAGGCAGAGATAGTCTAGGTGGAATACCAGTAAAACCGCAACTGACTACAAGTCCAGAAAAAATATTTTTTAATAATAATAATTCACCAAAAAAGAACTGGGATGGAAACAAACAATCCAATCCTAAAGAAAAGAAATTCCAGTCCCGAGGAAGGTCTCCTAGGCGAAGAGAGAAATCTCCAAACCAAAGACAGAGGTCACCGCAGAGTGACCCCTCTGGGAATAGATATAACCTTAGAAATAGGGATAATATTAAAAAACCTGATAGATATCAAGACATTGATACACGTCCCTCTCAATCTTTTCAGACTTCCTCGCAGAAATCGGAAAGAAGAGGACGATCAGAAGAGCACGCCAAGTCCAAAGACAAGGAACCTGCTCAGCTAAAAAAGAAATTACAATTTCCAAAAAAGAAGGTAGCCAGTATCAAGGTAGTTAAAAATGCCGAGAATACTGAGGACACAACTGAAAAACGGAGAATGGGCTCAGACAATGCTAGACAGCGCAGCAGAGGTGAGCATAGCTCGCAAAGTCCTTATGAATCATCTGGAGACAGTGGACACGAATGAATACCTTCAAGTGGAAACTGCAGACACCAGAGTTAGCAAGCCCCACAAGATATACGAGATAACATTACGTATAGAGGGAGATAAGACTAGGAAAATAAGGGGACTATTTTGGGATAACCTCTCAAAGGGTTATGACATCCTTCTAGCTGAAAAAGACTGGCCACCAGAGTTTGTCAGGGAGTGCCCTCATGGCGAAGAAGTAATTATGCCTGCCTTCTCGAATCAAATACCGATTCATAAAAAATACACACTTGCTAGAAAGTGGGCAGTGGCCTTAGCACCTGCTTTATATAAAAATCATGTAGGATGGGATGAGGATTCTCCTCCTCACAAAATCCAGTTAAAATCACAACCTACTGCACAAAGGCAGTACCCAATTAAGCAAGAAGCTAAAAAACAGGTAAATGAAATACTAGATCAGCTAGAATACCAGGGGGTGATTGAAACTTGCACCTCACAAATGAACAATCCTTTGTTTCCGGTCTCCAAACCAGACAATTCATATCGTCTAGTTTTGGATTACCGACACCTTAACACATGTTGCAAAACCTTTGCAGTGCAAAACTCACACAGTGCTGCACTAATGAATAACATAGTGCGCAAAAAATACAAAACAACCTTGGACATCTCCAATGGATTCTTTTGTCAAAACATAGCACCAGAGAGCAGATATTTAACTGCATTCTCAGTAAATGGCACTCAAAAGCAATTCTGTCGGTTAGCCCAGGGGTACAAGAACAGCCCGGGGGTATTCTCAGCGAGAGTAACAGAATTACTACAACTATATGATGATGAAGCATTATCTTATGTCGATGACATTTACTTAACAGATGATGACTTGGAGACTCACTTGAAAAGGGTGAACACCATAATACTTGGGTTCGCTGCAGAGGGTTACAAATTCAACTTCAAAAAGTCCAGAATTGCCCATCTGACAGTCCTATTCTTAGGATACGAGTTATCAAGTGAAGGCAAAAGCCTGGCAGACAATTTCCTAGAGAAATGTGCCGTAATCCAAGCTCCTAAAACACTAAAAAACCTACAGTCAATTCTAGGCTTCCTAAATTTCGGAAGAACATACATTGCAAATTACGCAGAAAGGGTCAAACCCCTTTATGATCTAATTAAACCAGACTTTAAAAGATCCAGTTGGACTCAAACACACACAGAAATTTTGAGATCCTTACAAACAGACATGCTAATTAAAACAAAATTAGAAACACGTGATAACACACGCAACCTTGTGATCCGAGTCATCCCAGGGAGATGCGGATTCACATACCTGACCTCTAATGAGGGAGAAACGGTACCGATTGCATTTAAATCACACATGTACACAGAAGCTGAACAGAAATTCAGTAATACAGAAAAAATCATTCGTGCAGTTCAAACCGCAATAGCTAGAGAAAAAGACATAGCTGACGGTAGACATATCACAGTCAGAACAGCAGAATCAGCCTTTGAGGCACTAACAACACCGTGTAATTTACCAACAACAACATTGAATCCGGAATGGATACAATGGGTGAATTCAATCACAACGGACAAAGTATACTACTACTTTGATCCAGAACTAGAAGAATTAAAAAATCTAAAATATGAAAAGACGTATCCTCTGCCAATCGACATTCTGCCTCTACGACATTACGCCTGTGTAATCTATACAGACGGACATGCTCAACCCTCCGTTTGGGGAGAACAAGCATACAACCCCACATGTGAGATTACAAAAGAAGTGTGGCGCGGAGGTAAACTAAGACCTCTATTAACAAAATCACACTCAGTAGAAACTAATTCAGAACAACAAACTGAAATAATAGCATTGAAAATGGCGCTAGATAATGCGGATCGCGAATTCCCGACACTTATAGTGTCAGATTCATATTACTGCGTCAAAGCATATAACAAGGATTTGCAGACATGGATTCAGAACGGTTACAAAGATGACACAGATGCACCAATAAAGCAGAAACTGCTCTGGGAACAAGTAGCTCTTTTGAAAAAAGAACTACCAAAGACTCACGTGACACACTCACTGAGTCATCAACGTGATGGCGTTCACGTTGTGGGGAATTCATTGGCTGAAACAGCCGCAGCGGCAGCCACTAAACCGGCTCCCGTAGATCGAAAAAAGCGTACATTAAAATACATTGACGGTGAAACATTGCTGGCGGTGAAAACGTCATCAAACGGCGACTGCTCAGCACTACCGATCAACTATCCACTCAATTATACATACATAATCGATGCAAACTCCGTCCCTTTTGCTCGAATCCCTGGAGTGGGGGATAGAGTAATTCCAAACATGGACAGGAGAACCTTGTTAATCGCAGACGCACACATGGGCGAGAGTCTCAGACACCTCAAACTGAAAGATTCTCTGGAAGAATTACA
Organism: Lissotriton helveticus; assembly: GCF_964261635.1. Lineage (NCBI taxonomy): Eukaryota > Metazoa > Chordata > Amphibia > Caudata > Salamandridae > Lissotriton > Lissotriton helveticus. The sequence goes on from NC_136057.1 coordinate 841,197,188, forward strand.
ATCACGGTACTGGTGGCCAGGCATGAGCCTGCACTACACCATGTTTGTAAAAAACTGCCCAAACTGCAACAGAGATCGCAGTGGGGAGAGAAGCAGTTTAATACCTCGTCGTATCAAGGCAGATAATATTACCAGCAAAAAGAATGGCTTGCGATTAACATATACAGGCTAGTTTCCACTTATAATGTAGATCACCAGCACTCGGCTGACGTCCGGACTATTATACAAGATTTGCGAGTCTAAATGGCATATACGCTAAGAGCATGCTACGTTCGACCATTGTTTTCACTCAGGCAATCCAGCCTGGGGGGGAAACATGGCCAAATGAGCACAGCCCAGCGGGAATCTTCTCACTTCCTTCCTGAGGGTACGGGATGGTATAAAGAAAAAACCAAGGCAGAAAGCAATCTATAATGGAAAGGATATTAGGTTCGGGAGCTGGGTGGGTCAAACATCTAATAAGTGTCCAACGTAGTCTAAATAACTTGCCAAGAAATTCTCTGAAGGGATTCAGTCCGTACGAATTATTATTCGGAACTAGGATGTTAATCTCTGACCTTGATAGTCAGACTTCAGTGGTAATAGAAAAAACCTTTGATGTCAAAGACCGTTTGGCTATTTTGCAGGACTTAAACAAAACAAGAAAAGACCTGAGCAACATACAGTTGAAACAACAGCCAACAACCACTGAAGAATCACCACCTGTCCCAGCAAGACCTGTCTGGATTCCAAAAGTTGGGGATCTAGTCAGGGAGAAGATCGCGGTAAAGAAGGAATTTGGGCCTTCTTACAGAAAAGCAGTTCCTGTCTTGTCTGTCAACGGGACAAGATCAGTTGTACTACCGCCACTTGCTGGAAAAAAGGAGAACCGAGTTGTATCCATCGACCTGGTAAAACCACAACATGTGGCCGATAACAAACAGTAGGCCAAGTGGACTCCCAATAAGTAGCAGAACACCAAGGTTTGCTACCAGTACAGAGGTCCTAACAAAGAGGCTCATCACATTCGAAACGCCTACAGAAGAACATCAAGGACTATGCAACACTGCAATAGAACTAAGACCTCTGAAAACCCAAATAAAAACATTTAGCAGAGACACACCAATCTACAATGAAGTACCAAGTGACAATGCAAGAAACAAAAATCCTGAAGCAATTGGAACAATTGACAGAACTGCATCCGGGTACTTCATCAACTTCGATGATTCCTCTGACGGCTTCAGTGAATCAAAGACACAGCCATCATCAAAATCCTTTAAAGACAAAGCTAAGGAACTTTTGAAACAACTGAAAGAAACATATCTGGTTTCTCAATGGATTGAATTTTGGGTGGGTTTTGGTGCATTTATCCTCATACTTTGGCTCATCATGGTATTTACTTTGGGACGCTTCATTGAGGGAAAATATGCTAAAATGGACACAGCAAGTCAGAACATCAACTTGGTCCTCAAACCACACACATCTTCACACGTCGAGAAAAGAGAACTTTCTTCAGCCAACTTCACAGCCAATCCGATACCTGGTGGGGTAGCCTGGGACAACACTGACTATGAAATTTATGGTCCGGTCGAGATCCTGAAATATCCACACCAAATCAAGATCTCCTTGAGTGACTTTGCAAAACCAAACTCATTTGCTGATGATTGGGACTTCGAAAGTATTAACAACATGATGTCTGACTTAGTAATGTCTGCTAAATTTACAAAACATGATTATTTGCAAGGTTCTACAAATTATGATAGTATGTATTGCTATAACCATTATGGTAACCATTTTTTACATAAATCTGCACAACCTAGAAATGTTTTAAGTTATAATCAATGGGAACATTGTGCTACACCTCCAAAAGGAAGCTCTAGAACCGTGTATGACAAATATTCATATTTTTCAGGTTTTAACATAAGTAATGCTGAAACTTTTTATTTTAAATTGTCAAACAAGACAGGGATGAAAACCATGATAACCAACACAAAATTGATATATTCAGATTCATTCTTTGAAAAAATGAATACTTTTGGATTTGATTATTGGGACAAAAATGTGGATTTGAAAAGTGTTTGGGGTACAAAAGAATGGCAAGTACAGGGTATAGAAGCTTTGTTTAGAGCCTGCATGATCCCAGAACAAATGATATTTTTAAATGACACTGTTCAACAAACCACCTGTCTTGGCTTAGCCAAAATCAAAGATTTAATTAAACCGTCTATTCCAAAGCCAACAATGTTTAGCAATAGCTCTGATACAGATGAAGAGATAGACGTAAACCATATACTAAACCAAAACAGAACACATCCTGATTGGAAACAATGGTTGATCTGGCCCACAGATACAAATAACTGTCAAGATAGATTCCTGAATAAAACACAGGGTTTCAAAATGACCAGGCCAGACCCTAGATATCCCCAAAGACATCACCCAGGGATAATAACAACCTACAGTGTGGGCAAATTATGCCTTCAATGGCTACAAACTTCCACACTGCCTGAAATTAAGCAACACCTAACTTTACTTACTGATGGTGCTGACTTGCGTGATTTCATACTGGGACCACGCAAACAGCGTCAAAAGCGTTTCATAGCAGCCTCTGTATATGCAGCATACAATGAGGCCTGGAAGGTTACTCAAATTGAAACAGCAGAGAGAATACGTGAAATTGATCGTATTAATTTGGAAAAATCACTTTCTGTAGTGGACAATGGGTTAATGACTCTGTCCTCCAGAATTTTTTCATTGGACAGCATTGTGTCTTCAGCAATCGATATATTATCGCAAGACTTACTGTTATTACAACATGGTCAGTCACAATTGCGTTCCATTGTACAGCTTGGCTGGACGTTACAAAATCTGCGTTCAGGCTATGTGCCGTGGCGTTTAATCAACACAACGTCACTATTCCAAATCTTTAACCTTACTGATAGACAAATCGGTATGGCGCAAAAGGGTGCTGATTATACAATCTTGAGCATTGAAAAACTAGAAAGATTACCAATGACAATGTCAGAACGACCTGTCAGTGAATGGATAATCCACGGAATCATAAATATTCCAATCTCAACCTTCAGGTTTCAATACTGCCAAAAATATATACAGGCTGGCATGTACGAGAAATTGGGAAAGGGGTACCTTAAAACAACATGGAACCTGCCCTATTCACATGCATGTGTCAGTAATAAAGGACAGAAAGTGTTTCTTAGTGGCAACAATTGTGCTATGTCACTAAGCGGCACGCTTCTGTGTAACGGAATTAGTTTGCATGGAGCCTGTGAAGGGAATTCATACAACCTTTCATGTCACCAGCAAGGCGCACCTGCAACTGAAATAGAACCATTCTTTCAAAGACTCTATAATGGGAGTTACATTCTTATTGTAGACCGCAGATGTTGCAGTCTTATGCCCGGGACTCCTTATCTAGTCACTACGACGGCGAAGGTCAAGTGCTGTGGACGTTCTTTATTCCCCAGCTCCTTTCCAGACAGGGAGGCAAGGGCATGGCCCAGTTTGAAAATTACTTCTATTCGAATAGACACTTTAAGCAGAATGAAAACAGTGCTTCTTCAGACGCCTACAAGGCTCACGTCATCAAAAGAAACATATGATCTACAAGTCGCAAGGACGACTGCAGAGATGCATACATTATTATCAACTAATTACCCCGTACATTTCGCGGAAATCCTGAGCGAAATCTTAAATATTTCTGATACCACTGGGGTCTCAAAGGTATTTAAGACAGTATTTTCGATGGCATTAACACCATTCAAAGCCATACTGGGTATTTTTCCAGATTTCGTCCATTCGATTTTTGGCGGACTTCCCCTGATCCTGGGACTAATTGCAGGAATCCTATTCCTAGTCCTTATTTTTCGTTATGGCAACCCATGTCACGGATCAAACTCTCGGGACAATGGAAGATACGATCCTAGCCATTGGATACCGGGACCGGATATCAAAAATCCTGGGACTCTCCCGGCTTAGAGATCTGAACATGACTTGGTTTCTATCATTTCGACCAATGTGGCAAAGGTGTGTTTTACCTGTACTAAGGTGTCTGCTATGCGGAGAAGAATGCGTGTTAGACACCTGTCTGACGCTACAATCGGATGCGCCAGTGGATGCAGATACACTGTTGGTTCCTACCAAGGTTCACGCTTTGTGCTGCCCTCAAAGGCTGCCAATCCTGATGACGGCATTCCTGGAATCTTCACCACTGCGATTGAAGAGTAGTGAAGTTCAAGATGAAAGCAGCATCGAACAGGTACGACCTTCTGTCAGCAATACGATTCAGAATGTCAATGGAGACAATCATGCGCATGAATGCATGGTTACCCCTATTTCCGACTTAGTGGAACTTTCCCATGAAGCTGTTGACAGTTTTTTTCGAAAGCCTGAATGATATGATGTTCTCTCCAGAACAGAAATAGAGACTTTTGAGTAAACTCGCACACGGCGTTCCCTGAATTCGGCCTTCAACTTTAAAAATAAAGTCACATGAACAATTTCACTCCAGTTCACGGACAGCAATATTTTTCAGCAAGCCCCTTAAAATATTTTTCTACATATTTTTTCCCCGGGACACTGATCTTCTGCTTAAAGTAAGAAACTATTCCTAGAGAACTAAGATTTCTATTTTTAGATACTTTATAAAACTGTAGTTGCCCGCTGGGATGTTCACAAATATTTTATTATGTGATGAGATGGTCTCGAACTTCCTTTCTGTATAGCTATATTAAGAGCCATTTCATGTGTATTTCTCATATACCAATAAGCAATAATGCATACAAATGCGTGTTTACTTTTGCATTTAATTCATAGCTTAAGTGCATACAATATATATGACTGCAATTTTTCAGTATATTTGAAAATTTCGAAATGCATTTATGTATTTTGGGGTGGTAAGGTATACACTATACTCTATAGTATGTTGTACTATGTTATACTATGCATAGATTAGTAGATATGACCATAGTTAGCGTGGAGTGGGTGTCGTGTATTTCTATAGGTTCTGAATCAGTCCCCCTATTCCTGACCCTATTCTGGTTAAACTAACTATCAAGTTAACTAACAGTCAGCCCATGAGGCAAGAAAAGCCCCCATGATGCAGATACCGTTATCTGACGCAGTCACACTACGGCACAGGAACGTGTTATCTGATTAGGTCATAACGCTTGAGATCTAATTAGACAAGCGACATTCCTCCAGCCCCTGATAAGGCATACGACGTTCTCATAACAAATCAAACCTATGACAACCTGGATAATCCGTGCGGCCATTGTTTTGATTTCACAGAGAACTTTTGCAAAAGAATGTGCTAACGAGCAAGTCGTATGACATCTTTATTGACGTACCTATGTCCATCCTTACGTCAATCTCGGCACCTTTAAGGTATAAATATTGCCGACCTTGCCCTATGCAAAGACACGCGTGGTGACGAGACGGAGCAGCCATACTTGCGGAAGCCGAGAGCAGAAGCAGACCCCGCTGGCAGCAGCCCCGCCTTCCTGACGCGCTGAGAGACGCGCTGCTATCTCAAGCCGAGAGACCCAGCACCGGCGCTTTCGGGCAGCCCTCGCAGGCAGCCTGGAATATCGAGAGCAGAGAAAGAGATACCATTCCTCATTCATCCTAAATTCCAGGTACAGAACTGAATAACCCCTCACAGAGAATTCTTTAGTTATTCACTTGGCAAAAACAAACTTAACTTAAACTGTAACTTTCTATTCCCGCCCACGCATTAGACTTAGGTCAGGTACACGGGGTAGGCGTATTTAGAAACACCAGTTGAGTACGTTTAGTCAAATGTATATGTGTATGTAAATATATTTTAATCATTTTAAACATCATATGGCTCAGAAACCATATCAATGTTTTTACAGTATTATTTTATACTATTGCTTTTAATGTATGCACTTTACTTAACTATAAGTATTGCAATAATATCGATCCATTTCTCATGTATGAGAAAAGAGACTGATCAATAAATAACACCTTTTTATTGAACACGCCCGTCTCTTCCTTTTCTCTACATTCTGATGAGACTAAGAATGCACGTACTGACTGAGTAAAATAATTGCCTTATGCTCACACGACTCTCGAGATTGACTCTTGATTAGGGGAGAGCAAAGTTGTCATGTTCTATGGTTGTCAGAAACTAAATCCCTTCTTGTCTAATCAGGGGAGGTAATTCTTTCCTGAACATTCGAGAAAGTTTCTAGCGAACTCTGAGCTTAGCTGGCAAACCCAAAAATTAAGTCTAGTATCGACAGTAGTAGACCTAGTTAACGTCTGGTCTAGGCCTTTACTGCTGTAGGTACTATTCCAATACGCAGAGCCTATTGGGAAGATAGGAACTACACTACAAAAGGTTTCCCCTTTAATGGTTTGCAGATTAAATATGCAGCATTTGCGGATGATGTCCTTCTGTTCCTCTCCCAACCTACTTCATCCCTGCCAGCCTTTCTACAAGAGATTACTTCTTATAGCAAAGTTTCTGGCTTTGAGTTGAATAATGGAAAGTGTGAAATTATGTCCTTGGCTAAATTCACGTTTAAGGAATATTTCCCAATGTCTAATTTCTCGTGGAATCCTAAACACATTAAGTATCTTGGTTTATGGTTCACTCCATCTATCTCCTCTTCAATTTCTACAAATCTAAAGAAGTGTGTACACAAGCTAACTACTCTATCCGCTAGATGGCATCCACTCCATCTTTCTTGGTGGGGTCATTTGGATACCATCAAAATGATGTTGAGTCCCATTGTATTATTAATTATATCTGATCTTCTGGTAGCCATATCTTTTAAACATTTCAAGAAGATTAACTCTAGCCTCCTCTCATTTCTTTGGAATCATAAAAAATCTCGTATGTCCTTACTCAAATTAACTCGTCCAAAGTCGGAGGGGGGGGGGTTAAATTCCCGGATTTTCACAATTACCATAAGGTTTTCTTATTACGTCAGTCATCTAGATAGCTCTCTGATCCCACAATACCAGGTCCATTATGGATGGATGTGGAGAACCCCTTTCTCCTTCCCTTCTCTTTCAAGGAATATTTATCTTTCACTCGCAGACCACAATCGCTATCTACGCCTATGCGTAAGCACTCCTGTAAGTTATTGGGTTCTACTCTTTATATTAATACCTCAGATATAGATACATTTCTTAGCTCTACCATTTGGCATAACAAATGTATACTCGTATATAATAAACCCATTTACTGGAAAACCTGGAGAGACAAAGGTTTAATTTGGGTGCATCAACTTTTTGATCAACCTACCTTCTTACCATTTTCCAGAGCCTCTCAACAATTTAGTCTACCCTTAACATTTGAGAACAAATATAAAATATTGTATACTGCTCTCTGCGCTGCTTGTGAACAGAGTCAAATTTCTGTATCCTCCAGTTTATCTCCCAGTAATCTCTGGTCTTCTCTGTTGCACTCTTTCCCAAGGGTGTCTACTAATTATTCCCACTTATTTATCTTTAACTCTAGCAGAACAAAAAGAAAGGAGGAGTTGGCCTGGGAATCCGACTTTGAGGTTGATTGGTCAATTTCTTTCTGGGCAGAAATGTGGACTAAAATTAGAAAGTCCTCTAGAGCAGTGAACACAAACACAATCCCTTTTCTTTATATATATATCAGATTATTATTGACTCCTACTCTTCTGCATGCAAATCACCCAGCCACAGGGAACACATGTTGGACATGCTCTTTACCACAGGCAGATTTAAAACATTTACTTTTTACATGACTTCCTGTGATGCGCTTTTGGTGACAGCTATGGGCTCAGATTAATGCAATCTTTCATACTGCAGTTCCTTTTTCTATTCCTAATCTTTTTTTAGGCAGCATATCTGATGGTTGGACCCCAATATCTTGTGACACTCATATTGTGGATTTACTGTTGGCTGCAACTTTTCAACAAATCACTAAAAATTGGAAGGACTCTACTAAGCTATCATTTCAAGCCTGGTGGAATGTGATTTGCTATATTCACAGACTGGACACTAACTATGTCTCCCCCATGTCTTTAACTTTGAAACTCCAGATCTTGTGGACTCCTGTTACTCAATTTCTAGATGATTGCGCACAACGCTCCTCTGCACGTACTTTGGCCCAACAAGAAGTCCTCAAACCTCCCTGACTTTCCATCTAGGTTCATTTAACATAGTTACTTATATTGTCTGATTACTCAATTTTGTTTATAATTTATATATGATATGTTTGTTTACACATAATTTTAATTCCAAACTCTCTTGCTTACATTTGACCTGATTTTATGTCTTTTAGATTATTGGTGATTGTACTAGGTGGTATTCTTTAACTTATGGATTACCTATTGTAAACTATTGTTCCTTATTTCTATGCTTTATTATGCTTTAAAGAAACATATTTTAAAACCTAAAAAAAAATGCTTTTTACTGCCAAGGCTTGTGAGTGAAAGGAGAGGGCGATGTCACATTTGACCTGTAGATTTTTTGCTACTTCCACAATGGCAGGAGGTGGGGGTATGGAATTAGACCACCTTTGGAAAGGGGAAAATAGATTTGATTTGCCGTAAAGTAACATTTCGGTTTTATCTGTGTTGCATTTGAGGTGATTGCTTTCCATCCAGAGGATGATATTGGAGAAGCAATTGTGAAAGTTTAGTTCAGAGCTTAAAGAACGTTTGTCTAAGGAAAGTATGTTATGTTAAACGTTATGTTAAAATCATTTGTAGAGTGCACATACACTGGTTTCTTGGCCCTGTGTCTAGGAGTGGCCTGAGTCCTGGTGAGTTATTCGTATGCCTGAGTGAACAACCATGTCTTAATGAGTCTCCAGAATTTTGGGAGGTTAGTGCAGGCTCTGATATCAAGGGGAAGGGTGTTCCAGAATCTAGAAGCCAGCACTGCAAATCTGCAGCCGCCTTGCAGCTCAGTTTGCAGGATGATGTGGCCAAAAGGTTCATGTGGGCTGAGCACAGGTGCAGGTGGGTGTGTGTATGTCTCTGAATGAGACAGGAGGCAAAGTTTGGGCTGCTGCCATGCAATGATTTAAAAATGAGGCAACCGACTTTGAAGGCACAGCGTTGTGGTATGGGGAGACAGTGTAGCTTCCTCATAAGAGGGGGAGACATGTTGCCATCTGGGCTGATGGAAGATCAGTCTAGCAGCCTGGTTCTGCACAAGTGGCAGTTTCTTAATTTGATATAATGGCGAGCCAAATTATAAGGAGTTGGCATAGTGTATGTGAGATAATGCCATGGCTAGAACAGCCTGCACCAGCACTCCCCTAGTAAGAAGTCTGCTGATCTTCCTTATCTTCCGCAACTGAATGAAACAGGCAGACACTACCTCTCGGATCTGAAATGTCATGGTAAGGTCACAATTGATTGTGACCGAGACTCTTAGCTGAGGGGATGGGGTAGGGGAGAACCCAACTCAGCTGGCCAGAAGTGTGAGCTCCACGGATTCCAAGTGCCCCCTGTCAAGATCAGTTCGGTCTTGTCTGGGTTTAATTTTAAGTGGTTGCTGTTCATCTAATTACGGATGTGCCGCATAGTGGCTTGAAATTCAAACATGGAGTTGGGGGTGTTATCAATGGTGAATATTAATTGCTGGTCGTCTGCATAGTTAAATGTGCTCACCTTTCTTTCTCTCAAGGGCAGGATCAGTGGGAGTAGGTACAGGTTGAACAAGTGCATGGATAATGAGGATCGTGTGGTACTCCGCATGTTGATTTAATATTAGGCACGGTAAAATGGGATAGGCGAACAGACTGGGAATGGTCTCACAGCAAAGACGTAATCCAGCTGAGAGCCAAGCCCTGAAGTCCTGCATTCCTGACACGGTCCACTAATATGCCATGGTCGACCGTGTCAAATGCTGCAGAAAGATCCAACAGCACCAGGGCCTGGGAGGGGCCCTTATCGGCTTCCTTCCAAAGCGTGTCTAGCACGGTCAATATTACTGATTCCGTTGAATGGGAAGGGCGAAACCCTGCTTGGTGGGAGTCAATGTATTCAGACTGTTCAATGAAGTAGCAGAGGCATTTTGTATTCCTTGAGTTGAGCTAGATAGGTCTTTTTTGTCAGGGGAGTAGTTACGTCTCCATTTCCTTTCTGTTTGGCACAGGGCTAGTTTTTGAGTTTTTAGATTTATATAGAACCATCTCTGAGCCTCATGATACCTAGCTGATCATATTGTCCTGAGGGGGGCGTGTACGTTGCTAGCTATTGTTAACCAAGCTGTGATGTTCTCCTCACTTCAGTTAATGGAAGGCTGATTAATGGGTACTGTGTTCGCCAGTGAACTGCAAAAGGCACTTCTGTCTATGCTATTCCAGTTCCTTGCCATGAGCCCTCATTTGACTGGAGGTTTGTCTGTGGTTATGTTGTTGATTGTAAACTTTATTAAAAAGTGATCAGACCATGTGCAGGGGAACACTGTCAATGCGGACACTGTGAGATTGGATGTACAAACTTGATCAAGTGTGTGTTCTTTGATGTGTGTAGAGGATGTTACATGTTGAGTACAGTTCAGCCAATTCTGAGGAGGATCAGTTGTGTATCATCAGCATACAATGTCATAGCAATCCTATATGAGGCTATCAGGGAGATGAGGGGAGCCATATAAATATTGAATAGGGTGGGATTAAGTGAAGAGTCATGTGGCACTCCTATTGTGACTGATCTTTCGGCTGACCAAAATGTTCCCAAGGCGTCTGTGTTTCTCCTGTCAGTCTGGAAGGATTTAATCCAGGATAGAACCTTGTGGGAGATCCCTGTTTCTTGGATCCACTGAAGGAGTATGTAATTGGAGATAGACTCAAATACTGAGGAGAGATCAAGCAATATCAACACCGCATTGTCGCCAGGATCCAGAGTCATTCTGATGGTTCCAGATACTTCAAGTAGGGTTGAATCTGTAGAATGTTTTGGTCTGAAACCAGATTGTCGGATGTATAGTGAGTTGGAATTTTTTTAGGAAGGAGATGAGTTGGCCATTTACGATTCTTTCCAGTATTTTGGTTAATATTGGAAGCTGGGAAATGGGCCTAAGGATCGAGAAGGCAGGGCATTTTTTGTAGGGGTTTTACAACTGCCAGTTTCCAGGCTGAGGAGACTTCTGCTAGGTTAAGGATGTGTTGAGAATCTTATTGATTAGTAGGTTGACAGTGTCTACGGCTGCATGTAGTATGTCGATGGGCATGGGCCATAGGGAGAGCTGGACTTGCAGAAGAGGATGGCTTGACTTGATTGGGGTAGAGAAATCTCCTGAAAGGTGATCAGCTGACACCTATAGTATCTGGGAGATTGCCTGGGCAGGGTCAATAATGAGGTCAGTTGTGGGAGTGGCTTTTCTGAACCCCTATTCTATGCTCTGAATCTTGTACTAAAAAGAGACCTAAACCTGATTGCAGGCTTTAGGCTGTAGGAAGACTTTTGAGATTTTGAAGATAGTTTTAGGGCCGTTGCTGGCCTACTCAATTTCAGTGGTGAAGGAGGATTTCGTGGTGTCCTTGATCAGCTTGTGTTTGGATTTCTTTGCCTCTCTAAAGTGGGATAGGTCCTCCGGTTTATAGGCCTGGCACCATTTGCTTTAAAACTGCTTGAAGTGAAGCTTATGTTCTGCTAGGGCTAAGTTAAACCGGGGTGCGGAAAGGTTTGTCTGATGTTTGCTGAGGCGAGCTGCAGGTGCTAGTTCATTGGCTGTATTGGTGAGCCATGTTTTGAATGAGTTAAGGTCATTGGATAACCTTCCTGTGATGGTCGGGCAGTGGTAGAGAGTTGGGAAATGAGGTTAGGGTTTGTCCTCATTGTGCGCTATTTATGCAGATTGGTGGGGGAGTTATCTGTGGGGCGCGTGAGGGAATCATGGGTGTTAATTAGTAATTTGAAAGGGACTAGGCAGTGGTCCGACAACGATTGGGTAACAGGATCTTCGAGTGATAGCCAAGTATGGTTAGTGCAAATTCCAATGTGGGTGTCCCCCGCCATATGGGCGGGAGCAAACACAAGTTGAGGGAGGCTGATTATCTTTAAGGTGTCTAAGAGGTTAGTGGCTTCTGGATTATCTAATGCATCAAAATGATAGTTCAAATTGCTAAAAGCTGTAAAATTGCAAATTAGAGTAAGGAAGGGGCTAGTGTTTCCCCAAAAGTGGCTAGTAAGGAGGATCCTGGGCGTGGTGGGCAGTAAAGTAATTAGCCAGCAAAAGATTGGGAGGGATTGATCTTGAAGCAGAAGCCTAGGCTTTCTGTTCCTTTAAGAGAATCTGTGTCAAAAGAGCTGCATTGGAAGCCATCGCTGAAGTTATGCCACCACCCCAGCCTTCCGTTCTGTTCTTCTCAGGATCATCTATACAGGGAGAAGGGCCAAGGCTATTTCGGGTTTGCACCAAGGTTTTAGTCATGTTTCAGTGATAAGTAGAAAGCCAAGCTTACGGTCAATTATTAGATTGTTGACTTCTTGTGCCTGTTTTCTCAGAGAGCGGGTGTTAATAAGCCCCCCAGAGTGGGATGTTAGGGCAGGTATGAAGGTGTGAACAAGAGCAGGAAATGGCTGATAGAGAAGACAAAACTTGGTCCTGCAGCCAATGCTGGATACTGGGCCTTCTAGGTATGTTGGGTCCCATGTGTGGCAATCATGGGAGGCTTTACTCATAAAGATTCTTAAAAAAACAGAGGAGAGCAGCTTTCCTGCTCAGAAACAGGGAGGCTGGCAGCTCCTGGCTGCACATGGGCTTGCCTTTGGTGCACCTGCTGCGCGCGTCCGCTGAGTTTCCATGCCGTGGGCCTACACGTAATTAGAGATGAAACCAGAAACTGCCTCCCGAGCTCCTGAGCGCGACGACTAGTGTGGCACCCTCGTGGAAGATGGCTGCTTCCCGAGGTTGCAAGGGAGGAGCAAAAATTCACTAAATGTCAAGCAATCCTGAGTAAATTCCCTAATAAAAAGTGTGTCACAGTATTCTAAAACATAGTCAACACAACACACAACAACTGCAATAGAAAAGTGGTGGAGAATTTCTAAAAAGGTAAACTCATTTGATTCTTAGCAGCAATTAGATTTTTATCAGCAGTTGAATTTAAGCAGCAATTCCAATTTTATTTTAGCAGCAGTTTGTGATTAACAGCAATTACGTAATGTAGTGTGCCGGGCACGGAGCAGTGTAGGCAGGTTGAGTTAGTGTGTGTAGTGGCCAGCAGTTGCATAACACTACTGCTGAGTCCCTACCTACATAGTGTTGAACCCCTGCACAGATGTGGCAGAGTTTATGCAAAGATAAAGCTGAGGTCCTACAGATATAATGTTGTGTTTCAGTTTATTTCTTGCACTGAACCAGAGCAGAGTCGTTTATACACAGTGACGAGCCCCTGTACTGCAAAAGTTGTGTTGATTAATAGATTGTGTTGAGCCAGTTCACAGGGAGAGTTCAACTCTTTCAATATTAATTCGTACAATGTAAAAGCTGAACCTCTGTGGGGACTGAGATACCAGTCACCAGCTCCTAATCTGTGGGAATGGTTTGTGTCTGACATAGCCTGTCTCTGATAGGGAGTCAGGAGTAGAAGGCAAGATGAAAGTGAGAGGGAAGAGATTGAGAAAATAAAGTGTTTTAAATGATTGACTGAGAGGCAAGATAGAGAACAGTGACAGGCTGTTTCATGGAGCACTGCTCTGTTCGGCACCTGCAAAGTGCAAATTCTTTCCGGTAGCTGTTGAGCTATGCCAATAGCTCTAACTCAAAAAAAAATGCGAGACCTATTGCATTTTTAATGCTTGTTTTTTATTACAAACTCAGCACAGTGTGGAGATGAATCTGTTGAACATATGACATGGTCATTTGGCAGCCATTTTTTGGGACTTTACAAGGCGGTGTAGACACTTTTAGAACTGTGCTTCAATAGGACATCCAGAATTAACCTTTCACATATTTTGGTGAGTTTGATCTTTTATTAAGATCACATGTAAAGATAAGCATTGGCAAGTCATTTCTTTGGATTCTGTTAAGTTATTTTGATTCGAAGGATCACCAAAACATACCAGAGACCCATCAAGAGATTGGCAGCATTCCTAGCACAAACAATAGATACTGGGCACATGGCAGCAGAAGTAGGAGAAGCACAGATGCTGCCATACAGAGGAGGTACAAAAAGGGCACCTATTGTGAAAACTGCCCAGCAAAACAGGTAAAAGACTAGCAGCAGTAGAAACGTGTCTCTCCTTTACAGTATAGGTACAGATGGGACAGCAGCAGTGCAAGCCTCACTTCCTTCTAGAGCAGGTGCAACTTAGGTGAAATCACTAAAGGCCTCCCTCTCTTACAGAACATGTATGTCCTGGGCAGCATCAATGTAAGCTTCACTACATATTGGCCAATTCAGTGCAAGCATTTGCCCTCACCTTTTGGTTGCAGTAGGTAGCATTAGTTTAGAACAGACACAACAAGACAGGTGTAGTGTAAACTTTTATCGCTGACAGCACATGTACAGCACAAGATGCAGGTTAAATGCAATCTTTGGAGCAGGTTATAAATCCATTGAAAGAGGTATGTTGGTGAAAATGTAAGTGCTGCTGCAATTCTCACGTTGGTAGCATTCTGACACTACTTGTGTAGTCACACTTGTATACTTAACCCCTTCGACGCTCATGACGAGCCCAGCTCGTCATGGAGTTTCCATTGACTTCAATGGAAATTACATTCAAAGCCATAAAACACCTTAGCATCCAAGTGGTTAAGATGCTGTTGGAGATGCTTCTGACACATCCTGCAACTTTAGAAGCTGTCTTGTTGTTGCCACACCTCCAACTTTTGTGATATCCTTGAGCCTTGCTGCTTTTACTGAGTCTTGCCTTCAGTGCCTGCAGGTCTTAATCCTGCAAAGTGTGCTCTTACCACTACAAGCAGGTCTTGCTGCTATTATATAATGTCAGTTCCAGTGCTTAATTTGTAAAATAATAAGTGCCAGGGCTCTTGTCAGGAAGACAATGCAGCTTGCACCACACACCACCCCTCCTATGCTGCCAATGATAGTAAAACCACCTATAAACACCTACTAACCAGCAGACTCTTACATGTGTGACAGTTCTGACTATTTTAGGCCCCTAAAGCTATAAGAATGGCTTGGGCGGCATGTAAAAATCATTTTTAATGTCTATTGAATTAATATTTAATGATTATTGTGGTATCTCTAAATTAGCCAGAAAGTGCCATCCTGTGGTAGACTATCAAGCTCTGGTGTTGAAAATTAAGTGCTGGTGCCAAGCACCAGAAACCACTGGCTCAAGTTAAGAATTGGTCAGTTCCTGCTGCCTGACTCTGAGTACTGCTGTCAACGGATCTAACTCATGCCAAAACCCTGCTTTTTCATAACATCATGCATAATGCTGTCATTCACTGGTGATCCAGCTGTCAGTCCTTCTAGTAAAGTACCACCTCTCTGAGCTTGATTGCAGCAGGCAAAACCCAAATTCAGTGGATGTGTGAAGCATAAAATCTGTGAGAGTAGGTCAACTTCAAGGATGCAGGAGGAGGGATTTCCATCAACAGCTTCAAGCTTCCATCAGGCTTCCCCAAAAAACAAAAGGTTTAGTACTCCCCAAGACATGCTGGCTATTTCTTCCATCTTTCTTTGAGATATAATTGGCGTCTGTGCATGTGAAGGAACGTGAGCTCCTTACTGGCTGGTGGTGCCAACCAGCTGGAGCCATAACATCCCAATGTGACTGACCACTGGTTCATGGGAATGATCACACCCTCCAACATACATGGGTTTGTGCCCAGGTCTCCATCTGGGTATCCTCATATCTCCCATTCTAATCCTCCAGCAGTATGTTGTGTGCTGTTGATGCTCACCATAGGAAGATGTCATCAAATTTTCACACGGCTTTGACTCCTTCTTGGCTGACAACATTATTTACCATAATTAATTTCTGTTTCTGCTTGCACACATTTAAATGTTGCCATTTTTAGCCAACCCTATTTCATTCTGAGAAAAAGAAAATGTGAATCAGTGCAAATTTGGCCTTGCCATGTACCTCTATTTTTGTAAAATATATTTAACCTCCAGCTCTCAAACAGAAACTGCCCTTAGTGAAGAGAACTCCCAAGGGGAAGAGTAGTTCTCCCCACAAAAGCTGGAGGGGACACGTGTTAGACCTGATATCCTTGGCGTGAGTCTTCCTTCCATTTTTGACGGATTGCCTCCTCTGTTTTGACTTATTTTTGCTGGTTGTATGTTTTGGGCCCTGTGCCACTGCTAATCAGTGCCACAGTGCAAGTGCTCCCTATGTTAAATTGATATACAGATTGGATTCCATGATTGGCTTATTCGATCTACTGTCAGCCCCTAGTACAGTGCACCATGTGTGCCCAGGGCTTGTAGAGCAAATGCTGCTGGTGGGCTTACAACACTGGTTGTGCCACCCACAGAAGCAGCTTGTAAAGTGTGTCTCAGGCCTGCCATTTCAAGGCCTGTGTGTAGTCTGTGACTACCATGTCGACTTGGCCAAGTGCACCCACTTGCCAGTCCCTAAACCTTCCTTTTGCTTCATATTAGACACCCCTATGGTAGGCCCAAGAGCGGGGTGCATTGTAAGTATAAGGTAGGACATGATCTGATATGTGTAGCATGTTCTAGTAGTGAATTACAGCCATTTTCGTTTTTCACTATTAAAGGCTGCCTGTTCTCATAGACTAGAATGGGCAGGGAAGATTGTTACATCCCTACAATCCTAACTGACTCAGGGAACATGGTAGAAATTCGAGTTTAGTATGCCTGAACTCAGAATTATAAAATACATCTCTTAGTAAAGTTTATTTTAATATTCTGTGTTTGCAAATACCACTTTTAGAAAGTAGGTATTTGCTTGCCTAACCATTTGAGCCCCCCTCTGCTGACTTGTGTATTCCTTGTTTGGGTTTGTGTGTGACAGGGCTGGGGAAATTTCAGGAGACAGTCTGGGACAGCCCAGTGGTGAATAGGGAGATTTACCTCCAGATGGGAGGGGTAAAGTGCACCTGGGACCTGAATATGGCTGGGCCTTCCCTCCACAATGCTGGCTCCACCCCTGTGGCTTGTCTGATGTCTCTGCCCTGCACAGTGAAGGGAGAAGGGGAATCCTGTCAACAGAGTGCTCCAGAGCTGCATCTTCCCTCCCCTGTGCTGGCTTCACCTCCTGTGGGGCGTCTGATGTTTCTGCCCTGCACAGTGAAAGGAAGAGAAGAGTCATGTAAACACAGTGCTCAGGAACTGGTTTGAACTAGGCAGAGGCCTCTCTGCCTTCAGAGAACAAAGGATTTTTTGGTATAAATATTGGGACCCAGTCCCACAGACTTTAGATCACATCTGGAACAAGAAACCTTTCTGCCAAGGAGAAGAACCAAGGAAGCTGCAGGAGTTTGGACTGCCCCTCTGTCAGTGTGCTGTTTGCTGGGTTGGCCTGCAGTGGTTACTACATTGCCAAGGGAAAGGAGAAGGAACTTTGTAAGGACTTTCATCTACAGAATAGTCTCCAAGGGCTTGAACTGTGCTTGCCTCCTGCTGAAGTCTCAGGGCCAAAAGACTTCACCTCCAGCTCCCTCCTGAATTTCCTTGCTTGGAATTTTGACTCCAGTCACTTGCGTGCCGCTGGGAGCTGGAAGCGCGACGCATCGATAAGAAGCGTGCCGCTGCTGAAATCATCGCAACGCCGGAGAAGCGAGAGTTTGTCGCATCTCCCTGGAAGCGTGTGTTCATCGAAGCTGTCTGCTGTCACATCGCCGGAAGAAGGGCGACGCATCGAGAGAGCTGTCATCGCATCACCGGAGAAGCGCATCGCAGGGCCTGTCGCGGCTCCAAAGTACAGAGTCGTCGCAAGGCTGCCAGGGCGTCATCGCATCGTCATCGCATTGCCGCATCAAGGGCGCCATTTTTTTGCATCGCAACTGGATCATCGCATCGGCATCGCATCGCATCAAGGCGCCATCTTGCGCACCGCAACAGGTCGAGAATCTACGCATCACCTCCGCACCGGTAAGGCTCACGACGAGTCCCCTACTCTGCGCAAGCATTGAGGAAGGACGCAACCGTTCCCCCGGGTCACGGAACCGATGCATCTTCCCTTCTGCAAGGCTTTTGTTTACTTTGCGTGCCGCATCCAAGAACTTTGTTGAGAACTTTGTCGCATTTACCAGCAACTTGAACTAAGAGACTTTTATCATCCTTTAAGTAACCTTTAGTATAGTATTGTGGATTTTTGTCGTTTGAGGTCCTGTGTTTAAGTCTATATAAAGAATACCTATTTTTATAAAATCTGTGTTGTGTCCATCTGTAGTGTTATCACTGTATTACTGTGTATATTCACAAATGCTTAACACACTGCCTCTGAGATAAGCCTGTCTGCTCGTGCCAAGCTACCAAGGGGGTGAGCATGGGTTATTAAGGAGAGTAATCCCCTTGTCCTGACTTAGAAGTAAGGGTCCCCATTTGGACAAAGGTGATAACCATTGCCAACTAGAGACCCCCAGATCTAGCAGTGCCTTAATTGTGTGTAACTATTTGTTATTTCAAAGCTTTAAGCCCCCACTTAATGTATGCAATCTTGCTTTGGCTTCCATCGCTTCCCCTAAGTACCGTTGATAATTAGCTAAGTCTGTGCTACAACAATATAAACACATGTATGTTTTTCCATTGTGAACTTATCCAGCTTACTCTGCTCTGTGAATGCTCCTTCCTTTTAAGCTCATTTTGTGATATTTAGATAGAGTCCCAGTGTCTTTATCCAAGTATGCAGGGCCAGACTGGCCGTAGCGGGTGCCGGGCCTTTCCCCGGTGGGCCGCCACGGTGGGGACTGGTTTTGGGCCCATGGGGGGCATTTTTCTTACCTGGGCCAGCAATATAGGCCCCCTGTAACAAAATCGGCCGAAACTGGCCCTAGCAAACAACTTGGCCGCAACCCCCCGGCCTCCAGGGGTGCCGGCCAAGCAGTTTGCCAGGGCCGGTTTCGGTACCCAGTCCGGCCCTGCCAGTTCGTGTCGCACTTTTATTAAGGTTCATGTAAGTCGCCTTCTTTATGCCTGTGGGAGCACTTTCTTGTGTTTATTGGGATATCCCCCATGCACATCTTCTTGTTCATTGGAAGTATTTGTTTATTATGTATATTTAGTTACTTTTGATAAGAGAAAACACTTTTCCAATAAGGCTGCAGTGCTTTCTTTTCTGTATGTGAGACATACACCCATGCAGATGACTCTCTCGGTACCAAGCATCTTGCAGACATTCGAATCTCACAGGTCTGGTGAATACTCTCGAAGCTTCAGCAGTGCTTAGTGTCTGAGTGGAAATTATTGGCAACACCAATAGATGTGTCTGTACTGAGCTGAAGCATGAAAATATAGACGTGCACAAATTCTGTTTGCATTCGATAGCACGTTAAACCCAGACTTATTGTCAATGTGTGCTCTCATACTTTACTGGCTTTGAGATGTTACTACATGACGTGGTAGCCCCCCCCACTGCGGCTTGAATTACTAGCTCCCTCGAAGTTTGGGTCTAGTTGTGCCCCTGCAACACACAAACCATTCTTCGGCCAATAGTCATGGGTCATGTGCTACCTAAAGTGTAACACTTGGATTGTTTACAACCCCTAAGGTTTCATTGGCTTAACATTGACTACAGCACCCCCACTCTTAAACATGGCTCCAGCACCACCGAACCTCACAAACACAAACCGATCCTGAAGTGTTATTAAAGTAGACAGAAGGCGCTGCAGATGAAGAATAATGCAGTTGTCACCAGAGCAGTTCATGTGTGTCTAGGGGCCAGTGCGCCATCTTTACTTCTGGGGACATTAGGAGGCCGAGCCATTTTCGACATTGCCTGATATAAGACAGATGGGTACATGCAAGGTAACGAGGAAACTGGACTCAAAACGGGCAATAGGACACGCCCACATCATGGCCTGTCATGGCTGCTCTACCACGGCAAAGGCCTTTGTAGGACTGATGCCTTTCATTGTCACAAGATGCGAAGGCATGCCAGCTAGGCGCAGAACGGCCGCGAGGAGGGAGCATGCTGCGGGCCGCCAGCTCTACACTGAGAAGGCCCTTAACGGGGAGCACAGGGGTG
The DNA here is from genome assembly GCF_964261635.1 of Lissotriton helveticus. NCBI lineage: Eukaryota > Metazoa > Chordata > Amphibia > Caudata > Salamandridae > Lissotriton > Lissotriton helveticus. The sequence goes on from NC_136057.1 coordinate 841,217,278, forward strand.
CACGCCTGCCACGCACACACGATCCTCGAGAGGCCGCAGGCGAGGGATGCCAGCTATGCACGAAGGACCCTTGAGAGAATGCACGGTACATCATTACTGTCCACGCCAGCAGTTTCACGTCACCGGAGGATTCCCCGCGTTACTCCCACCTGTCTAGGCGCATGCAAACCTATTTTTTCCAAATTATTTATATATTGGTCTCATGCTGAGTAGACTGAACCCACACGTCAGCTTTCTTAATAGCTTATAAAAAACGGCACTTTTCTGTAAAATCAGATACGGTTGGTTTAACCCGTATATCTACTTCGAGTGCAATTTCAGAGAAATACAATTGGCTAAGGGACGAAATATGACTGTGTATATGGCAATGGTAATTTGTTTTTATAAATCACATTGACGGGGACGTTTCTTTTCCTGCATTCATAGCCAGTTGAAAGAATCAATTTGTGGGTAGTAAAAGATGCTGTTTGGAAACCCAAATAGGATTTTTAATGGTGTTCATGGATTTTTGGGGAGTGGATTCCTTGCTCACCCCTGCTAAGTTTTTGGTAGGGGGTGTGTGGACGAGCTATGCGTCTGTATGCACGTGTGAATGTTGAGATCTGGGGGTGCATGTGTGTGAGATGAGTGTAGAGCTAACCTCAGACCGGTTTGTTGGTAAAGTTGATGAAGCTTATTGAGGACTCCAGACTCTGAGGTAACACCTGCTGGGGAATTCCATGCTTGCTTTTTGTAAATAGGATTACCATTAATCTCATAGGAAAATCAAATATATTTCCCTTAATGGAGGTCACAATTCCTTCTGGAATCTTTTTGTAAGGAAGGATTTGTGAGGAAGATCTGAGGAAGGCGACCCTGCAATCACTCTCTCCCCAGAGATGAGATCAGAACACCAGTTGACATGAAAAAGCTAATTTATCTCTGTGAGCATTCCCTCAAACCTTTCCCCTTATTCCTCTAGGACATGGATAAGGACGGCCCAACAGGAAAGTGCAGAAAAACATACTTGAATGCCATTCGCCTCAGAAAAATTCCCTATTTAATGCTCACAAGTTTTGAATTATATCAAGTTAATTTTTGTTAGGCGTGAGTGCCATTATGGGCCCCTTTCTTTGTTTAGAGTTCTTTGCCATGCTTAGGTGGTCCATAGCGATTGTATGACATTACTGCCCACGATATTGATGCCACTACATTCATACTCTGATAGCAACTACGTTGTTAAGGTATCTTTTAAATGTAATTACAACTACTTCAACAAGGTTTTTTTCTTTACATCTCGAGGTAGCAGGCAAACAAGTAGAGGGCTCCCGGGGTATCAAATCTCATTCATATGTTTTGTTCATACAAATCCCTTCCCATAACCAATATTTTTATCCTTGGCCAGCAATCTCAATGTTCACAGGAACATGAACTGGAGTTTATCTGCAATGGAATGCAACGTTTAGCCAAGCACCCCCTTCATAGTGATGACTCTGGGATTCTCATACAGATTTTTGCTTACCAATCCTTAGAATCCCTGGCCGATTGTATCTCTTTAGTCTGCAAAGAAGTGTAAATGGAAGTTCTCTATTTTCATACTCATGACAATTTTCCAAAGACCAAATACATCCCAATCCAAAGGACCACTGACTATGAAACAAAGTTTAAAGATTTATTACAAAGCCAAAAACAAGTGAACATACAAGGACCTCAGCAAGAGGTTCAAGACATAAACTGGCACTAATACAAACATAATTCTAAGCAGGAGTCTCAGACGACTCAAAATAAAGAGCAGCATTAGTTCAAGAAGCATTAGGCATACAATGATTATTCCCACTTGAAGTCTTGACTGCATCTGCTCCAATGGAAAAGAAAAGATTAGCCTGTCCCTACATTCACTCTAAGATGACATCCCTATGTAACATACCTTCCAGGCAAGAGAAAAAGGTGTCAGCTGTGAAGGCTCCCTAAGAAGCACATTCACTTTTTCCAGGTAAGTAGCCCAAGCTACAGAGCTCCTTCTAAGATGCTCCTTAATTTCTCCTGCCTAATTCCCACCAAGACCCCTGTCTAACTGCATTTCCAATTGGACTGCCTTAGATAGGACCCAGTCTGACTCCAACTGACTCTAACCCTAACCCCACTTGCGACTGACTCTCCTCCCTCGGGGCACTTTCCCCAATACAAAATCTCAAAAGAGTAGGCACGCCCATGGCACACCTCCTTCAGGCAGATGCAGCCCTCGTACTTTTCCAGCACAGATCCATCTTCTTCCAAAAACCGTTGCTGTGTTCTTGGGTCCCAGGCACCTTCTCCGCCAAACGTTGCAGTTTTGCATACCAGTAGACTCCCTCCGTTCTTACTCCTACCAACCTAACTCCTAAAACAATGGATTATTCTACCTAACAAGCTACATGGCCTTGCACCTGCAAGAGAAATGCATGAGAAACAATCCTGTTCACGCTCTAAGTTACATTTCGAAATACAAATACGAACAGGAGCCTTTTCCCAAGGAAAACCATTCAACCTTGCCTCTCTGGTTGTGCTAAGAAAACTACAGTTAGGCCTCTGCTGGTAATTTCATGTCTCAGGCTTTTACACTTTTAAATGCATCTCTAAACTACAACATAAGCATTACATTTAAACCATTCTAAAGCAGTATTTCATTACATTTCTAAACATCATTCCTTCTCATGTTAGAGCATCACGCGTTTTAATAATAAGCAACCTACACGCAGCCGCGGCCCGTGGAGGGAGTTGCGGTGGGGCAGAGAGGCGGGGCGGGGGAGGGGCAGGGTGGGGGGTGTTAAAAACGGGCATATGGATAATTGGAGGTAAGTAAACAATTTAATTAAAAAAACGAATTTCGTAGCACGCGTTGCATCGCATCTTGCGATGCAGGGCACGCTACGAAGTTGGTTGTATTTATTAAATTGTTTACTTAACTCCAATTATCCACATGCTGGTTTTTAGCAACCCCCACCCTGACCCTCCCCCGCCCCGCCTCACTGCCCCACCGTAACTCCCTCCACAGACCGCAGCTGCTTACACGTGCAGCTTTAATATGGCACGTTCAAATCTAATGCAACATCTTAAACCCAAAGCAATAAATTCTACATTACTTAAGGCATATTCTCGAATCTGACACTACATTAGTTGTTGAAACAATATAAGAACACAACTACATATTGCACTGATAGTAGTAGTAGTAGATAGTACTACAATTTAAAGTCACTCATTAACATGGTCCTCTAAATATGTGGGTGCTGACTACTTGGGATTATGGTGCACCCCTACAATTTTTCAGAACAACATGGCGCTCTATCAATAGTCTATTCCAGTTAGTAGAGGCATTCAAATTAACTTTACATCTTTATCCATAGCTGTATTGTCTATTAGCGCAAAGTTTTGTTATTTTTCTATACTTTTGAAAAATGTCAAGAACACAGAATCTCTGTCTTTGGCTTTCTAATTAGATGTCAGGCCTTTGGTTACTGAGTTTAGGATACTATAAATAGGATGTTGTAAAAGGTACCTGCTTGGTTGTCTCTTTTTAGGTGGAGCCTGGGCAGCACGTGTGCTGCTCTGCGGCATGCTGTATTGGAGTATGCATTTGAAGCCCCGCCCACTCTCTGCCCATATTTGTCAGTGGTTTATGTAATTGCCCTTCGTAAATGCTGGCTACTGAATAGTACATAGGTTTGATAGTCCCTCTTTAGTACTGATAGGTTTCATTCTTCCATGCTCTGCCCACTTCCATAGTATGCCTATAAGTTAGCAGAGTGTGTCTAACAGATGATATATTCATTATGCATTTTCGTTTCTATTCTAACAGTAGTTATTCATTTATGCGTGTGACATTATTACAGTATTTCTTAGCTTAGCCGGTGTGCCATCATTTTGAGGCCTCTCCTTTCATGCGAGTTGCACTTGCTCATTCCCCCTCCCGTAGGAATATTCTTATTCCACATGTCAGCAGTTTTTCCTCTCGGCCCACTGTTACTGAAACTACCAGCGAAACCCCTTATCTCGTTCTCATGTGCTGGGGATGGTAAGACTCGGCTCCGTGTCCTTGGGCTGAGATAGGAGAATGTTGCAATCCCAGGTGCAGATGCCTACTGTATGAGACCATTGTTCACCATCTCAGGGGTCCAGTACTTTTCCACAAATGGGCGTGCCTTACTCTGCTTTCGTATTATAATGTGTTACTGTAATGATGGGAGTCAGTCCTTCTCGGCGCACTATTAGGGGTGAGGTCGATATAGGGCCCTCTCATATGGGAGTTTGTGGCCTAATAAAATTGTCTTTGTTATTCTTCTCCACTGTCCGGCTGACTTATTATTGGGTAACTATAGGTGAGTGCGGTAAGTCACTCGGGTGGAATTGAGCCACGCTTATCAGATGGCGCCCGAACAGTGACTCCGCGATTAGGACCTTTCTCACCCGTAAGTGGGTAGCAGAAGGCCGGAGACCCTCTGGTCGGCACGGTGGGCCCGGGTACCCACTTGATGCCGCGCTTGGTTCTCGCAGCGCTGCCCCGCCCTGCTGATCGGAAAAGGTCTCGGTCCATGAACCTACGCCGGAGTCCAGAAGGCGGAACTTTGGAGCTGACCGGGTTGGTCCTGGCAGCCGGAGGTGGAGAACGGTAGAGGTCGGTACCGCGTAGAGAAGGTGAGTGGTCCGACTGTTGATTGGAGGAGCCGGAGAGCTCCGTGAGACCGGTGTGTCTCTGGTGATTGGAGGAGCCGGTGTGCTCCTGGGGCTAGTGTGCTCCGGGGAACTCAGAGTGCAAGTGGCGCTCTGACAGACTTGATGGAGATTGGGCGAACGTTGGTTTGTAATAATCCGACTGGATAATACTGCAGTCGGCGAGCGGTTTGCTACGGAAGGATCTTGGGGCTCACCCGAACACCTAGGGTGGTGGTTTACGGGGAGAGCGCCGGGTCCCGTGTGGTGTAGTGCATGCCGATCTGTAGTGTTGCCGGGAGACGGATTTGTTCCCCAGTCTCGGAATAGCGGGTGTGCGCTGTTCGGTCTGCGGTAGGGACCAGGTTCCCCAGGACTTGGTCGACGGGCCTTGTCCCATTTTGGTAACACGTGTTTTAGTGGGGATTTCATGTAGCGTGCGTTGAAGATGTGAGTGTGACCTGTCAGTAAGCGAGTAAGTGTGCAAGTGTGAATTTGGTGTTAGTGTGTGATTGTGTGAGAGCAAGATGCCGTGTTTCAGTAAATTACGGTGTTTAGGGTGCTGTGGTGAGGTTTCAGATGTTAGATTGGCTGAGAGCCAACCTGCTACGGGGGAGGGCTCTCCAAATTTTGAGATGTATGTGAAACATGGCTTACCCCCGATTTTGTTTTCCACCTTGTGGCATAAGTATACAAAAGATAATGTGGATTTGCAGTGGCCTTTACTTGGCTCTTTTGATGGAGCAAAATTAGATTATTTACAAGATAGATTGTTCGCAGCCGTCAGAGTATGTTCGATTCTTTGCGGATGTGGCAGAATGAGGTACGAGAACAGCAAATAAGGGAGGAGAAGGTGGCTCAGAAGAGAGCGGCGCAGACCATGGCGCAGAAGGCCAGGGAACACACTAAGAAAGAGAATGAGCTGCGAATTGAGCGCGCAGATAGATGTTTTAGGCTATTGGATAACAAGAGCTATGTAGTGAAGGAAGAGGACCAAGATGAGATGGAGGACATTTTGAATACTCGACCCCCTCCCCCATATGCCCCGCAGCCCCTGTACCCTGTGCTGGTAGATTCCGCCTCTCAGGCGGTGGTTTCGGGTCCCCAAGTTAGTGCCCCTCCCTTGTGGAGTAGTGTGGCTCACTGGTTAGAGGTGGCAGGCCTGAGAGCAGAAGTCAGCCTGGGACCAGGGTTCAATTCCCGACGCGGCAGGGTCGTGGACCTTGGTCAGCGGACTCGATAATTCTCGCTTCGGTGCTTACTCTAATCAGGGGTTCCACTCGGCAACTCTGGGCATTAGCTTGCCTAATCTCCACAACGGCCCCACCAATTCCGGGGATGCCTGGCTCCACCTTGGGGACTCCCAGCAAGGGACCATCCCACAGGGAAAGCCAGGACGGGTTCCCCAGAGTTATACAGCGCCGGGACGCCCCGTTGCTGGGGCAGCTGTGCGCTTTACAAGTATACTACATTTACATTTACATTTGTCCGGTACACCTGCTTCCTCTGTAATTGGACAAACTTCCCCCTCTGCCACTGCACCCCTGCTCTCTTTCTCGGCGGCGAGCCCCATTGCGTCTGCTGTGCTCTCCCCGGCGCCCTCCGCTGGTCCCGCTATCCCCACTGTTTCTGCCAGTACTACCCCTCAGAGCGCGTTGCTAACACCCACTAGAGGAGCGGGAGGCGGACTATTTACTCAGGTACGGAAGTTACTCACGCGCTCTAATGTTGGATTGGATGAGAAGACAATGGTAGCTAATCAGGCTTGTCAATGGGCCAGGAATAACATTTATTCATTAGAGGACATTTGGTCTACTATGAAAGATTATGAGCCTTTGATGCAGCAGCATGCTTTGTGGCACATGTCGACGACATTGATAGCGCTGTGGGAGCAGGGATATGGGGGGGAGGCGCCGGCAATTCTTCGCGATATTAAGGCTAATGCTTATAAGGCTAACACTGGAATAAAAGAGATGTTCCGTAGTCTGAGGTACTTGTTAGAATACAGAAATGAGTTACCAGCAGCGGGGGAACCCCATTTCCCTGGGATACATCCGATGCGTGAAGTGCACCCTGTATTTCACCCTGAGGTACCTGAAATAATAGACCCGACAACACAGGTGGTGACCAGAGCTCGTATAGACGCTCATTTTCAGGAACAGTGGGTGTATACGCCCTGGAAAAGGAGCGAGGTATTAGCTTTGAAGGCTCAGTTGCCTGACTCGAGAAAAAATCCGACGGCTTATTACAAAGAGTTAACGGAGGCAGCTTCTTCGACGGTCATGACTTTAGCAGATATCGAATTATTTTTCGGATTATTGGTTCCTGTGGATGTGTGGAGACAGGTGAAGGGTTCAGATCATAGAAAGGAGCTGGGTGGTACATGGGAAGAATTCAAGGATTGGGATAAGGAACGAAAGCCATGTGAGAAGCCGAAGGCTGAGATACTAGCACTGCCAGGGCGTATAATTAAATATATGCACTCACTCATCCGACCTAAGAAGGTAGATTGGGATAAGTTGACGGCCTGCAGACAGAAGAAGGATGAGGCAGTTTCAGATTTCTTCACCCGTTTTGAGGAAACGTTTATGGATTTTAGCGGGCAAGATATATCTCAAGATGGAGGGTTACGCCTTTTTGTTAACAGATTTGTCACGAATCTGTTGCCAGAAATATCGGCCCGATTGCAAGCGTCAGAGAGTACATGGACGACATCCACTCCCTCTGGGATTTTGAGTATGGCCCAGTATTATGAACATAGAGAAAATGAAAATAAGGACAGGCAAGAAAAGAAGGCGAAGGATTTGAAGACGAAGGTCTTGTTGCAGCAAGTGGCGAAGGGTCGGGGACGGGGAGCCCCGCCCGTGTCGGCTAGTCGAGGAGGAAGTAGTTACGGAAGGGGAGAGAAGAGAGAGCGTTTGGGACAGAACCAGTGAGCTAACTGCAAACAGGAAGGGCACTGGTGGAAAGACTGTCCACTGCTCCGGTCCACTGCTGGACCCGGCAGAGGACTGGGTCGGGGAGACATGAATAAGGATGTTAGACAGTATGAGGAAGTCAGGAGACCGGGAGGCAATTACTTTGACGGAGGAAGAGATAGGCAACACTTTCAAAGGGAGGGTGACGATTTCAGAGATAGACAGTTTTACAGCGATGCATATGCTATGGATGATTTAACAGGATTTTCTTACAACTAGGACAGCATAGGGCAGAGCGTGGGACCTGTTTCTGTGGATGTTGATCAACGTGGGCCTTATGTAACGGCAGACTTGTCGGGATCCCCTCAGAAATTTTTATTGGATACAGGTGCTACGAAAAGTTCTGTGGCACGTTCCCTGTCTGGCAAGACCAATATTTCCGTGGGGTTCTCCGGTACCCCAGTGGTTAGCCCCATCTCTAAGCCCCTTGAACTTACGATTGGCCCTTTCACTGTTGACTCTCCTTTCCTTTTAACTTCAAATTGTGGTGAGAATTTACTGGGTTTAGATTTGTTGAAACGACTGAATGCTACGATTTACTGTTCCCCAGATGGTGTGTACCTCACGGTGGGTTCTTCTGTTGCGCGTGCGCAGCAGTGTTTTTCGAAAGATGAGCCCCTTCCGGTTGAGCTAAGGGATGTTCCTACGAGTCTGTGGGCCAGCAGCAATACTGATGTGGGAAAGATGGATATTGCACCGGTGTCCATAAATGTTAAGGTGGGGGCGAAGCTACCTCAAGTACCCCAATACAGAATATCCAGGGATGGGGAGAAGGCTCTGTTGCAGATAATACAGGATTTGATTAGGTCGGGGGTAGTCGAGGAAACGGACTCTAACACTTGTAATAGCCCCATCCTTCCGATTCTTAAAAGGCCCTCAGGTGATGCTGGTGAGGGTACACCTGATGTCTATCGCTTTGTGATTGATTTACGCCACATTAACAAGGTGGTTGAACCCCAGTATCCGGTGGTCTCTGATATTACCACTATTCTGACTATATTACCCCCCTCAGCTAAGTATTTTTCTGTACTGGACCTTAAGAACGCCTTCTTTAGTATCCCTGTGCATCCAGATAGCCGTTATCACTTCGGATTCTCATTGGCTGGCCGAAGTTTTAGATTCTGTCGAATTCCCCAAGGTTATACGGAAAGTCCCAGTATTTACAGTCAAGCTTTGAAAGCACAGTGGGATGATTTGGAGCTCCCACAGGGGAATGTCTTGTTGCAATATGTGGATGATATTCTCATTGCCTCCGACACTGAGGAAGGATGCCTAGAGTCTACTGTCAAATTGTTACACCATTTGGCCTGTAAGGGACACAAGGTGTCACTTCCTAAATTCCAATATTGTCGACAGGAGGTCACCTACCTCGGTCATCTCCTATCGAAGGACGGGAGAAGGCTGACACCGGAGCGCATCAAGGCGATAACTAACATGGCAGTACCTAACATGCAGCGAGAGGTGCGCGCATTTTTGGGCATAAATTCGTACTATCGCCAGTGGATACCTAATTATGCTTTACTAACAAAACCCCTTCTGTATCTGACTACCAAAGAAGTGCGCGAACCCCTACCTTGGACCCCAGCATGTCAAGAAGCATTTGAGTTACTAAAAACTGCTTTATGTTCTGCACCTGTTTTGGGAACACCTGACTACCAGAAGCCTTTTGTACTTTATGTGCACGAGGCGGAAGGATGCGTGTTGTCTGTCCTAACCCAGGATTTTGGTGGGAAACAGAGACCATGTGCTTACTGCTCTGCAATGCTTGACAACGTGGCAAGAGCATTGCCGAGCTGTCTACGGGCTACAGCGGCTGCTGCAGTCTCGATAAGACAATCGGCAGGGCTCGTACTGGGTTCAGCTCTTACAGTAATGGTACCACATGCTGTGGACATTTTGCTAAACAGGACACAGACGCAGCATTTAACTAGTGCTCGTCTAACTGGTTATGAGATGACACTATTTGCCCCACATGTAACGATAAGGAGATGCGCTACCCTGAACCCAGCCACTCTATTGCCTCTCCCTTCAGATGAAAAGGACGATGAGGTGCATGATTGCCTGTTCCGGACAGAGGAGGAAACAAAAGGAAGAGTAGATTTAACAGATAAGCCCCTAGATGATCCTGATGGGGAGCTGTATGTTGATGGGTCCTGTTTTAAATTAGCAGATGGTACTACAACAGCAGCATATGCAGTCACAACCTTACAGACAGTGGTGGAGACTTCTAGAGTCCCGTACAACTCAGCTCAAGCTGCAGAAATAATAGCATTGATGCGTGCGTGTGAATTGACTGAAGGATTGGACGTGAACATTTACACTGACAGCCAATACGCCTTTGGCGTGGCTCATAGTTATGGGAGACTGTGGGCAGAGAGGGGATTTTCGACATCGCATGGACAGAAAATTCAAAATGGCCCATTGATACTACGACTATTGACAGCCCTGACACTTCCCAAACGATTAGCGGTGATTAAGTGTAGTGCGCACAAAGCAGTGGTGGATGATGTAGGGCGGGGAAATGCATTTGCGGACCAAACAGCTAAAGAAACAGCTAGGACAAAACTTCCACGAATGTTTGTAGCAGGGCCAGCTAGGTGGGTACCAGACGTTAACATGTTTGCAGACACTGTGCAGAGTGTACGGAACATACAAGAGAAAGCAACTGAGGAGGAGTCGAAAAGATGGAAAGATGGAGGGGGGCGGTTGGATTCGGATGAGTGTTGGACGGATGTATCAGACAAAAGACGATGGTTGCTGCCGAATGCATATGTCCTCCCAGTTGTGACGATGGCTCATGGACCAGCTCATATAAGTGCTAAGGGAATATGTAAATTATTAGACCCAGTGTGGAGTAATAAGAATATTTCCAGGGTGGCCACACATTTGGTACAACAGTGCCTGGTTTGCTTACGACATAATCCTGGGAAGGGAACACCCGTCCCTGTAGGTAATTTCGCACCCCCAACCTATCCATTCGAGGTGCTGCAAATGGATTATATTGAAATGGAAAGGGTGAACAACCTTAAATACGTCCTTGTGGTGGTGTGCGCATTCAGTAGGTGGGTGGAGGCTTTTCCAACAATAGACTGTACAGCCATATCGACAGCTAAGATGCTGATCAAGGAGTATTTTAGTAGGTACGGTTTACCTAGAGTGATCTGGAGTGATAATGGCACATCCTTCAATGCTGAACTGATGAAACAAATCTGTAAAGGATTACAAATCTCTCAAAAAAATGGCCAAGATACAGGAAAGCACAGGGCTACGCTGGCCAGATGCTCTCCCCCTTGCTTTACTTTCCACGCGAGTAACAGTGAATCCTAAGATAGGTGTCTCTCCTCATGAAGTTGTATTTGGCAGGCCCGCCAATGTGTGGGGTGTTCCTAGACCTAAATGTTTCTCAGAGATAGAATACCCTATGTTGATAGATTACTTGTATGCTTTGACTAAAGATCTTCGTTCTATTCATCAGCAGGTAGCAGACACACTGAAGCCGCTGCCTGAGGGGCCCGGCCACGGCATCAACCCAGGGGATTGGGTTGTAGTGAAGAAATACCAGCGGAAGTCCTGTTTGGAGCCTAGATGGTCTGAACCACGGTTGGTGCTCCTCACCACCCGTACCGCACTTCGAGTGGAGGGTCGGAAGGCGTGGACGCATGCCTCGCATGTCAAGAAAGTTCCACTTCCTCTACACTATGATGCGTGGATCCGAGGTGGCGTTGCAGATCACGAGACGGAATGCGTGCCTCAACACCTCCCCTTCTCTGATGCTTTACTGATTGGGGAGGAGCACAACGAGAACGCGCAGAAGCCAGCCCTGAGTACGAGTAGCGAGGCTTCTTTTGGTCACAGTGCTCAAACGACGGAAGCCACCTCTTGTCAAAGTGATCCCCCAATTCTGTTTTCAGACCCAGAATTGCGAGGGAGCACTCGCTATAACTTGCGGCCCAGGAAAGAGAGGCAAAGGAACTGAGCACTGGAAGAAGGGCTGAGACAGGGATTAGGAGTGGACTATATTCAACAGGTTAGCATAGTAATAGGGATGGACTGCTAAAGGAGCCCTGGTGCACTTCTGAGACACTGCTGAACGGAACATTAGAGTTGTGTGTGGGCCCAAGTTCAGTGCTCCTGAGTCGCTGCAGTTGTGTGACTCCGTCGAGGGATTAGGGTTTGCGAGGAGATTGAAAGCCTGCCTATGAGGCTTTAACGGACATAGGGAGAAGAGCCCTTTTGAAGGGTGAAGAACCCCTCTGGCCGGTTTTGGAGTGTCTGAACTTTTAGTAGTGCCCCTAGTCTTTTGAACTTTTAGGATATCCCTTGCCCCGTTTCCTAGGTGACATGTATCCCTTTGGCCGTCCTATCCCAGAGGAGGAACAGCCTTTTGCTGCTCCTCGCAGACCAGAACCAGATTCACCATGGCGTGCCCTGCCACGGAAAGGCAAAATTGTGGTCATTGTGGTGTTCATTATCATATTCCTGATAATACTTGGAATACCGTTCTTTCTGGATGAAGCTTATCCTGTTCATAAACAGATCCCTACTCCCTCTCCCTTGCCAGAACATAATATGATCACTGTTGATTATGGTGAACAATGTATGAGAAAGGGCTATCGTGATAATGTTTTCATAAAAACTTTGCACCATGCACATGCTGTGTATAATGTGACAGATTGCTGGGTCTGTGGGTTGCTTCCTTCTGCGGCATATAAGAAGGATAGGTTACTGGCACTACAATTGACCCCTGTGAATAGCTGTGTGGGCTGGTACACCCTGATAGGCATGGTAAAGTTCTTTCAGCAGCCTGATTCTCTGACCCCGCGACCTCCTGGTAGTGGGTCAACACTGACAATGCGAGTACGCCCTCTGCCCCCTTCATCCCTTGGACGATTATTTACTGACGGACGTTTTGACCAAACATTCTTAGAGACTTGTTCGAAAAAGGTGGAACGATTCCTGATACCGAATGACACTGACAAAGTGCGGGAGAGTTTTCTACAGTTGAACACTTCCCTGGCCTACAGACGCCCCCCTGCAGCAAATGGTAGTGGCCATTCTCTTGTACCCCTAGCGACAGTTGGGCCTTCACCTTACTTTTGTATTCAGGGTAGAGGTCCGATTAAAGTGGGCGACAGCATTTGCAATGTGACTGCTTCGATCCGATTGCCCCTTAGTCCTTCACTGGTTACACCACTGAATATATATTTCGTATGTGGAGATAAGGGGTACTTGTGGCTTCCTGACGGTTGGGGTGGGACTAAGTGTGAGCGCAAAATCCGTTACGCTCGCGGATTTTGCGGATTTTCGGTAAATCCGCGATCCGCGAACTCTCGCGAATTTACCGAAAATTCGCAATCCGCGAGCGGCGGATTCCTCGGTCAAAAGTTCAAGCCTTGCTGGCCTGTTGTAACTAATTTACGATGGCGCCGGCAAGCTGCCAGCGCCATCCTAAAATAGTTACTTAATTAGCTTCAACAGGAAGCTCTAATAGATAAGATAAAGCAGGGGCTCGAGCGCCTGCTTTATTTTATCAATTAGAGCTTCCTGTTGAAGCTAATTTAGTAACTATTTTAGGATGGCGCTGGCAGCTTGCCGGCGCCATCGTAAATTAGTTACAACAGGCACAAAACGGTGGCGTCTTCTTGAATAAATATGAAGGGCAGGGTTCATTCTGGCACGACGGTCCTGGCACAAAAATTAAACCTCAACCGCAAGCACTTACAGATATCAGTTAAGCATGTGCCCTAGTTGAAGCTTAAATTCAGTGACTCATTCATCGGCCCCAAAAACAATCGTGAGCGTTGTCAAGGCTGGGCAGATGTGCCTTCTTCCCAGATATACCATCGAAAATCAGCTGTGATGCTGGACATAGGCCTTTGCATCCTTGACTTTCACGAGCGCAATCCTCGTGCTGTTCCTGTGGCCAGGAGCTTCTGTATCTTTATCTGCTGCTCTGATCGGTCTCTGACCTTTTATACACACAAGAGGCATGTGCACTCGCATGGAAGCCCCGTCCGTTTGGCCCCGCCCACACACTCGAGGTGTGCACCGTCTTCCCGCCATTTACCCACTATGATAGCTCACTCAAGGGACCCCTGCGCCCTTCGGCGCGATTGCATAGTAACACACACCTGGTCGCTGTTGACAACTCTCTGGCACTTTAGGTAGCTGTAGTGTAGTAAAAGCACTATACATTTACCCAACGAGGTAGCACTTACTGATTATCCAGTAGAAAGTACTCCAGTTGAGTAGAGGTATGGCACAAAACGGTGGCGTCTTCTTGAATAAATATGAAGGGCAGGGTTCAATCTGGCACGATGGTCCTGGCATGGAAGCCCCGCCCCAAATCCGCCGATCCGCAAAATCCGCGGATTTTGCGGATCCACGATCCGTGAATACGCAAATGCGCGAATCGTGGATCCGCAAAATCCGCCCATGCTTAGGTGGGACATGTTACTTGGCATACTTGCTTCCACCTGTTTATGTGGCACCTTCAGATTATCATAAAACACACAGACGGTTTGCTATCATGCAAGGACAGCGTAAAAGGAGGGACCTTCAGGTTGAGGATGTGGATCAGACGGACACTTCTGGACAGCAGTTTACAGACTTCTCGAAGGGATTATTACCGTTCTGGGGTCCTATCTTTAATAGTAGAGCCATTAGACGTCTGTCAAGGGTCATGGAAAAGGTGGTGTCTACAGAGGCTGATATTGCGGCCAATGTGTCTCTTGAGATGCAGGCCATGAGATTATTTACGATCCAGAACAGGATGGTGCTTGACGTCATCCTAGCAGATAGGGGTGGAGCTTGTCGCGTCATCGGGACCTCTTGCTGCGTGTACATCCCTGACTCCGCCCGACTGTTAATTTGGCTGTACAGAAACTCCATAGGTTAGCGACTGAACTCCACCAGGACACAGGTACATGGTCATTGCGGACATGGTTCTGGGGTATTTTCTCCTCCTGGGGTTGGAAGATATTGATGGGTTTGGTGGGGATAGTAGGTGTCCTTTTGACGTGTTGCCTTTGTGTGTATTGCCTTCCCCCTTGCTGTTCTATGTGTGCCAGTAACATACGAGTCCCTCACAGGCGAACAAAACAACTCCTTGTTTCTAATGAACTTGAACTTCATGACCCTCATTGGCTGATATTCATTGATGATGATGTTCTTGCATAATATGTCCTCTTGGCCCTTAGACTTGATGTAAAGGTTCTCCTTTTGGCTAATAAAGGTATCAATGATGTTAGCCACACTTGCTAAAAGGAGGGTCTGATAGGTTTCATGCTTCCATGCTCCGCCCACTTCCATCGTATGCTTATAAGTTAGCAGAGTGTGTCTAACAGATGATATATTCATTATGCATTTTCGTTTCTATTCTAACAGTAGTTATTCATTTATGCGTGTGACATTATTACAGTATTTCTTAGTTTAGCCGGTGTGCCACCATTTTGAGGCCTCTACTTTCATGCGAGTTGCACTTGCTCATTCCCCCTCCCGTAGGAATATTCTTATTGCACATGTCAGCAGTTTTTCCTCTCGGCCCACTGTTACTGAAACTACCAGCGAAACCCCTTATCTCGTTCTCATGTGCTGGGGATGGTAAGACTCGGCTCCGTGTCCTTGGGCTGAGATAGGAGAATGTTGCAATCCCAGGTGCAGATGCCTACTGTATGAGACCTTTGTTCACCATCTCAGGGGTCCAGTACTTTTCCACAAATGGGCGTGCCTTACTCTGCTTTCGTATTATAATGTGTTACTGTAATGATGGGAGTCAGTCCTTCTCGGCGCACTCTTAGGGGTGAGGTCGATATAGGGCCCTCTCATATGGGAGTTTGTGGCCTAATAAAATTGTCTTTGTTATTCTTCTCCACTGTCCGGCTGACTTATTATTGGGTAACTATAGGTGAGTGCGGTAAGTCACTCGGGTGGAATTGAGCCACGCTTATCAGTACCGCCTTGTCTTCAATTGCAACCTCCCATGAGGACTGGCCCTTTTACTTCGGTTGTTACACGGTCTACTTTATACGTTGGTGAGAACTATTTTCTTTAATGCTCTTCCCTTATTCCACCCACGACATTGCAGAACCCACCCACTTTTATTTTAATAGTAATGTATTTTTTTATTTAATTTACAGCGCGGTCCGCTTTATAGTGGCTGCACTTATTTAATTATTTAATATACAATGCAATCCTCTTTCACTTTAGTGGCCACGCCTATTTAATTATTTAATTACCAGCGTGGGCCGCTTTTACTTTAGCGGCTGCACTATAGAACCTTTTGAATTTACTTATTTTTTTTAACTTTGGATGAAAGCATTGTACACGTCTTCACTTTAATGTTGGCCACACCCCTTTCTTTAGACGCTGCTCATGGTAACCTAAATATGCGACCATTACAGTGGTCTCGCATTTGCCAGAATGTGAGTAGTTGCGAGTCTTATTCTCAGTAAATGATATATTGAGGAAAGGCACTTGACCCTCTCCGCACTAGATATATTACAGACTAAAAAAATGGCTGCGCAAAGTGTCCCTCTGGCGGAACCTATTAAAAATATCCCAGGATACTTTACTGTTGTTCCATGAAGTTGCCAATAACAGCTGTTTACAGTCCCTAATATTCTGAAAAAAAATTCTGCACTTAATGGTTCATAGTATTCCCTCTTGGCCTCCCATACCTCCACAACATCTGTTGGATGTTCGGAGAGAGCTTTACTTAAACAGCGATTAGCCGCAGACCAAATTCCATCAACCCATCGCAGGCGTTCTTGGGCTGGCTAGAGGGGTTTCAACAAATGATTCTTAATACATGAGCACAAGAGCTGAAAAGCTACAAATAATGCTTCTCTAGTATCTTCAGTAAGACGTTCCATTAACACTGACAGATGTTTTTTGAGGAGAATATTCAGTGTAGTCTTTGGGTCTTTAAGTGACCATACCAATCTAAGCTCTTTTCTTGAGTGTTGGTTAATTTCAAGACAAGCTACAGACGGTTTATCCTTTCCCACAGGAAAAACCCCTTCTAAACAGAGTAGATTATGACCCCCCCACTGGGTCACCAATATTGTACATTTGGAGTACCATTGAAGAAGACTCCTTGAGGCAAATATTTACTTGATAATGGCAGACCGTTCCCTCCCCCTAAAAGTAGGTACGCTCTAACGAGCATCCTGAGAGGGATTGACTCAATCCAAGAGATTGTTTGAGGCAAACAAAATCCTCAACTCTCTCCCTCTATAATCAACATATCCTTCTGTAATGTCAGATCCCATAAAGCCTAGCTCAACCTGCAGAATCCCCAATTTGGAGTTAAAATCTCCACATAGCAAATATTTCAGTTGGTGAATAATATTAGGTCCAATTGGTTTAAGTCCCGCTAAGAACTGAAACAGTTCCTCAAAAAGATTGTAAAAATAATTTGTAAAATCTTTATTAAGACAATTCACCAGGTAAAAATAAAAAGAGCCTGCGCTATCTTTAATGAGCACTGCCCCATATTCAGGGCTACCAGAATCAATATTAGTCACTACCGCCAACATAAGATCGATGAGGTGGCCAACGTTTCTTGTAAAACAACAAAGTCAAATTTAACAATAAAATCCAACCATTCAAGAATTGGAATTTTATCTTCAAGACCAGCTATGTTCCAACCCAAGAGAGAAACGATTGCTTGGCCTGGCAGGGTCTGCCTCAGTCCGTCTCCCTGGGCTTACTTCTTTCTCAGACACGCCTATGAGCAGTCTCCAGTGGGGGACTGTGGCAGTCTGTCAGATTCGGATAAGACATCAAACCGATTCCCCACAAGCACATTAAACCGAATGTTATTAGAAACACATGGAGAAATAGTCTGACCAGGCTGTGCTATAATTGTCATCGCCCCCGCAGTCTCAACAACCTTGATTCCCCAAGTCGCCTCAGTCAGGGGCGTAACACAGGCCCACGCAGCCCCCGCGGTGCGGGGGCCCTATAGCTCCAAGGGGCCCCTCGGCACTACACTCTGGCCGGGAGAGCTCCTGATTGAGCCCGGAGGGGGCCCCTCTAAGTACCGTGCAGGGAGGCCCCCTCACTTTTCGTTACGCCAGTGGCCTCAGTCTGCAAACTTCAAAGAGACACAGACCTCAAATGAGGCTTAAAGAAATAACCACGTGGGACAGGGACTATAGAACTCCCAGGGCCACACCCACACTCTTGTTCCAACACAACATAGCCTGAGCAACTGGGGGCGACTTAAATGTAATAATTCCACAGTCTCCTTGAACAGTGATGAGGCTGGGGTCAATCCAACAAATCCTACGTGCTAAGAAAATCTCCTCAGAGACAGCAAAAGAGAGGTCCCAGTTTCGAGCTAACCAGGCCAATGCTTTATTTCACAGCTCCACATCAAACTCCTTGTGAATCTTCCTTAAAGGAGGGATCCCAATTAAGACCGCAACATATGGGCAAACGACAGGGGGGAGATTTTAAAAAAGTCAGATCTGGGCTCATATTAATATCCTTAACCTCAGGTTCCCCTACCAGAGAGGCAGCCACTGGGTCACCTGAGTTGCTGAGGAATCTGAAGGTAAGACCCCCCCCCCCCCTCCTCCCTCCCTCCCAGCCAACATTGGGGCTTGTTCACTCAAAGGTTTTGAATGCGATGTTGAAGCATCATTGCTTGGCATATTGCTTGATTCAGTACACACCGTGGGGTCACTTAAAAAAAGGAACGCTGTAGCGAAGAAGACTCAAGTTGGCATTAAATAACTCTCAACCATTCTAATAAAGGTGAGAGTTCATCCCGTGAAAAGGCCTTGAATTTAGTAAAGCAGTCAGTCAAAGGCACTCACTGCCACAGGAATTCAGTGAAGGTACGGATGCATCTGCTGGTGAATAATGGGACAATAAAACATCCTCAACCAACACTGCTGTGTTGTCTGTCTGAGTGGCTACATCAGTCTCATTGCTTCGGGCCTCCATTTTCACTCTTTGGAGCCTTATGTCCAGCAGCAATGGGAGGAGTGGTCTTTACCACCACTGGAGGGTCCCCTGAAGGGTCCAAAACTTTACAAGCAACAAGGTGGCTAACAGGAGAGTTGTGCTGAAGATCTGAAAGAATATAATCGCCTGGCAGCAGAGCTGAGTGACAACTGTCTCTGGGTGACGGCTATTTCAGTATTAATAACCCCTACTTCCCTCTCCTGTATCCGATCTACAGGCGTGCATTTCATTGGGGGAGCGGAAGTTAACAGCACTCCAGATGTTTCCTCTTGCCCGTAGCTGGCTTTTACGGTTAAAAGGCGCACTTAATAGGCATTGCTTATAACGGTAATATAACTGGACAAGGTTAGGCAAATTATAGGGAAAACAACACAAACAAGTGAAAGTACCTGCAAAATGGAAGGCCCAAGAGAAATGGGTAAGCCCAGCCCCCTCCTGGCCCGGTCTGTTTAGGAACGAATTGTCTGAGTCAATAAACTGCTTTTTGTCTAATATATAACCTGCGAGATTGTGGATTATTGACGTCAGAAAGAGAAGCTTGTGTATGCATGGTGAGCATGGCGCATGAGGGAGGTGCTTTCTGCTCTCCTTCTCCATTCCTATCAAATAAAGGTGGTATCTGCTGACAAGGTTAATATTCTCATAAGGCCAAAGCAAGGGAACACCAAAGACAGAAGACACAGGCATACGGGCATGGGAAGCACCATAGTGTTCTTGATGCTAACTTGCCAGATAACGTGCCCATGTAGGACCAGGGAGGGTGTTTCAAGCTCAAGCATGTATGAGGCAATGAGTCCATAGACAGCACCCCAACACAAGTTCAAATATTAGCATTTCAAGGAAAGAAATCCTCTGGCATCAGATATAAAATGCAAACCATGAAAGATTATTAAAATAATTCAAAGTGCAATACAGAAGGCAAAAAATAGATTTCAATCAAACATTAATAATAATCATTTATAGGGAATTAGCAAAAGGCTCAGTGAAATGCAGCAGTAAACAATGTGAAGTCACTGCAAAAAATGTTCTGAATCCAATGCACAAAATGATCTCACAAGAGTTCTGCCCCTGTCTGGATGTTTTGAAGACAAGACAGGTTCACCTCCAGAAATGCATCTTTTTCAGCCTATTTTAATATGGAAATCATTTAAAATTGCAAAGACCATAGGATTAACAAATGCAGCAATACATGGTTGTCACAATACAGAATTATAAAATGTCATCTAATGTCACCATTCTAACACAAGCCCCTAACTTGAATACTAATGTACCCAAGTCTAACCTAGGACCATATGTAGCAAGGCCAAATGGGTTCGCAAACGCCGAAATTCACAGAATTTCGGCGATTGCGAACTCATTTTCGCAAAATGGAATGTATCAAACAATTTGGGTGCAAAATAAGGAATTGCAAAATTTGCCATTCCTTATTTTGCGATTGCATTTAAGGAATTGCAAATTTTGCGATTCCTTAAATGCAATGTATCAAGGGAAAAATACATTCCGAAATGCCCTTAAGGAATCGTAATTTACCACCAACTTCTAGTTGGTGGTAAGTTGCGAATTCTTTTAAAAAAGCATTTTTTGGAAAATCCAATGGTGCCATGTGACGCTCATACATGCCCTTAGGGCATGTATGTGCGCCATATGCGCACATATGTCATTTTCAGGGGTGCAGCGGGGTGTTCTTGAGACACCCCTGCACCCTTGAAATTATTCTCAATTTGCGATTAGCAAATAGTGAATCGCAAATTGAGAATAATTTCCCATTCATTCCTATGGGCCTCCTGGCCCATAGAAATGAATGGGAAATTATTCCTTAATTGCGATTAGCAATTTGCTAATCGCAATTAAGGAATTTCAAGGAGTCACTAAAAAATAGCGAATTTCTTCATACATACCATTTTGCGATTTCTAAATAGCGATTCCTTAAAATTCGCTATTTAGGAATCGCAAAAGGGTATGTTGATACATATGGCCCTTGGTGTCTTTGGATGTGACAATACAAACTAGTTACAAAACAATGGAATTCATACAAATGAATAAGCATACAGTGTCATAATTAGGACGAGCCTTGAAAATAGCCAAAGGCTTCCTCCGTGGTAATTGAGAATAGCATGTCAATACAAAGTATTACGATCGCACGTTTTTGTTACTTGCGGTGAATAGGAGAGTTGTTAAAAATGGGATTTCTGGTTGGCTAAGGCTTGCGCCAAAGCCAGGCAGAAACCACCACTCTAGTCAGGGCAAGGGAGGTACACGCTGAAGATAACCCCTGCTCTGCCCTTGGTAGCTTGGCAGGAGCAGTCAGGGTTATCCCAGAGGCAATGTGTAAAGCGTTTGCGCAACACACACACAGCGGCAACACACTAGGCACGCCACAAAAGACACTCCTCACAAAGTTATATATAAAAATAGCCTTTGTATTATGCAAAACACATTGGAATAGTAATCACACAATATACACTGTGCCAACTGGCACTAGGCAATATTTCCAGGGGATTATATACACATGACAGGGCCAATTGGGCCACTGTCAGAACCATCACAAGCACAAATAGTAAATGTAGAACACAACCAGTAATGACTGGCAAAACACTGTACTCAGCATTATATCCTGCAACATAAATCATATTATGCAATCCATATCACATCAGGCTAAAACACATTCTGCGCCAAACTCATAAGCCTAAACACATCACATCGGAGGCATAAATCAGAGTGCATAAATCACTTTGATCATAGGCACCACATAAATCACCTTAGGGCTTGACGCCCTACTAACCTAACACTGTCCCCCTGGCCAATTGGCCTTCTCAGAGGACTCAAATACCCTATTTCCCAAATGTCAGGGCTGGCTGCCACTGCAGCAGAATCAAAGTGTGCAATTGTGCTGGCACCACCGTGCCTCCTGGGCCCCCTTGGACTCCTCTAAATGCTCTGGTCTATGCGTTGCAGCTGCCGCTTATTGCGGTGCAGCTGTGAAGAAGAATGTAGGCACTGGCACTCACTGTGCCATCTGGGCCCCCACTGGAGCACTCTCAACAAATATGCCAATCGTTGCAGCTGCCTGCCAATTGCGATGCAGCTGTGATAATGCGGCCTGGCACGACGGCACCCCTCTGGTCCCAATCAGGAGAACAGAACTCGGAAATGCCCCCTTTCACAAACGAGGCCTACCAATGATGCAGCTGACCGATATGGCGGCGCAGCTGTGAGGAAAACGAAGAGGTCTCCAACAAGGAAAAATAGGCGCAGACACTACACATGCCTCGGGAGCACCAGATCGGCTCCGGTCTGCCCCCACTCACCGAGGCCCTGCTGTGGGGCTCTCCTCCAGTCATGGCCTCGCTCTTCGGCCGCACGCGGCATCCTGAGGAGCCCGCAAGGCTCCCCCTTCACTCTGCCTACACCCGGTCCCTCTCCAGGGACACAGGACTTTGGAGGGGAGCCTGCGAGGCTCCGGATGGTTCCTGCGGTGGGCGGCACTTCCTCTCCCTGCTCCGCCTGCTTCAGAGGCCCGGCCCACAGTCAGGCAAGGCCACCTGGCTTCCTGGTCAGGCCGGTGGCTCCTCTTCACGGCGGCAATGCGGGGTGGGCACCCGCTCGAAAATAACCATATAAGCGGGGTGGGCACCCACCTTAAAATAAAAGCCTAAAGCGGGGTTGGCACCCGCTCGACAGGCACAATGTGGGGTGGGCTCCCGCTTCACCTGGCAGGAATGCAGGGGAATCCACACGTCGGGATTCCCTCCAGATAGTTGGCAGCTCCGCGCTGCGAAGACCACGTTCTTCTTTGGCAGGAAGAAAAGCGTTCTCAAGGCGCTCAAGTCCAAAAGTCCTTAAGGATTTAAGGGGGCAAAGCTGGGCCCAGGTAGGCCAGCACACAGGGCCCTCCAGCAGGGAGGCAGTCCCTTGTGGCGGTTCCTCCTGAGGCCCAGCAGCAGCAAGCCCCCCAAGCACAGGAACAACACAACTCATGGGGTCTCAGCCCCTATATTTATAAGGCACATTTGCTTTGTCTGCTCTGGCACAGTGCTTGGGGGAACCAGCAAAAATGGGTTCAGGGGAGAATTGGAGCACTCTGTTTACCAGGCTCCTCTTCCTCTTTGTCAGGTGTGGGCTCGTCATCAGACACACCACAGGGGAGCAGAGCCAACATTGTACAGGGCAGGCACAATCCTATTCAGGGTCAGGGGGCTACTCCTCCCACTACTCCAAACGTAGATGTCCCATTCAGCCTAGTGCTGACTCACGCTGCCCCTCCTGGAGCCACACACACTTCATCAGCCCCTGCCACTCAAAAGCTAGACATGCAATTCACATCAGGCAGGCAGACACATAGCACACAGAAATGCCAACTTCTAAAAGTGGCATTTCTAAAATAGTTAAAATAAATCTGCGCACACAATTGCACATCCTTTATTATTACAATTCCAAATATACTAAACTTGACCACGCTGCTCCTCTCATATGAGGAACTACCACTGAAATGCTTATCAGGGAATCCCCAATGCATTGCTACGGGAGGGCAGCCTCACAGAAGTGAGAAGCCAAAATGGCTGTTTGTCACTATCAGGACATGTCACACACTTAAGGTACATGTCCTACCTTTTACCTACCATGCACCCTGCCCATAAGGCTAGCTAGGGCCTACCTTAGGGGTGACTGACATGGAGTAAAAAGGGGGGTCACAGATATGGAACACACTTTAGGTGCCACGTCACAGCAGCAGTAACACTGCACACACAGGCCCTGCAATGGCAGAGGCCTGAGATCGGTTTGCAAGGCTACTTTGGTGGGTGGGGCAATCAGTGCTGCAAGCCCACCAGTAGCATTTAATTTACCAGCCCTGGGTATATGAGATACCACTTTACAGGGGACTTACAGGTAAATTAAATAGGCCAAACAGGCTTTAGAAAGGGATGTAGCATGGGAACCGCGATCCTCAATGTCATCGATGACATGCACAAATCATTGGATGGGGACAAATGCTGCCTTCTCCTCCTCCTAGATTTATCCGCAGCTTTTGACACGGTTGATCACATCCACAATGGTTCTCCTCCTTCCTCCACATCTGCACTCAAAGAATAAAAATCAAAAACTGCACCTCTAACCTACATCAAGTTAGCAAGGGAGTCCCCCAAGGATCAGTGCTCTCCCCACAACTTTTTAACATTTACATGGAACCACTCACAACCTTACTCAGAAAAGCTAATATCCCCTTCCACCTTTATGCCGATGACACACAGATCTATCTGGAAACCACATCCATTGACGACATTCAGAGACTCAATGACACGCTCAGAGAAGTCCAACACTGACTAACAAGGAACCCCCTAAAACTCAATCAGGACAAGACTGAAATACTCCTCATCTCAAACAAAGAAGAGAACCCTTAAATTACAGAATGGCTATCTGCGATCGATACACTCGACGGAAACCTCACCCTGGCGGATTCTGTAAAATCATTAGGCATTACTTTAGACCTGAAACTTAATATGACCAAACACATTAAGATCTCTGTTAAGAGCGCCTTCCTGGACTTAAATCTATTGAACAAAATAAAACCTTTCATCCCAGCCAAGGACCTTAAACAAGTTACCCAATCACTGGTGTTATCCAGATTAGACTATGGGATCGCAACACTTTCAGGCTAAGCAAAGGCACACCTGGCCCCCCTTAAAACAACACTAAACACAGCAGCTAGAATGGTCAAAGAAATTTGACCATGTCTCACCTGCACTCAGAGAACTAAAATGGCTCCCAGTTGAAATGCATGTCAGTTTCAGAACAGCATGCCTCACCCACAAAGTCCTCCACACAGGCAAACCCGAATACTTGGCCTCTAAACTCGAAAAAGCTGGACAAACCAGGTCTCTCCAGAGCTCAAACACGCTACAACTCATCCCAATGAAAGCACGCATACAAAAAACTGCAGCCCGATCCTTTGCAGGAAACGCGCCCAAAATCTGGAACGCTATCCTCCCCATATCAGAACTATCCCCTCCGCAAAATTCAAAGAGCAACTCAAAAATCCTTTCCTAGATCGGTCCCTAGCAAAGGGGCATGAGATGCAGAAGAGCTGTTGACAACACCCACTGATGGGGGTGGGATACCCAGATTACGGTCATCCTGATAAGGTACTACGAGTATGTATTGACACTGGTGACTTAACCCTCTAATACGCAAAGTGTATACCCGATATTGTCTTGGGACTATTGACACTTGTGCTGATATCTGCACTGTACTTACTGTGAATGTTTGTTTGGTCAATGCATTTCGATGGTTGTAAAGCGCTCCGATACCCCTGGGTCTGGCTAGCGCTATATAGAACTTCATAATATTAAATACTAATAATAAATAAAATTACCATATTTAACACATAACACAGAGAGCACACGCAATTTACACTGGACAGCAGTGCTAAAGTGCCCAGAGTCCTAAAACCACCAACACCATGTCAGAAAAAAGGCTAGGAGAAAGGCAAATGGTTTAAGGATGACCCTGCAGAAAGGGCCAAGTCCAAAAAGAATGAAAACACAAACATTATCATGGTTGCTTCAAGAAAGAAAATGGAGTTAAGGCCTAGTTTAGGCCTAGTCATATCAAGCACATAAAACTACAGTTCTATTAAGTGCAGTGTTCTTCTTTCAGTGCATAATATTAGGCACACATTTTAATGAATCAAAATCAACTCAATAAGTGTCATGAGAACTTGAGTGTTCAAAGAGGGAACATAAACTGGAGTTGGAAGGATTATGAGGACCCGGTGGTTGCGGCTTCCATAGCACTTGTGAGATTAAATAAAGATGCATGAGATCAAACACACATGTGCACACACACCCAGAGTACAACAGTGTCACTCAACGTTGCATGAGCAGTTACTTGAAACCACAGCAGATGTTGGGGTAGCCTTGTTTTAATTTCAGATTTTGTACTTTACAGTCACATGGGCAAACAGACTTGAAATAGAGCGCTGTATGTATGTGAATGGATATGAGAAGGAAGACTAAGAAGTACTAGTAAGATCATCAGGTGGCACGAGAAACAGGAGTTTACTGTGACTAGCACTGCTGAAAGTACTGAGCTGGGAGAAATTGTGTAGGGGTTTAATGGAGTAGCACTTTGGTACTGATAGTCGGTGACCATTTACTACTCATGCTTGTCAACTGTTTGATGTAGCATAGGGTTTTACTGGTGCTAGTTATCAGACGGTTGATACTGTGAGTTTACTGCTGATAGTATAGATTTGGTTGATGCTTCATAAGGAATTAGGGCTAGATGTACGAACGTCTAGCAATACGGTATGTCATAAACTCCCAAAGCCAGATGCCATTTTGGACACGTTAAGTTAGCCTGTCTGCATTTGGTCCACATTTGACATATCATAACCTTTCGCAAAACTCATTAAAGTGTCAATTCATCTAAACAATGAATTTGCTAACACGTAAGGCGATACAAGTCTGCTACAAGCAACATGATATCTACATTTCAAAGTCTGACAGCAGATGTTTAAAATAAACAGGCAGTCAGAGTTGAAATTTTTTCATTATGCTGGTTTAGACAGGCTGTGTCCAGGATTATTGGAAAGCCCCGCAATGTAGACTAAAAGTCAGTGGGCAACCCAGTATAATTTCGGCGTGGCCAAGATGGTGATGAAGTTGGATGCTCCTTGAGCACGCTCCGCATCAAGCCCCCTTTTTAATCCTTTGATATCCTTGTCAGTCCCATGATTATTGTTCTAAATTCGGTCCCTGGATCCCACTGGCTAGGTGGGCCAATGGCATGAACCACTGCAATGCCCAGACAAGACGCCCCAATGCCGCCGAGGCCTTGGTGTGGTGAAGGCTGGATGGGGCCTCCTGGCAAGGGGAATTGAGGTGAAACCACAGAGCGTCTAGGGCGGGTGCGGGCGAGCAGGAGTGGAGGTGGTGCGCAATTCAAAAATAAATAAAATGATCATTAAAAAAACACTTACCTTGCCGGGGCCAGCGTCTCTGCTCTCCTCATCAGACAGGAACAGGAAAAAGTATAGCCAGGCTCCCATGAATAATCACAACGCTGCATAGTAGAGTAGTGATTTGTTTTGAGCGCCCTGTTTCGACACTCAACCAGGTAAGGGCGGCCTGGGTTTGTTCTCCACGCAGGCTGTAATGCAGCCTGCATGGAGAATGGGAAAGTGCTCACGACTGGTTTGTGTGGCCTGAGAGGGCCGACCACATAGTCATTGGGCACTTAGGAGTGGGTAAACCACTCCTCCCCTGCCCTGCTCCGAGAGACCAATACTCTGTCATTCCCGCATTATACCCAGGTCTGGTGATGATTTTTGGGTTACCCCATTATTTGTAACGCCGAGAGAAGAGCAGCCCCGCCCACCCCCAAAGAGGCAGGAAACATAAAATAATAAAAACTCCTAGTTATCATTTTATGTTTCTTCTTCCTCGCACAGCTTAAAAGAGGTGGTCTGACGCTCCTCTGCTATAGCTGATCAGCCACCCCTGAGGCCTACCCAGGAGGCTGTGAGTTGCGTGGGCCCTCTGAGGGGTGGGCCCACACCCAATGGGTGATCTGGTAGGCAATTGGGTGCTAGGCGCACCTGAATTCCAGTGCTGGTGCCAGTCACCATGGATGGGCTGCAGGCCCTGGATCACTGGCAGCCTCCCTTTCACCCCCACTACCAACATACTGAGGACTACATGTGGTGTGATCCAGCAGCCTTGGGCACCTGTACCTTCTGCCTCCGAGCCACCTGGGCGACTCAGTAGAGAGCAGGCGCTGGAATTGAGCAGTGACCAAGAGGGACGAGGCTGCTGACCCCACTCTGTGCCCTCCTGGTACAAGCGACCCTGCCTGGGGCTCCTGAGACAGGCGAGAGATTTTGACACGTGCCCCACCCCCTCCATAACAACAACTGGCACCTGGGGGGGTAGTGAGGTGAACAGCATGTGAAACGACCTGAGTCTTGGAAGTGTAGGGGGTAGGCCTAACTTGCCCCAAGAAGAGTGCCCCATCAGTATACCATAATCACCATAATCACGCAGGCCTTGATGGTGGATCCTAACACTGATGCTGACAGCAATATACTCTAGTGGCCTGAAGGACTTTGGGTTGAGCAACTAAAGGCCACATCACTTGGGCAGCAGCATGGGAGATGGGAGAGGATCCTCCGACTTAATGATGGGTTCACGCCGAGTAGGCCTCCCCTGGCCCAGGACCGAAGCAAACTCAAACTGGCTGGGCAGACGCAGCGACATAAAGCAAGAACCCCCTCTCTTGAACTATCTGACCTCCTCGGGGTAATGTTGATGGCACATTGAGGGCCCAAACAGACCGTTCTTTCTGGCAGCGGGATGGTGGGCTTCCCAG
Source organism: Lissotriton helveticus (assembly GCF_964261635.1). Taxonomy (NCBI): domain Eukaryota; kingdom Metazoa; phylum Chordata; class Amphibia; order Caudata; family Salamandridae; genus Lissotriton; species Lissotriton helveticus. Next base: position 841,245,264 of record NC_136057.1, read on the forward strand.
CCCCTCTCCTTTCAGCTGAGCTGAGTGGAGGATGAAGGTTGGTGTCTTCTTACCCAAGATACAGTGATGCAGGGGATAAGAGAACAGGAGGGTGGCTTCCCCACACACCAAAGCTGCGGTGTAGTGGTGATGTCCTGTCCTGCATCTCCAGGCCTATGGGTCCGCAACTGAGCTATTACCCCAATGCACCCAGGCCAAATCGATTTGAGGAAACAGGAGTGGTGGGCTGGAACGGGGAGCATGGCCAGCGATTAGGACCCTAAACCCCTCGCCAGGGGAAAATAGAACAATGCATGAAAGTGGTAACACCCCCTGCGGACGAAGTGCCCCCGGCAATGCCAGATAATGCTGCCCTTCTCCTTGCCATCCAGTCATCCCGGGAGGCCCTAGAGGGAAGAGTGGGCTGAGGTGTGCTCCGATGTCTTGTTCCTGCACCAGGATCTCTGAAATATGGCAGAGAGAGTCACCTCAGCCAAAACCCGAATGTGCAAGCTGGAAGAAATGGTCCAGACCCTCTGTAAAGAAGTGCCAGAACCCCGAACCACTAATAAGGATGTAGATTGGAGGTTAGAAGAGCTCTGCTCCTCGACTTTGTTATCCCAAGGAAGCAGATTTTTCCCCTCTGCCAAGATTTAGATGCCTACGACCACCATTTTGGGTAGGTTGCCGGGCTAGTTGTTTGTGGAATGGAATCACCCCGTTTGGATATAGGAGAGCTGTGAAGTGGAAGCGCAGAGGACATGCCGAAGGCGTGCAAAAAGCAAGTCCATCTGCACCCAGCCGCGCCTGGCCAGGACCAGGGGCCAGAACCCCTGTCAGCTGCGAGACCCAACAACGTTTACACTATGCATCCGATGCTCTCTGTAGCCTAGCACCTCCAATTTCTGAAACATGTTGGCACAAATTAACAGTAGACCTCGGTCCATTAAAATGCTCTATCTGCAACACGGACTTTGAACCTAGGAAACAGATTGAACATCTTACATCTAAACTGCACTTACTTTTAATAAATTGTCGTTCAATAGTGAAAAACAAATATGACATTTTTGAGATCCTAAACAATAAAAAGCCCACTGCTTTATTTCTTTCTGAAACATAGCTGAACGAGTGCTCTATTCCTGATATCCTTGGTGTACTTCCACAAGGATTTGGCATACTTAGACATGATCGCTCAATACAAAGAGGAGGAGGAATTGCTATAATATATAAATTGTTGCTGAAATGCTGCATAAAGGAGGCTAATCTTGAGATCTGTGAGGCTTTCTTTTTTACTCTTGCTGCAGCTGAAGACTACACGATAGTTGGTTTCCTAATTTATCGCCCACCAGGTCCTGCCGCACAATTTATATTGAGCCTGGTGGAGAAATTGATTCAGCCAGCACTGCAGTATAACAATCTGTTAATTTTGGGCGACCTTAACTTGCACTTTCGCCGACTGGATGAAGATCAGCTGTCTGAAGCTGAACTCGGACAAGACGGAGGTCCTCATCCTCGGTTCCAACCCGTCAGCCTGGGACGACTCCTGGTGGCCAACAGCACTGGGGGCAGCCCCGACCCCCACCGACCACGTACACAACCTGGGAATAATCCTTGAATCAATGCTCTCAATGACCAAGCAAGTCAACGCTGTCTCCTGAACCCTGCTTCAACACCCTCCACATGCTCCGCAAGATTTAAAGATGGATCCCGACAGATACAAGAAAGACAGTCACCCAGGCCCTCGTCAGCAGCAGACTTGACTACGGAAACGCCCTCTACGCGGGAGCCCCGACCAAGCTCATCAATTGACTACAACACATCCAAAATGCCTCGGCACGACTGATCCTCGATGTACCACGACACGACCGCATCACCCCCACCTGAGAAACCTGCACTGGCTCCCTGTCAACAAGAGGATATCCTTCAAACTCCTCATCCACGCACACAAGGCACTCCATAAGGCCGGCCCAGCCTATCACAACAGACGGCTCTCCTTCTACACCCCCAACCGCCAGCTATGCTCCACCGACCTCTCACTCGCCACCATCCCATGCATCCGAAGAACAACCACCGGCGGGAGATACTTCTCCCACCTAGCCGCGAAGACATGGAACACCCTCCCACTGAGCCTACAACAGACCCAAGACCTGCTGACCTTCAGGAGGACACTAAAGACCTGGCTGTTCAATCAGTAGCGGCCCCCACATCCCCCCCCCCAGCGCCTTGAGACCCTCACGAGTATGTAGTGTGCTTAACAAATAACTGATTGATTGATTGATTGAATAAGGAGAACCTTGAAGTACAATCGTTATGCAAGGACCTTATGTATATGAACCTGGTGCAAAAAGTGAACGATCCAATCCATCGACTGGGACACATTCAAGATCCAATATTTACCAACTCAGCTGAGTTTGAGGTGGAGATGCCATGGGCAGTCCCTTGGTCAGACCATCACTAAGTGTCCTTTTCTGTACCTTCTCGTAGGCAAATCATCGTTAGGTCTAGGGCCTAGGCAGGTAATTAAATGGAGGAAGTGGACAAGATTTAACCCTGATACTTTCTCTCAAGTACTTTTGAATACCAGCCCCAAACTTGAGGAGGACATCAACATAGCAAACAGGGATGTGGAAAACTGGAAAACTGGATAACGGGTGTACTTGACGAAACTGCACCGTGGGCCACATTGAACACTAACAGGATGAGGGCATCAGCACCCTGGTTTAATGACACTCTAATGATGCCTAAAAAAAATGCAAACAAGTAGATCGCAGGTGGAGGAAGGACTATAGCACTAAAACGAGGGATAATTATAAAAAAGAACTTGAACAATATCATGCGCTTATTGGGAAACGCGCTGCAACTTTTATACTGAAAAAATGGAAGTGTTTGAAAACCAGCACCCTATTTCACTGCTACCGTTCTTTTGCAAAAATTGCAGAGAAAGTAGCCAATAAGCAATTTGTTAATCACATTAACCTGAGCGACCTGTTCCAACCTTCACAATCCGGCTTTAGAGCCGCCCATCCCACAGAGTTGGCTCTACTCCTTGCGACAGAAACTTTAAGGAAATGCGCGTATGCAGGGCAGACTGCTGCACTGACCCTGTTCGACCTCTGTGCGGCATTTGACTCTGTATCTCATAGGCTTATTCTCCAAAGACTATGGAAATGCAGGGTTGGAGGTTCAGGTCTGCGCTGGAGGATGTCCTTTCTTTCATCACTGTGTTATCAAGTCACTCAGCACCCACATACCTCCAAGAGGGTCCCAGATGGCTCAATTCTAAGCCCAACGCTGTTCAATCTCTACATGGGTCCTCTTGCAGAATTAGTGGAAGGATACAATGTGAGTATTGTATCATATGCTGATGATACACAATTGATTGTCACTTTATCTCAGAATCCAGTGCGGACAGCTGATCAATTCTCTCTATGCTTAGAGGAGCTAGCCGCATGGATGTCGAACCACTGCTTGAAACTCAATTGTAACAAAACAGAGGTGCTGGTAGTTGGAAAGGCCCCCTTGTTATGGACATCAACATGGTGACCTGAGACACTAGAGCAAATACCTGCCCCAAAAGAGGATGTAAAGCATCTTGGGGTCTGGCTTGATGCTAATCTCACATTAGAAAGTCAAATCTGGAAAGTGGCAGGGAAATGTTTCGGGACTCTTAAAGTCCTAAGGAAACTCCTTGACCTTTTACCCATCACTGCGAGGAAGACAATTATACATGTCTTGGTCACCTCCCAGATGGACCATGGTAATATCCTCTATCTGGGAGCATCTAAGAAAGGACTGACCAAGCTCCAGTCAATCCAAAATGCGGCAGTACGCCTAGTGCTGAACCTCCCAAAAAGAGCAGCGGCAATGAGGGCCCTGGCAACTCTGCATTGGTTACTTGTGGAGAAGAGGCTTACATTCAAGGCCATGTGTTATTGCCACAGAATTCTGTGGAAAAAAGGGCCACGCTATCTCCAGTCTGTGATAGCTGCTTACACACCGGCACGTAATCTAAGATCTAAAGGCAGTGAACTGGTCACTGTGACTAGAATACAGAACGCTAGGATGGGAGATCGCTCCTTTGGATATCTTGCAGCTAAGATCTGGAATAGTCTGCCAGGGGGACTAAGAACTGAATCTTGTGAGAACACTTTTCACAAGAGATCAAAGACATGGCTGTTTCCACCCTCAAACTAGTATTGTGATCACCGACTGCCACCAATGTTTCTGGACACTCTTCTTAAATTGTTCTCTTGCCAACTTTACTGAGAACTTGCACTAGCGCCGGGACACACTTGTGGTGTAACCATGCGCTTTATATATTGATAAAAATAAATAAAAAACACACCTGGTTGAACAGCGTTTGATTTGTAGGATTACCTGTAGAGATTGGGGGCTCGAACATGCTACAATTCCTGGATGGGCGGCTTTGACAAATTCTGCTCTAAGACTCACTTCCTGCTTCATTACAGAGCGGGTGCATTGAGCACTGGGAGGCAGACCGCTACCTGGGGCTCCCCCAAAGATCAATAATAGCTCGCTACCTGAACTTTCAAGACAGAGAGGGACATGATCCTTACCAAAGTATGCAAAATGGGGGAGGTCAGCCATGAGAACTCGAGGATTCTGATCTTCCTAGACAACACCCAGGAGGTTCAGAGACAATGGCGCACTTTCAACTCAGTGAAGGCCAAACTGTGAAGTCTCCATCTCCAGTATATCCTTCAATTACCTGCCAAGTTGAAGGTCTTATTTCAAGGGAAATCGCTCTTATTTCAGACACCTGTGGAGTTATGGGAGTGGCTGCAGGGGAGCGGGGGCATGGACCTGGCCCGTGCCTGGCTGGTGGAGCCAGACAGACAGTGACCTATGAGGAGCAGCGAACCCTCGTAGAGGAGGGAAGGAGGAACACTGATTGCTGGCAAGCTGGGGAGGAGAGAGACGGGTTGCCTCCCTGTAGGCAACAAAGAAATATACACCACAGATCAGGAGATAGCCAACGAGTTTGCACAATAGTACGAGGATTTCTATAGGGCACGCCACTGGCGGACTCATCTCAAATTGAGGAATACCAAGCAAGGGTGATGGTCCCAATCCTAACACTGGAGAACCTCTCTGCCCTAGAGGAAGAAGTAACTCTCCCAGAGATATTGACAGTGATGGGTAAATTAAATCCAGGTAAAACCTGTGGCCCAAATTGTATAATGGTAGAGGTCCTCTGCATCTCTTCGCAACCATGATTAAATTACTGTGTTCAGCTGACCTAAGTGGGTCCCTGTAGCTGACCCATCCTCCATTGTGTTCAGCCTGAACTTGTGACTTTGGCCTGGTCCAGTTCAACTAAGTAACCACAGTTGGCACATATCTCCAGTTCTAGTGATTGGTTTTTTGGCAATTTGGTCTTGATTTATTTATTCAAATGTTCTTTATTTTTTTATTTGGTGTGGGATTCTTTTTATGGTGTGTTATCATAGATTGAAGCACTGTACAAATGCTTTACACATTGCCTCTAAGTTAAGCCTGTCTGCTCTGTGACAAACTGCCAGAGAGTTGAGCACAGGTTAGTTTGAGGTTTGCTTGTGACTTCACCTTGACAAGGATTGTGGTTGCTACTTGAGTAGGGTTTCACCTCCTCAACTAGTAACCAAGTTCCTCACACTAAGGTCTTTTTTATTTGAAGGTGACAGTTATTATGCATAACTTCCTAGAATGATGACACCATATTTGAATCCTAACACCAGTAGTGAGCGCAGATATAGCCGAGCTCACAAGAGCACATGCTCAGGAATAGAGCACATTGGGGATTCTTAAAGGAAGATTCTGTTATCTGCACAAAAATGGGGTAACAGGCCAGGCATCTGCTGCACAGTATTAGCAACATGTGGTGTGCTACATAATATTGCAATAGGGAATGACCTACCCAATGTTGAGATTGAATTTGAATCTGATACTGAGAATGAAGTTCCACTTCCCCAAATTCCACAAAAGTCCTCTTGTGCTGGTGCTGACACAGTATGTCATGCAGATATAACAACACATTACTTTTAAGGTAAGCATAAAACAAACATTCAAATCTAACTCAAGACTACAGTGTTGGCATGGTATAGTAAAAAAATCATTCTACTCTGAACAATGTAAATGTTTTAGGCTACTCTCAAATCAAAACGTAAAGGTTTCAACACCTCTCAACATATTTGTTTCAGGTTACATTAACAAAACAAATGAAAACGGTGTTACTACACAAACACAATATTAGTGTTTACTTCTGCGTCTCCTCGCACTAGTTTTCTCTGCAATAGGAGCATGAGAAATACCAGACACATCAGTACCAGATGTATGTCTGCATGTGCGAAGAACAATCATTACATCTGCCACAGAAAGGCTACTATGGCTTGAAACCTCTGCACGTTCCCCTTCCCCTACACCTCCTGTTGCTGCTTTGCATATATCCTACGGCTATTGTAACTTGCAATACAGCCCACAGGTTGCCACATCCCTACTACAGTGCCTCGTCTCCTTCTGAATATTCACAGTAGCCATCATAATGTTATGGCTGCCTGTGCCAGACGATTAACTGACCTGCTAATGGAATCTAAGCGTGACATATGTTGGTAATGTTTTCACCTTTGAGTCATATGGTCTTGCTGCAAGGTCGTGGCCTGTGTAAGCTTGTCAGATTTCTGTCCAATTAATCTTTGTTCCTCCTCCTCCGTCTCTCTTAACTTATCTTGGCCATCTGATGCAAGACATGGTACGATTCATTGGAATTAACTGCGTATTTACATTTGTAATGTTTTTATTTTGCAGGCCCTGCACAGAGAGCATTGAGGCCTCTACACTTCCAAACTAGAGTGAGGTTTCTCCAATATTGTTAGGTGTCTTGTTGTTGAAGCACAGAGTCGACGTTTCATAAGCCTCTCGCACATCTGTCGGCCCTCAGAGTTGTTTGTGGTGTGTCCATGGCTGTGGTAGGCTACTCAGAAACATCGAGGAGCTCCGGTGCTGAAGAAACTGCTGCTCTGCTGTGGATGGGACTGGCGCACTGCGTGTGGCTGGTGAATTTGTGGCTTTCTTCATGCCAGAGGGACTTTCTGGGGTAGCTTCCTGCTCAGTTGCGTGCTCTCTTTCTGAGATGGTACATCTGTTTGGGATATATGTCTATATTACGTTGTGGAATGTGAAAAACGTTTTAAGTTTTACTTTACATTTTTCAAATAAATAGTTCTGCACTTACTTGCTAATATTTTTAGTAATGGTTTTAACTGATATGAGGAAGAATTTTGAGTTAATACTACATAGAAATGTATATACTGCAATGCATAATGTATATTCAAATTAAATGTAAGCACTTTAATAGAATCTTTTTTACAATACAACATCATTTTAAATACGTTTTAGCTTTTGTAAATCATGATACTACATTGTATAAACAATCCATACCATGAGAAGTAGTTGGTGGGTAGAATGTATCAATGTTAGTTAAACCATCAATACTCTGGCTGCATAGTGGACTCGATTAGAGTTTCTAAAGGACTTGGTGGCGCCCCTGCCTGTCTCCCATACCTCTGTAAGATGATTGGCGACCTACTCTGTTGCACTTGACTGCACATAGTACCACATTTCCCGAATTTTAGCTTTGGGTGCTGGGTTACTCCCATGGAATTTTTATTCTTTTGTACTCAATAACATTGAGAGAGCTCTTGCTGAAAAGCTCATCATAGTGAGCCACGCATTCGTCCGCCAGCACCTCCAGCTCCTTTACACTAAATTTTTATTTTATTTTCCTGTCACCAACATCCTTTTCTGATTCTTCTCTGGACAACACTCCAAAATATCCTCAAAGTGCATTCCTGCATCAATCCCTCACCTGTTTTGTGTTACAGAGCCCTGAAATGAGCATGCATTAAAGAATTTCCTCAATGTGATGTAATCCAGCTGCTCCCAGGCGTGACTTTAACAATTTGTGATTCTTAAATATTGATTTGCAATTTACCGAGTCGGTGTTAGGAAATTCCTAAAATTCAATTGTGAATCATACCGAGTCACAAGCTGAGGAAGTGTCACTTCAATACATTAGGATTACTGATTCTCAAATTGTGTGTTGTTTAACATCATAATTTGTGATTCGGTAATGTTCAAATATTACAGTAGTAGTACAGTACGGCCGAGGACGCTAGATCTAAGGAGTTCTCTGCCTTGCTCACTAGTCTCAATTTTCTTCCCCAGCTTTCCACACCTACCCATACCTTAGGTCATCAACTCGACCAAATATGGACCCTTAACATCCCTACCAACCCCCCCACCGTTTCGCCCTGCCCTTGGTCAGACCATTTCCTCATCTCCTTTGCGCTGAACCTTGGTCGTCCACCTAAACCCCCCCTGCCTAAAAACACCTGGTTTAGGAAGTGGGATAAGGCCGTCCTCCCTGATGTCTGCTCCTCCCTCGCGGGATCTTGCCCAGAGCTTTGTGATCTTTCTCTTCCCACTCAGCTCACAGCCATCAACACCTGGCTGCAAAAGGCATGCAACAGCATTGTTCCCCTTAAGAAAGTAGCCATTAAGCGAGCCCACGCTGCTAACAGGTGGTTTTCCCCCCTTCTTAAAGTTAAGAAGCTGGAGGCGCGCAGAGCGGAACGAGCTTGGCGACGCACCTACTGCCCCCTTCTCAAAGCCAAGTATTGCCTTGTACTCAAGGAATATAAACAAGACATATTAACGGCTAAGGCTGAGTACTTCTCCGGTAAGATCTTGACAGCTGCAAATCAATCGAAGGAAATATTCGCCACGGTGCACGAGCTCGCTGCCTCTGACAGGGTGATCTCCAAAATTCCCCCGTCCCAATCACTATGCAATTCCCTCAATTCCTTTTTTATAGAGAAGGTGGCTCTCATCAAGGCGAATATCCCTCCCTCACTTCCTATCCTGTCCACTGTGGACCCGCATGCCGCCGCCTCACCTCTTACTCAATTCCCCCTTCTGACACGGGACACCCTTCTCCCCTTACTGGCTCGGGTCAAATCGGGCTCACCGCATGACATCGGACCGGCATTCGCCCTTAAAGAGATCTTTTCCAGTTGTTACTCCCCCCCTCTCACTTTAATCAATAACTCCCTCACTTCTGGCATTGTCCCAACTGCCCATAAATCTGCAGTTATTATCCCTATTTTAAAAAAGCTAGGCGCTGATCCTTCCCTACCTGCCAATTATCGCCCCATCTCCTTGCTCCCTTATCTGGCGAAGGTCTCAGAGGCTCATGTCACCTGCACTCTGAGTTCCTTTGTGGAGTCTACAGGCCGCCTCTCCTCCCGTCAGGCAGGCTTCCGCCCACTTCACTCAACCGAGAAGGTGGTAGTGTCAGTGATGGACAAACTGAGGGAGGGCACTGACATCTGCACCCCCCAGGCCTTGGTCCTCTTAGATCTGTCCGCCGCGTTCGACACGGTGGATCACGACATTCTTCTGAACCGTGTCGAGGCGGCGGGCATCAGGGGCACGGCCCATGCCTGGCTCCGTTCCTTTCTAACGGACAGGGAGCAGGCAGTCCACCTGGCAGATTTTGCCGCCCCCCCTCGCAGAGTGACATGCGGCGTTCCCCAGGGTTCCTCTTTGTCCCCCTTGTTATTTAATTTATACATCTCACCCCTCATTTTTGCTTTACAGCAGATGGAGGTCTCGGTGTTCAATTACGCCGATGACCTCCAACTTATTTTTAACCTTTCTCACTCCCCTTCTTCCGTCTGGAACTTTCAGAGGGTGATGCTCTTCATCCAAAACTGGATGAACTGCAACCACCTCAAGTTAAACCCCGACAAAACAGAGTTGGTTTTGACTGGGGGTGGTTGCAGCCCATGGTCCCCATCTTTCTGGCCCGACTCTCTTGGTTCCCCTCCCTCCCCGGTCCCCAAGGTCAAAACCCTCGGCATCTTTATCAACTCCCAGCTTTCGCTTCACACTCAGGTTCACTCGGTGGTGTCCTCCTGCTTCTTCTCCCTTCGCACTATCCGTAAGGTTTCCCATTTTTTTTCCGTTCCTGCCCTTAGGCTCATCCTCATGGCCATGGTGCTATCGCGCCTTGACTATGGGAATGTGGTCTACAATGGCGCCCCAGACTATCTGATCCACCGACTTCAGCAGATTCAGAATCAGGCTGCTCGCCTGATTTATGGACTCCCTAAATTTCACCACACCACTCCCCTGTTGCAATCATTGCATTGGTTACCGGTGAAGGAGAGGGCCCTCTTCAAGCTGGGCTGCATGACTTACCAGGCCAGATCTGGGACAGCCCCTGCCTTCCTCTGTGAGATTATATCTCCTTACCTCCCGGCCAGAGAGCTCCGTTCCTCCAACCAAGCTCTACTGACAGTTCCTCGCTTTAGGAAGCGGAGGTCTGGGGGGACGAGATTTGCGGTCCTAGCCCCCTCTTTTTGGAATTCCCTACCTTTTGCCCTCAGAGCTTCCACTTCCTACGTGGAATTCCGTAAACTCCTCAAAACTTTCCTGTTTCCCAGACCCCCAGCAGTCTAGCACCCGCATTCGTCCCCTCCGGCTTACCGCTACTTAGCGCCAGGAAACCGCCCCGGTAACAGAGCGCTTTAGAAAACCATTAAAATTCAAATACAGTCCTTAGTGCTGGTAGTACTCAAGCCACAAATTCGGTGTAGCGGTTTGCTGCTGGTAGTGCCAAAGTGGCTGATTTTGCAGCTGGTAGTAGTGAGTTGGTTGAGGATATGACATGGACATATATTTTATTGGTGCAGCAGGGCCCATAGCCCAGTTGATGCCCTGCTATGATATAGGGGTTTACCGCGGGTAATAATAAGGTCATTGATTCTGTATACAGGTTTACTGCTGACAGTTTTGAGGCTATTAATGCTGTGCATCATACTGCTAGTAATAGAGATGTTGTCTATGCTAGGGTTTATAATTTGATGGTATGTACTGTTGTCTCGTGGTGGCATATTTGTGATCACTGATCAGACATCTCTATCAAAAGCATTTTATTCACATAGAATAGTCATTCAAAAGGAGATAAAGTAATTCACTTGAAATCTCATAGAGTCTCATGGGAAAAACAAAGCTACAATTTTGTTCTTGGAACAGGACCCCATAATTTCCGACTAGGTCACTAAGCCCTATTCCCAGCTAATCCATTACATGTTGCGAGAGCCCAATTGGACAATTATAGCCAAACCAACTAAAATATGAATACTGGCTTTTCACGCTTTACTTGGAGTGTGTAGAGTTGCTGACCATTCAGGTTTGGAAGTATAAACCATTTATTGTAATGAGTAGTAATGTAATAACACCCAGTGAAAAATGATGCACTTTTTCTCTCGACACAGTATTTAAATATAAACTAGCGGTAAATAAAAGATAATGATGTATTAAGCTGCAAGACACATTTGGAGGTGTTTATACTTACACACCTAAGGGAGGAACATGATTTCCCCAGGCGAGATGCATAATTCTAACCCACTCCATAGCAAAGACTCTACCTAGCTTTATAAAACTTTTGTTGATTAATATCCTGGTATTCCCAAATGAGACAGAAGCTGTATAGTTATAAATATATAAAATATTCACTTGTATAACTAAGCAGTCACCTGACCCAACTTTGTCTATTACTTCTTAATAAATGGGGACATGCACACATTAACATAAATACACAGGTTTGAAAAAGAGAGAGTGTGTGTGCTCATCCTAACCAAAAAAGTTCAACACAATGCACACATTTTAGAAGTAAGAAATCTTTTTAAAATGTAATGGCTTCGAAAAATATAAAGCCCCAGTGCTGATTCGTTTCAAGTGGCTTTTACCGTTAATGCCCTCTACAAACAAGCATTTACAGATCCCATCCCCCGTTCGGGATGTTCATTGGCCATCTGCACATCATAAGTGGCTGCTTCTCAAGACGTATGTGTAAACATTCATCACATGTTGTTGCGTTTTTTAAGAGCTGACTTTATAATCAGGATAACTACCTGATGTTATCATACATCTATCTGCAGTTATTCAATTTTTAGCATTTTATCTATTAAATTTAGTAAGTGCACGCATTTTTAAGGTGGAGGTTAAATATCACACTGGGTTTATCTTCTACGATATTTATTTCTTTTATTGTATCTTGTTGATCGCGCGGCTACCTCCGACGGAGGTGTCCAGGCGCTAGCAGCGGATACAGCGAGATATGGACAGATTGCCAGGTGCTGCCTAGTGGTAAGGACTGTATTATATATTATGCAAATATGTTAGGTTTTATGTTTTGTGTTTTGCTCTTAAATGATATTTTAGTGTGCGTCATGGTGGCATGTTGTGTGTTATGCTAGTGTGTTATGTTTCAAGTCTTGTTATATGATATGCATTATGTTAGTTTATGTTATGATTTTTTCATGTTATTTTTTATATTGTTATGATAGGTTATACTTTATGTGTTATGTTATCGTACATATTATGGCATTCTAGCTAAACTTCAGCTTATAATTTTATTCTGTGTTACTTTATGGGTTGTTATTTTGTCTTTCAGAAGTTTTGGAACTATCATCAGAAAATACAACTTTGGAATAGGTGCTAACTGAACGGTATTAGCAGTAGAACATATGTCCAATAATTATAAAATCAAATGGAATTGCTTATTTTTAATAGAGAGGGTGTGAGCAACAGAAACATACATGTGAAAGGAGGACAGAAAATTTTAATTGATGCACTCCAGCAAATAACGAAACAAGCATCAAAGCAAGAAGTCTCACTTTTTGTTACTGGAAGTGTTTGGTAATAGATGGGCAACTTTGTGCATGAGGGGCACCATCTAGAACAGAAAGAAAATCTAGTGATTGTGCAAGAACTTGGGGTACAAAATAAAGAATATGTGAGTAGGGCAACTTGCCTAAACAGACTTAAATAACAGAAATAAGCTGTACTGTTACAGAAGAGTATTATGAAAATGAGTCAAAAGATGAAGTTTGCATTTTAAGTTGTTAACATAACTTGCAAAAAGTACAAATGTTGCATTGTAAATACTTGTCAAAGGGCCAGTGTTAGAAATGGGGATCTCTGGTTGGCTAAGGCTTGCGCCAAAGCCAAGCAGAGACCACCATTCACACAAGTTCACACATACTAAACTTGACCCTGCACTCCCCTCATATCAGGAATTACCATGGACCCACATATCCCCCATGCATTCCTATGGGAGGGCAGGCCAATCTCACCACACGCACTCAGAGAGTGCACACACTTTACACTGGGCCACAGTGCAAAAGTGCGCAGAGGCCTAAAATCACTACCACCATGTGAGAGCTTAAGGCAAAAAGTTCAGGGGTGAACCTGCCAAAAAGGTCCAAGTCTAACAGCCAGTATTTATATTGAATCTTGAAGAGTGCCTTTGTATAGGCATGTCTGTAGTTGGTAACCATATAAAGTTATAAATCCAACATTATGCTATCATAACAGCAAAGTACAGCAAATGATGGTGCAAAGATGAATAGTTAACAGCATTGTGCCTTGATAAAAGGCATCCAAACAGCAATCTCTAAATGAAATACTCAAAAACCAGAAATTAAAATATGGTTGAGTCAGCAAAGTAAATACATCAGAGCGCACACACTGGCCCTAGTCTAACAAAAGGAATACTTAAGCCATCACCAAAAGCTAATTCAAATGCACATGGGACGCTGGAATCATCCATGAAATGCCATGGACTTGATGGGCAGTCCCTTCAAGAAATAGCAAACCATTAACACTAAACTAAAACCTAGAGTTGACCCAAAGTGCTCTCTCCATCCGTACATTTTAATGCACTTTTTATTAAAGAATTGATGGCTTGAGGTGCTCAAATAGGTAAAGATGTCAGTAGCAAATTAAAAAATCCATGCAAGCACAATCAAAGTTTACACAACAGAAATCAGTCATTACGTTTAAAATACCTGACTCATGTATCAGTAAACATCAGTTCCAAGTGAAATTTTAATTGCCCTGGTAAGATTTCCAAGTTTTGCGAGATTTCTCAAAATCTCATATTACTTGAAATATTTTACATGATCACACAACTCATGTTGAAAAGTCTAACAGAACTTAATCTTTCTAGAAAGTCGGTAGCATCAACTCATAGACCCATCTTATTTTGTGAATCTTTTTTGTTTTCTAATTCCAAGTATGCCCTATGCTGAGCGGCACAGGGTGGAGCACAGGCAATATGGCCACAATGCTGTAAGGCTCCTGCCGCCTGGACACAATATCCGCCTAATTATCCTAACCAGATGGATGTGTAGCCCAGAATTGGGAGAGAATCGATCGCGGAACAGCAGACCTACCAGGAGGCTGATTCCCGAGAGAGTGCGAGGCCGGTAAGTGGGGGAAATCCGCCCATAAGCAGAGGGCCCAGTGAGCAGCTACGCCTTTGCTGGACTGATGGCGGTGTGAGCTGCTACGCGACCACCGCAGTAAACACATGGCTTGAAGGCCGCATCGCGGAACTCTCTGAGCGCCGGCGGTCCTAGCAGGACTGCGGGGCTGAGAGATTGCGGAGACCTCCCCTCTACCTGGTGATTGAGGAGAATCGGAGCAGAACACTGGCGATACACACCTCACCCTTGCATATTCCAGTGCCCATTGACTTTGGGCAGAGGTTGCAGCACTCAGGCGAGGCTGTCCAACGGAGCAAGTGGTCACCCCATACATGCGATGCGGAGGGAGTGAGGGCCCCACAGCTTCAACTGGCTACCCAGCATGAAAAGCAGAGTGGAGAGAGCCCTGGGGTGACCCCCCTTTTCCTTTGAAGAGGGTGGCTGGACAGTATGTTCTCCACTGGCCTGAAACTGAGGAGTGGTAAGAGTAGATGCCTACCTAACTGCTTATGACCACAGCCAGGAGTCTACAGAGGAAGATCTGCTACATAGTGACCCCTAGTTGGCAGTAACTGAGGGCACGTGAGCAGGTACATGAGAGAACTGGAGACTCCATAAACGCCTCAAGCTGGGAAGTCGAGACACAGCTTGGATTGGCTGAAGCGTGTGGTGAGTGCAGCTTGCCTATAAACATTTACTCTTCTCTGAAGGGGGCATTGAGTTTTGGGACACTGCCGTGGGCCATTAAAACAGATACTAAAGAAAGCCAGAACACTTCCAAAGCCAAACATGAGACGAGAACACATGCCTGGCCCACGCACTTCCAAGACTGCAGCTAAGTACTACTGCATACTAAGGAAAAGAGGGCAGAGGAGTCATAGATTTGCATTGAAGTGGGGGCATATTCTTATGGCCCTATAGAGTGACTGTGGCAATACACTTTGCGCTGAGGCGAAACGCCAAAAGGAAGCAGCAACTACTTATAAAGCGCGGTGAACAGCTAAAGAGCACAAGAGTCCCACCATGGGTAAAGCAGACAAAGTTACCTTTTGAAACTAAGAAAACGAATTGCCCACAACAAGACGACACAGAGCAAATTGCCAGGGGACCTATCACAGGAAACATCACAGGTGTCAGGGGGGGAAGTTAAAGAACTTCTATTAGCAATGCAAAGTAGCCTAGTCTCTATCTAGAGCAAAATGGATTCCATGAACAAAATGGATGCCATAGCTCACAAATTGGACAAGCATGATGATCGCACCAAAGAAACAGAAAGGCGAATTTTGGACGCGGAAGACAATGAGACAATGCTACAGAAACAAGTGGCACAGTGGGACAAAGTACTTAAGATCATAGCTGAATAAAACAAAGATTTGGAAGCACGCAGTGGATGGAATAACATACGCATTATTGGAATTCCAGAGAGTACTCAGACAGGTGGCATGGAAGACTTTGTTGAACGACTACTGTGTAGGGCTATTGGAGCTGAATCCTTCTCCTCTCAATTAATAGTAGAAAGGGCACACTGTTCTTTGGGCCCTACACCACCTCTAGAGACTCCACCTCGCCCGATTATACCTAGATTACTTAATTACCGTGATCGTAACATAGCTTTGAAAATGGCGCGGGAGAAAAAGCAACTTTCATTTGAGGTGAACAAGTTCACAATATACCCTGACTTCACAGCCACAGTACAAGAGGCACGGCGCAAATTTATCCCAGTCAAACGTAAACTGCGACAAGCACAGATAGATTATGCGCGGATGCACTCAGCACTCCTACGAGTCACACATCAAGACAGACAATTTTTTTTCATTAATGTACAACATGTGGAAGACTTTTTGAAACGGATCAAACGGCGGGACATGCTTCGTACTACTCAGGAACAAACCTCGAGACCTTCGTCCCCAACAGTGGAATAACTGAGGACAATTGGCAATTGGATATACATTTTGGACATCGATCTCTCTCCCTCTCTACAACCCAAAGGAACTGTTAATTATAGGACTCAACCGAAATGGCCAAGATACACAGAACAGATAAGTGCATAACTGGGGCTGAGTGACTAGCTGTACCGGGCCCCCCTTCCCATTTCCCTTAAGAGGGATCCCCACAACTTCCACCAGTTGTAGGGGAAGGGAAGAAACTTGTGAGCCCCTAGGGCAACCCCAAGGGCGATCCCCCAATGTGGGTTAAAATAAAACATTGTTGGCCTGTTTGGGTAATTTTGGGAGGGGGAGGAGACGATTTACCAGTGAGTTTGGGTTGCTGACATGGGGGGGGGGGAAGGGGTATGTTAGTTAGACAAGAGAGAAGGCATGATGCAATATCCTTGATTTTGACGATGCATGCGCATGAGAGCCATTAGATATCGAATAATTAGTGCAATTTGGCAACTCATGACATATGGCCCAGGGTAATGTAATGCAAAAAATACATCTGTTGACAAGTCGTGGCGTACCTAGATCTGCATCAGATCCAAATAGCGATGCTCCAGGAAACCCATTTAGATCCCCGAACACCGCCCTCTTTTGCTCACAAATGGGCAGAGCATAGGGCATTCTCCTCTTACTCGACTTATCTGAGAGGGACAACGATCCTAATAAAGAAAAACACTCCTTATACCCCATGTGGTCTAACACATGACCAGTTTGGACAGTATTGCATTATGTGGGGCAGACTGGGCTCTGAGTCTGCCACGCTGGTATGCTGCTATGGTCCAAATGTAGACGACCCAGAATTCTATGCTTTGCTATGGGGCAAAATCCTTGAAATAGGATCTACGCATGTATTATATAGGGAGAATACTTTAAAACCACATTGAACCCGGAGAAAGATAGATCTAAGCCACTCCTGCATCATTATACCAAAACACACAAAGTATTGCAAGGCATAATGTCGGACAATGGACTTATTAATGCATGGAGACATGTACACCTTGGGAAACAGAAAGGCACACACTTTTCCGCTATGTATGCAACCTGGGCTAGGCTGGATTATTGGGTGATGACTAGAGGTATGGGGCCATGGATAGACACAGTGGAACACGTATCAAGAACATACTCAGATCACTCCCCGGTAAGACTAACGTTAACCTTATAGGCATTGGGGATGTCTCATACGAGATGGAGGCTGATGCCGCTTACATTGTTAGATTTTGTGTTTCAGACAGATTTAGGACATTGCAGATTTCTTCCAGCGGAATGTGGGATCAGTGGCATTAATGGAGACAGTCTGGGAGGCCTTTAAGATCACAATTTGTGGTCTCTGCATTGCCAAAAGTTTGGGGGTCCTTCCAGATATACGCCATACTCTACAGAAACTAGAATGGTGAATTGAAAAACCTAGAGGGGGCGATGAGAGCTGATGTAGACGGGGCACTTCAAAAAGAATTTAGGGAGAAATTATCAGAATATAAAGACACAGCAGACAAAGAGGTTTGCTTAATGGGTAAATACTTTGTGGCACGCCAATTTGGTGAAGGGGAGCGACTGGGTAAAGCCCTAGCAGCGGAAATCCATAAAATGTGCTTTTCCAGTTATGTGCTGGAGATAACAGATAATAAGGTAGCCAGGTACAGAGATAACGCTGATATACTTAAGACATTCACTTCACATTATGCCATTTTATACAGCACTGGCTGACGACAGCCGTTAGATCTGACTGGCTATCTCAAGGATGTAGGGCTGGGATGGCTGTGAAACTCACAGAGGGAATCCCTGGAGGCCCCCTTTGAAGAAGACGAAATCCGGGCTGCAATGATACAAATGACGGCAGGGAAGGCACCAGGCCTAGATGGCTTGCCGTTAGACTTCTACAAAACATATATCGATCAGCTTATACCTATATTGAATAAGGTTTATGAAGAGGCCTGGGAAACCGTCATTCTGCCTCGCTCGATGAGGGAAGCACTTATTTTAATTTTATTTCTTTACATCATTGATAAAGCGCCTGAATCACCCCAGATGGGGTATCTCCGCGCTGAGAACAGCTGCAGGGACGGGCAACCAAATTAAAAGAGTAGTGTTTTGAGCTTTTTTCTGAATCCTAAGTAGTTAGGAGTTAGACGGATCTCCGAGGGTAGCTGATTCCATAGTTTAGGGGCAAGATATGAGAAGGACTTTCCACCCAATCTGGTATATCTTATACGCGGGACCTTGAGCAGACCCTTTCCTTCGGAGCGAAGAGAGCGGGGAGGGATATATTTCACCAACTTATCTGCGAGATACGTCGGCCCCATCTGGTGTATGCCTTTGAAGACGATACAACAGATTTTGAATTGTATTCTTTTTCGAACTGGCAACCAGTGGAGTTTTCGCAGCAGAGGGAGAGAAGGGGTACGGTAGGTTGCTCCGGTTACCAGGCGGGCCGCAGTATTCTGTATCACCTGCAGGCCTTGCAGAGCTGACTCCTTAGCGGCAATCAGCAAAGCATTGCTAAAGTCCAAGCGACTGAGTACCAGGGTATGGACCAGGTTTTTGCGTGTGGATACCGGTAGGAAATGAAAAACTTTCCGAAGGAGGCTAGGAGCAAAAAAGCAAGCTTTTTTTGTTGCCTCTATATTTTCGTCCATATTGAGGTCATTGTCCATTAACACCCCTAAGTTTTTGACAACTGCCTTTGGCTGAGGAGAAGGACCCAGGTCTTCAGGCCACCAACTGGGGGACCAGCTGGTGATGGCATCCTTAAAGAGTATGACTTCTGTCTTCCCTGCGTTGAGCTGTAGGAAGTTACTGCTCATCCAGGAAGTTATAACTCTCATCCCTTCTTGAAACAACTTTTGGATATCCGGTGTGTCTTTCTTATACGAGAGGATAAGTTGTGTATCATCTGCGTATGAGATTGGGATAAACCCGATCTTCCTGAGAAGGGCCGCGAGAGGGGCAATATATATATTGAATAAAGAAGGACTGAGACATGTAATATTGCTCCCAAAACCTGGGAAGCATGCAGATCAATGTGATTCATATAGACCGTTGTCCCTCATTAATAACAATGTCAAAATCCTGGTTAAAATACTATCTAACAGATTATGCCTGTTAATGGAGAAATTGTTGTTGCCTGATCAGGCCGGGTTCATTCCTGGATGAGCAACGTCCCACAATTTACGTACTCTATTTTCCATTCTGAAAAATGTAGATCATATCCTCGCACTCGTGGCAGTCTTTTTAGATGCCACGAAAACCTTTCATTCGGTAGAGTGGGATTACCTGCTGGGGATATTACAACGTATGGGACTACCCAAGGCATTTTTAGCATGGATAGGTCTGTTGGATCTCTACTGATGAAGGATACTATCCAGAAACACGAGTCATGTCTCGTGTCTAGAGACACCTTATACTAAACACCTGCTTGCACCAACCTTGGTGTAATACCTACGAACTTTGACCTGAATCTTATGACCTGCATTTACCAGAATGCAAAGGGGCGACCCGGCTGGGAGGACAGTAGTGTGCTCCCTCCCTGTTTCCTGTTTAGGGCTCCTGTGAGCCTCCGTAGCTGACGAGCTATAGGTGAAGCACCTCCGCGCCCGAGAGGCAACGAAGCCTGGATTGTTTGGCAGCCTCTTAGCCACCCCAGATTCATCTCTACTGATGAAGGATACTATCAAGAAACACGAGCCATGTCTTGTGTCTAGAGACATCTTATACTAAGCACCTGCTTGCACCAACCTTGGTGTAATACCTACGAACTTTGTCCCGAATCTTATGAACTGCATTTACCAGAATGCGAAGGGGCGACCCGGCTGAGAGGTCAGCAGTGTGCTCCCTCCCTGTTTCCTGTTTAGGGCTCCCATGAGCCTCCGTAGCTGATGAGCTATAGGTGAAGCACCTCCGCGCCCGAGAGGCAACGAAGCCTGGATTGTTTGGCAGCCTCTTAGCCACCCCAGATTGATCTCTACTGATGAAGGATACTATCCAGAAACACGAGCCATGTCTCGTGTCTAGAGACACCTTATACTAAGCACCTGCTTGCACCAACCTTGGTGTAATACCTACGAACTTTGTCCTGAATCTTATGAACTGCATTTACCAGAATGCGAAGGAGCGACCCGGCTGAGAGGTCAGGAGTGTGCTCCCTCCCTGTTTCCTCATAGGTCTGTTGTATCATTCCCCTTCAGCTAGAGTTTTGTTAAATGAACAGATGAAGCACCTCCGCGCCCGAGAGGCAACGAAGCCTGGATTGTTTGGCAGCCTCTTAGCCACCCCAGATTGATCTCTACTGATGAAGGATACTATCCAGAAACACGAGTCATGTCTCGTGTCTAGAGACACCTTATACTAAACACCTGCTTGCACCAACCTTGGTGTAATACCTACGAACTTTGACCTGAATCTTATGACCTGCATTTGCCAGAATGCAAAGGGGCGACCCAGCTGGGAGGTCAGTAGTGTGCTCCCTCCCTGTTTCCTGTTTAGGGCTCCTGTGAGCCTCCGTAGCTGACGAGCTATAGGTGAAGCACCTCCGCGCCCGAGAGGCAACGAAGCCTGGATTGTTTGGCAGCCTCTTAGCCACCCCAGATTCATCTCTACTGATGAAGGATACTATCAAGAAACACGAGCCATGTCTCGTGTCTAGAGACATCTTATACTAAGCACCTGCTTGCACCAACCTTGGTGTAATACCTACGAACTTTGTCCCGAATCTTATGAACTGCATTTACCAGAATGCGAAGGGGCGACCCGGCTGAGAGGTCAGCAGTGTGCTCCCTCCCTGTTTCCTGTTTAGGGCTCCCATGAGCCTCCGTAGCTGACGAGCTATAGGTGAAGCACCTCCGCGCCTGAGAGGCAACGAAGCCTGGATTGTTTGGCAGCCTCTTAGCCAACCCAGATTGATCTCTACTGATGAAGGATACTATCCAGAAACACGAGCCATGTCTTGTGTCTAGAGACACCTTATACTAAGCACCTGATTGCACCAACCTTGGTGTAATACCTAGGAACTTTGTCCTGAATCTTATGAACTGCGTTTACCAGAATGCGAAGGGGCGACCCGGCTGAGAGGTCAGGAGTGTGCTCCCTCCCTGTTTCCTGTTTAGGGCTCCCGTGAGCCTCCGTAGCTGACGAGCTATAGATGAAGCACCTCCGCGCCCGAGAGGCAACGAAGCCTGGATTGTTTGGCAGCCTCTTAGCCACCCCAGATTGATCTCTACTGATGAAGGATACTATCCAGAAACACGAGCCATGTCTCGTGTCTAGAGACACCTTATACTAAGCACCTGCTTGCACCAACCTTGGTGTAATACCTACGAACTTTGTCCTGAATCTTATGAACTGCATTTACCAGAATGCGAAGGAGCGACCCGGCTGAGAGGTCAGGAGTGTGCTCCCTCCCTGTTTCCTCATAGGTCTGTTGTATCATTCCCCTTCAGCTAGAGTTTTTTTAAATGAACAGATGTCATCCCCTTTTTATATAACAAGGGGAACAAGACAAGTCTGCCCATTGTCCCCTCTACTTTTTGCATTACCAATTGTAGCACTCGGTGCCAAGCTGCGTCAACACCACCAGGATAAAGCACTAAGATGCCAGCTACGACAGATTCTAGTGTCTCTGTACGCGAATGACATCACCCTTTATCTCAGAGAACTGCAGCAGAATTGAAATCCCATTATGTGGAAATTAATCAGATTTGGGGAACTTACCTGGATTCGCATCAATTTGGGGAAGTCGCAAATATTCCTGCTTACCATTGCAGCGACACCTTTCCCTTTGGACTTCCCGATAGAGTGGTGTGGTTCCGAAGTAAAATATTTAGGAATACATGATACATCTGATCTCCCTAGATTGATGCTTCTAAATTAGGGTAGAGCCCTGGAACATATTTCAGGATGTGTCACGCGCTGGATATCGATGCCCATCTCCCTTGAAGAAAGAGTATCTTTGATTAAAATGGTGGTACTGGCCCAATTATTATATTTATTCATGAACATACCATACCATCCATGTAGACACTTTTCATAGCATTACGTACAGAAATGATAAGACTGATTTGGGGAGGAAAATAGATAGCCAAGATTAAAGTGGGACACAGTCACCAGACCTTATTTCCGGGGTGGATTTGATGTGCCTAATTTTGAATTGTATTATTAATGTGCCCAAGCCCACTACGGACACTATTGGTTGCACCCCCCCCCCCCCCCCCCCCCAGGTATATGCCACAAGTGGAAGTGGAACAGTGGTTGGCTGACCCAGTCCTGTTAGCTAGTGTGGTACTTAGCACCTCTAAAGCCTGTGAGAAAGACACTATGATAGTCACATGCACTGTTAATGCTTGGCAGCGTATTGCTGCAATATTACACACACCAGGAATATATTCTCCTCTACTCCCATTGGGGTATTAGCCTCGCATACAAGTTAGTCAAGAAAATTCTCCGAAAAAAAGGCATGGAAAAGGCATGGATAACATGCTGGGGAGACTTATACCAATACGGAAAATTTTGTACATTCGCTAAATTTTTTAATAACAGAAAACCCAAACCAATGGACATTTTTCTGTACGTACGCTTGAGGCAAGGTATTAAAGAAAACACACCAGCATACCTGGCATAACCACCGACACTGCCTCCACTACAGATGTTGCTAAAATCTGAAACTGCGGCACATGCGGTTTCTATGCTGTATCATAAGGTGCATAGTGAACAGGGTATTGAACAGTGCCCAGCAAGGGAACAGTGGGACAAGGATTTGGGATACGCATTGACAGATCAGCAATTGACCTATTGCTGTACACAAACTGAACAGGTCTCTGCTAGCTCCGGGCTGCGTATCATTCATTTAACATTTTTACACCGCATATATTATATGCCTGCTAAAGTGTATAAGTATAAGCTGAGGGACAGCGATAGATGTGACAGATGTGGGGCAGAAGGTGCAGATTTCTTACATCTGGCCTGGAATTGTAACAGTATTAGTAAATATTTGGGACAAGTTTTCGAACCAATGGAACAAATGACATCGCTCAAGATAGCGCCGTCTCCAGCACTGGCGCTACTGGGATACACTAAACAAGTATTTTTTATTTTATTTTATGCGTTTTTGTATAGCGCAGACTTTACCCGAAGGTGTCAGAGCACTTCACAATAGGAACATAACTGATACATGAGGAGAACATTACAAGTGAACAAATTACAAAAGCAAACGTTAAGTTACATGAGGCAAAAATGTGAGCAAACAAAATACAAGAGGTAGCAAACGGTGCATTACAGGAGGAAAAAGTGACATGTGTGCAGGTTACAAAAGCGTACAAAGTACAAGTAGAGGTATAGTGCTGCAATATATGGCAGATACTCAAACACAAGAACAAACGTTACGTAGGCAATGGTGGCACTTGTGCAAGTATCTAAAGCAAACAAAATGTAAGAGGTAGCAAACAGTGAGAAAAGTGACGTGTGCATGTTACAAACGAGTACCAAACATAGGTAGAAAGATAATACTGCAATAAATGGCAGAAAACACTGGGAAGGCACTTCCATAGTCATGGAGAAAAGGATTCTCTATAATGGAGGGTCTTCTTTCAGATAATAGAGAGGGTGTGAATTACATTTGGAAGTGTCTTTGAAGGAGGTCAGTTTTGAAGGCCTGGGCGGAGGTGGTGGTCCGGAGCTGAGGCGGAAGTGAGTTCCACTGCGTTACCTGAAAAGGATTGGGCCATCGATCTTTCCTTCTTGAAAGTGGGTGGCTCAAGCAGTAAATTTTCCGCATTACGTGATGGTCTAGAGCCTCCAGAGAGTTTCAGTTTATTCGCCAGGTAGCGAGGAGAGGAGAAGTGCAAGGCTTTGTGGGTGATACAGGCAGTCTTGTAGATAGATCTTGCCTCAATGGGAAGCCAGCGGAGGGTGGATAGCATGGGTGTGATGTGGTCGCTTCTTTTGGCCCCATAAATGAAGCGAGCTGCTGAATGGAGAACAGATTTAAGGGGGGACAGGTGGGATTTGGAGAGGCCAGTGAGAAGAGAATTGCAGTAGTCCAGTCTGGAGAGGACCAGCGATTGGACTAGGGTTTTAAGGTCTTGCTCCGGGAAGAAGCGACGAATTCCGCAAAGAAGGAGCAGTTGGTATCGAGCAGACTATGCAATGGAGTTGATGTGGGAGATTATATTGAGTTTTTTGTCGAGTATGACACCCAGGGATTTTGCGCTGTCGACTATGATGGGTTTATTGTTAAGTAGATTCATCTAATCCATCCATGATTGAACCAGGGGAGGAGAGAGTGAGGAGGAGAGGAGGAGGAATTCAGTTTTGGAGAGATTCAGAATCAGTTGATGTGTTGACATCCAGTTTTGAATGGAGTCCAGAGTAGAGCTTAGGACGGAGAGATCGTGAGTGGAGGCAACCTTGAGGTAGATTTGAGTGTCGTCTGCGTAGAGATGATAGTGGACCCCGGATTTACTTAGGAGATCTCCCAGTGGTTCTAAATAGAGATTGAACAGTGTGGGTGCAAGTATAGAGCCTTGAAGAACACCTTGACCTACCGCTGAAGGAGGTGAAAGACTGTTTGCTATTTTGATCATTTGGGATCTATTAGAGAGGAAGGAAGCAAACCATTTAATCACAGTGCCCTCCATTCCCATTCTCTGTTGAAGAGTGTTGAGGAGAGTGTTGTGATTGACAGTGTCAAAGGCTGCAGAAAGGTCAAGGAGAATTAGAAGACAAGACCCTCCCGAATTGAGTATCCCCAGCGCGTCATCAATCACTTGCAGCAGGGCTGTTTCAGTGCTGCAGTTTTGGATGAAGCCGGACTGAAAATTGTCCAGAAGATCATTGTCCTTGATATGACGAGAGAGTTGTTTCACTACACATCTTTCTGTGATCTTCGCAAGAAAGGGTAGGATAGTGATGGGGCGAAAGTTGTTGAGGTCAATCGCATCAGCAGTGGGTTTTTTAAGCAGAGGGATGACCTGCCCAGTTTTGATGGGGAAAGGAAGGGAGCCTTGACAGAGCGAGAGGTTGACTAGAGTGGTCCAATAGGGAAGAGAATGGGTATAGAAGTCAATGGCAATGGCACTAGGGATGGGGTCAAGAGAATGGTTGGAGGGCTTTGTTTCACGGATGCAATTGAGGAGGGCATCTTCAGAGATGGGGTCAAAGTTCTGCCAAATGACTAGTGATTGGCGCTCCTCTGGAGGGATAGGATGAGCGACCTGATCCACCGATTATTTCACTTTTTCATAGAAGAATACAGCGAAATCCGCTGCTTTCTTTGTAGAATCCTCCAGCTTGGAGGTTGGGGGAGAGCAGTTAGTATTCTTGATAAGATCAAATCATTTTTCGGGTCTATTTTTGGCTGAATTAAGGAGGGTTCTGAAGTATGACGCTTTCCCAAGGAAGATGTGCCTGTGGTACTTGGATCTTGCTGAAGGAAGCGTGGTCAAATTATCGGTGGAGGGCACTTGCCTCCATTGTTTCTCCAGGAGTCTTAGGTGCTTCCTTTCTTCATAGAGGGATTTGTTGAACCAAGGTGCTGAGGGAATGGGCCTTTTCTTTTTGCTTTGGAGAGGAGCAACTTTATTGATTTCGACTTCAAGGACTGTAAGGCATTGGGAGGTGAGTTCGTCAACATCTAGGTTCGGGTCTAGCCTTGGAAGTGACAGCAAAGCTGAATCACAGAGGGAATTGGTGTCAATATTTTTAGTGTCACCGAACCAGGAGGTAGCCCTCTTAGGTTGGCCAAGAGTTATAGAGTGTGCAAGGTGAAGAGAGAATGGGATGAGAAGGTGGTCAGACCAGTCTACATGAATAGGGGTAGCGATAGAAAGCATGCCTGCTTTGGAAATAACAAGTTCCAGGATTGAGCCCTTGGAGTGTGTTGATTCTGTGCAGTGTTGGATAAGATTGTTTGCAGAGAGGAAGGTGGCCAGTGAATTCGCGGAAGAGTCTTGCGGTAGGGCCCGTGGAGATTGAAGTCACCCACGAAGATCTGATTGTCACTTTGCGAGTATTGGTCGCTGATGAAGTCAGTGAGTTCCTCCATAAATGAAGGGCCGCTGCCAGGCAGGCGGTAAATGGCATGGAATCTGAGGGGTGAGCGGTGGTGTAGTTGAAGCTCAAGAGATAGGCATTCAAAGTGCGGCAGGAGCTGATAGGAAAAACCTAAAGTTGAAGGGAGTTTCTAAAGATGACTGCAACACCTCCCCAACGTTGTCAGTTCTGTCATTTCTAAAAATAGAATAGCCTGTGGGTAATAGGAGATCAAACATAGAGTGAGAGGTATTGTTGAACCTGGTCTCTGTGAGGAAGAGCATGTCAATATTGTGAAAGGTGATGGTATCGGAGATTTCAAGTTTGTGTTTTCTTGCAGATCTGCAGTTGTGAAGCAGACAGTGCAGCTCTGTCAAGACTGTTTTGGTGACGGGAGCACTTGGGATATGAAGAGTGATAGGGATATTGTACTTAGACGGGGGTGCACGGGCAGGTTTAGGTGGATGCTTGGCTCTGACAGAGGAGATGGTCGGAATAGTGTAGGTGGTTGGGTTACTCGGAGATGTAAGTTGAGGAAAGGTGGCGTTCAAGGGCTTGTGTAGATTAACGATGGTTGCAGACGACTGGTTATGCTTGGCTATACTGGGATGTGGGGGCGAGGTGCATCTCGTGGGAAGGTGAAAGTTTTCCACAGGAGTAGAGGTGTAAGGAAAGGTGGAGATCTTGAAGCTTAAAAGTGAAATGGTAGCTACAAGCTGGGAGATGGCGGTGATAAGAGAGCCTAGCTTATTTTCCAGAGATAGTAGGGCAGAGCATGGAAGGTTGTGTGGCTCGATGGAAACAGGATGGCGTGAAATTGGTGGTGAAGACAGGGCAGGAGGAGGACAGGAGGAGAGTTGAGGTCTAGGGTTCATAGGTGGGAAAAAGTGGAGGTTGAGAGCGGGAGTTGGTGTATCAGAGGTGCAGGGCGGGATATCGAAAAGACACTTCAATTGGCTTTTTAATGGCTAAGCGTAGACTTGCATGTAGATGGGGGAAGGGGAAGGCCCCTAAATTCAAGGAATGAATAAAAGATGTAGTATGTTGTCAAGAACAGCTGCTAACATATGAGGAGTTACTCCCAATCACATCGTGCCCCAGAGACATATGGGAACCTCTTAAGACATATTTAACGGCATACCCAGCCGAAGCAAGTTACGAAGATGACACGCGATACAGATCAAGGTGGGATCACAGATGACTTACAGTAGGCAGAGATCATATAGCACAAGAGGCGCAAAAAAACATGTAATAATATAGCAGTGGAGATATTGGAGAGTGTCCCCTCATCGAAATACGCAAAGGAGTAAGGGCAGAAAGAAAGGTGGCGCACCTAACTCAACTTCAAATACCAGAAAGTGAATTATTTTATAGGTGAGGAATGTCCAGTTGCCAGGAGAAATGTATTATAGTATTGCCTAGGGCAGATGAGAGGACATAAAGGAAATATACATATTCGAATGATCTTTGTATTTGGTACATGCACGGAAGTGTCATTTTGGTATACATGCCTTGATGTTTTGGAATTTCAATGTATGTAACGTTCAACTAAATTGATAAATAAAAGTTTTTTTTTTAAAGTATGCTCTATGCAATGCATTAGCAGAATATTCAAACCCCCTAGCCTGCAACTGTTTTAATATATTTCTTATTGATAATCATATTTAAGACAACAGTTTTGCTATTGCTGAACACTTTAAAAGGGCTACTCTTGCAAAATTAAATTGTACTCTTTTTACTGAATTGGTCTAGGCAGGATAAAAATGTGCGACCTGAATTCCCCAGAAGATGTCAGTAGATATCTTTACTTCATCGATCCTTCTTGCTAGCTGTATTTTTAAGACTATTGAAAGATTTCCATTTTAACATCTATGGGCCTCATGTAGGTAAATAGTATTTACCGATTCGAGAATACAGAATTTTACCGATTCGGTATTTACGAATCGGTAAATGCTATGTAACTAAAAAATCAGTAAAAATTACCGAATCGTTAAGATTCGGTATTTACCGAATCGGTATTTACCGATTCGGTAATTGCCATTCATTCCTATGTCAGTTACCGAATCGGTAAATACCGATTCTGTAAAAGAGGGAAAACATTGAAGGGTGGCAGGGTGTCACTTTGACACCCTGTTGCTCCCCTCAATTGTTTATGGGTGCACATGTTGCAGACATAGATGCCCTAAGGGCATGGATGTCTGCAACATGGCACTGAAGCAATTTGCATTAAATAGCTTTTTGGTGGGGTTTCGTTATTTACCACCAACTTGTAGTTGGTGGTAAATAACGAATCCTAACATGGGATATGCACTCATTTAAGTGCTCCCTACATTAGGAATTCGATAATTTATCGAATCGGTATTTAAGAAATCGGTAATTTACCGATTCCTTAAGTTACCGACTCGGTAAATTACCGAATCCTTAATTTAGGCCCCCTACATAGGAAAAGCCCATTACCGGTCGGTAACGGCCGAAATTCGTTAATTTCAACCGTTACCGACCGGTAATGAGCCACCTACATCTGGCCCTATATTCCAAATTTAGATTCATATCATAGGGCACGATTCACAGGCTTCTTCACAATTTAACTTTATTTTCGGTGTGAATAACCTCATCAGTAGACCAGCATTCTAAGATCCTGATTCAGAGAATCGGGATCTCTGGAAATGTAATGTATATGGTCGCAAAACCTCTAGCATGGCAGAAACTCGGCTATATTAATTTTTGTGGTGGGGCAAGAAAAGGGAAATTAGAGGGTCCATGATGAGGCAAACTGTACGGCATGCACACAAACTTATTGGTTTGTGGGTATTCTTAATATTTAGTGTGGTCATTCCCCCTGGGTAACACACTTCAACTACTACTGAGAAAAGGCAGGAGTAAGTGGCTCCAAACTAATAGAGCAAGTGATACCCGAGTATTTATAAGAGGAGGACAGTGCACTTAAGAACTGATTTCCAAAGTTCATTTGTCTCCAAATTTTGAATAAATACCTCCATTGAGCATGTTTAATTGCCTTTTCAGAATTCTGGGCATTATTTATAATTTTCTGGATGTGGGGAATCTACCAAAAAGTAGCAGATAACCAGACAATCCCATTTAGAGTGTGGGTCATGGACAGGAGAGCTGATGAAGGAGCAGAGGCATCCGGCTAAAAGGTACAGGCTGCACTTGTTTAATGTTGTTGTCTCCCTCAAACTATACCACTTAGGCTGTTGCAGCCCAGAAAACCATTAAATATTTTTTTGTTGCAAAGCAGGTGAGGGCTTGTTGGAAATGGCCCTGTTTGCTGGGTTATCCCCAAACTTTTTGCTTCTTCCTCCTATTTTTTCCTGACCTGTTTGTGTTGGTTTTAGGACTCTGGGCACTTTACCACTGCTAATCAGTGCTAAAGTGCATATGCTCTCCGTGTAAATTGTGTTATGAATTGGTGTTTCCATGGTTGGATATTTGATTTACTTGTTAGTCCTGAGTAAAGTGCACTGAGTGTGCCAATGGCAACACAGTGAGCACATCACTGCTCTTCAGAGAGCTGGCCATAGTTTCACTCTTGGAGCCTGCAAACGTGTAGATGAAATATAAGAGCCAGAACCTTTACTGCCAGGATCCGGCCAGGGTACAAGACTTGCTCAAATAATGGCAGTACAACAACAGTGGAGCGGTACATAAGCCATTAGTGCACGCCAACAATAATGATCAAACAAGGGGGGGTGGCATATTAACTCCATAGTTAATTGTATTGAATGCTGGCCACTTAGTAGAGGTTTGGGAATTTGTCTATTATATATGTGTTGACATTTAGGCAGGATGTTTATATTTCTCTTTCTGTTATTCAGATCTGTTTTATTTTTTTTATTTAAAATTATTGTGCCAAAATGTTGGTTTTCTCATATTTTTTTCATGTTTGCTGCCCGTTACTGGGTGTCTCTTTAGAACTGGACGTGAAAGGCACTTATTCCAATCTATAGTCATGGTTATTCACACAGGTCCGATAGGTCCTTATTCTTAGGGATTTGGATTTGGATAGGGATTGGGCATTGGGGAAATGGCTGGGTGGAAAGGTTCTTCTTCATGTGAAGGGTTTTGGAGAGTGGTGGGTTATGGGGAGGTCACGTTATGTTGAGTTTGTATTGGCATTGGTTGGCACTTGCCCACAGTGGGTGGAAATGCAAAGGGGGAAATAAGGGCAAAACAGGAAAGTTGTAAATAATCCAGATATTTGTAGTATCATACACACAAGTAATGTTATATCTAATGACTAAATCAATACATAGTAGTAACCAGGAAGCTCACATACTATGTCGGAACATAAATACGATGAGATCTTTGAAAAAATTAAACTCAGGGACAAACTGCATTCACATAAACCTAAAATGTTGTCTCCAGGTTGGGAACCCCTGTTGATATACTTACGTTCCATTGTCTCACATAATGCCTCTGATATGGAGGCTGTGTAACTGCTGGTGTTATTAATGTATACGATGTACTATTACTGCAACTATGCTGTAGCAATTGGAATCTACCCCCTATGCATGTACTCTACGGCCACTTTTCTTTGTTTTATGTTTGATGATACTGTACCTTTCATTTCCTTATTCATCCATATTGTCATTATTCTGCATTATCGTTTGTATGCACTTTATGATGCTCCATAAAAATCATAAATAAAAACATTAAAAAAAATAAACAAATTCTGTCACCAGGAGACATATCTCACAGTGCAACAGTTCCTTAAACGTCCAAACTTGGGTGGTGAGATTCTTGCCGCCTCCGGTACTCAAGTCTCACAACAATGTGACATTGACCTTCTAGCTTGGGGGTAAGAGTAGGCCTCAGCAGAGGTAAATAATGATAATTCTGGACACTGGCTAATCACCCAGATCACAAAAGGCAGGGTCTCAAATAATCATCTGTTCAGTCTATGCAGCCAATACAGATGGCCCATCTATATTTAATTTCTTATTGGATGAGCTACATCTTTGGCCCTACATAATTCTCTTGGTGTAGCACGGTTACAACGAATTTTTTACAACGCACTACCATTACATCGCAACTTTTACCACGCAAACCATTACAACGCAATGCGCTGGGGGGCGCTCTAGGATAGGGAATGTATTTAATATACTATCCAACACCTTCCCTGCTATCCACGGGGACTGGAGTTGGAATAGTAAATTAAATAATTCACTATCCAGCGCCTAAAAGCATTATGCGTTGTAATGGACTGCGTGGTAAAAACCGCGTTGTAAAGGCATGCGTGGTAAAAGCATGCGTTGTAGTGACACCAATCCAATTCTCTTCTGTGGTAATCTCACCCTAGTTATTCAACCCGGCCTTAGCACTACATCACTGGAAGATGCTGTATTAATGAGGAAATCAAGAATGTTGCTTAAACACCTTACAGAATCATCTGCCCTAGTAGAGTTTGGAGAACCTGTCACCCACAATAACATGGGTTTATAATCTTCTCTGCGCCTCATTGTTCATCTTCTTGCATTGATTTAATCTACGCAACAACAACAAGCTACTTAACATGCACAGCATTGAAGCCAAAGCTTAAACAATCTATTCATGAAATTAATGGTTTTCAGGCAATAAAGATGAATTGTGATATGTAAATCAATCCAATTCTTCATTCTTCAAGTATAGATATTGATTCTAATGTGATTCGATTAGCTTGCAATATTTATTCTTGTGCAAAGTTCTGTATCCAGTGCATTTCAGACCGTGCATTTCAGGCACCAAATACCCTTTATCAGGAGATGTATTTAGCCTCATCATCGCATACTATAACCACAAGCAAATACCCTTTGATTGCTAAATAAAAACAACTTTTTTTTACAATAGCCAACAGCAACTATTATGTGGTTTCACCAATCCCAAAATGGTGTGAACATGTCTATCTGGGCCTGTTTAGCAACCATTGCCTAACTAGCTAACACAATCTTTTCCAAGTGAGCATGCTTATACATGGCAAGTCACCAACAAACCCAATGAACACAAAGTTATGTTGACAGTCTGTTAACATCTACAAATGAACTCTGTGCAAACAAATGCTGTTCAAAAGCATGCCGAGTGAAGTTATGGGCAAGCTATAAAAGCCCATGTGGAGTGTAATTCTAAATCACTGGATTAATTAAACTCCCAATGCAGCACGTCCATTGAACTTTGACAGTGACAAGTGTAATTTCTATCACTAAGTATTCGTAAGACCGCAGTGATAATTATTGTTTTTTGCAAGATCACCATAGCATCTAAAAACGGTAAGTGTGTCTCATTGATGTTGCGAAAAAAATTCAGATTAACATTTTTATCATCCAGTTCTCTGGTATTTCATTTCAATGTATATAAAGCTCCATGCCAGATAAGGAATATGTTGTCAATGTATCTGGCGTAAGACTCTGAGACTATTGCTCTTAAAGATGTGCTCCTCTTCAAATCATGAGGGCATGGAGCTAACCCGCTATGTGTTTAGGGAATTAACCTCTATAAAACTGTTAAAGGGGGGACAACCAAACAGCAGCATACGAAAAAGCAGTGATAGTAGCTACAGGGGAACTATGTACTGGGAGGAGGTGACCTGGGATGGCACTGCCGTTGGCGCACCCCCAGCCCACTGGGCTTGCCACTTGTATGACAGGGGTATGGTATGGTAGAAGATGGGGTATGCTGATCAGTTGCAGTGCCAACCCCGGGGATTGCAGACCAGGGGCCAGGTAATGAAGTGGTCTTTTTCCAGGACTTCATTGGGGGGTATCCTCACACACTAGTTCTTGAAACTGCATGAGAATGGTGTCTCAGGACGCCACTATAGGTCTTTTATGAAGGCGCTGAACTTCCTCATAGTGCAGATTCATGGTCTTGGCTTCTGTCTAGCGGAGGAACGCCGTGTGCCATAGTGTGGTCGCAGGGGTTTGTGGACTCTCCAATGTAGTGTGAGCATCTATTTGGCTAACAATAAGGCTAGGTTCAGGAATTGCACTCACACTTTGTAGTCTTTCCCGCACTTCTAGATTCCCAATGCATTCACTGCCCATGTTTTCAGGTTAATGAGCATGTTAACAATGGCGATGGTATCATGTATGATGTGCTAGTAGTGTCTGAGGGTGGGGCACGACCAAAGAATGTGCTGGAATTTGGCTGCACAGGACACATCTGGGGCATGTGAGGTTTGCCGCCATTGAATAGGCTCTATGTAGTAATGTATATTGTATGTTTTTAAAACCAGCATTTCAGGAGACATATTGGGGGGACTTCAATGCCTCATTCCATTCAGAATTATGTAATGGCCATCGAATACCACCTCTCAATGCTTGTCCGAAGGGGGTCAGAGAGACCCCTCTGTGTTCTCTGATGCCTTGTTCAGCCATTTAATTAAGTGTCACCTGGGGGCCTGTGGTGTATAGAGTGTGTATGCCGGCATAGAAGGAGGGGTTCCTCGTCAACCACATGCCATAAGAGGCATCACGTAGCTAGCAGCTTGCCACGGAAAAGGAAATGACCTGGCGGGATGCTGTTATCTTGCCTAAGTTGCTCAAATGGCAGTAAGTGTTGATCTTGGACTAAATAGACCTACTGTATCAATGGATTTATCATGCTAGGCAGACAGGTCTTTGACTGAGAAGGACCCAGGCAATCTCGTCAAGCCCTGGATGGAAATCGTGGGAGCGTATGGCTGGACTTGATGGGTCAGTAGGAAGACCTGGGCTAGGCAACTGCGAGAAACCTAGACATGCAGTGACCACAGGCACTGCTGTTTAACAGTGGGTAGCAGGAGCTGATGGAGGATGTCAGAAGATGGGGGCCCATCTCCTATGCTGGTTTCATACAGATTAACACCTCCTAGCCAGTGGGATGTCCATTGGAGTTGGGTCACTAGGTAGTATGACTCAAAGGCAGGGTCTCCCAAGCAGCCTCATCCCACCAGCAGTTGTAGTTTGCTAACAGCTATTAGGTGCTGCTTATCATCCCAGATCAACTCTCCAAGCATTGGATCCAGCCCTCAGAAGAATTGTCTGGGTGGATGTTAGAAATGGGGGTCTCCAGTTGGCTATGGTTTGCGCCTTTGTCAAAATAGGGGCCCTTCCTTCTAGTCAGGATAAGGGGGATATACTCCTAAAATAACTCCTGCTCACCTCCTTGCTAGCTTGGCACAAGCAGTCAGGCTTATCTCAGAGGCAGTGTGTAAAGCATTTGCACATAATCAACAGTAATACAATGAAAACAATACAGAAGGACACCACACTGGTTTCAGAACAATAACTAATAATTACATGTGCAAACAAGAACAAAACAATAAAAGACCAACATACAGTTATCAAAAATAGGCACTTTGCAAGTATGACTTAAAAATGCAGTTCCTTGAAGCCGGTGGCTCAGTCCGAGGCTACAGCGATGCTGAAAACAACAGACTCCAACAGTTCCTGCTGACCGCATCAGTGCCGGCCGGCGTTAGTGTCAGCAGACTCGTGAACAGACCTTTGGGTCCGGCAGACAGCGTCAGTGCCGGCGGGTCATGGCAACCGTTGTGTTTGCCATGTGAAGCATAGCTGTGCCGCGTGTGGTGCCTTAAAGTCGCGGTGCAGGTCTTCCAGCGGCATCGGTGGGACCAGGGCTGTGGTGCGGAGTGAGGCAGTGCTTGTTGCAGTGCTGACAGGTCACAGTGCAAGCGACAGGGCTGGTTGATGGGAGATTGTATTGGTCAGCCCAGACTGTGGTGTGGAATGGGGCGGTGTCTTGTGAGACATACGAGCGGTGCCCCAAACCACTGTGTGGTCACATGTGTCGAGGTCAGTGGACAGCGACGTTGTCGGTGAGACCAGGGTGGCAGAGTGAAGCAGTGGGGAGTGCGGTGCCCACAAGCCGCAGTGCCCTTTAAGG
Organism: Lissotriton helveticus; assembly: GCF_964261635.1. Classification (NCBI taxonomy): domain Eukaryota; kingdom Metazoa; phylum Chordata; class Amphibia; order Caudata; family Salamandridae; genus Lissotriton; species Lissotriton helveticus. The sequence goes on from NC_136057.1 coordinate 841,280,416, forward strand.
TGCCTTCAGGACACGGACCCAGCAGCAGTGTAGGTGATGGTGTTGGCTGCTTTCCCCCTGTGTGACAATTGAAAACCCATGGTTCCGAAGTTGGTAACGAGAGGTAAGTGAAATCTTTGTTGTCCCTGAGATTTTTTCGAACAGGAGGCAAGCTCTATTTCAAGCCCTTGGAGATACTCAGCAACAAGTGAAGAAAGTTCAGCCCAGTCCTTTCACTGTTCAAGGCAGAAGCAGTGATTGCAGGCCAACCCAACAAAGCAACAACACAGCAAAGGGGCAGGACTTCTCCAGGCAGTTCTTCCAGCTCTTCTTCTTGGCAGGTTCCTTGATTCCAGCAAGCTCTAAAGTTCTGGGGTCTGGGCCCCAATATTTTACTGCATTTATCTTTGTTCTCTTGAGCAGAGAGTGTCTCTGCTTAGTCCAAATCAGTTCCTCTCTGGCCCAGCTTCCCAGCAGGAGGTGGAAACAGCATTGTCCAAGGCAGACCCGACCCATTCAGGTGCAAGGAAATCTCCTGCCACTACTCTAAATGCAGCCCAGGTCTAATCAGCTCAGCCCTGACTCATCTAGGAAAGACATGACCCACTTCGCCCCCATGGCTATCTGAAGAGAATGCACATCCCCTGCCCCTGTCACTCCAAAGCCAGACAGTCAATCCACAACCCAGCAGAGGCACACAGGATGGCTAAGCAAGAATATACCTACTTTCTAAAAGTGGTAGTTTCAAACACAGAATATAACAAGCATTTGCAATGCAATAGGTCTCGCATTTACTTGAGTTTGAGCTATTGGCATTGTAAATGAGAATGCCATTTATTTATGATTTGGTTTTAAAAAAATAAATAGAAAGGCATTGTCATTTATAATGCCAATAGGTTAAACATGCGTAGAGGAGAGACGTATTGCATTACAAAGGTTTGCTTAGGGAGAAGGCAGAGTGAAGTCGAATTCATAGTGTGGCTAGAAGAGATGGAGATCAGAAGAAAGCGCTATGGGCAGAACGACAGTAAGGGAGAGGTAAGAATGGCATGGAAGAAGTAAAGTTGGAGACACAGGAAAGGGGTGGACTGAGGGAAGGAAGGGGTCTGTGCGAGGCAGAGAAGATGACGTCACACAACAGGAAGGTACCAATGGAGGTGGCGGCGGGGTGGAGAGGGCAGAGAATGAATCTAGAAAACTATTAAAGGCAACGTTGGATGAGGCGAGGATAATTAAGAAGGAGAGACAGGTGGGCTACTAGAAGGGGGAGGAGGCGCACAAGAAGATCAGAAGACAGATGGCCAAAAGCGAATGCAATGGGATTTAGAGAGAGAGAGAAGAGTGGGGTGGGAGAGAGGGTGTCTAGAAGCAGAGGGTAACTGAGAAGGGTGGGAAAACGGTGGGGAGAAATAGGTATCGCAGTAGTCTGAGTAGAAAGCAGTAGTAGATGGCGAAAAGCAGGTCAGCAAGGTAAGAGGGGCGACCACAGGAAAGAGGTCCGGGAGGAGAGAGGCAAGCGTGGGAGGGAAGAAGATAAGGCTGAGAGAGTGTAGGGCATAGGCAGGAAACCCGGGGCGGGAGGAGATGGGAGCAGAGATGGACAGTGGGGCACGGGACGTAGATACGGTTTATTAATTTAGTAATTCCTCGGAGGGAACGTATTCCTCATTCTGCAACATTGGAGCACAAGTGCGGTGGAGCCCAAGAGGCCAGGGTCAAACCGTGCATCTGAATGAAAAGCCGTGCCCGCGTGTGGGTGCAGGGTACAGAGCGAGGCAATGGGAGGGTGGGGAAGTGGCACAGAGAAAATGGGACGGACAGACTCTTGACGCTTAACGTCAACTGGCTGGGACTTATGATTTAAACAAGGGAAGGTTAACACTAGAGGGTGCGCTGTAATCTGAGGGCTGGTTGAGACCGGGAAGTGAAAATGCACACGATCTTGCGGTGAGGGAGGGGGGTTGCTCTGTGGTGAGGGAGGGGGAGGGAATTAAAGCGTGGGCGTGCTGAAATTGAACATGCACGCAAGGGAGCGTATCCCTTTAAAGCAGGCCTCGCGGCCGTAAGGGATGTTAATTAGGGGTGCGCTGTTGCACTGAGCGTATCCTATGTTAAAAATGCGGGCGTACGGCATGGTTAACACAGGAATTGCACCAGCGCTACGTGTTTGACACAAGGGTTGCTGTGGGTGCTATGTAAAAGGGAAAGCCAGACGCAGAGAGATCAGGGGGCGAAGTGGGCAGAAAGTGAGGCGGGGAGAGGAGCCAGGAGAGTGATTATGACAGGGAGAAGAGAAAACGGATGCGGGAACAAAAGTCGTGGAGTGCTCTCAGACAAAGAGAAGCACTCATAAACAAACGTATTTAATGTGTGTTTACATTTAAAGCGGGCCAAGGAATATGACTGCAGTTTTGTATTTGAAGCATGTTGTAACAATTACGTATTGTTACATCAATCCCGATGCATTTCTATCATAGCAAGTTATCTTGGAGACACAAAGGGTAGGAAAACAAGAGCGGCCGGGAAACTGAAAGTACGGCCGGCCAGCCATGAATAATTAGGGGAGGAGAAGCCGCAGAGCGCACGCTGGGAGAAGCCCTTTGATGTGGTGGCGGCCGTGAAAAAATGCAATTAGGAGGGAGGGAGGGAGGCTGATGCGCGTGCTTGGTTGGTCACGTGATTAATTTGAACTCGAAGAAAACCGCACAGAAAAAGCCATAGTTTGACGAGTATTTTGACCACTAGAATTCTCTCCTTTTCCATTCCTGCGGAATGGGAAAAGGCGAGACCTAAAAATCATCCTTACTAAAAGATGCATTTCTACATTCTAAGATCAAGCATACTAAACTCCATTTCGCTATCTTGTCCCAATCGGAAGATATACTCCCAAAATGTTACTAAGTTATGGACAGATAGCCTTTCAACAATAAAAAATTAATTACGCTATAGTTCACCATAAGGACATCAGACACACCAGAGCATGTCCTACCTTTCACATACATTGCTTTCTGCCCATAGGGGTACCTTGGGCCTACCTTAGGGATGACTCACTGTAATAAGAAGGAAGGTTAGGGATGGGCAAGTAGGTGCACTTGCCAAATTCGCCTGGCAGTAAAAACTGTGTGCAGACATCGCAGTTGCAGGTCTGAGAACCGTTTGAAAGGCTGATTGTGTGGGTGACACCATCAGTGCTGCAAGCCCACTAGCAGCATTTGATTTACAGGCCCGGGCACTCTTAGTGCGTTTTACTAAGGACTTACTAGTAAATCTAATATGCCAATCATGGAAACACCATAATCCAATTTAAAATAAAAGCACTTGCACTTTAACACAGAACAGCAGTGAGAAAGTGCGCCAAGACACTAAACCAGCAAAATCAGAGTCAAAACCAGGAGGTCAGAAAGCCAAAAGACAGGGGAAACAGCCCTGGTCTAACAGTGGGTAGGCCAGTGCATTTACAAAGTAGTACAGGAACAAGGGAAGGACGAACATTTTAGAGAGAGCTGTTTTTGCCTGTGATAGCAAAGGGCAGATGCTTCCATAACTTGGGATTACAATGGCGGGCGGACTAACGGGCTGTCGGTGGTCCTGCAGAAGGCATTTTGATGTGACCGCCACCACGGCGTTCGCAATGCCTATATTTTGCATTGCGGCCGGTGCTGTTGGCTGCAGCACCCATTGCAATGCAAAAGAGGTACACTGTACACATCCCTGCACTATGTGGCAGGCATCATGCGGTGCCTGCCTCATGGTGCAAGGATATGTAGGGTGCACTATGGTGCCCAATGCCCCCATAATCCGTGTCTGGGGGCCAGGAGTTAAGGGGTACAAGGAGGCCCGCTAGGGTACCCCAATGTCCCTTTTCGCCAGACATTTTATAGTGGGTTCCCCGCCATGAAAGGGCAGGCGGAAAGGCACATCATACTACCTACAGCGGTGCCTGGCCGGGATCACCTCTTTTGTAGGCATTACTCTCCCTCTGCCACACCGGTGGGCTCAAGGAGCCCATCGGTTGCGAATTCCGACCGCCAACAAACCGCCTGCCAGCCTAATGTGGCAGGTGAAAAACATGCTTATGATGGTGGTGAGCGGTACAAAAGAGGGTGGTGATGGACGGAGCATCTGAACCAATCAAACGCTCACACCCTGATGATGGTGGTGAGACCGCCACCGACAGGCTATCTATTGACGCACATCGGTTTCACCCCCTCCCCCCCACTGGGGCCAGAGTGTGTATTTTTAATACGTCGTATCAAGCCCACATTGCTCGAGTACTGGTAAGAGTTACTAGAGCCTACCAATTGATTGCTCTGTCGCACTTAATTAAATCTTATTAGCCTCACCAACCTTTCTACTCATGTAGACTCCCTGATTTTTTAAGAGACTTGTACAATTACATAGATTGTCCTGTAACTCCTATTCACCGATCAAGAATTCCCGATACACTTATTGTAGTGGTTTCGCAGATCAGTGCATATACCTAGGCTGTCAGTCCTCCCCCTCACTGGGGTAGGTTTCCCCTATCTTCAGCTCCTATCATTAAATATTGTATATGAATGCTTTTCTCATTTTTCCTTCTCATTTCTTCTCTTTAATTTTACCAGTGCCCGGCTGGGTCCCATGTGAGTACCGATCCTACACTTACCACTTCCTTGTGGTGCTCTGATGTCCCTCTGATAGCGATTCCTTCTACTCAGGTACCTGCCTTTTTTCTGGAGTCTTCCCTATAGCAATGTAGTTGTCTCTGGCCACAACAATGATGTTGTCATTCTCCCTATTCATTTTCAGATGTCCCTACATCACTAGGTCCTGAAGAGACCCCTTCTTTTTAAGGGGGTCGAAACACCATCGCCAAAACCTAAAGCAAACTATTCACCAGTCCCTGCTATTAAATTAAGAGGCTGTCTTCATCGTACATTACTTTTGATGGTACACTTTATTATTGTTGGTAACTGCTTTCCTATGTCACAATATGTCACAATTTCTGTAGGTTCCATGTTCACTGGGGACACCATGCACTGTTTTTAATACAAATTTGACGATCCATGTATAAAAAACTGTTGAGATTACAAAGATTATGTGGTATATGTTTTTTTCTTCTCTTTTGGACATCTACTTAACCCTTCCTTCCTGCCATTGGGCATATTTCTATTGTTATTAATTACATTGTCCACTGGAACCATTGTTTCTGTTTATATATCACCGCCATTCTAATCAGCCCCTAAGTCTGAGATTTGATGGCGTAAGCGCCCGTCTCAGGTTTCCCTCAAACATGTTGTGTTTTGAATGATATAGTCGAACACATGAATAACAAACTGTTTCTCCTGCCCAGGTCACCAGACCACGTCGAGCCACAGCTCTTGAAGTGGCACGACTTGGCGTAGGGGGAACACACTCGACTTCGTCCAGTTTACTCGCAGGTGTGCTGCCATCTCATGCACACGGGCTATGTTGGTGATGGGAGGAGCGCTGGTCACCTCTTACACCAACCACACCAGGAGATGGCCCAGGTTGTCCCCAGTCTAATGCATCCGAGCAGTATAGGACGAAAAGCTGTAGCATTGTAAATGCTCTAGTAGTTTGACTCTCTTTGGCTGTTCCGGAGCTAAGCACTTGCCAGAATCATGAGGGGCATAGAGCCTGAGGTTTGCCCGAGTTGCTTCGACCTACACAAGTACCCTATCCACCATTTGGCATACTCCTACTATTGTTTGGATAAAGATGCCCCAGTTGACCACCTTAAAGAAGTCCTATTTGATAGTGAGTGTGGTGGTTGTTGTGGCCTATATGTATAAATTGGGAGTCACAGAAGATTGGGTCATCTAAGATGTCTTATGGTAGGCGGCAGTTGGTAATCGGTGAGGGGGTGCACTCCAGTCCATATCGACTATGTGCACTGTGTGATTGAGGATGACACAACCGAGGTAGTTTGAGCATTTCAGTTTTGGTAGTATGGAGTTAGAGCAAAGAAAACGTTTGAGGCAAACGCACAGATCTTAGGGAGCCAAGTAATGTAAGTAGTGTTTGATACTCGGGTAGTGTGCTCTCCAGGTGTCTAACACTGACCGGGTGAATTGTGCCAACTGGAGGGGTGGGTGCGATCTGTCCAGATAGTCATCAATGATGTTGATGTTGCCTCCACCCAGCACACATGGAATATCTACCCATTGGGCCAGTACCCCCTGACAGTGAGGCCCAGAAGCTGGATTGGTCTGAGTTGGGAGAATAAACACAACCTAGAAGCACCTGGGTGTCATCTGAGGGGATTTCTCCAAAGACATATCTGCCTTCGTTGTCAATCGTTGTGTTGAGTGTGTGGAAGGGTGTGCCAGGGTGTAATAAGATCAGGGCGCTGTTGCAGCTCCCAGCAGGTGAGATGAGTTTCCTTTAGGGAGCTTATGTGTGCGTTTTGTCTTTTAATGTAGGAGTAAACAGTGTAACGGTGATGTGCTGTGTGCATGTCCCTGACGTTAAATGTTACAATCCTAGTCTGAGGCCGGTTTGCCATCGGTAGGGATGCGATTAGGTAAGGCCAGGCTGCGTGTCACTGTGAGGCCCACCCGCTGCCCACCTCTTCCTGTGCTTTTTATTTGGGATGTTTGTGCTGCAAGTGGAGTAACTACACTAATGTATGAACAAACTGGAACAGTTCCATGTTCCTGCAGCAACCGGCTGATTAGTGTCCTTTTATTGGAAACCTTGTGAGCAGCATGGGGTTGGGAGTTATGTTATGAAACAGACTAGCATGTAGTCAGGTGAGTGTATCACTTTCCAGTTCCCAAGCACTGACATGTTACACTTTTCAGTTCAGTATTCCTGTGCACTTGTTTAGCATACTGTCAGATGTGCATCCCGGCCATTCAGGTTTCCATTCCTGCTAGTATCTACTTACATGTTGGATGTCAGTGAACTTTTAAGAACATGCATCATGGGTGAGTTAATTCATGCAGTGATTTACTATTACACTCACCTAAGGATTCGTATAGCTTACCCGCAACTTCACTCAGCATGGTTCTGAACGCCATTTGTTTGCAGAGTTCAGTTTTAGATGTTAACAGGCTGTCACCATAACATTGTTTTCAGCGTGTTTGCTGGTACTGGCTTTGCTTGGCATGATTAAGCATGCTCACTTGGAAAAGATTGTGTTAGCTACTTAGGCAATGGTCGTCAACAGGCACAGATGGACATGCTCACACCATTTTGGGACTACGGAAACCGCATAACAGCAGCCATTGGCTATTGAAAAAAAATCTATATTTCTCAATCAGAGTGTATATGTCTTTATATTTGTGTTTATATAATTCTATGATGATGTTAAAAACAGTATCAACAAGGGAAGGACTGGGAGCTAGGTTAGGAGGAGGTCCTGTACACAGGCTCCCTAGTGGGACTGTGGAAAAGCTAGGGTTTACAGTTCCTAACTGGACGTGGGGGAAGGTAAACGGAAGTCTTTTTTCATGTTGCCCTCACACACCCCAGAGGATGTCATGCTTCATCATTGGGCATTGCTCCTCTTCGGGCTGGCGCTGAAATGCCTGATGGGCTCCCGTAAACAGGGCCCTTTGTCAGAGATCTTTTGAAGAAGCTGTTGGGTGTGTGCGGGTGTGAGGGCTGGGTAGTGCACAAGTAAGTGATTTGAGGTTAAAAAAGGTCGGCAGCGGCCCTACTCTGGTCAAGTTTATTGATTTAGGTAGCTCAAGTCTTATTAAAATACAGTGTGTGAGCCCTTATGTGGAAGTGATGTTCCCTTAAGGGCTACTAAGGTGCAAATAGGTCGACATGTTTCGTGCCTCTTACGCCAGTAACGGTTCTAATGTCACTTCTTCAGGGCCAAGTACTAAAAATCTGTGTGGTGCACTAAAGTCTGGTTCCGCTAAATTAGTGGCTAGTAACCAGATCAGGTAGGGAGTACTGGGGTGATGAGTAGACCTAGATGGAGGAAAAATGGGAAAATGGGACAACCAAGTGCAAGTTAAAAACAGCTTATAACCTAGGAGAGCAGCAAAGATTACAAGGGAAATTATAAAAAATATATGTTAGCAAGGTTGTGCAATATGGATTGCTGATACATGCCAGGCGAACCTAGTGTGGTGCGTCGGCACGCCGTGAACTAGTGGCGACATGACTCAACCCCAGTGTGTAGTCGCGTTACTGGAACTAGTGAATCACTGGTGCCGCGATTGCTGCTAACAAGGTGCATAGTGAGAGGGTGCATTTGGCCTGCTGGAGGGTGTAAGGCCAGGCCATGCACCGGTAGAGGTATGGGGCAGTTTTAACCACAAGTGATCAATTGGTGCAAGTGGTTGCTGTTTCCAAGGTGCACAGTGAAGAGGTGCACATCGCCGGCTGATTAATAGATGCCCGTGGCTGGCTGACTAGAAAACACTGGGGCAAGCACCTGTGCAGATGACGTGGCATAGTCAAATGATGCTGTGGTTGAGGTTACCTAGGCGGAATTAAAAGTGTGTACGAAGTTGACAAGATGTCAGGTGGTGCCATGATTAAGGATAAATTGCGGGCAAGAAGTGTGTGCGTGTGTATTTTTACCATTTCGCTTGTAATATTTGTTGTTCTCCTAGGTTATACGCTGTTTTTAACTTGCAACTGGTTGTCCCATTTTCCCTTTTTTCCTCCATCCAGGTCTACTCATCACCCCAGTACCAGCCTTCTAGGGTACTCCCTACCTAATCTGGTTACCAGCCACTAATTTAATGGAACCAGATGGTAGTGCACCACACAGATTTTTAGTTCTTGGTCCTGAAGAAGTGCCATTAAACCTGTTAGGGGTGTAAGAGGCACAAAACATGTCAACCTATTTGCACCTTAGTAGCCCTTAAGGGAACATCACTTCCACATAAGGGCTCACACACTGTGTTTTAATAAGGCTTGAGGTACCTAAATCAATTAAATTGACCAGAGTAGGACTGCTACTGACATTTTTTAACCTCAAATCACTTAGTTGTGCACTACTCAGCCCTCATACCCGCACGCAACCCAACGGCTTCTTCAAAAGTTCTCTGATAAACAGCCCTGTTTACGGGAACCCGTCAGGCATTTCAGCGCCGGCCGACAAGGAGCAAGGCCCAATGATGAAGCATGACATCCTCCGAGGTGTGTGAGGGCAAAACGAAAAAAGACCTCCCTTTCCCTCCCCCCCACGTCTCGACAAGTCCACGCTCCTTGCCTTGTCCATTTGGCCCTCCCTGCCTTCCTCTGTACATGGGCTACGGCCCAATAATCACAGCAGCAACCTTCATGGTGAATGCACCTGGCATACTGGGTCTCCATCTTAGCACATGTGTAGCAACCCAATTGATGCAGCAGCCACCTCCTTACACATCACTACAGGGATCCAATCGCTAGGATCCCCCACTCAACCGTGATCCCTCCAATGTGCTCCTCTCCCTCATAGGGCAAACTGGTCTTGGCAAGCTGCAGGTGCTGGTGCTCCAGGTGCCAGAGGCAGGTGGTCTTGTAGCCACAGGGTGATGTCCCCTCACTCAGCCGGGAGACTGGAAGGATTTGGCACCCAGTCCGGATCACAGGCAGAAGTCTTGTGGAGCATCTCGCCTTTGCACAGCCTGATTGGCTGCTTGTCAGTTGACAATTTTGGGGGCCTAAAGTTCCCCTTCTTATAGTCCATTTCCAGGCACTAAATGTGATTTAGAGTCTTAGTCTTTGAAGTTTATGTTGGGGGTTTGCTTCCTTTTGAAGTGCTCTCTCTTCCTCCATGCCCCTCCTCCATAAATCAGTCTATCACAGCAGGAGTGAGTCCACCTCTGATAACCCTTCAGCACAGGCCATGGGAATGACTAGAGGTTCATGCCTGGATGTGAGCCACAGTGATGTGTGTATCAAATGTTTACTGAAAGGTGCTCAGGCCCCTTCCCAGTGACCTCTCTCTGAATCTAAGGGCACTCTTTCAACTACAATGGACAGCCTGGCTCACTCTTCCTTCAGTGTGTCCCACCCAGATTACAGGAATGCAGCAATCCATAAATCTTTCTGGAGGATTCATCTATCTCCTCTCCTCATGCTTCTCCAATCAGCCCTGGGTCTCCCAAAATGAAACCCAAAGTCTTCCTTGTATTTTCCATTCACAGGCATACAAAAACCCAGCACATGTATATAGCAAACAAATACTGCACAGCACTACATCCTTCATGTATTGTACCGTTCACAAACACTCATACACCCAGCATATGCGTATAATATACACAATCTGCACCGCACTGCATTATCCCTGTATTGTACCCTGAACCCTGGACTCTGATCACTGAACCCCGAACCCTTACCCCTGTGCTCCAAACATTTAACCTTATTCCACACACCCTTAAATGCATATTCATAACCCTTAGTCCCATAGCCTTACCGCATACCAAATAACCTTAACCCCTAACTCTTTACACCTTAACACATAACTCATTAATCTCTCTGCCTCAAACCTGAAACCCTTAATCCTACACCCTCACACCCTTACCATTGTATCGTAAACCCTTCACAATATGTCCTTAACTGTTTTCCCTTTATGCTTTACCCTTTAACCTTAACCCATATCCTTAACCCCTTCACCCTATACCTTTAAACCCTACACCCAAAACACTTAGCCATATTTCCCACACCATTATTCTTGTTTCACAAACTTTTATCCCTCTACATCAAACTGTCAAACTGTCAAACCTTAACCCTTAACTCAAAACACATAACGATATACCCTTAACTGCTAATTCCATACCATTGACGCTATAGCTTTAACTCTTTACAATTATTCGTATACACTAAATCCTTATCCGTATACCCCAAAACCTATAATCCTACACCTTTACTCTTATACACCTAACTCCTAACTAACCCTTACCCACTATACCCTTAGCCCTGTATCCTTACCGCTTAATCCATATACCTCAAACCCTTGATGCTATACCCCAAACCCTAAACCATAAAAAAAAGATATTGTATTTATGCACCCTTAACTCACAGTTTTTACTCCCTTTTATACTGTCCTTGGAAAAAAAACACTCTGGAAAGTGTTCATTTTTCAAAGTATCTATTTTTATAACTCACAACTGAGAAGTGGACTTTTTAGAAGTGCTGCATTGTAAGCTTTGAGGCAAACCCATTACTGCAGACAACTCTACACTTCACAACTTAGAGGCTAATTTCTTGGTGAACATGCACTATACAAACTCAACATACTTTTAGAAGTACTACAACGTTCTTTACTTCTATGTCAGAAAAATAACATTAGGAGTGCGTCTTTTGCAGCCAAGAGAACAGCAGTGTTTTCGCAGTGCGTGCTGATTTTGTTCTATTCTTTGAATACAAATTCAGGTCGCAAAGACCAGCACAGAGCTACGTTTGAAGTTCTTGTGTAATTGTCAGGCGGCATGCAGAAGATGAAACGGCAGTGACAGCACTATGTGATCGTGGACATGTCTCCAATGATATATGGGGCACTTTATAAGAAAAAAAGTGCATTTCATGTGCTTGTGGGGATTGTTTGCTACCCGAGTTTTAGACAACTGCCCTTTATGCTTCAGCAGCTCAATGACCCCAAGAGATTATACATTAACTTGAAGTAAGTTACAGCTCCCAATGCAGCCTTGGAATAAGCCGAGAACGCTGTTCCAGAATTCATTTTTTGATAAATGTGCCAACTTATTGTACATTCATTTTACCAACAAGCCGAAGAGCGCCTTTTACCTGAGTAATAAATGGGAACCTAATAATAGAACTTAGGGCCATATTATCAAGAAAGGGCGATACATTATCGCCGCTTTTATCGACAGGAAACTGCCGCTAAAGCGGCGATAATGGGCTTGATCATACGCCCTTGTGAAGTCCCATAGAAGCCCAGGTTCTGGTGTTAACCTGGGCTTCTATGGGAATTCACAAGGGCATATTATCAAGCCCATTATCGCCGCTTTAGCGGCAGTTTCCTACCGATAAAAGCGGCGATAATGTATCGCTCTTTCTTGATAATATGGCCCTAAGTCCTTTTGCACAGTCTCTCTTTCTTTCATAAAAAAAATTATAACAATTTACTCCCAGGAACTATATAAGAAATTTTTCAAAGAATTGTACTTTGTGTACCTCACCAGGGCGTATTTCTTATTTAGTATATTACCCATGGATCAGATTATGACTGTCAAGACAGCTACTGTGACAGAAACCAGAGCTCAAATGGCAAGTAAAACAAGGCTTAAAGGAACTTCTGCCGGCCCTATAGCGAGAGCTATAGCCCTATAGGGCCAACTGAAATAAGCTCATAGCCATTCTTTATGGATTACACAACAACAGCTTGTAACTGGATAATGCTCTTTTATCTTAATACTATTCTGATTAATTGTTTGTGATGGAAATATTTAGTGATGATACCAAAGTCAATGGATTCCAATAATAAAGACTACAGGCCCGATTCACCAAGGTAAACTTAGACGTTTGGTTTAAATTTAGATCAAATGTCTAAATTTACGATTATTGGAATTCACAAAGGGTATTTACGAATAGTATCTTTACGTCCGCACTTGGGGCGGGGTTCTGCCCCAAGTTTAGTCTAATTTTAGACCAAACGTCTAAGTTTACCTATGTGAATTGGGAGCTACGTTTGTTTGCATTGAAGGAGTAAAAGCTGCAGGCTTATCGTATGGCTTCAAAGTTACCCTTCTTACTTGGTGAAAGTTCGACCCTGGCTACCTCACCAATTTTCTTTTACCATGTAAGCCTTAACTCAATACTGGCTGCTACGGAGCAGTAGTGTTAGGACGGGAGGGGTTAAAAAAAAAAAGAAAAAAGGGGGAAAAAAATGTAATTTACCTTCCAAGCAGTCGCCTCTCCTTCATCCTTCTGTCTACGATGCAGGTAACAGGAAGCACCCATGCTCCCAGACTCCCCTAGCCAATCACAACGCTGCTGTCACCAGCATGACAGCAGCGTCGTGCTTGGTCTGAGCACTGTGGTTCGGCACTCAGACAGTGGCTGGAGGGCTGTGCATGTTCTCCACCCAGAGTGTGCAATACTGCCCGGTGAAGAACAAGTTAAGTGTGCATGATGGTTTGGCTGGCCCAAGACAGCTGTCCAAACTAACACGCGCACTTAGAAAGTGCAGAACACTCTTCCCCCTACTCTGTGGGCAGCCCAGCCATGCCCTGCACCTATGGAACCACTAGGGAAATATAAAATGTTTACATTGTTTTTCTTGGGGGGGCGTGGCCAACAGCCGAACATGGCGGACGCTAGGTGAACGAGCTCCGGCCTCGAGCATTAAAAATCCTGTTTATATGTGCCAACAATAGACTACACCGTAACTCCGGTGGCAGAGCGGGGCAGGGTGACCGGATCGGACAGCACGGAACCGTATAATTCCTTGATGTGAGCCCCGATTGCGGAGGATCGCTGCTGGCGCTCGATGGGCATGGAGGCCGCGAGTTGGACTGCGGCCGTGAGCGCGACATGCTCCTGTAGCTACGCCACTGGTGAGGGCCTGCAAGAGATCGGAGACTGCAGTGGAGGTGGGCGAGATACTTTGGCGGCAAGTGGGAGGCCGCGATTGGTTGCCCCGGGACTGTGGCCGCTACCGTTACGATACTTCATTCCCTGCCTGGCACCCGGGACACGTGGCTACGCGAATCTGGGGATCTCCTGGGACCTTCTTCATAATGGCGGCGTGGGGCTCTACAGTTCAATACCCCGCTGCTTCTTTCCCAGCGTGGCAAGTGGAGCTGGACATACTGCTACATATATCTACAAAGTGGAGGGCGGTGAGTGCTCCCGCGCTGTTGCCTCTTATTTACAACTGCGCCAACTCTTTTGCGAACAGGCCCACACACTTTACTGCACCTGCCTTACTGCCAGCCGCCCACAGGCCCTGGTCCTTATCGGAGGGCCCGAAATACCATTGGGGTCATACCATAGTGGATCTACCTGCCTGGTGCATCCCCTGCGGGTGTAGCAGTCCACCACCGCCCCATACATATGTACACTGTGCAGGTCACTGCTGTGGATGGTGTGCACCCTACGCTGAGCGAGAAGAAGCGCCTAGAGCTGTGGGGGCAACGGTCCGAATAGTAGTGCTGCTGGGCAATTGCGGAACACTTCTTGGCCCCATACAGTGTGCTACCCCACTGCTACACTCCCAGCGAGGCAAGAGGTACTGGACGTCCTGCTGCATCTCTCTACGAAGTGGAGGGCAGTGAGTGCTCCCGCGCTGTTGGCCATCTGTCTGCAACCGCGCCTACCATTTTTGCGAGCAGGCCTAGCACGCTTTGATTCTCCTGACCTACAGCCAGTCGTGCACAGACCGTTGTCCTCGTCGGAGGGCCCGACCTAACATCAGGGTCCTACTGTAGTGAATCTACCTGTGTGGTGCGTTCCCTGCGAGTGCAACCGCTCACCGCCCCCCCTACATAAGTATACTGTGATGGTCCTGGATGTGGATGGTGTGCACCCGTTGCAGAGTGGGAGGTCGAGACCGGAATTGTGAGGGCAACGGTCCGAATAGTGGTGCTGCTGGTCGTCGGCGACACACTTCTTGATCCCATACTATACCAGAGCACACATTGCTGATTTACTCCCACAGGGCCCCCCCTCTATCTTGTGCCTCCCCTATCTGTCGCCTCTTGGATCAATGATGGCTAAAGTGGGGCGCCCTAAACCAAAGATGCCTGACCCCAGCGGTGCACACCACTCCCAAGGAGGTCTGGAGAGTACGGATGAAGCAATGGGTTCTGGTTATGTGCCCCCAACTAAGGAGCCCGTCCAGGAGGATAAGCTAGACCTCATCTTGCATGAACTACCGGACACTCGCAAGGCACAAGAGTCGCAAATAGGTTCTCTGTCCACGAGCCTGAATTTACTTAGAGCTGACCACCTGAAAACGGCGGACACGGTTAAAGAACAGGGGGTGGCACTGGCTGAATTGGTGCCCAAACAAAAGCAGGCGGCCTCCGCCATAAAACAGCTCCAAACGCAAGCTGTCACCTTGATGGACGGAGTGGAGGATGCAGAAGGGAGAGCACGCAGAAATAATATCCGCATCCTTGGCCTTCCGGAGAGAAGCGAGGAGCCGGACGCGGTGGCGTTTATGGAGCAATGGTTCAAGGATAATATCACGGCAGAGGGCCAGTCTGCGCAATATTGCATCGAAAGGGCGCACAGAATCCCAACGGGTCGCCCAAAACCTGGAGTCCCCCCGAGACCCCTTATTGTGAAGTTCCTAAACTACCGCGACCGTGAAGTCTTACTCCAGAAGGCTAGGAGGCAGCACCGATTAACTTTGAGAACACCCGGATTTCGCTATTCCCGGACTATACTGTGATGGTGCAAAAACAAAGAGCTTCTTTCATGGCTGTGAAAAGACATCTCCAGGACTTGCAACTCCAATATGCGCTCTTATTTCCGGCACGCCTCAAGATCATTCATGACGAAAAGTCGTACTTTTTTGAGAGCCCTGGCGATGTCGAGGATTGGCTGGAGGTCATCGAACTCACTAATGCGGAAGAGAAGACCCTGTTTGCGGAGGAAAGGCGGAATTCGATGGCGGCCCCCTCACCCAGACACAGAGGCCGGAGACAGCAAAGGGCCAAGGACAGCATGAGGATCACCTCGCAACAAGCCCAACAGACCAAACAACATGCGGTGTTGGCCACTGCGACCTTCACAAATGCGTTGAGATCACCCCATCATTCATCATCGGCTGCAGAAGACACTCATGAATCGGACTTCGAGGGTAGTGTGGCTCTGTTTCCCTCGGCAACGCCGCAGCTGATCGCGAACCTTGACGGACTCCCACAAGTATTGTAGACCTCCATTTTTTTTAATTTTTTTTTTATATTCTCTTACACTGCGGCTGCATTGCTCCCTTGTCCCGGATGGCATGACTCTTATTTTTTCTCCTGTAATTAGGCACTCAGCATTATTGCTCCTGTGCTGTAGTAGCTTGAGCTGCCAATTGTTTGTTATGCAAAACCATAAGTAAGGCAACGCCGCAATCCCCTAAATGGCGAAAGCGTGATGAAATTTTCTTTAATTTCTTGATTGTTATCTTTATTCGATTTGTACATTTATTGCAGATTCTCCTCTGTATATTGGATCAGTTTGCGGGAGTTGTGGTCCGATGCTTGTTTTTGGTTGGACCTAGTATTGCTCGGGGAGGGATGGGTCGCGGTTTGAGTTGTTTGCTATTTTGGGTCTGCGTAACTGCGGACATATATTGTACTGTTATTACCTGTCCTGTTTGATGATTGAATGCATACACCGGGAAAGTATAAAATTATCACATGGAACGTAAGGGGTATGGGCACGACTCATAAAAGGCACAGGATACATGCACAATTACAGTGCCGCAAAGCACACATAGTCTACTTCAAAGAATCACACATGATAGAAAGCGAAGTTGCGAAGCTCAGTTAAAAGTGGAGGGGCCAAGTGTTTTCCACTGGGTACTCCAACTATGCTCAGGGTGCCATGATTTGGATTTGTCACGGCGTGCCCTTCATAGCCCAGGACCAGCGAATTGACAAACATGGTAGATATGCGTTCGTTAAAGGGCTTTTGGATGGCCAATTGGTGGTGCTAGGCACTTTTTACACCCCTAATTATGAACAGGACCAATACTGGCCCACACTGAGTGGGGCCCTAGCTGGTTGGGAAGAATACCCCTGGTTATTGGGGGGGACTGCAATGTAGTATTAGACGTATTAATGGATAGATCACACCATCCCCTGCAGGGCACTGTGGTCTTGAAGCAGGCAGATGCTTTCTCCCACTGGTTGATGGGCTGGGACCTACGAGATGTATGGCGCATGAGACACCTCCTTAGTAGAGAATACTCATACTACTCTAGAGTACATGACCTCCACACGAGAATAGACAGATTCCTATGCACGGGTAGGATAACTATGCAAATGATAGACTCCACTTATCTACCAAAGACGCTCTCCGACCATAACCCGCTAGAAACCAGTATCACATGGGGTAAAATCTTTACACCAGTCCCCACCTGGTGTCTATGGCCGCAACTGTTAGAAGACCAATTTTCCGTAGTACCCTTTCTGATACTATAGTTAATTATTTTGTGGAAAACAGGCATACCGCATCTAATGCGCTGATAGAGTGGGACGCGTTCAAAGTGGTGGTGCGAGGTAGGGCTATAGGTACAACGGTAGGGGCACGTCAGGAGCACCATAAGTCGCTCGTCGAGGTGGAGGGTCGCATGTGCGCCCTGGAGAAGGAAGTAATCACAGATGAGGGGAAAAAAGAGCCGCTGCAGGACGCAAGGATACGACACGCGGACCTGCTGGAATCATTAAGGGTGATAGACCATACAGCGTTTACACAACATGTACATAGCGAGGCTGATAGAGCGGGCGGCTTGTTGGCTCGAATATTACGAGACGCTCCTGCGTCTGTGGTAATACCCCACATTATAACAGATACGGGCGATATGCTCACTACGCAAGGGGACATAAACACAGCATTCCGTGCCTATTATGCTACCTTATATGGGTCGTCTACCGGCCATGCAGAGACACGTATAGATGCCTTCTTATCGAATTTAACATACACGATGATTCCAGAACCGCTCCGTGAGAGTCTAACAGGTCATATCACCATACAAGAGATCGTACTGGCTATGAGGGGCCTGCCTCGCAACAAAACGCCTGGCATTGACGGCTTGCCCATAGAGTTTTATGATACCTATGCGGAGGCACTGGTGCCCCAGTTGGTGGATTTATATAAGGAGGTATAGGAGAGGGGCTCGCTACCTACTACAACGGCACAAGCACTGGTTATTGCGCTTCCAAAACCGGGCAGGGATCACACTGATATGGCGAATTACAGCCCATTATCGTTGTTATCCACAGAATATAAAATCTTGAGTAAGATACTCGCAAACAGACTTGTTCCACACTTACCAAAACTAGTTCACAGTGACCAAACTGTTTTTTTACCTGCCCGGAGCACATCTCTCAACATCAGGAAGTTGCACTATTTGCTGACAGAAGCCCCGACGACCTGCCCATATGCCGGTTGTATTTCCCTGGACTTACGACAGGCTTTTGATTCTATACAGTGGGAATACATGTTTCAAGCGCTGGGTAAATTTGGTATCCCGGAGGAATACATTAAATGGGTGCGAATATTGTATGATGCCCCTACAGCGCGCACTAGGACGGGAGGTCATATATCGGCATAATGCACTATACACAAGGGCACACGCCAGTGATGCCCATTATCTCCCCTTCTTTTTATATTAGCGCTAGAGCCCCTAGCCATACAGCTGCACCGTGATTTCGCAGAGCAGGGAATCCGCTTGGGTAATGCTACACATTTATTCTCGGCATATGCTGATGACATTCTTTTGTATATGTCTGACCTTCGCATCCCACTAGCTCCGTTATTTGAAGCGTTCCACAGCTTTGAGTGCATATCAGAGTTAGCTTTAAACACTTCCAAAACACATGCTTGTTTCTTTACAGATTGGGTTGACATTGAGGAACTGGATATTGGTGACACCACAATTCAGGTTACGCCTACAACGTTTCGCTACCTAGGCATTCAAGTTTACAGGTCATCCGCAGATATGCTGGAAGGTAATCTCAATAAGGCAATCAGGGCGCTGAAAGCTAGTGTCGCATTCTGGACGACGTTACCAGTATCTGTCCCGGGCAGGGCCGCTATAGCGAAAATGGTTGTGTTGCCCCGTTTGGTGTATTATTTCACGAACCTACCAATATTAGTACCACAGCACACTTTTACTTTACTGAATACGCTGCTAATTGATCTCATCTGGGGTACGGGCAGGCGGCGTATTAGCCTCAAAAAACTTCAAGTTGGTACTGCGGCAGGGGGATTGGGAGTGCCAGATTTCCGTGCCTATTATTATGCTTGTCAATTGCAGTGGCTGGCATATTGGACAGCAGGACGTAACCTGCACGAAATTGATTACACGCTGTCTAATTTGGATAGCGGTAGGCTGCACGCCCTCTTACTGCCGGGTGGTAGGACTCCAACAAACCTCCCCCCACTATTGCAGAGGGCCCTGCGATGCTGGACGGCGGCGCTAAAGTACACACATTTGGGTGGTAGATACTCAGGGAATAATATGTTACTGGGGATTCCACTAGCCAGTGGTAGGCTGACGAGGTGAATTCTGTCGCCCTGGTTGGAGGTTGGTGTGAGTACGGTGGCTGACCTGTTTGGAGAGGAAACACTAATGGACCACAACACATTTTTACAATGCACCGGCGCCCCGGCATCCTTGTTCCTCACACATACCGTGCTGCTTGGGTCTGTTAACAAGACTTGGGCTCCTCAGAGAACATCTCCCCCTGAAAACGAACTGATCAAGATGGTGTTTTATATGGACGGTGGGAGACATTTGGTTAAATGGTTATACACTGGCATTAGTACGCACACAAGAACCCCCTACATGCATTGAAGGCTCAGTGAGAGGCAGACTTTGGGAAAGATCTCTTGGACAGGGAATGGGCGATAGTGCTGGAACACCCCAGGAAGATCCCTCGGAATGCTAGATTCAAATTCATACAAACAATGATTGTGCACCGGGCGTATCTAACCCCACATAGATTGGATAGGATGTTTCCCCAGATGCAACACCACTGCCCGCGCTGCCTATTGGGGGGGGGGGGAGCAGGCTTTTAACACATGCTATGGGACTGCCCTAAACTGAGGAACTATTGGGACTCGGCGCGACAATTATTGGAATCCTCCACGCAACTTGCCGTCACAGATACGGCGGCGGAATGCATCCTGGGGCTTCACGCCCGGATCACCACTAATAAGGTGCAATGCCGCTTCATAAACCTGGCATGCATACTAGCCATCCGAAACATAACTAGAAAGTGGAAATCCCATAAACCCCCTGAAGTGCATACCTGTCAGGGAGAAATGTTACGTTGGGCTGCAGCAGAGGGCGCAGCAATGCGCAGGGAGGAAACTAGGGGTCTGCGAAAGACTCCGATCTCCCTCGACTGGGAATTTATGTTGGAAGGCTTACGAGCGCAAGAAGTGGCATTGTCCTAATATGTGATGTCAAAGTATCTTGGAGTTATTGTTATGGCCACGGGGTGTACCGTAGACTTGTATTGTGGCGTGCTAATGGATGTTGGCCCACCCTGCTCACCTTTGTGACACTGCCCGCCCGTTAGCAGTTCCGGCAGTATACATTCAGTAGCAGCACCGACCGCGACCTTGGGGAGGGGGGGAGTTAGGGGTATTAGGGGGTTGTTCCTTTATTCCGAACGCTTTACCTTATAGTTTTGGTTTTCTTTTTTCTGTTGTAGGCATTTTATGTCTAGCACTATCCTACAAGACCTCATTTCCCTGTGTTATTCCTCACAACTGCACGATGCTTGGCTACTTCTTATTGCAACTGCAGGGTCAAATTGCTAATGTGATCATGAAACATGCTATAAATATTGAAATGATAATGGGAATACTGTAGAATCACAATGTTACAGAATATGTGATAGATTGTATGTTGTGAAACTCAATAAACAATGTTTCCCAAAAAAAACATTGGTTTTCTTGTGGGGCAAGAAGCCACCAAGCCACCAATGCCTTCAATTTTACTAGCTTATGCCATATTCTTATACTGTGTGGTCATTCTTTTGCGGTAGTTTTACTCATTCATTCCTAGCAGGAGGCCATACATTGCAGGAAAGCTCCCATTCTTTCCTTAAACATTCAGTTCTTGCTAAAACCAGGTGAACATGAACTTTTGATAACCTATAATTACCCACGTACACCAGGTAAACATAACCTCCCAATGGTCATGCTTTCATTCAATCAACTGGGAACTGTCCACGTGCTTAGTTTTACAATGTTTGGTTTTAGGTTAGAGTTCACTGCCATCCCCATGTAGATTCTGGTTCATTTGATTGATTTGATTTGATTGTTTCAGACTCCTCAGTTTTGATCGTCTTTGCCCAAGGCCGAAGGAAAAAAAGCATTTGAGTACGCCAGCCTCAAAGGAAAGTGATTCTTACCCAGACCTCAAAGCCTCTGTGAAGCAAGCAGAGCAGTCTGTTGGTGCATTTGCCTTGTATTTGTCTTTGGTACAGGAGTGACCACAAGTGCTACTTTAATAATGGTGTGGTAAATTAATATAGTCTTAAAGTTTTTTTTAACATAACTTTATTGACATATAAAGATATTACAAAGATAGTGCATATCATTAGGAATCCACCTTTAGATTTCCACCTCTCCTCCATACTATTCCACGGACAAACAACTGATCCACCTCAAAATACAGATTCAGCGAATTCAGAAATGTCCATGGCGGAAGGCAAAAAAGGACCAAAAAAACCCATCCAATTCCCCCACCTGAAAAATCTACAGCCTATATCCATAGGAACATTTTCCATTATCTACTGATCTTCATGCCATTATATAAAAGATGTTAACCTCCCACAACCTGCTTTCGTGTTAGACCAGCGCACCAGAAAAAGAACAAGACTGTGTAACCAATACCAGCTTATCCCTCTGATCCTTTAGTTATCCCTACACCCATTCATCTTGCATTCACACCTCTAGGTTGGAAGACATCCACCCCACAGTGGCGCTCCCTGATACAGGCAATGCCTGCGGACTCTCACAACTCAGACAGCAAAGACGCCCAGGCTAGCAGGTCATCTTCATGTTTGTCATCTCTCCGTACATGTCTCATTCATACTACCTCTGCAGTCACCTATCCACAAACATTAGGTAACTATGCTTTATAAGTGGCGGGTGTGGGTCTAAGTGATACAGCGCCCTGATAGCACAAGGGCCAATTGGATGGACTTCCTGCTTAATTTCTTTTTTGCTTGAGATGGAAGTAATCCAAGTAACACCTGTTGGATTGAATAGGACTATTTACAATGAATGTGCTTTTCAAGCATTCCATTACAACGTGGTCATTACGACGACCACGTTGTTTCAACGCGAACCATTACATAGCAAGTCGTTTCAACCCTTTACTGTAGGGGGCGCGTTGGACTTAGGAATAGTATTATTTATTATTCCTACTCCAGTTTGTGCAACAGCAGGGAAGGTGTTGGATTTACAATCCAACACCAGCGCACCCCCCTACAGCAAGTTGTTGAAACGACTTGCGGTGTAATGGTAATCATGGTAACAAAGCGGTCATTGTAACAACCACATTGTAAAGGAACTGCGTTGTACCAATAGCATTGTAAACGCTGTTTCCTGTTGGATCTCCATGGGAACCTCCCACCCCAAAGCCCCATTCAGGCAGGTAAGTATTTGCTGCCAGTAGGAAATCAGAGATGTACACGTCCACACCCTTTGACTAAAATCGGCTCCTACTGCTTTACAACGTGGGCATTCCTATGAGCGGGTCGGATGAATTGTGTGCACCATTCTTAGGGTGAGGTAAGTCTGATGTATACAATTATATAGTAGAAGTTTGAAATGCAAATTAGAACTGACCGTTCAAACTCCTTCATGGACCCTCACCCATTCCCCTGCTGATAAGGGCTCACCACCACCAATACCACCACCACCTTCAATACCACCACCTCCACCACCATCAATATCACCACCAATACCACCACCACCAACACCAATACTACCATCACCAATACCACCACCAATACCACCACCACCAATACCAATTTCACCACCAATACCACCACCAATACCACCAAACCACCAATACCACCACCACCAGTACCACCACTACCAATACCACCACCACCACTAATACCACCAATACCACCACCAGCACCATTACCATGATCAATACCACACCCACCAATACCACCACTAATACCACCACACCACCAATACCACCACCACCAATACAACCACCACCAATACCAATACCACCACTAATACCACCACACCACCAAGACCACCAGCACCACTACCACCACCAATACCACCACCACCAATACCACCACCACAAATACCACCACCACCAATAGCACCAATATACCAATCCCACCACTAATATCACCACCAATACCACCACCCCCACCAATACTACCACCACCAAAACCATCATCAAAACCAATACCACCACCACCAATACCACGAACACCAATACCAGTACCACCACCACCACCAATACCACCACCAAAACCAATACCACCACCAATACCAAATACCACTATCCCCAATACCAATACCACCACCACCAATACCGGTACCACCACCACCAATACCACCACCAAAACTAATACCACCACCAATACCAATACCACTATCCCCAATACCAATATCACCATCACCAATACCGGTACCACCATCACCAATACCACCAATACCAATACAACCATCACCAAAACTACCACCACCAATACCATCACCACCAATACCACCAATGCTACCACCAATACCAGCACCACAACCAATACCAGCACCACCACCAAAACCAGCACCACCAATACCACCACCACCAATACAACCACCCCAATACAACCACCACCAATACCACCACCTCCAATACCACCACTATTTTGTTCACTAGTAATAGCAGGGACACTGCACGAGGCCAGAGCTTCAGACAAGACCATCCCTCCCTCCCTCCCTCACTCCCTCCCTCCATGCCTGCCATAAAACCCAGCCCGCCCTGCACCAGGATATTTACAATGGAACAAGCGGTCGAGAAGGCCCTTTATTGCAATGCAATAGGTCTCACATTTGCGAGAGTTTAATCTATTAGTATTGTAAATGACAATGCCTTTTATTTATGTTTTAAAACATAAAACATAAATAAAAGGCATTGTCATTTACAATGCCAATAGCTCAGACTCGCGTGAATGCGAGACCTATTGCATTGCAAATGCTTGTTTATGTTGTGTAAAGAAAGATTAGCTTTTACACTGCATCATTTCCATTAATTAAAATGGGCTGAAGTTTTTTAAAAAATGTATATTATTGAAAGGCAGTCATGGATATGGTAGTCTGTTGACTGCAGCATGCCACCATCCCTGTGAGGGCTTCCAAGTGGCATGAGTTGCAATTTGCAAAATACCTAAGTATTAATGAGGTAGGGCAGATTGCGAACAATCTGAATGTTTTGAACTATTTATATATTGGTCGGTTTGGAAAATTATTTTGGTAGTCACAAAATGCTTGTAACAGGAAATGGACACCAATGCTGGATTACATACAACTGCTTGACTCTAGGGGCCTAATTACGATGACGGTGGGACGGCCACCGAGAGCCCATCGGTGGTGGTCCCACGGCCATCGTAATGGTGTTACCGCCCGCCACATTAGGATGATGAACAGATGTCTGGCGGTTGGAGATACCCACCACCACGCATCCGATAGGCTCAAGGAGCCCGTTGGTGCGTCGGAGGGAGTTGTATCCCTAGAACAGTGGGGGGGCTGCTCAGGTACCACAGTAGGGATTACAATGTCCCTTTCCGACGGCTGTTACATGGTGTGTAACCTGCCATGAAAATGCTGTCAGAAAGGGACTTTGGGGGCCTGTAGCATGGACCCCTTCCCTCCTGGACCTATGACATAGTGCCCCCCTACAAATCCCGGTACAAAAGGGGGTGGTGATGGACGGAGCACCTGAACCAATCAAACACTCACACCCAGTCAAAATATCTGGGTTTGATCCATCACCGTTCTTTAGCCCACTCTGCCACCCCAGTTCAGACATGGCTATATGCAAATCAGTCTGACCCTGTGCCTCATGGGAACAGTCCAGCCCGAACTGCCAAGCCATGCCTTCCCTGGACCGGAAACAAGCTTCCGAGGACCGGTTTTTGGCATTACAGCCATCTTCAGCCCGGCTTGCTTGAATCCAGTGGCAAAGTGAGCAAGGGACTCACGTCTGAGCATACCCTGCCACACTTATGGCGGCCAAAAGCGGTACAAAAGGGGGTGGTGATGGATGGAGCACCTGAACCAATCAAACACTCACACCCAGTCAAAAGATCTGAGTTTGATTCATCACCGTTCTTTAGCCCACTCTGCCACCCCAGTTCAGACATGGCTATATACAAATCAGTCTGACCCTGCGCCTCATGGGAACAGTGCAGCCCGAACTGCCAAGCCATGCCTTCCCTGGACCGGACACAAGCTTCCGAGGACCGGTTTCTGGCATTACAGAGTCTTCAGCCCGGCTTGCTTGAATCCAGTGGCAAAGTGAGCAAGGGGC
The DNA here is from genome assembly GCF_964261635.1 of Lissotriton helveticus. Lineage (NCBI taxonomy): Eukaryota > Metazoa > Chordata > Amphibia > Caudata > Salamandridae > Lissotriton > Lissotriton helveticus. Next base: position 841,305,542 of record NC_136057.1, read on the forward strand.
TCACGTCTGAGCATACCCTGCCACACTTATGGCGGCCAAAAGCGGTACAAATCCCAGCACCATGTTGCAAGCACCACATGGTGCCTGCCACATAGTGCAGGGATATACAAAATGTGAATTTTTTGTAGTATGGCATGTGCTCCAGACCGCAGTACATGCTGCAATAAAAAAAATACACTTTGCGACCACTTTGAAGCCGGCCGCATTGTAATTCTTATGGCAGGACGGCCAACAGCAAGTCGGGCGGTCCTGTTTCCGAAGGGATGGCGGTCAGCCGTGGCCCTAAATACTTACATGACAGCTGTATAATGAAACATACTGGAAAATAGAAGGTTGGCGGGGCAGGAATCAGCAGATGTACTCAGTGGTGCAGTTTCATAATGTTGCCCTGCCCTTCCTTTTCCTGATGTGGTCTGCACAGGGAACACATTAGGAATTGGCAATCACTCGATGCGTAGGCCTGGGAGGCTGGTTGAGATGGCAATGGGGGCACCACTCCTCTATCTGGCTGTGGTATTGTCTTCATCATTGGAGTGACAAGATGAAAGCATTTCCGCTGTAGAATTATCTAACAGGCTTGTTTTTCCACATGGGCAGGTTGGATGAGAGTTGTTTTTATAATCCCTCTCTACTCACATTTACTGCCTGTTGGGGAAAAAAATCACTGTCTGTCATCCCAAGTGATCGTTAAATACATTCTAGTAAGTAGGAATATTGCTCCTCACCTTAAAGCTTTTTAAAATGGGGAGTGTGGAGTAAACCCAGTATTAAGTTAACCATCTACAAGAAACAAATAGATGACAGTAAAACCTTGTTCCCGGATTGCATCACAGACACAAGCCTTCATCACACCAAAAAGATGAAATTCTCTAGTATTAATTTGACATAAAGAATCACTTTTATATATTCCACTGGAAATGTTTTTACAAGCCCTAGAAGGCTGTTTTGCCGTACAGGACTTTAAAGCAGGTGATCTAGAAAGTGGGAGATTTTTTCGGTCATAAATAAAAACACAGCAGCAAGATTTGTCTGTAAGTTAGTATGTAAAATAGCACCAGTGGTAGCAAATTCAATTAACTGCAGGAGGCAAGGACTAAATGTGTGGCCCAAATATGCGCCATCTGAAGTAAGGGAGATAGCCTCTAGCAACATGTAGGATAATACTAGGATCCAGAATTCATCTGTTGCATTAACCAGATTAGGACAGACATGATTCAGACAGGGATGGTGACGAGTGTTTCCAGACACTTGACACACTGTGCCTTGAGAGGTTCTGTAGACTCATGCTTTGAATGTGGTTCAATTTACATTGACCTCTGCACTAGAAATGAAGTCATAGTGTCATACCTCTTTAAGACCGATGACTTTTGCTAGGGAATTTATAGGTGCCATGGCAGCAGGTACAGTGGTAGATTCCGATTGTACTTTGTCCTTCCTTGTTGCCAAGTCTTAAGTAAGCAGACAAGGCTCTCAACTCAAATCTCAAGGCTCGGAACAACTTCCCATGACTATTGCCAAGATTGATTGTGGAAACACCAGACGCAGTCTCAGCACAGATGTGTAATGTTGGTTGGCAGAGAATGAGGTCTTCCTCTAAGCACTGGAGAGCTATGCATGCACATATGCATGTATATTTCTTTTTAAGCTCACCATGAATGCTGTACAACTGGAACTTGTCAGAATTAATTCCATTTATCCCAGGCCCCACAAAAGGAACTAGTTCAACTGAACATTTTACAACTATAGTTCCAGCATTACAAAATCTCCTGTGATTTTCTTCCAGTTTCTGTATTTTTTCCTGTAATTCCTGTGGGAATGCTCAATAATCTTGATCAGTTTCTAGTTTCTTCTTCTACAACTACATTTCCAGCTTAGTTTAGGTTTATTCTCCACCATACAACGTGATCTGATTCAATTCTCTCTTGAATTCTGTTTCAGTCATTGGAATTTTAATCATTTCCTGCCTACCTCTGCTCCCATCTTCAACAAGTATGTGAATCCTGGTATCAAGTTCAGCTCATCATCACAGCTGAGTTGCAGCTACACTGGTAGAGCTTACGCGGTTACTCACAAACTGCTTGTGTTTCTGGTACCAATGCCAGTTTAGAGTACCAGGTTCTGAGCTGTGACTCACGTCTGTCTCTTAGGGCCATATGTATCAACATTCTGTTTTGCGATTCCTAAATAGCGATTTTTAAGGAATTGCTATTTAGAAATCGCAAAATGGTATGTATGAAGAAAATCGCTGGTTTTTAGCGATTCCTTAAAATTCCTTAATTGCGATTAGCAAACTGCTAATCGCAATTAAGGAATAATTTCCCATTCATTGCTATGGGCCAGGAGGCCCATAGGAATGAATGTGAAATTATTCTCAGTTTGCGATTAGCAATTTGCTAATCGCAAATTGAGAATCATTTCAAGGGTGCAGGGGTGTCTCAAGAACACCCTGCTGCACCCCTGAAAATTACATGTGTGCGCATATGGCGCACATACAAGGCATGTATGAGCGTCACATGGCACCTTTTGATTTTTAAAACATGATTTTTTAAAGAATTCGCAACTTACCACCAACTAGAAGTTAGTGGTAATTTGTGAATCCTTAATGGCATTTTGGAATGTTTTTTTCCTTGATACATTGCATTTAAGGAATCGCAAAATTTGCAATTCCTTAAATGCAATCCCAAAATAAGGAATGGCAAATTTAGCGATTCCTTATTTTGCACCAAAAATGTTTCATCATACCATTTAGCGAAAATGGGTTCGCAAACGACGGAATTCTGCAAATTTCAGCGTTTGCGAACCCATTTTGCCTTGATACATATGGCCCAAGGTCTTACACATGTAGAAGTTGTAAATATAAATATAATTATGTGCGTTTTATTGGTGTATATTATTTGTTACCAAGGTATTGAGTTATTGCCGACCTGTTCAGCTTTCTTTATAAGCTGAACAGCCGCACCCCCATGCAAATGAGGAAAGGCCCTTTGATGATAGCAATGGCACTTTATGTGCGCCAGCGTATCGGTATTACAGAAGTGGACACATAATTGTCTGCGGCCCCTTCTGTAATACCAAAGTGCCCCAGGGGCACACAAAGCGGGTGCAAACACCTGTTGTGCTCCTGGAGTACTTCTGTAATACGGCCTCATATGTTCAAGTGTTTGAAGTGCATACAAAGAAGTGTAAATCTCTGTATTTAAAGTAGTATATAAATAAGGCCTGTTAGAAATGGGGTTTCCTGTTGGCTAGGGTATGCACCTAAGCCAGGCAGGACCCACCACCCTGGTCAGGGTAAGGGAGTTACACATACAAGATAACCCCTGCTCACCCCCTTGGTAGCTTGGCAGAGCGGTCAGTCTTATCCCAGAGGCAATGTGTAAAGCTTTTGAGCAACACACACATACACACCAGTGACACACTAGGCACACCACAAAAAGTGATTTCACACAAAGTTATATAAATATATCCTTTGTATTATACCAAAAACACATTAGATCAGAATCACATAATCCACTTTGCCAACTAGGCAATGGTCACAACATTACATAGATCATAAATGACTTTTGCAAGCTAGGCAATTGTCAGAACTTCGCATTTAGTGCAATAAAGCAAAGAGCTATTAGTTGCACCTGTCATACAAACATGATCACTGTAGTAATATGCAGTTCCTAAAACTAACAGTACTTGGTATCCTGACCATGCAGGCCACAACATTAGGGTATGAAATGCAGTAGGTAGTGAATGGAAATACATACATCGTTCAGGAATCCTCATGATCGGGTAGGTATTCCATAGACATAGAACACTTGCGCTTTCCTTACATGATACACAGTAATTGAGACCAACATAGTTTGCAGGCATGCCTGAACCGCTACGACATGAACTACGGTAATTTCTTCTGCCATGAAGCGGGGGCATCCTTCGAGGTCTTCCCCTATAAGGCCAACAAGAAACAAAAGGCCCCAGGGTATGTGCTCCGGCAGCTGCCTGCAGGGAGGTCTGACCTCACATGCTCCTTCGGCTCGAGGCATACTGAACTGCAAAATGGCTGTGCTGAGGGGCGGGAGGCGAAGAGTCAGCCAGGGGTTGACAGCCTGGCCACGTGTGGCTGGTGCGACATGGGTAGGGCTCCTTCCCCATCACACAGGGAGCGCCCTGCACTGCAATTTTCTTTCGCCGCTGTCAATTGTTTCTTTTGCATTTGTCGCCCTAAGTGGGAAGGGTATGCCCAGACGTGGGTCCCATGCTCACTGTGCCCCTGGATTCAAGCTAGCCTGGCTGATGAGGGGTGATGCCCTGAAACCAGTCCCAGGATGCTTGTTTCCAGTCCAGGGAGGCCATGGCTTGGCAGGTCGGACTGGACTGTTCCCATAAAGAACAGGGTCAAGACTGATTTGCATATGGCAGAGTCCAAACTGGGGTGGCGTGGTGAGCAAAAGAGTGATGGATTAAACCCATATCCTTGTGACTAGGGGTGAATGTTTGCAATGTTTAGCATTCCGTCTATCAATTGTTACTTTAGCATTTGTCACCCAACATTGTCTGCCACGGTTTAAGTGGGCCGGGTCCCTCCAAATCCGACACTCGGTAGTAATTGAAACGTTTATCGAAACAGGTCCCTATCAGGTTCTATGTTCATGTACTTAACTTTGTCGCTGTCAGAAACACTGATTGATTTCTGAACAATGAATGTAAGAAACGTAAAGGCAATCCACATCAGTGATTTAATTCCCATTTATGTTTTACGTAATCTTGCATTCCCTGAGAGTGTTAGCAGTTTCCAGGATGTTGGGTTTCTGTATCTTTTTCAATGCAGCATATTACTCTGTTTATCAGGGGCCACGACTTGAGACTGAAGGTGAAGGGAGTGCACAAAGGTGTTGAGAATTCATGGTCATCCAATCATTGGCCTCCCTGCAGGATGCACACAACAATGCTAATGGTCTCATATTCCATTTGTAATTGTGATTCTGTCTAAATGTGTATGAAGGAGGTACACAGTTGCCAAAATATTGACAAGGAAAAAATAGAAGAAAATGCTGTGCTTAGAGGTGAGTGGATTCATTGTGTGTTTGGAAAGTGGTGAAATGAAGGAGATGAGAGGAAGTGCACTCAGGAGAGAGTGAAAAGAGTGTGCTGAATAGGAAAGAAATGTGGTATAAGTTATGCAGATGAAAGAGTTATGGAGAGAAAAACAGTGTACATGTCTAACACAGATTGAACATACCAGAAGTGATTGAGTCACTTTGGGGAACACTACCCCCTAGGGCCTCATTATTGTTTAATTCACAGTCTCACAATTTAAGAAGTGAAACATTTTCAGTATTTTTAAAACAAAATTATGGTTGTTATTCAAAAATATCTTAAACAGCTAACACCCATTAACAAAGCCAATAAACCTCAGTGATTTTAGGTAGTGTCAGTTGTTGTGTCATATTTCTGGATGCAATAACAAAGCTCAGATAACCCATAATTCTAGTCAGCTGGCATACTATGGGAATCACAGAAATGTAGTGTATCTTTTTAAGCCACGCCCTTAATAACATAGACCTCCCCCCTTTAGTGGCCACCCCTGCTATAAGCTACTTGCGTCATATGCATATCACTCTCTTCTCCTGCCTACTTTTTTTGGAAGAGCTTGCAGAATTCCTTGAGTGTATTTCCATCAGTATGAGAGATGGTGGTCGCCCTTTCTCAGTCCTAAAACCTGTAATTCCTATCATTATACTTGTGTTGTCTAGAAAGCTTTTCCACTTTCCATAACTTCTTAAACCTCATCAAATATCTGTGACTGCTTCTTGTCAGCTTTTATCACCGGGATAAAAGGCCATTTAGGGAATGGTTTAACCCCTTCTGTGCTCCCATCGGCCGTTGGCCGATGGGAGCACTCCCTCCCCAGTGCTGCCGATGGCCAAAGGCCGACGCATCCCCTCCCACCCTTTAGAACGCCGGCACCGCGGCAGAAAAACCGTCGTGGTTAAGGGGTTAATTAATTCACCTATTCTTGGGTTAGATGAAATGGGTGGGACTTCTGAAATCCAAGGGGGAGATTTACTAAGATCTTGATGCAAATTGTCACAAAATGTATTTTTTCCAATTAACTTTCCAACGCTAAACTTGTTTGGCGCTGGAAGTGCTGGAATTAACAGTAAAGTAATGCAAAGCACTACATTTTGCTGATTCGCATTCCCATGCAACAACCCAACGTTTGTAATGCTAAACCCAGTTTACTAAGTAAAGTAGATTGGGTTTTGCGTGAGAAAACTTTGCCCTTTTCAAGTAGGTGCGAGGAAGAAGAAATGTTTGATTTCTTCTTCCTTATTCCAACTTTACCTATGTGCTGCGCTGTACAGCATGCATACAAAGCGGGAAAAAGTTTGAAGTGAGTCTCAGCACACCAGTACAAAACCTATGTTAGACTCACGAGACACCCTTGCACCATGGCGCAAAGACGTCTCTGTGGTTTAGGCACCACGCAAGTGAGAGGGGAGGAGAATGCCTTATTTTTGTAAATAGGGTGCGCTCCTCCTCTCACCTTTTCACGTAGCACAGTGCATCATTTGCAGCTGCTGCAGTGAGCTACATGAAAAGTAGGTACATTTCCCCCCTCACCCTAGTGTACTGATTTCAACATGTCTAACCCTCCAAGGCTGTGTCAGTCGTCCATTAGCGCCCACATGCATACAGACAGAGCTGTGGAGCTAGGTAAAGTTGAGTATATAATCCCATGTGGTCTTCGAGGTAACCATTGCTGGGGAGAATCTTCTAGAATGTCCTAAGCTTCTTACTTTTGATTTGATAGTAAATGTCGTCACTCTGCCAACATGAGTGTGCACTGAATACAAAGAGAGTCTGTGCAAGATGGAGGGAGTTGAGGAAGAGTTTAGATAGCTTGGGTATTTGCTCTTATGCACACTGCTGCAAGTACAGACTCCGGATCAGAGACCAGTCAAAGGTAAGAAGATAATTCAGACTTCATGCCAGACAAATAGCTCTTGGCTAATATTTTTTAAACTGATCCACAATACTGTGTGAGTGACCACCACGAGTTTATGATGCCACACAAATGAAAAATTCCAATTTCTGCTTTTCATAACCAGATTTCCTTAATCAAGTTATTTAAGGCTTTTTTTATTAATTGTGAGGGAGAGCTGGCCCACCACATGGATGCACAAGGGTTTCCTTGCACCTTCATACACTCCCCACTCACTGACACAACTACCACCATGAGAAGCGCCTCGATACCCGCTCATGTGATTAGTGTGCTATACAAATCAATATAACATAACATAACATAGTTCCCCTGCTGCATCATATAAGCCCGGCAAAGACAACAGAGGGTGTGTTTTTTCTTTGGCAGGAGTGTGTCATTCTATTTAAAGTCTATAGTGCTGACTGCGTAACTGAAGGATATCTTTAGAAGATAGTTCCATAATCTTTGCAGTACTAAAGACACTGTAGAAATATAGTATTTCTAAATGAGCTATCATTTGCATTGTCTACATTACTACAATATGTCTATTATATCTAAAGGGTTATGGACATTATGGACAGACTATATTCGAAAGTACAAAATGAAACCTGATATTATATAGGCATAACAGAAGGACTATGCTCTTCAATACAAAAGACACACCTTCCATTGGTTTTCTAAGATGACACTATACAGGCATTTGGGACAAACTGGCAGAAGTGTTGGTAAGAGGGTGTTGGTGTGGTGAGCTATAACCCCTGTGTGCTCCTGCACTCTTCTGCATGGCACTTTCATATGCTTTTTAAAAAAGAATCCAGATAATCACTTCCCACTGTACTGCACATTGATAGTCCTGCAGCCCCAGGAACTTTTCAAGACTGATAAGTCAAAGACAAATAACTCAGACAAGTGTGGTAATCCTTCAGAAGGTGAGCCAGGTCCCTCTCCTGTAGTGTCGCTCTCGTTTCCTATTTAAGTACCCAGTGCCTTAATGCCTCAGCGGTGGATGTACGATGTAACAACGCGTGTTATTACAACGCATGCTGTTACAACAACTGCATGTTACAACGCTATGCCTTTACAACGCAAGTCTTTACATCGACTTGTGCTAGGTGGCGTGCTAACATTAAAAAAGTGTAATTTACTATTCCAACTCCAGTCCACTTATCAGTAGGGAAGGTGTTGGGATAGTAAACTACACTATTTTGTACTAGTCGATGTAAAGACTTGCGTTGTAAAGGCATAGCGTTGTTGCATGCGGTCGTTGTAACGACCGCGATGTAACAGCACTGCGGTGTACTGACCGCGCTGTAAAGGATGTTTCCCCTCAGTGGTATATGTGTAGAGGGCACAGAAATTTCTTCACACCCATTTCTATTTTAAATTGGAGAACCTGTAAAACAGCTCTTAAAGACACTGTCCATGTTTCCCCTAACTCCTATTAGCTTGGGTCACTGCAGGTATTCCTATCTATCTATATCTACAGAGAAGGCGAGACGGGATCTCTTGTTAGTGCCAATCCTTAATCAAAAATAACCCTACTACTTGCTACAACACTTCTTTTCCAATCTCTGACATATTGCAATAGAAAATGTTTCACCAAAATTGTTATTTAGTGACTTAAATCTTTATTGTCAGTTTGGTCTTTATTTAGATCACTAAAAGCACATCTTTGACAGTAAAGTAGATTGGTGACTGTTTCAATATCTTCCCAATGGATTTTATGATGTAATTAGGTCTCGCCTGCCAACCGAGCATGCGCTGTTGCTGCAAGACTTATTGTTTACTCTACGGGGCTTGGAGTCCATCAATTGCTTACCATTCATTGGCTACATAGTCACTATAATTTGCTGCCTCTCAATTGGCCTGTGCTTGCCAATGCCTCTTTCTGTTCTTTAGTTTCGAGCACTGACCAAGTATCGAGTGCTTTAGGTTTATTATTTTCCTTTCGCTCTCCTTCCACTGTTCACTGTGAATCAGGTTCTGTTTTCTTTTTCCTTCCCCTCTGTACCTCCATTGCCACATCCCCCTTGTCCTTGTTTATTCTTCCCCTACCACCCTCTGTGTTGCTTCTTACCATCCAACCCCTAACCCTTGTCTGTGTTGTTTCTTTCTTCCTACCCCTGCCCTCCTGCTGTCCATATTACTTCTTTACTCCCAACTTCCTGTTGTCTGTGTGGTGCCCCAAACCCTCCAAATATGGGAAAAAAGCACTAGGACACAGCCAGCATTGGCCGCGTTTTCTTTTTTTTTGCTGAGCTGCTTTTTTTTCGAACTTTACTTTTAGCCATGCTGCACAGCTACACTGCTGCCCTACATGACTAAAAGACATTGGCTTACACACAGGCATGACCTATTGGCTTTGCCAATGTTTTTTTGTATATTTTTATGTAGATCTCCAGTGAGAAGTCAACAAAATACTTTCCACTTTAAATATTTCTCCCATGCACCCTTATTTACACAGTTTGTATGTATGAAGAGCGTAGTGAAATATAATTACATTTTAAATATGGTGCTTACAAGGCTCACAATTTCATTGACTTTAAAGTGCTACACTAGTCACATCAGCCAGGTTCACCTTATGTGAATGTAAATATTCAGCCATTAATGTAGCAATTTGAACTAGCATTTATCCTTTGAGTCACTGGAATGTGAAGGTTTTTGACCAGGCTCACACAATGTGCCAAAGTGGAAAAGCCACAATTGAATACAGTCTCCTGGAACCATAGTCATAAACGTGGCCACTACATCATTTACACAAAGACTAGATAGCATGTTTATAAATTGCATCAGAAAACTATTTCATTTAAATCAGTCAACCCCTTTATGTCGTACAAGGCTAGAACTAGGTTTGATGCCACTATCTGCATTGGTTGACATTTATCGGATAAAGGACTTCATATAGGGGAAGGAGGCAGGAACCAGCACTATAAGATCACTTATCGCCAAAGCATTTATCGCATCCTGGGAAGGAGCATTCATTTAAGAAAGGCAGCTGGAAGACCAGTTGGAAGAATATATGCTTCACTCGATGGCGATACTAGCATCTATGTCAAGAGCAGCGTGTAAACTAGTGCTAAAATAGGAGTGAAAAGCATAAATCTGAGTAGGGACATTGATGCAGCCTCCACTCAATCAGTCAATCTAAAAATATGTAAATTTGGCCCTTTGACCTTTAAACAGTACACCAACGTATGTCCATTGTACTATATACAATTTCTAATTACTTTTAAAACATTAAAAAAAAGAAAAAACATAAATAACATTCAGTTTCATCCAATAAAATCTTACATAAATCTACCCATTAAAATCTGCATTCAAGTGAGATACCTAATATGGTCCCATACATTACATAAAATGTCATACTTACTAAAAACTCAGTTTTCACATTTCTGACTGCCTTGATGAATCTCCCAATAGCACATGCTATATCCGAAAAAAACATATCAGTTAAAAATTCGGCACCATGACTAGGAGTCTCGATCCCATATTTTAACAAGCATTTGCAATGCAGTAGGTCTCGCAATTGCGAGATTTTAAGCTTTTGGCACTGTAAATGACAATGCCTTTTATGGATGTGTTTTTAAAAACCTGCAATAATAAAAGGCATTGTTTTTACCAATAGGTCAAGTTTCTAATATGAGAGACCTAGTGCATTGCAAATGCTCGATTGCTCTTCCTGCCACTCTCTTGAAGTTCATGAGTTTGATCAGTCAGCAAGGCTGGACGGTCCTTTTGCACCATGTTCGTGCCCTTCACCCGGTACAAATGTATTCAGTTAGCTGGGCTGTGCTCTTTCTACCTGGTCATTGTTGCCTATGTCTTCCTCCAGGGCAGGGGTGGTTGGCTCCAGTGTCCTTGATTTGGTCCCAGCTATAGAAAGGGGCAATACACAAGGAACCAATACCCCCCAGACCAATGGGACAACTAAGTAAACAGGATAGGAAGGGCATCCATGGGTGTCATTTCAGAACCAAGAACATTATCTACGACACTATCTCCCATTCCTAATTCAGTTTTGAAAAGAAAGAAGTGTGTTTATCCTTTTGTTGTTAGTAAGCGAAAATGTGCCTAAAGACTAAACTTGCCTTGGGGAAGTCTGTCCCATTTAACACTTGGGCCAGGAGAGCAAGCTTCATGGGACATCTAACCCTATGGATTATGATGTTTATTTAATTGTGTAGATTAAGGTGGTGTTCTTTCTCAAGTATGTTAACTCGAGTACACCACTGATATTAACAGACTGTGCTCCGCCTCACACTTAACTTTTTATTAAAAAAAACAGTGTGTTTTTGTTTCCTGGATTGATTTATGTGACAAAATAATCAGTTTTGTGTGATATTGTTCCTTTAAATACTGAAGCATACTTGATTTGTCTCGATGAGATTTCTCATAAAGTGTCATATTAATAAAGCATGTAATACATCTATTTCCCCAAAGTCGATTTTATTGCACTAATTCCAGTTTTCAAGGAAAACTAAGCACAATGTGTTATTATTTTGTATAAAATGAGGAAGAGGAGTGGATACTGACATGTGGTTGAAATGCAGACTGTTGAGATAGGGCAACCTGGGCTCAAATCTTCAGTGACACACTTGAACAAATTATGTGATCGTAGGATAAATGACCCAGAGAATATACCAGGCATTTGGTTTCCTCTTACTGTATGTTTTCAATTACATATAGCTGATTCGTTGTAAGAAACACAAACAGCAAAGAACGTGTGTCACGGGCCAGCCTTTCAAGATTCTGCCATCTCTTTACACCTTAACTGTTTAGGAAACTGGCAATGTTTTTTACAATGCATGATTTGATTCCTGTTCACTGAAAAGCACTAACGGATATTAGTGTTGTCTACAATTCGTAGGTGAGATGCCATCAAGTCCCACTGTAATGTTTAAGCTTGCTGGTGATGACGCCGGATTCTTATCTGAATTTCAGACCTTATCTTACCAATACCTGAATCCTCTCATCCGGACCTTTCTTGCCTGCTAGAAGTGTATGCTAGAAGTGTAAAGGGAAGTAACTCTTTTCTCATTTGCAATTTATCATTAACCAAATCAGTCTAAATCAATAACTACTGACGACAGAATAAAGTTGAAGATTTATTACAAAGCCAGAAACAATTGGATATACAAGCACCTCAGCACGAGGTTAAGAAAATAAACAGGCGCGCTTTACAAGTCCAACACATTTACATTTACATTTACATTTACACTAATACAAACATAATCCTACGCATGAGCCTCAGACGTTTCAATATGATGATCAGAGTGATCTCTAAAAGCCTGAAGCAAACCACTACAGTCCCTACGTGAAGAGACGACTGCTTCAGCCTAAAAGGAAGGAAAACCATTAATCTGTCCCTACACTAACACAAAAGTGACATCCCTACATAGCATAATTCCCAGGAGAGAGGCAAAAGGTGTAAGCAGTGAAGACTTCCTTAGAACTACACTCACTTCTTAAAGGTAAGTAGCCTAAGCTACAGAGCTCGTTCTAAGATGCTCCTCCTTGCCCCTTCGCTCCTACTCTGACTCTCTTCCTTCAGGGTACTGTCCTTAATACAAAATCCCAAAACAGTAGGGCACGCCCTTCATAGATCCCCTCAAGCAGGTCCTCCTTCCGGAATTTTCCATCGAAACTGTGATTTCATCCAAGAACCGTTGAGTGGACCTTGAGTACCAGACACCGCCTTTGCTTAAAACAGACTATCTGCATTCCAGTTGACTTCCATGGCGCCTGTTACTACCATCCCTATTCCTTAACAAAGGGTTATTCTGCTTAACGAGGCATGTGGCCTTGCATCTGCAACTGGAAGCTAGTAAACAACTCGTCTTTGCACGCACACAAGTTTCACTGTCTGACTTTAATTAAAGAAATGAGCCTTCCCAAAGAAAATACATTTCGGGCCTACAACTTCTGTCTAACATAATAAATCACAAATAGGCCTTTTCCTATACTTTATATGCAGTCAGGCCTTCCTACATTAACCACACATTTTCTAACATCACATTATAAGCATTACTATTTACGGTCATCTAATACATTAATTCACTACATGGAAGCAACCTACACGTGCAACTTTTACATGGCGCACGTTTAATCCCAATGCATCACTTGTACATGTGAATCAATACATCTTGCATTTTCAAAGCATCAATACGATTAAACATTATTCTAATCTTCTGCACAATATGAATATACTTCTAGCATTCTAATATAAGCTGATTTAACACCTTATTGTTAAAGATTGCACGTTAATACAGTTCACTAAATAAGCGGGTACTGACTATCGGTGAATATAATGCACCCCTACAATTTTCAGAATAACATGGCGCTCTATCAGTCCCCCTCTTTGATGACTTGTGTCATCACCAAAATCATACCATCCTAGGGAAAGAACTGACTCAAACAGATCTTGTTGCCATTCTCTAACTTCTGATCATCTCCATGTTTTTAAGGTTCGGATAGTGGCTGTCCTGCAGTCTTTCCATTCTCCTCTCTTGCTCTCTTAGTTATCTCACAAGTCTGTTGGACTTATACCACGTGTAAGCCCTAATCAGATCCCACAATCCAATCACACATGCCAAAACTATAATAAGAAGTTTCAAAACAAAGTCAAGGAACCCTTTTCCCAGGCTCGCAAACCAACTTCCTACCTTGCCAAATCCTTTGGCAACCTTCTCCCAAACTCCTTCCCCAGTCAAATACTCAATCTCATGATGAATCGTAGTGATGTTACTTATATATTTCTCCAGATTATTGCTGTTATCTGGTATATAAGTGCAGCAATCTTGGACCTTCAAAAGTTTACAGACTCCACCCTCTTTTGCCTAAAGGACATCTAAAGCAAGACGATCTTGCAAAGCCATAGCCCTTATTGACAACATCTCTCCTTCAACCAACACTAGTGACTTAGCTGTACTCATGGACAACTCATCCACCACAGTCGCCAGTCTTCTGATCTTTACATCATTCAGAATACCTCCCAAGCCTGGTATCATTGCTCCAAAAACATCACCAACAATTGCTCCAAAACTTGCACCCCTCTTTACTCTTGAATGCTCTCCTCCTTCCAGGAACTCCAAATCTTCTGCATGATAAATCTTAGGGAAAATTATCGCTAGATAACATGTGCCATACCATTTGTCAGGCAATCGCACACATGCATTCTTTCCACACACATAATACACAGTCGGTATTACTTGCACAGTCCCTCTCAAGAAGTCTTTCGCCGAATCTTCCAAGGTGAAAACATGATCACATGTGGTCTTTTCTACTGCAACATTCTCATAGTATGTCTTATGACGTCTTATGCACAGCTTCCCTCTCTGTTCTTCATCTAGCGCTATATGACCATAACGTCCCTTCGATTTATGTAATTTCTCCACGTCTGTCCAATCTACTCTACCTTCTCCTGAGTCTCGTGACTGAGTTTGTTTTCAGTACCTGTCTTCTACTTGATTAATGAACTTTTTCGCTACATCTGACAATAAACAGGTCAAATTATGTCGATGTGCATTAACTGTATCTATCTCTATTGACGGTATAAAATATTTTCTGAGCCTTTCCTCTGTTTTGTAATAATTATACTTATTCAAGTGCTGATAAGCTGGTACCTCAGGAAGCACTGCATCATAATTGGAAAAGAAATACTCAAACTGGCCCGTCCATAAAAGGTGCTAAGCAACAAACTACTAAAAATACCATAAGTCAGTGGAAGGTGGTGATATCGCATACCCTCGTCCACTGAAGCAGGTAACTGCATACACACATAACAATCTTTCGCATCCATCGCATCAATATAGTCATACAAAAATTTAGCATACACATTAAGCTTAAAGTCACTTCTAGAAAGATCTATGTGAAACCTGCGACTCTCCTCTAGCAGCAAATATCGTTCATCTCCTATTTTTACCTCTTTCTTGCTAGGAGTGGTAGGTGTAGGTGTACCCTGTACCTCCGCTACCTGCTTGTGTGGGTCTAAATATGAAACTACAACTACTAGGATTATGAAGATTATAACTCCAACTACGAGTGTGCCTACTATGCACCTAGCTCTACAATTTGGATTTCCAGCCTTCATGGTCTCTCAAGAGTTCTCAAAGTTCTTTACTCAGCGGCAAACACTCAAAGTTTCTTTTCTTCTCCTTCAGTTGCTTGTGAACCAGTTTGAACAATACTTCAGAAAGCTGGAAGTCCCCTTTCTTCATTCCAGTTCCTTATTTACACAATGCAAAGACAACCCTAACCCTTCTGTCCTCTTCCGGGAAGTCCCAACAATTTTTCTTCTTCCACTCGGACCTAGGTTATCTCTTTTTATCTTATTTACAACAAAGTCTCTTTAATCCAGAATGAGATTTCCTCCAATTATCTCTAGAACATGTTTCAAAAGCTCAAGGCGAAGAATACAAATTTCATGATATGGATCTTCAACAGCAAAGGTAGGAAATATCAGTCTGTTCAGTATCAAATCACGAACTCCACTCAACATTGGGGGACTCGGGACAGTGAAGGGCAGTACTCCTTCGATCTCAAGTCCTGGTATCAACAGTGTCATGTCAATCTTCACATTGGGGCTGTTGCTGACCACGACCACTGACCTCAACCTCCCCGAACTCAGCAGTCCCGGCATTTGTTGCAACATAGGTCCACTCCGGAGTTGCGTATCTCTGACAAGGCACTCTTGTTCATCGTGATCTTCTCAGACCTCCACAAGCTTGCCCTTCTTCACCTTCTTCGGATTCTGAGTCTTCCGAAACTGGAGCAAGATCTCTTTCAGAAACCAGATGCAGATTCAGTCGCCTCTGTCTTTCAGGCCACGTTTCTTCTGTGCATTTCGTTCTTCTGCTCTGTCTCTGCTCACTGTGCTCGCGACTCTCTTCTGCTGGGTCTGAGTTTGAATCATCTTCACAGCAACTTCCCTTTTCTGAGGCAGTTTCAGTGTCACTATTGTTGTGATCCTCCTCAGCTAGTTCTGGTGAGCGATCAGCTTCGTTAGCCACCCTCACACCTTGACTTGTCCTCTCTTGTGGCCCTGCCACCTCAGCTGGATTTTCATTCGGGAGAGGAGCTGTTTCTTCCAAGGTTGCTGGAACTCTACGGGTGTGGGAAGCCTGCACCCAATTCGGCAATCCTCCGCACTTCACTGCAGTGTTCGTCACCAAACGTATCTGGTAAGGGCCTCAAAAGCGGATGTCCAGGCAACTCTTACTTACATGCTTCCAAATCAACAACCAGACACCTGGATTCAGGTTATGACAAGCTGGAACAGCAGCAGCCTGCACCTGATGAGACACAGAATTGACCACATCAGCAAGTCCGTTGCAATAATCAAGAATCAAATCATATGTGATGCTTATCAAAGAGGTCGATGGTTCTGCTGCTAATCGCACAGCCCTCCCCATCAAAATTTGATGAGGTGAAAGACCTGCTCTCCTGTCTGGGGTACTACGGATGCTCATTAATACCAAGGCAACGCATCAGGCCACTTCAGAGATGTGGAAGAACACATTTTTGCCATTCAAGCTTTCAAAGTCCCATTAATCTGCTCCACTATTCCAGAGGCCTCTGGACGATAGCTACAATGGAGTCTTTGGTCAACATTTAAAGCTGTGCAGAGCATCTTCATGATCTCACTATGGAAGTGTGTTCCTCTGTCCGATTCCAAAGGTATGAGAAATCCAAACCTAGGTATGAGCTCCCTCAACAGTAACTTAGCTACCGTTACTGTATCATACCTCCGTGTGGGGTAAGCCTCCACCCACCTTGAGAAAACACACACCACCCTTAGAACGTACCTCAACCTGTTACAGCTAGCATCTCTATAAAAATCCAACTGCATCCTATTGAAAGGTCCCCCCGACCTCGCAATGTGACTCAGTGTAACCGCAGTCCTCTTTCCAGCATTCATTTTGTTGACACGTGACACACCTCTGACATAGAGCTTCTGCCACTGCACGAAATCTTGGACTGTACCATGTCTGAACGCTCGCACCATTGCATCTCTCCCTATATGTACCACACCATGAATCTGCCTCGCCATGGGGTTCAACAAGTCATCCGGCCACACTGCTTTTCCATCATTCGAAACCCAAATATCAACATCCCCTTCCATGCATCCAGATCTCATCCACACATTTTTCTCTTGTTCTGGGACCTGTTCCTGCAGGCCAGGCACTTGAGTTCATCCCAAGGGTCTGCCATGGCCAACATCGTGTTGAACTCAGTTCTTTCCTGGCTCTCCCCTGTGTAAACCTCAGTCAAAATGCAACCTTGTTCAGCACAGAAACGTGTATACCGGTTTCCAAGGGAGATAAAATCCGTCCCCCTCCCATGAGCTGTACATTTAACCACAGCAATCTCTTTTGGGAGTTGCAAGGCTTCCAACAATAATCTCACAAATTCCCCATTTCTGATGGGTGATCCGGACGATGTAATGTAACCCCTCTGGGAACACAGCTGACCGAAGTCATGAATCACACCAAACCCGTACTGGCTGTCTGTATAAATGGTAATTCGAATTTGATCAGCGGCCAAACAGGCACGAGTCAAGGCAATGATTTCGGCTACCTGGGCGGAGTATACTGTTCTAGGCAAGCAGCTTCGACCACTCCCTTAATGGTGCATACAGCAAAAGCTTTTCTCAATTGACCGACACTGTCTCCTGGGCATGAACCATTAATAAAGAAGATCTCATCAGGGTCAGACAATGGTTTATCAACAATGTCAGGTCCCAGTTTGGTGCAAAGTTCAGTCACATCAAGACAATCATGGTCCTCACAATCTTCATCAATTGTATTTGGTAACAGCATTAATGTGGCAGGACACCTCTTGAGAGTCACATTCTCTGCAGCAAGAATGACTTGCTAGTAGTGTGTGAGTCTATTATTGGTCAGGTGCTGTGTCTTGGTCCTTACAGCAAAACACACAAGATGATGGACGGGATGTTGCACAATGGCAAAACATTCACCCCCAGTCACAGATCTAGGTTTCATCCATCATTATTTTGCTCACGAAGCCACCCCAGTTCAGACATGGCCATATGCAAATCAGTCTTGACCCTGTGACTCATGGGAACAGTCCAGCCCGAACTGCCAAGCCATGTCTTTCCTGGACCGGAATCAAGCATCCTAGGACCGGTTTCTGGCTATCCAAACGATGGATTTAGGCCCAGATCTCTGTACTGGGGTGAATGTATGACATTGTTCTGCATTCTGTCCATCAACTGCTGTTTTTGCATGTGTCTTGGTCCTTGTCATCAACAGTTCAACAGAATGCGGAACATGTACAATTAAAGAATGTCCCATGACTATGCTTTCACATCTTACAATGCTGATACCTGTTGCAGCAATGGATTTAAGACATCCATCCGGGCAATGCTGAAGCTACAGGATCTAAAGTAGCTGAGAAATAGGCAACTGGTCGACAGACACCTCCATGATCCTGAGTCAGAACTGACAATGCGCAACCTTCTCGTTCACAACAGAATAATGGAAAAGGCTTATTGTAATCAGGCATCCCCAATGCCGGAGCACGACAAAGGTCCTCTTGCAGCTACAAGAACGCTGCCATACAGTCATTGTCCCATGGTACCGGATCACTCACATCCTTGTGTGTCAGTCTCTGCAAAGGTTTTGCCTTCAAAGATAAGTTGGGAACCCACTGGCGACAGTAGCCAACCATCCCTAGGAACATTCTAACCTCTCTTTGTGTGGCAGGCACTGTCATGCTCATGATTGCCTCAATTCGGTCAGGTGACACCTTCCACTTTCCCTTCTCTAGTCTGTGCCCCAACTATTGCACTTCAATCAAGCAGTACTGCAACTTATTTGGGGACACCTTGTACCCATTCTCTGCCAAATGATTCAGTAAGGTGATGGTGTCTATCCTGCATGCATCCTCAGTCTCTGACGCAACAAGGAGACCGTCTATGTATTGCACAAGAACGGAGTTCTGTGGCAATACCAGACTCTCAAGGTTTTTCTTCAAAATCTGATTGAAGATCGATGGACTCTCTGTATGCCCCTGAGGAATACGACACTACGTTAAAAAACGGTTTTCCAGCTTAAATGCAAAAAGAAATTGGCTTTCTTCATGCAGTGGTATCGAAAAGAATGCTTGGCGCAGATCAATCACAGTAAACAACTCTGCCTTACATGAAATCTGAAACAATATCACTGATGGATTTGGTACCACTGGACAACATGGAACAACTATGTTGTTCACTTTCCTCAGTTCTTGCACTATCCTGAACTTGCCACTCGGTCTCTGCAATCCCATAATGGGTGAGTTGCATGGACTGCCCATTATCTCCTTTAGAATCCCCTGCTTAATCATGGAGTCAATCACAGGTTTTATCCCTGCAATTGTTTCCGGTGTCAGATTATAATAGGAAGTTCTTGGGAACTCGACATTCTGCTTAACCTGGATCTTAACAGGCTCGACCCGTTTGATTAATCCGATGTCTTCACCTGTGAAGTCTCACACCTTCTGCGAAACTGAGTGTGGGAGTTCTTCCACGGTTACCACGGGGTACATTTCCACGTACAAGTGCTGTTTTGTGACCTTAAAGGTAGCATCATCATCATTAGTCTTAAACTCCTCTCGGGGTGCTATAGATAGTGCAGTTCAGTTTGCATAGGAGATCCCTCCCTAGCAAACAAAGAGGGCTTGAATCGCATACCACAAACTGGTGCCTGTCTCTGAAGCTTCCTATCCTCACTGGAATCAGTTCTGTCAATGGGTTTGTCATTCTCCTATTTGCAACACCTACAACTTGGATTGATTGTCACGAGAGGGGTAGGTTGGGAACTACTGCAGATCTCACAGTAATACGGGTAGCACCAGTATCAACCAAAACGGTGGTAGGATGACCATCGACACCTGCTTCTACAAATGGTCCCCTCTGGTCTACCTCCAAGACTGCCCAAGAGTGCAGTCTTCCTCCCCCCTCAGACACCGTCATGACATCAGGTCTGAGTAATATTCATTATTTGCATAAAAAAGAGGCATCTGCTGATAAGTGCGAGTCACTTACGGGATCATTGGTGGCAGGGGAACCTGTACTTGTGAAGCCAGTGTCCCCCCTTTCATCGACCTTGGTCTCATCAAAGTGTTTGTCGCTTCAGGTACCTGTACTATCTCTCCCTACTGCTGCATCTGATTCGCCGGATTCAAGGGACACTCGCGTCGCCACATCTACTATCGGTCTAGAGTCCCCTGTAGTTCCCTTTCCTAGGTTTTGACCATCCTGCCTTTTCCCCAGTGTTCCTCCATTCGACTGCATCTGATTTCCTTTATCGGCCGCTTGCATTTGGACTAACATCAGTTTATCCTTGAGTTTTCTATGCTTCGAATCCACCTCATCACTACAGTATCTAGCATAACGCAGTATCTCATCTATCGGCCTGTTTTGCCAGCAGATCAGATGCTGCTGAATCATAATGCAAATCTCAGGTCTTAGACCCAAAACGAACTTAGAGACAAACTGTCCCATGTCTTTGGGGTCTAAGGTATCCAGCCCACTATACTGCCTAAAGACCTGCAAGAGCCTCTCATAGTATCCGTGCACTGTCTCCTTTGGTTCCTGAACTATCTGATCTATTTTTTTAAAACTGTTTTTATTGGCATTTTGAATCAACTTACACATAATTGGCACATCACAGTTCATTTTCCATCCCACCAAGCACCCCCCCACCTCTGCCCCTCTTCCATTTCAGTAGAATTGCATACATCAATTCAACATTGTCCATTTCTGGCCCGTCGAACACCAAGTCCCCACATGTGTCCTCTTTCAAAGGGGGCATCCGTAGGCCCAGTTTCTTGAACCACAGGCCGTGGACCAAGGGCAACATCCTAGCCAATGTACCCAGGAGCTTTTCAGACAGTCCCCAGACCCACATCAAATCCATGGTACTTCCTCCACTTCCCCCAGACCTTGTGAAATTTTCAGGGGCAGCTCCTAGCTTTATATGTCACTCTCTCTGCCGCCATGTACATGTCCATTCCCCTCCGCCAATCTCCCACCTTTGCTGGTATGGTGCTCCCCATTCACGTGCCAAATCTCTCTTTCCCACCACTAGGGCTAGCAGGGCAAAGATCAGGTGTGGGCGAGTCAGATCTATTTCCGTAGTAATTCCCAGTAACACAAACTTAGGGTCCATCGGTAGCGTCACCTCCAAAATTTTACTTAGCTCACCCAGGATATGTTTTCAATAAGTGTTTATGATGGGGCAGTCCCACAGGGTGTGGAAGAATGTTCCCTGCAGGCATCCGCATCTCAAGCAGCAAGGATCACTAGCCCTTCCCACTCGGTGCATTCTGACCCTGTCGTAATAGACCCTGTGCAGTATTTTATATTGGATGAGACGCAGTCGGGTTTTGATCGCAATCTCCCTGTGGTGCATCAGGGCCGCCTCCCAGTCTATGGTGTCCATGTCGCCCACGTCCTGCTCCCAGGTCATCCTCAATTTCCCTAACCAGTCCGGTGCATTACTATTCAGCGTTTTATATGTCAAGGATACCAGTTTATTGGGAACCTGTTCTTGTAACAGTCGACCCTCCAGGGGGCATACTCCGGTAACTGTGATGCTAGTGCCGCCTCAGCCTTCCAGGCATGACACAATCGTGCATATTTGAAGAACTGCGCTGGGGTCAACCCGTATTCCGCCTTCAGGGAATCTCTATGGTGTCCCACCCACCAAAGCCGGCAAGCTTGTGCAGGTCTTTCAGCCACGTACAGGTCCAGATCGGTGTCTGCTTGGTCGGTTTGTGTGTCTACCCCATCATCTTAGTCGCCCTGTCCCATACATCTATGGTAATCTGTGCGGTCGGTAGTAGCCGTCGCCTCCCAGTTCCCCCATACAAATAGTGCAGACTAGTGCGGTGCGTCATGGTGGCCCTCTCTAGCCTATAGGTCGGGTGGTCTGCCGGTGCATGCAGCCATTCTTTTATCGGTGCGAGATGCTCAGCCCAATAATAGGCCTCTACATCAGGCAGGGAGATTCCACCATCATATTGATTCTGTTGGAGTGTAACTAGGGCTATTCTAGGTTGCTTCCCTAGCTAGAGGAGGGCCCGCAATTCGGCATTAATTGTCTGGAACGTCTGTCAGGGTAGGGGAAAATATTCATTCTGTAGGGCATACAGAAATCGTGGCAATGTAATCATTGTGAGCATTGCCGCTCGACCTAGGATTGTCAGAGGTAGGGACTTCCATCGGGGGCGTCTTCTGCAAAGTTCTTAATTACCCTAAATATATTTTTTTGATAGGAAGCTTGTTTGTCAATTGTCAGGTAAACCCCCAGATACTTAAATCCAGACTGGGTAGCCTGTAAGGCTCCCGGTAGTGGGGGCCAATCTTCTTCCGGGCGCGGGCCAGTTTATCTTGTAGACTGAGAAGGATCCATACTTTTCTAAAAGTTCAAACAACGCCGGAATCGGAATCGTCGTCTGTGTCACGTATAGAAGGATATTGTCTGCATATAACAAAATCTTCTCTTCATGTAGGTCCGCCTGTGTGATGCGGAAGCCATGTACCCCCTCCGCTTGACGAATATTACATGCCACTATTTCGACCGTGAGGGCGAACAGTAGCGGGGACAGGGGGCATCCCTGACGGGTCCCCCTTCCGAACAGGGAAATCCTCAGACAATACACCATTTATTTGTACCCGTGCCCTAGGATCCGTATATAGGAAGCCCACCCATCTTCGAAAATTGGGGCCGACCCCAAACTTGATCAGTGTCACCTCCAAAAAGGGCCAGTGGACTGCATCAAACGCCTTCTCGGCATCTAAAGAAAGGAACATATGTGGGTCTTCCCTCTGCTTCACCTCCATGAGCCAGTTATGGGTCAGTCCGAGGTTTTGCCTTGTCGCCCTATCTGGTAGGAATACCGTCCGGTCCTGGTGGACCAATCCGGAAATCACCTGACGTAATCGGAGGGCCAGAACCGTAGCCAATAGCTTGGCCTCCACATTGAGGAGGGAGATCGGTCTATACGACTCGCAGGCGTCTGGCGGCCTGCCCTGTTTATATATCGGCACAATTGTGGCCATTCTTAGGTCAGGCGGGAGCTCACCGTCTTGGGTTGCGTCTCCATACAGTGCCAGAAGGTGGGGTAATAAAAGGTCTGCTTCTTTCTTAAAGAAGTCCGCTGGAGGCCAAAATCTGGAGCCTTCCCCGGTCGACTCCCTTATTTCCATAGCCGTGCTATCGGCTTCAAGGGTGTCATTGTTATCCTCAGTTAAGACTGGGGTGTGGATCTCGGCCAGGTAGGCCGCTATGTCGTCCATATCTCCCAGGTCCCGAGCCGCATAGAAATCCCGAAAATAGGAGGCAAACGCCAGAGCTATCTGGGTGTCCCCCTATGTAAATGTCCCTGCCTATCAGTCACACCCTCTTTCCACCGTGTGTCTCTCTCTCCCTGCGACTCAGCCAAGCCAAGAGCTTACCAGATTTGTCCCCGACATCGTGCAGCCTGTGCAGAGTTGCAAGTGCCTGTGCCTTTGCTTCATGAGTGGCCAGGTCCCTGTACTGTTGATGGGCGTCAAGCAGGTGCCGAAGCACCTGTGGATCTCTGTCTATCGAGTGCTGTCGTTCAAGGCCTGAAATTTTGGTTTCCAGTGCGCACAACTCCTTTTGAGCTTTCCGTTTCTCCCATGATACCCTACTCTGTTCCCTATCCCAAAGCACCGTTTTGTAGGCTTCCCATGAAATGACCCCAGACTGCACGGAGCCTATATTTTCGGCAAAGTAAACCTTGGTGTCGGCCCGGAGGCCCTGAAGTGTTGTGTGATTTTGTAGGTCCCATGGTGTCAGTCTCCAGCCCCCTGTCCATGGTCTAGTCGGGAATGTACGTTGTGCGCCCCCGAGTAGTAGGAATAACTTTTCGTGTCGGGATGCAACAATCTCCAAACATCTGTCAACCCCAACATTCCTATGATCCTTGCTAGAGGCGTAATTTGGGAGCCGTCAAGTCCCGTCCCAGACCGGTCCAGGGGGGTGGACATAACGTCATTAAAGTCGCTGGATATGATATGCAGCGTATCTGGCGTGTCAAACAATATTTCTGCCACTCAGGTCAGTGTCCTGGCCTGTAGTTTCGGGGGGTCATAGACCGAGACTAGAGTAATCCGTTGTCTCCTCCATGTTCCTGTCACCCCCACGTAGGTCCCCTCTAGGTCTATCCAGGTTCGAGTCACAGTAAAAGGTGGGGATTTTTTAATCAGAATAGCCACCCCCGTGACTCGGAAGTGTATCACGCATGTGCTACGACTTTGTAGGCACCTCTTGCCATGAATCCACACTCCGTGCCCTTAAGGTGAGTGTCCTGAAGGCAGACTATGTCTGGGTGCAATTGTTTAATATGTGCCGTCACCAACCCTCGTTTTATTTTGTACCCCAGACCATTGACGTTCCAGGTGAGTAGCCAATAGGGTCCCATCTCCCCTCTACCCCCAGGGGCACCGTGCGTATCTGCAGCAGTCATATCGTAATAGCAGGTAGGTGTATGCCATGGGCGGGTGTAACGGCTTGTCTGCCCGGCAGCGTCGAGCTGTATGCCATATGCCAATCCAACAAAAAACAGAACATAGAACGACTTTCTCATAACCCAGAACCCATTGTAACGCCCTCCCTCTCCCAACTCACCCCACCCCCTCCTCCCCGTCGACCCCCTCCCGGCAGTATGACATGGAGGTAGACTCTAGGGCAGGTGGGGGTCTGTCGCCCTCCCTCAGCAAACTTAGCACACCGGTTCCAGCTCCTGTGGGTACGTTTCAAGCCCTGAAAAGATGTGAACGTAGGAGTTAAAACAATTAGGAAAAAACACAATCAAATAGTGAAAATTGAGAAACAGAACAGACAAGCAAGGGGAGGGTGTCCAACTTGCGCGCTCCAGGCATGTTCCATCATCTCTTGGTCAGCCAAACCGGTCCC
Source organism: Lissotriton helveticus (assembly GCF_964261635.1). Classification (NCBI taxonomy): domain Eukaryota; kingdom Metazoa; phylum Chordata; class Amphibia; order Caudata; family Salamandridae; genus Lissotriton; species Lissotriton helveticus. The sequence goes on from NC_136057.1 coordinate 841,330,460, forward strand.
AGCTTCATGAATTAAAGTCCAGGGGGTCCCCCTGGGATTCCACAGCGTCCGGCGATGGTCCTTTCTCCAGTTCATTTATTTCCAGTGCCAAAGGGTGCAGAGACTGCTTGTCCATTTCCTCCCCTTCTGAAGAGGTACCCTGCGGATCTTCTTCCTCCTCGGAGCGTGCTTTCCCCACCAGACACTGGAAGCGGGATCCCAAGAGTCGGTGGGGGTCCAGGGAGGTCGCGCTCCCACGTCTTCGTCTTGTATATCCAGCCGTGTGGTACAGAGTTGCAGCCAAGGAATGGGCTCCCCGTTGAGAGCTATGTAGCCTCGGCATCCCTCCAGGGCCCCCAGCAGGCCTTTATGTCGTATCGACCGTTAAAGCCCCAGACTCCCTCTGTGTCAATGTTGGGCGCTCTTCCAGCCATTGCCATGCCTTCTCCGGGGTTTGAAAGAATAACGACTTGCCCTTATAGGTCACTTTTAGTTTTGCTGGAAACAGTAGCATGTATTGAATTTGGAGGTCTCTTAGTTTGGATTTTACCGAGTCATAGGAGCGCCTCTGCCTCTGCACTTCCTGACTGTAGTCCGGGAAAATCATTATGTGGGCATTATCGAGACGGATTTCCCCAAGTTTTCTCGCTTCCCGTAGTATCATGTCTTTGTCCACAAAATTTTGGAAACGGGCTATGACCGGCCTGAATCTTGCTCCCACTGGCGGTTTAGCCAATAGCGTGCGGTGAGCCCTTTCAATGATTAAACAAGTCGAGAATTTCTCCTTGGGGAAGGTGCGCAGCAGCCAGGAGTGCAAGAATTCTGCCATGTTGGTTCCCTCGATTCCTTCTCTAAATCCCACAAAGCGGAGGTTGCTGCATCTTGCCCTGTTTTCAGCATCGTCCACCTTCCACTGTAGTTGCTTATGGGATGATTGGAGCTCCGTCATCCCTTTTCTCAGGTCGTGTATTGTGTCCTCCGTGTCACCTAGTCTCGTTTCTGATTCTGTCACTCTTACCTCCAGATTTTGGAGGTGCTGTCGCAGTAGAGTTACTTCTGACGTCACCGCACCAATTTGGTTCTCTGGAGCTTCGTGGGAGGCCTGTATTGCGTTCAGGGCCATGTCCGAGCGGGTGGCCGCAGAGTCTTCCTCCGGTGGGGGGCCCGTCTTAGTATAGCGGTCTAATGTCCCCTGCTTGGGAGGCTTGGGGTCCTTATCCCTTGGCTTGCCCATGTTTCGTTGCCGTGCAGCACGCACCCCCAGATACCTCTGTAGTACAGTGCTGTCCAAGCCTGCTCCTCAACCCCCCACTCCCGGGCCTCTCGGTTGGAGGGTCTTCCTGTGTGCTTGTTCGGGTCATCAGCGCACAATCGTCCTGAGTGAGAGAGGCGGGGGTGGCGAGGGGGGAGTGGGGGGCAGCCAAGCCGAGGGCAAACAGGTATCTTCACAGCCTCAATTGGTCGGGTCTAAATCTAAAGGGGTCCTTGGGCCTGCACCACCAGAGTAGTCTAGCCTCACCCAAGCAGGTCACTCACAGCTGGTGTAGCTCGGGGGGGTCATATAGTAAAGTGCTGGAGACCAGGCCTGCACGTCACTCTGTGTGGCTCGCCAGTCGGCAGTGTTGGGGACTGCTGATCGTTGCCAGGGGGCCTCTGCAGGCCAAACACTCCTGCACACCACCCAGGCCCCAGGGGCTACTCCTACCTCTGGCTGCCAAGTGGATCGCCACTGTCCCCCTTCATCCAGGGGCGTTGTGGCCCCAGCAAGCTCCTCACTGCTCTTCCTTGGGTCGAGGGCCCCCCTGCCTGGCCCCTCGGGCGCCGCTCTCCCCGCTAACCACCGCTGCTGGGCCTCAGCCCTCACCAGCCGCCTCTCCTCGTGCCTCTAAGCCGGCTGCCTAAGGTGGTGTCGGGGCCTCACGAGCGCGGCCTCACCCGTTGCAGCCTCGGGTGGGGTTCCAGCAAGGCTCCGGTCTCTGCAGGCAGCCTCTTCTTTCAGCTGTGCGGGGCAGATCGCGGCTGCCGCTCCGTGGCGCCCCTTAGTGAAGCGCCACCCCGCTGCTCAATTTGGGCACTTGGCCCGTCCTTGCCTGCCTCCGCTGCCTGGCCCGGCGACCGCAGTCCGGCTGACGGTTGCACCTCCAACTGTGTCGGGTGGATGTCCGGAGCAGCGCCAGAGCTCCCCAGGCACTCCGCAGCTCTCTGTGGTCTCTCCGGTGGTGCGGCAATGCAGCGCCAGGCAGGTACCACTGCCAATCTCCTCTACGGTCCCCGGCCGCCTCACCGCCGTCTCACCGCTCATCACCATTACATGGCGCCGCCATCTTGAAGGCCGCTCCGGGGTCCACGCACCGACCTCTGCTGCAGCTGATAATCGGCAGTATGTGTCTTTCCCTCGCCGCCTGGTGCCGTCGGAGTGGAGGTAGAACCCCAAGGATGCGTTTGTGTCCGTTTTAGGGAACGTACGCCGCCAGTATGTATGTCGGATAACTGCAGCCTGCCGGATCAGAGCCGGGACACATCTCACTCGGCCATGTTGCTGGCCACGCCCCGTGTCTGTCTGATCTATTTTGACCCAATCGATATCTTGTGGCAATATCTTGGACTTAAGCCACATTATCGCTTGCTCATACTTTCTCATGGCAATGGGTGAAGGTCCATTTGTGAGAGCCTCCCTCTCAGGTTCCGATGTGGGCCATTCAATTGCAACCTTACAAGCTGCCCACAAATCACTTGGAACCACAATGTCAGACATTGAATGGCGGCGTTCTTGGAGCTGCAAGAGGACCTTTGTCGTGCTCCGGCATTGGGGATGCCTGATTACAATGAGCCTTTTTCATTATTCTGTTGTGAACGAGAAGGTTGTGCATTGTCAGTTCTGACTCAGGATCATGGAGGTTCAGGTCTATCCACAACACCTTCGAGATCTTCAAAAAACGCTCAACTTGCTTGTACCACTCGACTGGTTTCTCCCTTAATTTAGGAAAATCATTTGTGAATGCCTCCAGATCACCTCTACTCCAAGGCACATGCACCTATCCTCCACTAGATACCTCTCGCAAAGGATAATGTCCTACTCCCATCGTTCCCCCTCCTGGAGACGGTGTCTCTGTCATACTCTTCTTGTTAACCTTTTTCTTGGACCATCTTTCTTCGCACTTATCGAGTCTGTTCCATGCTCGTATCCCTATAATCAACTCTCTAATGTGGGTTTTTAGCCCAATTACTCGCTTCTCTTCCAGGTCCTGGTCGCTATACTGCAGTCTGTGATTCCCCTGTAACATTTTTGTTTTTGACAGATCCACTTTGTATCTTTTTGCCAACTCAGTCAATTTTCTGTGTGTTGATCTGGCTTTACGAATCACATCCGTAGCTAAAAACAATAGCTCGTCTGGCTCGTAATGTTCCACTCTCTCTAAAGGCAGGTTTCCCTCAATTATCTCATCCACTTCTGCCTTCAATCTCATCACATCCAACATTTTTGCCCTTATTGCCATCTTCAGGGTACCTCGGCTAGATGCACCACTGGACTCACCACAATCCCTGTTCTGCTCTCTGCAACTACTTCTTTCTAAGGTATCCCTAACGATTGGCCTGTTCTCTGCATTCCCATGGTCCCACTCTCCCGTCATCCTGTCATCCTGAGTCCCCATCGACTGATCCCGCGGCCTTAGATACGATCTCAACTCAGCAAAGGTTTTTGGCCTTGGCCCCCTCAGATCCATTGGTCCCCTCAGATCCACTGGTCCCCTGGACGAGTCTGCCGTAGCTGGCAATGACATACTTGATTCCATGGGTCTTGGTAAGTGAGCTATTCCACTTACTATGCCATTCCCTCCGGTGCTTTCTCTCCCTTCCACTAGCTGTGGTGAATTTCCATTCCTCACCTGATCTGGATCATATACCAACATTAGGGGACCAATGGTAACCGGTACAGTAAGGGCATCCGGTAACCTCCTGACATCTGAAGTTTCCGGGACTTGCGTTCCCATCCGTCCAGTCGAAATCCATCCCACTGCTCCTGCACCTAGTGGAACTTGTGATTCTCTACTTCCCTCCATCAGGGCTGATCTATCCCCCACTGAATCTGGGTTGTATGGAGGTGGTCTCTCAGATAACAGCCTCTCTATCAAGCTGTCATCCGTATCACTGTCGTCTCCCTCATCACTTTTCTTTCTGTCATTTCCTTCCTGGACTATCAATGGGAACAATTTGTCCCCTTCGATTGTCTGTACTCTCCATCTTTTCTCCAAGGCATCCCACCTTGCGTCTTAAAATGTCCTGACCGACCTATTCACTCTTTCTTGTCTCCTGTCCCTGTTTCTTTCGTGTACCGCCCTAATCCATGCATGTAGTGCCTCAAACTGTGTGGGTCTAGGTAAAGGTCGCAAAGAAGCCATAATCGTTTTCAACTGGTATAACACCTCCAATCTAAAGGTTCCATACTGGGACAAGGTCTACTCCTCATTTCCCTCTGTCATTTTGCCCAATTTTCAAGCCAAAGTATGGTATGCAACCCTACATTCATAGCCATATAATGAGCTGGAGTATCCTCAGGCGGAGCCTCTCCTCCACCTCGAGGAGCCACCTGTCTTTCTCCTTTACACAAATCTCTTAAAACTTTACAGCACTTCATGTTAAAATCAGTTTTCTTTGCTTCGCGACACTCTTTTACTTCCTGATGGCAATCCACCAATACCAGCGCGGCTTCACACTGACTAACCTATCCCAGCGCGGCACCTTCTGACATCACTTCTCCTCCACTCCCAGCTGTTCCCCTCCTTTACAATTCGTCTCTCACCCACTCACATGTCCCATTCATATGCTGAAATAACTGTCTGCCCACAAAACAACTGGACAAGTTACTTCTCTGACTGTACGTCCACAGTCTCATGTAATTGTATACCTCCTCTGGCAACTGTCTGTCTACGAAACGACTGGACAATCACCTCAACTGATAGGTTACAATAGCTCAATATTCCACATACAGCAACCCACGAACAGCGTCAGTTACTCACGCACTCACACATACGCTCTCCCTATCTCGGTTCAGGCAGTCACTGGTACCTCACGGCTCCCTCCACAATGGTCAACAATTACTTCAGGTGTCTGCTACACCACAAGCGCTTAAGCTACTCGTCAAGCCTAAGACTTCCCCGGGCTGCCCGCACTCACAGCCTGATCTCGCAATCACACAACACTCACTGTAACTCTGCAAGACATCACAAAATTAAACAACACCGCAATCTAGCAACACATAACCCTGTTCATAATCACTACACCACGAACTGCTTCTTTCAACGCACCGTCACTCTTTGTCAGTTTACGCAAAACGCCGTCTTCCGCCGGTACTCCGCTGGACCATCATCACCTGGGTTCTATGGGGTTTGGGAAACTCTTGTCCTACTCTAGATCTCCCCTATCTCTAGAGACAACTACCAACTGATGACGGATTCTTATCTGAATTTCAGACCTTATCTTACCAATACCTGAATCCTCTCCTCTGGACCTTTCTTGCCTGCTAGAAAGGGAAGAAACTATTTTCTCATTTGCAATTTATCATTAAACAAATCAGTCCAAATCAATAACTACTGACTACAGAATAAAGTTTAAGATTTATTACAAAGACTGAAATATTTGGATATACAAGCACCTTTGCACGAGGTTAAGAAAATAAACGGGCACTAATACAAACATAATCCTACGCATGAGCATCAGACGACTCAATATGATGATCAGAGTGATCTCTAAAAGCATGAGGCAAACCACTACAGTCCCTACGTGAAGAAATGACTGCATCGGCCTAAAAGGAAGGAAAATCTTTATTCTGTCCCTACTCTAACACTAAAGTGACATCCCTACATAGCATCATTCTCTGGAGAGAGACAAACGGTGTCAGCAGTGAAGACTTTCTTAGAACTACACTCACTTCGTAAAGGTAAGTAGCTAAGCTACAGAGCTCATTCTAAGATGCTCCTCCTTGCCCCTTCGCTCCTACTCTGACTCTCTACCTTCGGGGTACTAATACAAAACCCCAAAACAGTAGGGCACGCCCTTCGTACATCCCCTCAAGCAGGTCCTCCTTCTGGATTTTTCCATCGAAATTGTGATTTCATCCATGAACCGTTGAGTCGACCTTGAGTTTCAGACACCATCTTTGCTTAAAACCGGCTATCTACATTCCAGTTGACTCCCATGGTGCCTATTCCTACCATCCCTATTCCTTAACAAAGGGTTATTCTGCTTAATGAGACATGTGGCCTTGCACCTGCAACTGGATGCTGGTAAACAACTCGTCCTTGCACGCACACAAGTTTCACTGTCTGCCTTTAATTAAAGAAATGAGCCTTCCCAAAGAAAATACATTTCGGGCCTACAACTTCTGGCTAACATAAGAAATCACAAATAGGCCTTTTCCTATACTTTATATGCAGTCAGGCCTTCCTACATTAAACACACATTTTTTAATATCACATTATAAGCATTACTATTTGCGGTCATCTAATACATTAATTCACAACATGGAAGCAACTTACACGTGCAACTTTTACATGGTGCACGTTTAATCCAAATGCATCAATTTTACATGTGAATCAATACATCTTGCATTTTCAAAGCATCTATACGATTAAACATTATTCTAATCTTCTGCACAATATGAATATACTTCTAGCATTCTAACATAAACTGATTTAACACCTCATAGTTAAAGATTACATTTTATTGCAGCCCTGAGGTACAACTTGAATCTCGGTCGGTTTCTGTGGATTCATGATGTTCATATTGATATGTATGTATTTATCTGCCGCATGTATGTCCGCCTGCCAATAACAGATATGTACGATGTCAATTTTTATGACAGCCTATATTTTGAATAAAAAGATTTATATATAAAAAAAAAAGATTACACGTTAATACAGTCCACTAAATATGCTGGTGCTGACTATCGGTGAATATAATGCACCCATACAATTTTCAGAATAACATGGCGCTCTATCACTGGAGATATTTACAGTTTCGACAACAGTTGTGTCAAAATATTATGCCACTGTATGGTGCCACAGTGAAACCGCAGAAGCGCTACATTGTGAAATGTCGAGTATCCCAACCGACGCGTCCTTCTGAGGAGATTTTTGAGCTCCATCTCAGAGCCCGAGTGATGCTGCAAAAGTTATTGAAGCACGGTTGGGCTCAAGTAAATTCAGTGGCATTTGGAAAGAAAATAAGTGCAAACAACTTACCTAGTTTATGTATACAGTGAATGTCAGCAGCAAACTCGGAAGAAAAGCGGTGGCTCCTGTATTTCAACAATGTTGCTCTTCATCAAAGGAGAAACTTAATCAAGGAAACAGTACACACTCCGTGCAACACCCAAGTAAAGGGGCCAGTAGCCATGAGAGGATACAAATGACAACATGGCTGTAGTAAGGAGGGTCTAACAAGCCTCATAATGAATCAGAAGGCAGCATTTACAAAGGAGAAACCCACAAGCCAATGAAAATGAAGGGCGAGGGAGTGGGCGAAGCTTCTCTCCGTACTGAACTACCACAGCTCTGTGCAGCACAGCACTTACGCGCTGGTTCATGCTCGAGCTAAAAATATTGGGCGCAAGAATGTGCAACATATCACGTTTAGTGTTCAGGCCACAAGTACAGTTGCCTCTTGAATACATCATTTTTGATTTTTCCATATCATTTATCTTACAGGGGTTGAGTCCAACCCTTACTCTCAATAATTCAGTTCTTAGCAGCTGATTTGGTAAGGCCTCCACATACGAAAAGCTCACTTCATTCCGCCAAAATTTTAACATAAATTGTACCATTTTTCTCCCACTTAAATAATGATAGTCACATTCATGAGGCAAGTCTTTACCTAGCGCTTTTAACTCGCTCTTTGAGATTTCAATTTGTAGGTTTTGTGGGAGCAACATTACTTTCATATCCCTAGATACAGCCCTCAATCTGTTCCTAACAATTTCTGCCCATTTTAATTCACTTTGCAGAATTTTGTTCTTGCACAACTGAGAAACTTTCTGTACCTCCTCCCCTCGCAATTTTCCCAGAATCTTAATAACGCTTTTGCAGCCAATATATTCCATGATGTCATACCAGTTTCTGTTCTTATTTCTTGGATCATGGCAGACATGGGAGGTACAATAAGCTCTTCAAATGTTTCCCTCCTCAGTATCCCACCTAATTTTGCTACTGATATATAGCAGCTCGGCTCTGTATTGCAATTGCTGGGGGATCATTGCTGCATAGTTTTTAAGAACTGGTCAGTATGACATTTCTCCGAAGTCCTTTTTGAATTTTTAAGGCCACTCACTGAGGCCATAGCCCTGATCCTTACTGCCTCTAGAAGTGTTTTCCAATTCAGGGACCTCTCAAACCAGATTCCAAGATACTTGTATTCGTTAACGAATTCAAGTTTCTCAGGGCTGAGGTGCCAACTAAATTTACTTTTTGTCTTCCAAAAGCAAAGCACCCTAGTTTTATCCATGTTTATCACAATTTTTTTCACAACTTTTACAGCTAGAGTAATCTCTAAATATGTCTAATTTCCTTTGCAGACCTATTTCTGTTTGGTCTAGAATCACAAGAACATCTTCATACAGAGGGCATGCCACATGTTTACCATTCCTTCTAGGGCTAAATCCTTTAGCAGTAGCTAGGATCACTGGCAGATCGGCAACAAATAGAGAGAAGAGTAAGGGGGCTAATACACACCCCTGCCTCAGCCCGTTATTCATTTGTATCTGTTGTGTTAGAGTCCATTCTGTGTCCATAATGACCTGGGCTCAATTTCTGCTAGGTAGCTCCTGGATTAGCCTTAGAATGTCTTTTGAGATGTCTTGTTTTTACAATGCCTCCCATAGGCAATTTCTCTCTACCAGATCAAAAGCTGCGCAGAAGACTACGAAGCAGCAGAATAGATTCCCCCTCTGCTCAACATGTTTACACGCAATGAATCAGAGTGTGAAACAATAGTCCTTTGTAGAGTGACATTCCTTGAAGCCCCCCTGTTCTGGCACCACTATATAGTTCAAGTCAGCCCACTCCTTTAACATTCCAAAGATTATTTTTGCGAATACCTTTTCTGCCACATTGAGAAGATTAATCTGCCTATAATTTTGGGGGAGTTTTATATCTCCCTTTTTGTGCATCTGCCTAATAATTGTGCCTCTCCAGTTTTCAGGGATATTCCCCATATCCACAATCTTATTAAACAACTTATGTAGTAGTTCGGCCCAGCACTCCGGGTGGGTTTTTATAACTATTGCAGGCATATTATCGGGTCCAGACTCACAAGTCAAGGTTAATCTTGGAATGATACTTCTGAGGTTACTTATTGAGAATTTGGACCTTAAGTCCTCACCCACTTTCTCCCAAGTAGTTACTTGTTTCCCTACTTGTTCCTCTTTTTTGCTGTATATCTCCTCTAATTAATCCATCCAAGCTTCTTCTTCTACCACACAGGTCATCGCATGCCCTATGTTTTTCCTGATCCTTCTTGTACCAATTTCCCAAAAAGTTTTGAGTTTTGGGTTTTTATTATCTCTACCATACATCCTCAACACTTCTCTTTATGATCTCTTTTCAGGTCTCTGATTAAAGTTGTTTACTGATGTGGCAAGGTTTCATATGTAAAGAAACTTGCTTGGATTCAACTCTCTCGAAATAACATGTAATAATGTAACCAACATGTTTGTATTTACTAATAACTGCAATACACAACATTTTAGTTCATATGGGGGAAGCTTACCTATGTGCGTTACTAACCAGTAATCCAAGTGTCTACAAATGGCTGCTGAAAACACGGGAACACTTGTGCGCATGTGTCTACTGCATCCCTGTAGTATGACGTCTTTCGCTTTTGGTGGGAATTATTGGCAGCTGGGCAGTAAAACATAACATGGCCGCTTTGAACCTCACATGCTAATGCATATGCTTTTGCTCAAACTAAACCTTGCATGTTCTGCTAAACTATTAATGCCATAGTTACAATAATATAATGGGATTAGAGTAGAAATAAGTGGTATACAGTGCATTCATTTATTATCGTATTCTAACATGTTCTACTTCGACTTTATTATTAGGTCGTATTTGGGCCTGGAGGGTGTCTGAATACTCAATCTTGTCTGAATTCTATGCATGCGTACCGAAAGCCTGAACCTCCTGTGACAGTGACATTGAATGTCCCCCAAGTACTGTCTCACAAGCAATGCACTTGAGAACTTTACCTCTTGACCTGGAGAGGGGAAGAAGATACAAACAAATAAAATACATTGTATTAAAAGTAATATGTATGTTGCTGGGAGGACTAAAACTTGGGAAAGTAAATTGAGGGCGGGATCATAGAACAATTAAACTAAAGAAGATGACTTCATATTAGTATGGTGTGATGACCTCTCCCCATCCCATTAGCCAATCGAATGCAGGGAATACATGAATATTGAAACATTGGGGGGTGGTACATACACTGAAAAAAGTATAACTAAGGTAGGCTTAGTTAGTTAGATTGTCCGACTTGTCACAGGCCTGTCACTGACCCAACGTTGCTGAAAGGAGATCGTAGATGTCACAGAAGCGCAGAAGGCTGGTCGAGCACTCTGACAGAAGAATCTGGAGATTGCTGAATGAGAAGAATCAATCCATCTAGAAGGGAACGAGAGTAGCACCAGAGAGGGGTGTAACGCTGGCGTTGTACTTAGTGGAGGTTACCTGTCCTGCACCTGTTCTGACCTGTTGGCTCCTGATTAGTCGGGAGCCCCTTTCAATTCCAGACCTAGGTCAGGGGTTGGTCCTCGCACCATTCTAGGTAAATATAAATCTGTGTGGTATGTCCTTGTACCGTTTTCCTTCTCCACCCTTCCCAGGTACCAATGTCTAGAGATTTTGCTAAGTCTTTAAAAATATTTGCTTTGATCATTATTTTTATTCTTGAGAAGCAGGTGATTGACATGTATTGGTATTTGACTCACAAAATATTGCATAGATAAAAGATTTTAAACTCTCCTGAGTCTGTGATCATTTTATGAAATAAGGTAAATAAAATGTTGATGCCTATTATGCTAACAACCTGATTCATTGACCTGAGTAAGTTAAAGTGACAAGGAATTGGTAAAATATGATGTACAGGTATTAGTCATTATAAGGTAAAATAATTCCTGATCGGCAGCAAATAGATTAGCGGCTCATCGTGTGTATGTTTATGGGCCCAGGTGAGTATGTTGTATTATGAGTAACCCAAGCTGGTTATCTCGCGCCATCAATACCTTCTCCTTAACTTCCTCAGATTATGATGACTTTCTATTTAATGTCTTATTTTTAGTTTACATTCCCCTTTCCTTATCTGTGCCTTTAGATTCCTACATTCCTTGGTAAACTATGTGTTTTTCTTACTTTGGTTATTCCAAGATTTCACATTCCTTGTTCCCTTTCTTTTTAGAACTACTCTAAGTCTCTGTACCACCTGTCCAATTATATTCTCATACCGCTCAGGGTGTGTTATTGAGATGTCCTTCAGTGTTATATTTTGCTGAAGGTTAGAAAGCGTTTCCATCTGTTATCTAGTTCATCTGTTAGTCTAGTGGTCAGTCGTTTTGGATAATCCATCTGAAGAGGGATCACCTTTTCCCTCAGCATCCTTTTGCCTCTCAGCAAATTTATTGTCAGTGGATAGTGATCACTTTCCTCTTCAGACCGCACTTGAAAGTCCCTTATTTGATCAATGTTCCAGGCAGGCATGTACATATAATCAATTGGGCATAATTGCTGACCAACCTTAAAGGTCTTTTATGCTGGGAAATCCTCCTCCACGCTACAATTTAGACAAAATAGGCCTTTTGAGCCCAGCTATTTCCCCAATTCGTTATCCCATTTAGACCATTTAGTTTTAGGAAAGTTTGCCACCGTTTTATTGTATGATTTCAATATTTCTTTAGACCATATATCCACTTTATTTGGGTTTAATTTATGATTCAGATCCCCCATCAGTATCAAAATATCTTTCTGATAATTTTCAAACAAACAGTCAACATCCTCCTTCATCCGTCCAATTTCAAACCTATACTCCTCTGATAGCCCCCACTGTATATATGCATTAACTATTATCAACTTTTCATTCATGGTGTATGAGTCCCGGAGCTCCAATTTGGATGCTACCAGACATTTTCATCTTACTGATAGTGTTGTCCCCTTACTGGCTATTATGGTGGATATCCCCCCAGCAGGACGTCCTTTCTGACGATTAGTTGCAGACTAATGAACCAGCACATATCCTTCTATTGCGGGGGTTTCATCCCACAGCCATGTTTCTTGCAGACACAAAGTCTCATATGGATCTATTAGCTTTTTAGAGGTTTCTGATTTTGATATTCTACTGAAGCCATTTATATTCCAAGAGAGAATCCCAAGGTTGTGCGATGACCCAGCATCCTCATCTATTTTGTTTAGCCACCACTCTTCTTCCTGGGCTGGTATAGTATGGTTCATGTATCTAACTTCACAGTTTGCATCACTCCGACCCTTTATGGTCCTCAACTCCAGATATTGTGATTTCTATACCATCCTTTCCTTTCAGGCCTTGATCAATTAGTCTTATTTGTCTTTACCCTCGACCTGCATGTTGACTCAGGAATGCTAATACATGGTTACCCGCTATAGGTAGCGCTGAGTCTAGGACTAGCCTTAGTCCTTCCTTCAGCAACTCGTTTTGTGCTTTTATTAATGTAGATTTTACCAAACCTGACTACATCAGTACTTTAGTGACCTCATTTTGGGAGTCATCATTGATGAAAAACTATCTGTGAAGCAGCAGGTAGTGAAGGTGGCAGCCACTTGTTTCACCATTTTGAAATGGTTGAAAAAAATCATCTGGATGCTCCCGGCCCCTACTCAAAAGACCGTAGTCCAGGCACATGTGACCTCTAGAATGGTCTATGGGAACATCCTTGGGGGTAAACAAGGATGTAACACGTAGGCTTCAAAACTCTGCGGCCAGACTGCTCTGTCAGACTCCAAAAACATCTCCCACTTCTAGTGTCTTTGAGAGATCTACATTGGCTTAGGGTCGAAAACCATTTTAAGTTTAAAGCCCTTACATGTATAAAATCAAGGTTGGCTCAGCCCCTAAATACCTGCAAGACCTAGTCCACCCCTACCAACATTCTCATCTAGTACACTCGACCACCCAAGATTAAACTTACAAGAATGGGAGGTCGTTCGTTTGCTTACCTTGGCCCATTCCTGTGGAATTCTCTTCCCATCGCGCTTCGTAATAAAACTTCCTATATTAATTTTCGCAAACTTTTAAAAACCTGATTGTTCAACCAATAATTCATGATCCGGTTTTTACTTTTCTTTGTTTTTTCTTCTTTTCTGCTCCTTCAGGCTTGGTGCTGGGAAACCCTTGTTGGAAAGCTGTGTGCCGTACAAAATTAATTTAACATAACATAACATTTCCCTTTTTATTTTGCATGAAACCTACTTGTCTAAGGTCATTTGTCCCAATTTCTTTTAGGCTGGCACATTTAGAGAAGGTTACCAGTAGCTGGGATTGATTTAAGGGGTGTAGCTTTCACAATCTTTTGCACCCTTCACTATACTGTAATATTTCGAAATACAGCCACAAGCTACTTCCATCCTTTGTTTCCTCATCTGGGTGTATTTCTCTGTTCTTAGTCATGACATCCTTCCCCCATGTTATAAGATTTCTGCTGCTAGCTCCTTGTTCTGCCAGATTATCCCTCTTTCTTTATCTATTTAAACCACCTCCATGCTTCTCGCTACTCCCATCTTTCGTTGATCTTAATCGTAATTTCGTTCCTTCCTTTTCATCCCTCATCCTACTTTCAAACTCTTTCCTGGGTTTTTAGGGAGTGCTTTTTTATATGTGCTTTTTCAGATTTCTTATTCCTACTGACACTGGTGGTGTTCTTTTTATCCAATAATGTTTCCCTCCCCTTTATACTCTTCACTGCCTTCCTTGCTTTCAGATTATGGTGTCTATATCTGGTTAACTCCCCGGTGTTCTTTATAAGCATGGGCCACCCAGAGATGTATACACTCTGTCCCCCTGCTAAATGTGCAGCTGTCGTTCTTGTCACTGTCAAGCCTCCAGACTCCATGTTTACATTTTCACTCCCTACCAGTCTAACCATAAATGGCGTATGCACTTGAATTTGTTTACGTTCACCCACAATGATCTGAAGCTGATCTTTTTGAGATGTTAATACATCATTGTTCATCATGGATACTTCCAGCAGTCCTTGCAGTGTCTTTTGTAAAATCACCACTACATCCAGCATGGTTGATGATGGGGATGCGGAAATCTCTCGGTTGGGGATAGAGTTGTGTACTGAGCTTGAGGTTTCCTCATTTGCTATTTCTGGGTATAGCTCCATGCTCTTAATCTGCTCCCCCTGCTCGATCTCATTACCCCCAGTCCTGTGTTGCAGTGTTCTGTTGTTCCAGCCTTCTCCTTCTGTTGATGGGCATTTCCACTGGCCCCAGGGGTAAACAGTCACAGTGATGAAGATAACCTTGGATCACAAGAAATTATGCTTTGATTTGGTAGTATTTGGTTGCTTAGGTTCTGTAGGCTTAAGTCCAGGCTATCGGACCCAGCATCGATTTGGCCATTGATTTGTTGCCCTGCGTCACCTGCACCAGGGTTCGTCAGTATCTTTCCTTTTAAAATGTTTGCCCACAAAGTCCTTGATGGATTTAGTGACTGACGCTCCTCCCTTGTCATCATGCTGGTGCCTAACATGGAGTATCCTGCTGGCGGTGTGGCACGTTAACTTTTTCGCCTTTTTCCTCAGAATTGCCTCACCCTCATGTAAGAGACCATTACTTGTTGAGTGGGCCTTGTCGTGTCGGATTTTGGCCTCTACCAGGTGCAATCCCCACTGATGTAGTACACTTTTTCTCTTGCAGACATTCCTGAGTGCTTTTAAATACTTTGCTCTGCTTAGTAAAACACATAATAAAACACTTTCACTTACCTCTGCTGTGCCTGTGTGTTATTTTCCCCTCCTATCAACGCCACCACCCGAAATTTCAATTCTCCTGTTCTCTCAGCCTTCTCAGGTAATAATTTTGACCAAATGGTATTTAATACTGTCTTTATAGGCCTTCTGCAGATGTAAGCACAGCTGCATGCCCACTCATTGCGGACCCCCCTCGGAGGGTGGGCGGGGGTGACACAGCTGCCGCCCTGCCCTGCCTCCAAGGATTGTACGTCAAGAAACAGTGGTTCATGTGGCAAAAAGATAATATAGGAATAATGGTAATTATGCTGCGCAATGGCATTCAGAAATGGATCATATGGATGTCAGACAGAGAGGAGACCGAATACAGTTTGATTAACTTTATACAATTTATAACAATTATTCAAATAATTTTCACATATATACTAAAATAGTGCTTTGTGTACCTAGTGTGCATTGGAACCAAAAAACATAAGAGAGCGAACTTGTGACAACAGTGATATATACAATTTGGTTTCCTTCATATGAGAAATGACCAGTTAAAATAGTAGTTATTTCTCCAAACACTGTATACAATGAACAATGCTGGTGTAGTGATTTGTTTCTCTTTTTAGTCGACGGCGTTTCGACCCCTTTTGTGGGTGTGGGGTCTCCTCAGGACCTAATTATGTAGGGACATCTGAAAATTTAAATTGGAGAGTGGCGTCAGCTACCAATCAAGGGGAGCGTGCGTAAGTCTTGTAACGAGAAATGAAGGGCCAAGACGTTACCTGAACGGTAAAGGAACAATATGCGCAGCCAAGTGCAAACAGTGAAGAACACAGGTGTTTGAATAAAGTAATTAGAATACTCACACTGGACCCAGCCGGGTGCCTCCTAGGATGGGGAACATCCTTTACAATGCAACTTTTACCCCGCACTACCATTACAACGCAACCATTACAACGCAAGTCATTAAAACGACTTGCGCTTGAGGGCACTGTAGGATAGGGAATAGCTTAAGTTTCTATCCAACACCTTCCCTACTATCCACGGGGACTGGAGTTGGAATAGAAAATTAAACTATTCCACTATCCAGCGCCCCCCAACGCAAGTCGTTGTAACGACTTGCGTTGTAAAAACTGCATTGTAATGGCATGCGTGGTAAAAGCATGCGTTGTGATGTCATACAACCCCTAGGATTGGCTCTCACAAATGATAAGGGCAAAGCAAAGGCATTTTGATAGATTAACAAATTACATTGATAATTTGCATCCGCCATCCTTGACATTCTCCTCCTGCACCGGCCATTTGTATGGAGTGGTGCAGTGCAGTGTGGCGCGGTGAAAAGCAGGCAGGTGGACACGAGCGCGGAAGGAAACATACGAACGCGCTCGTCGTTATGCGTAACGTCAGGCCACAGCAGAGTAGGGACATTGCGCAATAACAACAATCGACTTCACTGTTATTGTCTTAGCAGATAAGGTCACTTTATTAAGACAGGTAAAACAGTATATCTATTTTCCTTAAGCAAAGACTAGAACAAACATTGTCATATAAAAACCCCCTTTGCATTATGCTTGATACAAGAAAAAAAAAACCATTTCAACATATTAAACCCAATATTTCCAAATCATACTTTCAGCGATACGCCCCATGTAATGCACAAAAAACCCTCATTTCCTTTCCCCTCCTTCGCTTATTGACCTTTTTCTCCTCCTTCCTCCACCCCAGAGGGATGGATAAGCCCGCTCCAGACTAATCAAAACCCCCAAAAACGCCTAACAAGAACTACCTGAAGAAGGAAAAAACTGATACCTGTCTTAATGTGACGTATAAGAGAGTTTTTTTTATTTTTATACACTTGTATGAATAGGGTGGGTGGGTCCACAAAAGTTTGCCACTAAATCCCCTCAGCAATGACCTCCGCCAAAACCCTGCGTACTTAAAACCTACCTATAAGTTCCGCCCCCTTACCTGCCTACACCTATTGCGCTGCGCGGATTGTCGCACCGGGCGAAAAAGCCCAGGGGGACATCGGCTCGCACCAAGATCCCCCTGGGTCCCCATTGACACAGCCTCCAGATATAAGCATATTAGATACACCATAGACATTTTATCTAGATTAAGGCAAGCATAATTCGCTATTAATCTACGGCCCCAGGAGTAGATCATGTTTATTCGATTTAGGTTTATCTGTCTCCCCTTTAGGGGTTTTGATGGAGCATGGAAATTAAAGAGCTGCATTGACACATCATGTCGGAGGTGTAAGTCAGCCAAATAGTCCATTGAACATATAATGTATCTATGGCCTTTCCTACTAGGTGCGTGGAAAAAAATACTTAAAGTCAATATATAATGCAGGAGGTATAAGAACAATATCAGAAGCAGGATTATTTTGCTTTAAAGGTGGTACTGTAAAAGTGGAGGGTAACCTTGTGAAATTCATGAGGCAGGGCATCAAAGTCTGGAAGGAAAATACTTAATTTTTATTTATTTTAATGAGCGTCGATTTTTAATGAATTATTTAACTAAGATTCTGTGATGTGTTTTATGTAAAATAATCATTGTATATAGTTTATGTAAACTTCAAACAATAAAGTATGTCACCATTGCTACTGCCACGACATCACCTCTCCTCTACAACGCAATAAAAGGAATGTATCTCAGTATAGCATTATATAGATTTTTTGAATTTCCTTTTATTTATTTTTTACAAACGTGTTTCTATTACATACATCGCCTTAAAGGGCAAGAACTGACAACACTGGACAGCGCTGGAATTCTACCGAAGACTGACTCCAAAATTATTCGGAGGCCGTAATGGACCGACGTGCATTTAAAGCTGCAGAAAGGCTTATTCTTTTGCAATCGGCTGTAGTTTATCATCCAGAAGAGATAGCTTGTGTTCTGTTGCCCTCTTCTGGCAACTGTTTGTACTGTTGCCTAGCTGTGTTAAACAGAGCATCTTCTTGGAAAGCAATCCCACCTAACACATTTACATTCCGTTCTACGTAATTCGTCAATTTTGGGAAATTAAGCAATTAAAAACCTCTGTCTTCTATTGGCCTTCCATGTGCTTTAGCATGTTTAGCACCGACATTTTAGGACCATGTGGGTATAGATGCTCAGATGAGCATCATTCTGTTTTAAATGCCAGTTGAGCCTATCTCATGATGACATCTGCCAGTTCTGTCTTTGTAGTCTACATCACTTTCGTTTCTGGGCCTTGCCATTTCTTTTTTTCCGATTGTGAGGTAATTAAGAAAAGTTCGATTTGGCCTCCTTGCTGGTTTACAACAATGTTTGTTAGTAAATGTTGTTTGTCTTGGGCGTCAGCTTATAAATTATCATGTTTTGAGATGTAGTCGCCATCTTCAAAGGCCTCTGCACCCCAGTATAAGCAGTTTGGTTCATGAGTAAATAGGAGTGGACATGGACGTCATTTAAGGTTTGTCAAGGGTCGCAGCTGCGACCCGTGGCTAACCCTTAATGCCCTTGCTTCAGAGGTGGCAAAATCAGTACCTAAAGCAGAAAGTAAACAGTGGTGGAATAAGCACTGTGCTTTTGTGCTGAAACTGAGATCCAGTTCCATAAAATATGCTAATTCTACAGAGTAATGAATGTGTACTATTTTCAATAAACCACAGGGGGAAACAATCACACACTGTTAAACAATTAAAAAAAATCATGATTGAGAATACAAATAACATTATCTGAAAAATAAAAAATCCAGCTTTGTAGGTCGCAAGGGTGACAGTGCATTTCACACAGGTTCGGTCTGAGCACTGGGCGTTTCGGTGAGCTGGCAGTGTCGAGGCCAGTTTCACAGCTGTGGCAGCCAGCCTTGTTGCTGGGGATCTTCCGCCATTTCTAAATAAAAAATGCAAAACAAATGGCTGTAAAGAGTACTTTAAAACCATTCGTTTTGTGCATTGTTTATTTAGCAAATACCCGGTAGCCAGTCCGGCCCTGCTTTCTCATGATCATAAATCAAAATGTTCTAACACTGAAAAGCAGTGAAAGGGCGAGATTTTGATCGATACCTTATATCTATTGATCCAAACCTCGATCTGGTCGACTGAACCTTTGTTGCCTGTCTTGGAAGAAAACAGTACACCTATCTGCAAGTTAGTTCACCCAATAAAGGACTCTACTCTCAAAGATCACGGACAACTTCTAGGTTTCAAAAGTTTATTGTAAAGATATAATGAGCTGCAAATACAAGCATCTCAGAATGAGATTCACGAGATACACAGGTCCAATTACATACATGTGCTCTCGAAAAGCCCTCAGACGAGCAACAGAAATCACTAACACAAGTTCTAAAAATAATAAAGCTATCAGCATAGATGCATATCTCTCCTTCATTTAGGTTGGAGGAAAACAAACACAGGTTAGGCGTCCCTACCCTGTTCTAGATGGTATCCCTACTTAACCAAATCCCAACCTAACAAAGGTGTCAGCAGTGAATGACCCCAAGGGAAGTCACCCACTCTAAGTCTCTTGGTGAAAACCTAAAGTTCTCCAGTCATGACCCCTCACTGCCTATCCATCCGCTCTCTAAAGGGTCCTCAGGTCTCTGCTCTAACTCCACCCAGGGGTGCTGTCCCTAATACAAAACAGTCAACAACATTTGAGACGCCCCTTGCGAAACGCCTCTCACGTGGTGCAACTTCAGGCTTTTTCCATGATGCTTTGTATTGGGCCTCAGACGTTAGAGTTGACCTTGCTTCTCAGACTCTTCTCCGGCCCGCTGATACCCCTTAAACATTCCAAAACCCTCCTCCATGTCTGGGCCGTCTACTGAACAGACCTCTATTCATTCATTTATAATTGGATCCCCCCTTTCCTGTTGCAGACAGATATCTGCCGCCAAGAACCCAACTCTCATAGACTTCTAAAAAGGCTTGCAACATTTCTCAGCCCAGACATGTACGTGTAAATCAATGCTAAAACATTTCAGGCCTATAATATTTCTCATTATGATTATAGCATTCAACTTCTTCATTTAATTAAAACATGTTAATACTCTTATTCTATTATTTAGAAAACATTACTATAAATCATGGCCCATTAATGCAATGACCAAAAACGTTAAAACAATCTGTGTCGTGAAAAGAAACACCTTCCCTTTTAGCTCCAGCTCTGGCCCTGAGGCCTACCACGTTCTGCGTTTTACCACAGACCATCTTACATGTTAACAGCTACACGACATAGATTCAAAATAATCACGTCTAATAAAATCATATAATGTCACACATTTCTGTATTAGTTCCACTTCTACTTAAATCTCTACAGTAGCTATACCTTCAGAATATATTTGCAGATACTATTAGCACTCATGGCATTTCTCTTCATGATTTGTGCTTACTTCAGGTAAGTGTGATGTACTCATACAATTAAATCAGTTTGCGCTCTCTCAGTTCCCCCCTTTGATGACCTCTCGGGGTCATCACTAACATTTAAACTGCCGTTATTGCTGGCATTCTCTGCGCTTCCAGAGCTCTCAGACTCCTGTACTGATTATCTTGAATGGCAGCCAATCTCTGCAACTGTTCTCTTTGGGCCCTTTCTGACCTTCTTGCTCTGTACCATTTGAATACCCTCACCAATCCCCACAATATTATCACACAGATCAATATTATGATGATAGGCTTTAGGATATACCAAATAAAGCTTTTGCCTAAGGTGGAAAACCACCCTCCAACCGTACTCATTCCGTGGCCCACCTTTTCCCAGACATTTTCTCTACTCAAGTCTTCGATCTCCTTGTGTATATTAGTTATGTTCTTAATAACCTTCTCAAGGGGCTTCGAAAGGTCTGGAATGTAAGTGCAACATTCCTGGACCTTCAAAGCCTTACAGACTCCGCCCTCTTTTGCTAATAAGACATCTAATGCAAGCCGATTTTGAAGAACCATAGCCCTTATCGATTGCATCTCTCCTTCTACCAGCATTAAGGACTGAGCAGTGCTGGCAGACAACCTGTCGACAACTGTTGCCAGTCGTCTAATTTTAACATCATTAAGGATTATTCCCAAGAGAGGGAACATAGCTCCAAAGACATCTCCAACCATTTCGGCATCACCTACATCTCTCCTTCCCCTCGATGATGTCTGACCCTCAATGATCACTAAGTCTTGTGCATGATATATTTTGGGGAAGACAATTGCCAAGTAACATGATCCATACCAGTTATCAGGTAGTCTCACATAAGCATTTCTTCCACATACAAAATACACATTTGGAATCACTTGCATTCCCTTCAGGAAATCCTTAGTGTAGTACTCTAAATTAAAAGCATGCTCACAATCAACTTCACCCACGTATACATTTTCATAATACGTTTTGGCTCGGTGAAGACATAACTTTCCTCTCTGCGCTTTATCTAAAGCTATTGGACCACTACTACCTTTTCTCTTGTGTGACTTCTCTTCCTCGGTCCAATCTATTTTCCCTTGTCCTGATTTTTTCAAAATCTTTTGTCTCCTGTAACGATCATCCACCTGCCCTATGAACTTTTTCTCGACTTCTGACACCTTACATGTCAGGTTATTTCTACGGGCATGTGAAGTATCCAAGGTAATCCAAGGAATGAAGAACTTGGCCAATCTGTCTTCACTCTTCCAGTAATCCCATTTGTTCATCTGCTTATAATTTGGGACTTCCGGCAACACAGAATCATAATTGGAGAAATAGTATTCAAAACTATCTCTCTCATAAAATATACTAAGCAATAAGCTACATGTAATGCCATATGTCAAAGGGAGGTGATGATAGCGAATTCCTTCATCTACAGACGCAGGCAACTGCATGCAGACGTAGCAATCCTTAACCTCCATGGCATCCACGTATTCATATAAAAGTTTAGCATAAGCATTTGACCTAAAGTCTCCTTGGGACTCGTCTACATGTAACCTGCGGGCTTCTGCAGCCAATAACGCTTTCTCTTGAGTGTTTTCCCTTTTCTCACCAGCAACGATAGGTGTAAGCGTTACTACAGAACTCACATCAGTTACCTTCACCTCTTCCTCATGTCCCTTTACATAAGAAATTGTTACCACTAAAGCTATTAATATTATCACTCCTACTATTAGTGTACCTATTATACATTTAGCTCTGCGGTTCGGGGTGCCGGCCTCCATTTCGTCAGATATTTTAGCTCACTCTTTATTTTTGCAAAAAGTTCTTTTCCTCTCGTTCCTTTACAGTCTCTTTTAAATCCTTTTTGTCTTTAGAATCCACACAGCTGGAGGCTGACAGCCTTTTTCGCAAAAGTCCTTTCACAGTTCAAAAAGACAACCCTAGCCCTTCTCCATCCACTCAAGGGGTTCCCTAAAATTCTCTGCTTCCTGGGCGCTAGGTAATCTTCTTTTTCTGCTTGCTTTATTTACAAAATCCTTTAACAGTCAACTATCAGATTTGTGGTTGCAGCTTCAATAGCATAGTTCAATATTTCCATGCGAAGAGTATGCTCTTCATGTGCTGTTATCGTTGTACCAAAGTCGGGGAATTGCAATTCTGTAAGAAACATATGTTTTAACTTGCTGAGGCGGGGAGGTCTGGGGAGCACGAATGTTAGTGACCCTTCTTGTTCGACACCGGGTACCAACAGTCGTATTTCCACGGTGATAATGGGCTCAGAACTGGACACCACCACCGCTCGGATCCTCCCTGTCTCCGGTTTCACAGACATTTGTCGCCAGATATGTCCACTCAGGTGTGGAGTATCTTCTGTTAGGCACACGCACTCTTCTTGACCTCCTTCGGTCCGGTGCCTCAGCGCCCTGAGCACCTTCTTCTGGGTCTGAGTCTTCTGATATCGGAGGAAGGGTTGCTTCTGGAGTTGACCTCAGGCTAGAGCTCCTTCTTTGCGGCCAATTAGCTTCTCCACGTGCCCTTCTACTCCTTCTCCTTCTGGTCTGTTCTCGCTCTCTTTCAGACCTGTCAGGGTCAGACTCGTACTCCCAGCTACTTTCTCCTTCTGTAGCGTCTTCAGTTTCGCTGTTGTACTGACCGTCCTCAGCTTGGTCAGACTCGTTCCCTGCTTCCGCGGGCACCTCTACAGCTTGGCTAGCCCCCTCTATGGCTTCTTGGTCCTCAGCTGGACGTCCATCCGAGAGAGGAGCTGTTTCCAGAGGTGCTGGAACCCTTTTCGTATGTGACGCGTGGATCCAATTGGGCAGGCCTCCCACCTTTACAGCTGTACTTGTGATCAGGATGACCTGGTAGGGCCCACGCCAACGAATATCCAAACAGCTTCTTCTCACATGTTTCTTCACCAGGACCCAGTCCCCAGGATACAGGTCATGGCAAGGGCCCTGGCACGCTGGAACCTCTGCAGCCTGCACCTGAAGGGACACAGAACGCATGGCGTCAGACAGCCCCTTACAATAGTCCAGGACCATATCATCTGTGATATTTAACAGTGCAGTAGCTGGAATAGATGGCAGCCTCATTGCTCTCCCCATTAACACCTCATGTGGTGACAACCCTGTTCTTCTGTCTGGGGTACTACGAAGGCTCATGAGGACTAATGGCAGGGCATCAGGCCAACTCAGGGTCGTTGAGGAGCAAACTTTCGCTATTCTGGACTTGATCGTGCCATTAATTTGTTCCACAATTCCTGAGGCTTCTGGTCGGTAACTGCAATGTAGCTTTTGATCAATATTTAGTGCAACACAAATCATCTTCACAAGCTCGCTGTTAAAATGTGTTCCCCTATCTGATTCCAAAAAGGCCGGCACCCCGAAACGAGGGATAAGTTCTCTAAGCAGTAACTTAGCCACTGTGAGGGTGTCGCACCTACGTGTAGGGTATGCCTCAACCCATCTGGAGAACACACAAACAACCACCAGGACATAGCGGAGGCGGTTGCATCTTGGCATTTCAATGAAATCTATCTGCATTCTGTTGAATGGACCTCCAGACCTTCCTATGTGACTTAGTGCAACTGGTGTTCTTTTTCCTACGTTCAGCTGCTGGCAGGTCACACAACGCTGGCACACTGCTTCTGCTGCTATTCTAAACTTAGGATTGTACCAAGTCTGTCTAAACACTCTCAGCATAGCATCTCTCCCTAAGTGTACGGGACCATGTATGAGCCTAGCCATTGGACTCACCATCTCATTGGGCAACACTGCTCTGCCGTCTGCTGAGACCCAAAAATGAGTCTCACCCATTACACATCCTGCCTTTTCCCATGTTTCTTTTTCAGAATCAGGAGCATTTTCTTGCATGATTGACAGTTCATCCCAAGTATCAACAGTTTCCAGTATCATGGCTAATTCAGTTCTTACATTTATTCCACCCACATCCACCTCTGTGAAAGAGTAACCTTGTTCCGCGCAATACCGCGCAACTTCATCAGCATATCTATTGCCTTTCGAAACAAAGTCCTCATTTCTGGTATGTGCGATGCACTTTACAACTGCGATACTTGCTGGACATTGCAATGCTTCTAACAACAGGCGCACAAACTCTCCATTGCGAATGGGAGAGCCTGAAGAAGTCATGAACCCTCTTTGAGACCATAACTGCCCGTAATCATGAACTACCCCATACCCATACTGGCTGTCGGTGTAGATGGTGACTCGAATTTGATTGCCTGCTAAGCAAGCACGTGTCAGGGCAATAATCTCGGCTACCTGAGCGGAGTGTACTCCTTCCAGGCACCCAGCTTCCACAACTCCTTCAATTGTACAAACAGCATAAGCTGCTCTCAATTGCCCAACTCCGTCTCTTACACATGAGCCATCGACAAAGAAAACTTCGTCTGGGTCGGTCAGTGGCTCATCTACGATGTCGGGTCTGGGTTTGGTGCATAGTTCAGTCACATCGAGACAGTCATGGTCTGTATATTCATCATCATCATCAATATCATTTGGAAGTGGCATTAAGGTAGCAGGGTTCAAAACAGAGCATCTCTTGAGGGTCACGTTCTCTGCAGCAAGAATAACTTGCTCATAGCGCGTGAGCCTGCTATTGGTCAGATGCTGTGTTTTGGTCCTGGTCATCAACAGTTCAACAGAATGTGGCACGCACACCTCTAACGGGTGCCCCATGACAATATTTTCACATCTCTCAATGCTGACACCCGTTGCAGCAACGGATTTGAGACATCCGGGCAACGCTGCGGCTACTGGGTCTAAAGTAGCCGAGAAATAAGCAACTGGTCTACGGGCATTCCCATGGATTTGGACCAACACAGACAACGCACAACCTTCTCTCTCACAACAGTAAAGAAAAAATTGTTTATTGTAATCAGGCATTCCCAATGCCGGAGCACGACACAGGTCCTCTCGCAGCTGTAAGAATGCCATCAAACAGTCTTTGTCCCATGGTACCGGATCACTCACCTCCTTGTGCGTCAGTTTTTGCAAGGGCTTTGCTTTCAGTGAAAAGTTCACGATCCACTGTCGGCAATAACCCACCATCCCTAGGAACATCCTGACCTCTCTCTGTGTCTGAGGCGCATTCATTTTCATGATCGCCTCTATCCTGTCTGGTGACACTTTTCGTTTGCCTTTCTCAATTCTGTGTCCCAAGTACTGTACTTCTGTCAGGCAGTACTGCAATTTTCCCGGGGACACCTTGTGCCCATTGGCAGCTAGGTGATTTAACAAAGCAATGGAGTCTTCCCTGCAAGCCTCTTCTGTTTCTGACGCCACAAGGAGGTCGTCTATGTACTGGACCAGAACTGACTTCTGGGGCAGCACTAGACTTTCAAGATTTTTCTTCAAAAGCTGGTTAAAGATCGATGGACTCTCTGTATACCCCTGAGGGATACGACACCATGTTAGGACGCGATTTTCCAGCTTAAATGCGAAAAGAAAATGGCTATCTTCGTCCAAAGGGATCGAAAAGAAAGCCTGACAAAGATCGATCACAGTGAACCACTCAGCTTGGAATGGAATTTGAAACAGTATCACTGATGGATTCGGTACCACTGGACAACATGAAACGACTATGTTATTAATCTTTCGAAGGTCCTGAACTATCCGAAATTTCCCATTTGGTTTCTGCAGACCCATAATCGGGGAGTTACATGGACTACCCACGATTTCTTTCAGTATTCCCTGTTTAATCATGGACTCAATCACGGGTTTTATGCCTGCAATCGTTTCTGGAGTCAATTTATACTGGGGTGTTCTTGGGAACTCAGCATGCGGTTTCACTACAATTTTCACTGGGTCTACCCCTTTGACCAATCCAATCTCTTCCCCTGTGAAATCCCATACTTCTGATGCCACTGTCTCTCTCAAGTCCCAGGGAAGCTCGTCTACTGTCAAAGTAGGGTACAGCTCCACACATATTCTTGAGTTTGCAACTTTGAAATCTGCATCATCATCATTAGTCAATACCTCCACTCCCTGAGGTGTACAATATATAGTACAATTCAATTTGCATAACAGGTCTCTTCCTAGCAGACACACAGGGCTTGAATCGCAAACCACAAACTGGTGCTCATCACTGTACTTCCCTATTTTCACCTGTACCGGTTCTGTTAATTGGCTAGTTATCCTCCTGTTTGCGACCCCTACCACCTGTATGGTCTCTCCAGACATGGGCAGGTCTGGAACTGCAGCTGATCTGATCGTGGACCTAGTGGCTCCTGTGTCCACCAGAAATGTTGTAGGGCACCCTGCTACTTCTGCTTCAACATAGGGTCCCCTCTGATCTACCTCTAAGGCTGCCCCTAGGGTGCAGTCTTCTCTCTCCACTCTCTGTCCGGTTAATGGGTCCACATAATAGCACTCTTCACCTTCCACAAACAGGGGCATTTGTCTATAGGTCTTACCCATGCTCCCTACTCGAGGAGGTTGCGGGAACTGGGCTCGGGGAGGAGCCCCCCCCCCTTTGAGCACCTTTCCTTGGTATGTCGTTACCCCTCTTGTAGGTGCGCTCTGAACCTCTTCCTCCTCTATTTCTTGTTCTCCTATCTCTACATTGTAAGGGCACTCGCGTTTCCAATGCCCCAGCTCGTTACACTGGTGGCACCTAGTCGTTTTCTTCAAGGTAGCTATGTCTATTCTGGGTCTAAAGGTAGAACTCTCCTCATTACCCTTGTTCTGACTGTACTGCTTCTTTCCTCCTGTACCTGTCCCTTGCTGCTGTTGCTGTGGTCCCCCCTTCCCGGCTGCCTGCATCTGTACCACCATCAACTTTTCTTTTAGTTTCTTAGCCTTGGAATCTATCTCATCACAGCAGTACCTGGCATATCTCAGTATTTCGTCTAGGGGTTTACTTTGCCAACAGATCGAGTGTTGCTGAATCATTAAACTAATATCCGGTCTCAGTCCCAGGACGAACTTGGACACAAATTGCCCTATGTCTTTTGGATCCATTACATCCAAGCCGCTATACTGTTTAAACGCCTTCAGCAATCTCTCGTAATATTCATGAACTGTCTCTTTGGGTTCCTGTCTTGTTCGGTCTATTCTGACCCAATCTATGTCTTGCATTGGCACCTTCTCTTTCAGCCAAGTCATCACTCTCTCGAATTTTGCCATCACAATCTCGGACGGCCCATTAGTCTTGGCATCTCTCTCTGGCTCTATTGTGGGCCACTCAGCGCTAACCTTGCATGCTGTCCATAGATCGCCTGGTACTACAATGTCAAACAGCGTGTTCAGATCTATCCAAAGGACTTTTGAGATTTTTACAAATCTCTCGACTTGCTTGTACCACTCCACAGGGTTCTCTCGTAATTTGGGGAAAGAGGTGGTAAAAGCAGCTAAATCTCCCCTACTCCAAGGGACATGTACATAGTTCCCATTTGCAACTTCCCGTAAAGGGTAAGCTTCTATTCCCTGCTGTCCTGGTGTCATACCAATCATGCTTCTCCTGCCGGTCCCTTTCTTGGACCACCTCTCTTCCCACTTATCTAGTGCCCTCCATGTCCTTATTCCAGTAATCAGTTCCCTTATGTGTGTTTTCAGCCCAATCGTTCTCCTCTCATCTAGGTCCCGATCTGAGTAATGTAGCCTGTGGTTACCCTGTAATGCTTTGGTTCTTGACAAGTCCACCATATATTTGCCTGCTAGTTCGACTAACTTCTCATGGACTGCTCTCGCCTTTCGAGTGATGTCCTTTGCCATATACAGTATTTCATCCTGTTCATACATTTCCATTCTTTCTAAAGGCAGGGTACCATCTACCATGTCATCCAGATCTGACCTTAAGCTGGAGACATCAAGTCTCTTGGCTTTTATCTCAGCTCGCAATATGTCCTTTGAAGGGGGCTCACTGGTCTCCCTACCATCCCAACTTCGAGCTCTGCGTTTGGGCTCAGGAGAGTTAATGGGTGGCCTCCCTTGCTCCCATCTCTCCAGGTCCCATGCTCGGCCATCCGATCTTGGAAGGTGATGGAACACGGGCCTGTTATCCCTACTCTCTCTCTGCCCACTCTCGTCTTCTTCTCTCCTCTCACCGCACATCTCTCTATTATTTTCCCTCTGGTCGCTACACTCCCTTTGCCTCGTATCGCTCAGTATCCGATACGATCCTTCCTGGTTCCCCATATTCCCTGGGCTGCGCTCATTTCTGTCATCACAGGGACTATGGTGCGACCTCTCACAACTCCCATTCTGTTCTCTGGTGCCAGGCACACAGTGTGGACACTTAAAGCTGTTCCTGTACTCTTGCGCTCTCTTCTCCCCTTCACTGAGTATTGGGCACGCCACCCCTCTACTCCCGGGGCCCCCGTTTTCCAGGTCTGTTCTACCTCCATTCCGGGCCCAATGGGTGACTCCCCTACTCCCTCTACAGTCCCACTCCGGGCTACTCTCTCCAGCCCCGCAGTGAGTCCGTGCTCGGCTGTCCTGACTTTCCCTTTCTGCTTCTGCAGCATTGATGCACTTTTGAGCCTTCACTGCCTCGTCCCACTGCTTCATGTACTCATTTAGCTCTTGAAAGGATTTTCGTCCAGATCCCCTCAGATCCATTGGCCATCTGGGGCCCCCAGGATCTCCTCCTGGGTCCCCTGCTGTGTGCATCGGGGTACTCCACTCTCTGGGTATCGGCATCTGACTTGGGGAATTAGTGGTATCGTTCCTTCTTGCCTGCTCTGCTCTTTCCCTGTCTTTCCGTTTCCGTTCTTCCCCTTTTGCTCTCTCTTGGTCATATATCGATATTATAGGACCTATGGTAACAGGTACCTGTAGTGCATCTGGTAATGGGTAGGATGTGGCGCTTTCCGTTTCCGGCGCTCTTTGTACCACAAACCTACCGACTACCTGTTGCACCTGACTAGGCTGGAGCAACTCTTTCTTTGGCTCAGGATCCCACTCTGAACTGGGAAGCGGTCTATGCTCTCCTGCATTGCCCCCCTTTGCTCCTTCAGTATTCTCGACCTCTCCCCCTGCTCTATTATACGGGGGTGGCCTGTCTGTCAGTAATCTGTTTATCAAGCTATCCTCTGTTTCACTCTCATCATCTTCTTCTAGGGGACTTTTATTTACTGGCGCCTCTAACACTGGGTACAGTTTATTTATTTCCAAATTATGCACTCTCCATCTTTTAGCATCCGCATCCCACCTGGCATCCTGTACTGCCCTTACCGAGCGTTTCACCCTTTCTTGTCGTCTGTTCATATTCCTTTCATGCGCTGCCCTAAGCCATGCATCAAGGGCTTCAAACTGGGTTGGTCTAGGCAAGGGTCTCTTTGAGGTCATGACTGATTTCAATCGATGTAACACCTCTAATCTGAACGTCCCGTACTTCGGGAACGTCAGTTCCTCATTTCCTTCAGTAATCTTACTCCACTCTGATATCCAAAGGATCGTATGCAACCCAACATTTACTGCCATATAACGAGCTGGCGTACCCTCCGGCGGGGCTTCTTCCCCTTCATACGATCCTCGCTTCTCTTTCTTAAACAGCGCTTTCAACCATTTAAAACACTTCATAATTATGCGCACAAAATCCAGCCTCGCTACTCTGTTTACTTCCTGATGACAATCCACCAATCCTGTCGCAGCTTTGCTAGCTTGGCCTATCACAGCGCGGTCTTTCTCCTATCGGCCAATCACGTCGCGACCCTGTCTGACGTGTTCGCTAGCTGGCCTATCACAGCGCGGTCTTTCGCCGGTCAGCCAATCACTGCGCGACACCACCTGACGTCACTTTTCTCCGCTTCGCAGCAGCACCCCTCCTTTCTCAACTCGTCTCCTGGTTATGCATGCGTCCCATTCATACACTGAAAAATGACTACTTCCGACCAAGCGGTCACTTCTCTCGACTGTACGTCCACAGTCTATCTGTAATTGTCAACACAACTGACGAGATGTCTATCGTCTCTCTGATAGGTTGCTTACACACACAGTAACTTCCGACCAGCGTCCGTTACTCACGCACTCACTCTTACGTTCCCCCTATCTCGGTTTTTTTTTGGGTGATCAATGGTACCTCATGACCCCCTTCACACTAGTTGACAATTACTCTGGGTGTCCGATACACCCGAACCACTTAAGCTCTCCTTGAACTTAAGATTTCCATCGGTTGCGCGCGCTCACAACCTGTTCCACAGTCACTCTACAGACATTCAACTCCGCCAGACATTACAACATAGATACAATACAAAAACACCGCAATCTAACACGCATAACCCTTTATACTCACTCTCGACCGATACTGCTGCTTTTTCTGTCTCACGTCATCCGGATCTTCATCTGCGGGCTGTTCTTCCGATCATCAATTTCTAGGGGCCTTGGGGTAAGCTAACCTGGCCTAGGTCACCGTCCTCAAGAAGGCAACCATCCTCTATAGCTACCAACTGAAAGGGCGAGATTTTGATCGATACCTTATATCTATTGATCCAAACCTCGATCTGGTCGACTGAACCTTTGTTGCCTGTCTTGGAAGAAAACAGTACACCTATCTGCAAGTTAGTTCACCCAATAAAGGACTCTACTCTCAAAGATCACGGACAACTTCTAGGTTTCAAAAGTTTATTGTAAAGATATAATGAGCTGCAAATACAAGCATCTCAGAATGAGATTCACGAGATACACAGGTCCAATTACATACATGTGCTCTCGAAAAGCCCTCAGACGAGCAACAGAAATCACTAACACAAGTTCTAAAAATAATAAAGCTATCAGCATAGATGCATATCTCTCCTTCATTTAGGTTGGAGGAAAACAAACACAGGTTAGGCGTCCCTACCCTGTTCTAGATGGTATCCCTACTTAACCAAATCCCAACCTAACAAAGGTGTCAGCAGTGAATGACCCCAAGGGAAGTCACCCACTCTAAGTCTCTTGGTGAAAACCTAAAGTTCTCCAGTCATGACCCCTCACTGCCTATCCATCCGCTCTCTAAAGGGTCCTCAGGTCTCTGCTCTAACTCCACCCAGGGGTGCTGTCCCTAATACAAAACAGTCAACAACATTTGAGACGCCCCTTGCGAAACGCCTCTCACGTGGTGCAACTTCAGGCTTTTTCCATGATGCTTTGTATTGGGCCTCAGACGTTAGAGTTGACCTTGCTTCTCAGACTCTTCTCCGGCCCGCTGATACCCCTTAAACATTCCAAAACCCTCCTCCATGTCTGGGCCGTCTACTGAACAGACCTCTATTCATTCATTTATAATTGGATCCCCCCTTTCCTGTTGCAGACAGATATCTGCCGCCAAGAACCCAACTCTCATAGACTTCTAAAAAGGCTTGCAACATTTCTCAGCCCAGACATGTACGTGTAAATCAATGCTAAAACATTTCAGGCCTATAATATTTCTCATTATGATTATAGCATTCAACTTCTTCATTTAATTAAAACATGTTAATACTCTTATTCTATTATTTAGAAAACATTACTATAAATCATGGCCCATTAATGCAATGACCAAAAACGTTAAAACAATCTGTGTCGTGAAAAGAAACACCTTCCCTTTTAGCTCCAGCTCTGGCCCTGAGGCCTACCACGTTCTGCGTTTTACCACAGACCATCTTACATGTTAACAGCTACACGACATAGATTCAAAATAATCACGTCTAATAAAATCATATAATGTCACACATTTCTGTATTAGTTCCACTTCTACTTAAATCTCTACAGTAGCTATACCTTCAGAATATATTTGCAGATACTATTAGCACTCATGGCATTTCTCTTCATGATTTGTGCTTACTTCAGGTAAGTGTGATGTACTCATACAATTAAATCAGTTTGCGCTCTCTCAGCAGCACAGTACGCTACTAACATAGAGCGTTTAAAAAACATGGCCATTTGTTTTAGAAATATTTGTGGTCCCTGTCGTCATTATATCCCTCTTATCGAGCAACAAGAAAAGCATAACGTTTCTCAACATTCTGATTAAAATACAGGTGGTATCAAAAATGGCCTTTATTTGTATTAGTAAATATTGTGTTAGGATAATAACTGAACACTATTGTCACAACTCCCTTCAGAGGGCCACGGGGCAATCAGGGGTTACTGGGCCCAAAAATGCTTGTTAACCTACTATGGATCCTGAGCAACTGGGCGAAGTACCCCCTTCAGCACTTGACTCCAAGTAGTAGCTGGGTCGAACAGTTTCCAAGGGTCCTAGGGGGGAGGTAGACAGAAGGAGGTGAGCATAGGCTCACAGATCAAAATATGCGCAACAGCAGCAATAAATGATTGTCTAGTCAAATACTTGCTTTTGTGATAAAAGAAGTATTTATCTACGGCTACAAAATGGAATATGACATTCATAAATAGTACACACAGTCTCCTGAGGTCAGAGTTCTAGTGTTTCAAAGGCAGATCCCTGAGTCCCACTCCTTTCAAGCTAGCAATAATGGCTATTACCTACTCCCTGTAGGTATCATTCAGGTTAAGCCCTACTAGTAGTCCGAATCTCAGGAATCCAACTCCTACTCTGTAGTAAAGTCAAAAGTGTTCAAGCGCTGAAACACTATCTGATAAGCAAGTTTCTCCTGGGCCAACTAGCCCAAAATCATTCTTACCCACACCAGCAGGATTGGGGCAACAGGAGTCTCGGAACGTTCCCCCGCCACGTGGGCCCTTGAGCTGCAGCGGCGATCTCCAGTAAATCTTTCACACGAAGTCCAGGCTGGCTGCTATCAGCTGTCATTCAGTTCCTCACATCAGGTATTGCTGCAGCAACAGCTGGGGGGTTGTCAATGATCCTGCCAAGCTGGGTATTGTAGTGTAGAGGGACTTGAAGATCCAGAACTGATCCCTAGTCACGGCTTCAGCTCACTAGGGTCACAAACTCCCGTCCGATGGTGATCTAGACCAGGTCTTACTTCTTGCTTCGTCCCGGTGGCCCCCTCTGGCATACATGGTCACCATCCCACCGCTGCGTATGGGCTCTGGCTGATAGACAAAGCGACTCTCTTCGGACAGCCCCATCTGGCATATAGGGTCACTGACTTATCAACATACACAGACTACAACCCGCTTGGCACAGCAGTACTCTTCCCGGCCTTCCCACCTTGAATGCAGGGCTGACGGCTTATCACTGCACACCAGCTATGGTTCGCTTGCCAAAGTAATACTCTTAATGGTGGTCCCACCTGGCATACAGGGTCGCTGACTTAACCAGCACATGGGTGATGACTCATTAGGTGTAGCAACAATCACAGCTCACCTCATACTTCCCTCTTCTAGCATACGATGGTCACCAACTTCCCCTGCTCATGGGCAATAAAACTGTAGTGTATTTCCTATTTCCCTTATAGGTTCTGCCCATTGGAATAACATACACGATAGGCTTGGCATAGGATTGAGGTCAGTATGCCCCTATTATGTATATTAAACTTAATTACTGTGTACCAGCTAGCTCAGAGGCCACTAGAAACTTCTTGAAGACAAGAAGGGAATAGCTTCAGGCAACCACATGACATAAAACCCTGATGCCTCAGGTTCGTGGAAACAATATACTACTTTTCAATCAGTCACTCATCTCAGAGAAGTACATAGAAGAAACAGTCGGGTGTGTTTACAATAAAATTTATTGCACAGTTGTTATTCTAGTACTGGTTATATGTGCTGCGACAACTGTTGGACAGTAGCAGAGAATTATGGCCAGCAGTGCAGTTAAATAAAAAGGCATTGTATAGTTATACCATTTTGCAATAGTAATGTACACATACATGAAATACAGAATGCATTAAGATAAAGCCTATACCCCTATGATGCCTAACTAGATGTACCTAAGTGTACCTAGCATGTGTGTAGGTCTTAAAGAGCCAAGAATACCCCTAGGATTTAGTCTAACCCCATTACCTTAGTGGGACTTCATCCTGATCTCGAGCTGGACACCCACAGATGGGTGATGGACCTCTGCCAGCTGGAGCTGTGGCATGACGCAGGTTGCAGTGCCTCCGGCATGGAAGTCTCGGTCTCCTCTGGTTTGCTTGGGCAAAGGGAGGTATATTTATACCGGAAAGGTGCCTTGGATTGACTCAAAGTTGGTCAGAGGAAGATGAGTTCTTGGAGAAAGGGTCTGTTTCCAAGAATGTGTGTTCTTGGAGAAAGGGCCTGTTTCCAAGGATTTGTTGTGATGTAGGTTAGTCAATGTTGGACATGGAGATTACGTATTTAGGATGGACCGTCTTCTGTGCCCAGAGCACACTTATCAGATAAGGGACAGCCTCTCTGTTGCTTGTTATTGTGAAGGGAGGGCTAATCTAGGTCAAAGGGCATGCCTGTGTGAAAGGGCCTGCCTGTCTCTGTGACACGAAGGATTTGTGCCTCTGAGACAGAGTACCTATGTTAGGGCCTCAATTTCGTTTATAACAAAACAGCCAACTCCACACACTTTGCTACAGGAATCCACTCATCAGGATTCCCCTCTGGACCTCACTCTTCCCGTCCTCACAAGACACGCTGGTCTTGAAAACAGGCAGGAGATGGTGCTCCAGTCTTCAGGGTAGGTGGTCTTGGATTCTCTGGGAGATGTCCGCTCATGTAGTTGGGAGAATTGCAGCCTTGGCCTTCAGTCCTGGTCACAGGCAGAAGTCTAGCAGAGCCCGACTGACTGCTTGACAGTTGCCCATATTGAAATATTAGGCTCCCTCTTCTTATAGTCCATTTCTAGACTACAAATGTGATTTAGAGTCTGAATATTTGAAGTTAACTTTAGGGCTCTGCTTCCTTTTGAAGTGCCCACTTCTCTGTTCTCACATCCTTCTGAAAGCAGTCTGTCACAGCAGGAGTAACTCCAAATGTGATCGTTTCGCAACACAGACCACAGGAGTGACTTGAGGGTCGCACCTTGATGTCAGAAACAGTGATATATGTATCAAAAGGTTACCCCAGGGCCTCAGCCCTCCTCTTTATGATTCTTGTATCAGCCCCATCTCCTTCCTGAGATGTGCCAGACCCCTTCCTTGTGACCTCTCTCGGAATCAAAGGGCACCCTTAGAAGTGTACTGGAGAGCCTGGCAGGTATCAGAGGCATGTTCACTTCTATTGATTACTACACAACATGCTGCCACTACAGTGCTTATGTCGCTTAACTCCTAATAAAGGCAATAGCCTTTCACCACTAAGAGGGTAGGGCTTTGGGTGCCCCTACTGGTCAAACAAGACCACAATCCGTGACACAGTCCTATGTCATGGTGTGTAGTCATGATCTATGTTTGCCTTTGACATCAGTACGGTCGGACCACTTAGAGAAGGGGTGCACGTTCATCCCCATGCGAGGGACTTTTCCGTTCCAACACCTACTATGGTGATTTTAACGTCAGGGTCAAAGGCCATATGACTCACTTCTTATAATATCAATTGATGAGTGCTGCTACTTTTGCTACTTCAGGCATTTTGGTGAATCAACAACCATGTAGGTGGAAATGCTAAGGGGAAAAAGAGCTTCGCATCACAGCCTCTGCAATCCACTTTAAGGAGTCAAAAGATATGGTACTAACTTTTCCCCAGCCCTACCGACCTCTTTAGCAATACACTTCTGACCTAAAATTATCCAGATTTCACAATGATTTCTACTTCTGCATATAAACTAGGAAATGCACTCAGTTTCCTTTCATTGGCTGGGCAATAAATGTGTCTTATCCTATCTGATGCAATTATGCAGTAATTAATTAATGAATCTAACATTAATTCGTCCACTCATTGCCCCTTGAACGAGGAGAGAAATATAATAATTGTGAATAAGTCCTGCAAATCAAAAAAGGAATCTCGCCTTTACGTTAAATAAAAAAAAACACATGCTGAATGTTGTTGCTGTTCTTTCAGACAGGCAAGCTATTAGACATTCTGACATAGCCACAAGGAGCCACACAAGAATCTGATTGAGTGAACCCAAGTGAACAACACCCAAACGAGAGAAGATTAAGAAACGTTCGACATTGTCAAAGTCTGACTAAGGGCCTGGTAAAGACCCTGCAAAAATCACTGTCCCATTGTCTGGGCTCGAAACTTCATTTTTCAGAGACGGTCTAATCCTCAATGGAATGCCTTATTTACAGTGTAACTACACAGAACACTGGGAAACAAGTGCACCTCTAGCTATGTCTTTAGACAGGCATTGCAGCCACTCACCAGTGGACTGGCCGTGAAATCATAGGTACATCTAATACACCGGCCTCTTAGTGCTTATTCTGCAAGTAAAGGGGTTTATTCAACATTATTTTTTCCACATCTGCACAAAATCAACTTCTGATTTCATAAAGGTGATGGGCGTGTGGCAAGAGTTTATATTTCAATATTATTTACTGAAACCACAGAGCCACAGAGCCGACGAACCCAGCCACAGAGCCGACGAACCACCCGCCAAGAAAGACCTCAACCACCTCTGATGCATACTGCTGAACACCCGCTCTGCACGCAAACACGCCGTCGAGCACTGGGACCTGCTCAACACAACCTCCCCGGACGTCGCCTTCCTGACAGAGACATGGTTGAACAACTCCTCCGCACCCGACATTGCCATAGCCATCCCAGGCGGCTACAAGATCACCCACAGAGACCGCACCAACGGAGTCGGAGGAGGAATCGGCAACATTCACAAGAACAGCATCAGGGTCTCGACTATCACCGACGATGCGCTCAGCACCTTCCGAACACATGCATTTCCAGATCCACACTGACCCCAACTCCATCCTCAGAGGCACCCTCGCCTACCGACCTCTAACAACAACTACAGCAACTCCACCACCCTGATCGACAACCTCGACAACCTCGGACTGAGGCAACTCGTCACAACGCCCACCCACGCCGCCGGCCACACGCTCGATCCCATCTTCTCCTCAAGCCTGCACGTCTCCGTCAGCCACACCACTAAACTCCTCTGGACCGACCACCGCTGCATACACTTCACCTTCCAGAAACCCACCACACACCACCGCATCCAACAGATCCCCCGCCGCCACTGGAGCAAAATCACCGAAGGCCAACTATATTATATGCAAACCTCGCTCTCAGCCCACCCACCGAACCCTCCAACATCGACGTCGCTGCCCACAACCTCAGACGCTGGATCGAGGACTGCACCAACACCCTTGCCCCGCTGAAGAAAACCCCCCACAGAGACACCAGCAAGAGGGCCAGCTGGTTCACCCCAGAACTCCTAGATTCCAAGCAAGCCTGACGTAAACTAGAGAAGAAATGGCACAGTGAACAAACTCCGGACAGCCACGCAGCACACAAGGACGCCATCCGCAACCACCACCACCACCTCATCAGGCCTGCCTAGAAGACCTCCATCAAAGACCGTCTCGACAACAACACACACAACAGCAAGGAGCTCTTCAACATCATGAAGGAACTCTCCAACCCCAGCTGCAACACCAACGACATCCCGCCGTCATAAGCCTTGTGCGACTCCCTCGCCACCTTCTTCCACTGCAAGATAGCAGACATCCGCGACAGCTTCAACACCCAGACAGCCCCAACAGACAGCAACACAACAGACCCTCAGCACACCATCGACCACGTCCCCTTGCTAACCTGGGCCAGCGTGAGCGTCGATGACACCATCAAGACCATGAGCACAATCTACTCCGGCTCTCCGTCAGACCCATTCCCACACCACGTCTTCAACAAAGCAAGCAGCTCCATCTCACCCCACCTACGCAACGTCACCAATCCCTCCCTTGAGACCACGACCTTCCCAGAGAGCTGGAAACACGCCGAGATCAACGCCCTACTCAAAAAACCCAAGGCAGACCCAAGAGACTTCAAGAAATTCCGACCCATCTCTCTGCTCCCCTTCCCGTCCAAGGTCATCGAGAAAATCGTTAACAGACACCTTACCCGATACCTCGAGAGAACAGAATCCTGGACCCTTCCCAGTCAGGGTTCCGCAACACCCACAGCACCAAGACCGGCCTCATCGCCGCCACCGACGACATCAGGACCCTGCTAGACAACGGGGAGACTGCAGCACTCATCCTCCTAGACCTCTCCATCGCCTTCGACTGCGTCTGCCACCGCACACTACGCGCACGCCTCCACACCACAGGCATCCAAGACAAGGCTCTGAAATGGACCACCTCCTTCCTCTCCGGCAGAACCCAGAGTGTCCGCCTCCCCCGTTCTCTACCGAAGCCTCCGAGATCATCTGCGGCGTACCTCAAGGATTATCCCTCAGCCCGACACTGTTCAAAATTTACAGGGCCCTGCTCGAACACGTCATCCGACAGCACGACCTCAACATAATCTCCTACGCCGACGACACTCAACTGATCCTCTCCTTCACCAAGGACCCCATCACCGCCAAAGCCGCCCTCCGTGAAGGAATCAAGGCCGTCGCCGACTGGATGAAGATCAGCCATCTGAAGCTGAACTCGGACAAGACGGAGGTCATCATCGTCGGCTCCAACCCATCAGCCTGGGACAACTCCTGTTGGCCAACGGCACTGGGGGCAGCCCCGACCCCCACCGACCACGCACGCATCCTGGGAATCATCGTCGACTCAATGCTCTCAATGATCAAGCAAGTCAATGCCGTCTCCTCCTCCTGCTTCAACACCCTCCGCATGCTCTGCAAGATCTACAGATGGATCCCGACAGATACAAGAAAGACAGTCACCCAGGCCCTCGTCAGCAGCAGACTCGACTACGGAAACGCCCTCTATGCGGGAGCCCTGACAGAGCTCATAAATCGACTAAAACGCATCTAAAACGCCTCGGCTTGACTGATCCACGATGTACCACGACACGGCAACATCACCCCCCACCTGAGAAACCTACACTGGCTCCCCGTCAACAAGAGGATATCCTTCAAGCTCCTCATCCACGCACACAAGGCACTCCACAAGACTGGCCCAGCCTACCTCAACCGACGGCTCTCCTTCTACACCCCCAACCGCCAGCTCCGCTCCGCCGACCTCTCACTCGCCACTGTCCCGCGCATCCAAAGAACAACCACTGGCGGGAGATCCTTCTCCCACCTCGCCGCCAAGACATGGAACACCCTCTCACTGAGCCTACGACAGACCCAAGACCTGCTGACCTTCAGGATCAGTGGTGCCCCCCCCCGGCGCCTTGAGATCCTCACGGGTATGTAGTGTGCTTAACACATAAATCCACCACTGGTGGCCTAGAACGAAGACTCAAAATACATCACCTACATTGATGTTTCTTTTCACTATACACAAAGCTCAAAAGGAATGGCTAATCATGCAGAACTAAGTTGAGTGGGTGGGAATGTAAGATGCAACTGAACCAGGCCTGGTTTCCCAACCCGTTGCATAGCCTGTCATGGTATTTTGCGCTCAAGCAACACTTCACAAAAGGCAAGTGTTCCTGATACCACCATCTGCAGCCTTGAGACTTCTTCTTTACACTTCAAGAGAGGTTCCAGCTACATTAGGGTCAGCATTGTGAGCTTACCAGTGCTTACCAGTGCTTAACCGGTTTTTGCCCCTCCATCACTTGTCTCCTTCTTCAAACTGAGATCCGGGAACATTTCGATTCTGTTATATGCAAATGAAGGTTCTATTTCAAGGATGACACATCACCACTGCTTGACACCACTCTGAACCATACAACATCATCATTATCATGCAGCCACATGAGTCCAGATATTTTAGATCCTTTCAACTGTAAACAAAACACCCTCATTACCATTGAGTGGCGGGAGTACCCTTAGAGCATCTCGGTCATCACATTTGTCTCTGAATCCAGAGAGGACAACCCCAGAACACAGATGTTTGCTGCCTTCCTCATATTCTCGCTAAGCTCCCTTTTCATCCAGCATTCTGTGCTGCCACCTCTTAGGGTTCGAGGTTTAGTGAAATCAGGACCTTTCTCCAAACTGTAGTCATTCACTCACTGAGACCACGGCCAATTCCGCCCCAACTCCCTGCAATCCACCTTTCGCAGCTGAGATTCCATGGCTTCCGCTGACTTTTCTAACACAAATACCTCCAAATTCATCTTTACCATTTTCAATGACCCCTTCATTTCCTTTACCCCATATGCGCATCAGCAATACATTATTTTTGTTGTCATCCTCCGACCCCTTGGAATGTCTAAAGAAACGGTGTCCCCGCCTTGGACTTTATTTATGGTTGCTTTGATTCTGGGGGATGTTCAACAGCCAGTCCTGCTTTCTCCCTGCAGGGCCACTGAGCTGTAAGTAACTTACAAGCTTATCTGCTGCAGTCAGGAGGTCACATGCCACCTCAGGTGGAGGGAGTAGCAGCTAGAAGCCCTGGCAATGCACGTCACAATTACTTGTTGTTAATAAAGGTGAGACTACATGCAGGTAAGTTCCAATATTTATTTGATCTCCTCCAACTGAGCTCCTGCCTCTCACAGCTCTCGAACGTTCTACCAAGAGCTTCTCTACACATATTCCCCATCCCAACATTCTAAGGGACACTCTGGTCTAACTGTAGGACAATACCAACAGTGGGGAAGAGAGGGGGTGGGAAGGAAGCAAGGGCAAAACTGCACAGCATAATAACTGACTCTACTTGAAAGCTGGCAAATTATATAGGAGGGTAAATATAATAAAATATGTAACACATCTTCCCCCGAACTAGCGTGAAGAAGATAAAAGTGATTCATTAACAGGCAATATCATTTCATTAGATAGTCTTTGTGCCATTTAGGTGTTTTTACATGTCTTTTCTTTTGATCTCTTCGGGTGAAACAGAGATTCCATGTGGTGCTGGGGCAGTGAAGGTGCTCCCAGAAAGCATTGTCCCTTGGAAATGGGCACTTAGCTAGTCTATCCATGCTCCAACTTTGTCCATTTTCGAGAACGACTACATTATGTTTGACTGTCACAATCTTTTTGGGTTTATAAAACTTGGAATCACTTCCACCTTCGACTTTGGGTTTCTTCATGGATACCCAATCCCCAATGTCCCATTTCTAAGTGTTTGCAGCCATAGTAAGACTTGTACTTAGTTTGGTGATAAGCAGTCTCTGCTTTTGCACAATTTGAATCATGCTCCACTTTTACCCCTCCCCGATCCACTTGGGGAAGAATTCGGTGCTGCAGGTAGTCAATTAGTGTCTCAGTAGTGATTTAATTCACCATCCTAATGACCAGTCAATGGGAGTGATAATCAGTTAATACAAAAGCGAATAATTTTGTAACACCCTTTTTGTTGATGGGACCTATGATGTTGAGTGCTGTTTTTCCCAAAGTTTGTCAGGAATAGAAACTGGAGATCAAGGAACTTTATGGGCACTTTTAGTTTTGTCACTATTGGCACATATGGTGCAGGTCTTTACTTTTGCTTCCATCAATGAATCTGTGTTTGGGAACCAAAAATGTTTTCTGAGTCTCGATTCCATCAAACTTCTCCCTAGGTGACCTTTGTGTACGAGATCTATGATCTTATCTTACAAACCTTCTGGAGGTACTATTTTGTCATTTCTACATATGTGGTCCTGGTGTAGGTTAGTTTTCCAACCCCAGTACCCATCTGGCAACTCGTTGTGTGCTGTTAAGGGTCCTTTAGGACTCAACATAAATGTAAGTGGTTGTGGTATGTACGAATTGTGATTTTGATCCCCCATAAATAAAATGTAAAGAGTTTGATGGCCCATAAACAAGCAAGGACTTCTTTCTCCACCATCAAGTAGTTTTTTTCCGAGTTACTAAGGGTGCTTGAGGCAAAGGCCACAATGCGTTCTTTGCCATTGACGACTTGAGATAATGTGGCCCCAAGTCATTTGTTGCTGGCATCTGTGGTAAGGATAGTTTTCCTGCAGGGATCAAAATTACACATGTAAGGAGCAGAGAGAATATCACCTTTTATTTTTTCAAATTAAAATTGGTGTTCTGTATGGCGTATTGTTTTTTGTGAGTTGTTTGAGATTGCTTTTTAAATCTGCATTTTTTTTATGTTTCAGCATTTATTCTGTGAGATCTAAGAAATACAGAAGTTCTTGTTTGGATGAAGGGGAATGGACTTTCTCTATTACGTCAAATAGAGTCATTTTAGGTTTGAAATCGTCCTTGGAGATGATGTGCTAAAGGTATTCAACAGCTCCTATGCCTATCTGGCATTTATTTTCCTTTAAGAATAGGCCTGCCTCTTTGAACTTGGAGACAACCTGCATTAGCAATACATCATGCTCCTCAGTGGTGGCACCATATATTAAAACATCATGTTGGAAACATAAAGTTTTGGGTATGCCCTCTAAAATGCGTTGCATAATGTGTTGAAATACTGCAGCCGCTTAGGCTAAGCCAAATGGCATCCTGCTGAATATGAATGAACCCATGGGTGTGGTAAAGGCGGGTAATTCCCTGGAATTTGGGTGTAATTCCACTTGATGGTACGCTATGGAAAGGTTTAGGACACTGAAGCAGGTAGCTTCCCCCATTGTACTCAGAATCTCATGAATGCGAGGCAATGGGTGCCTTTCAATACATTAAAATTATTTTGTTTGAACTTCCATTTCCTGTTTTATCCTTGCATGGTCTACTTACCTTCACGCTA
Source organism: Lissotriton helveticus (assembly GCF_964261635.1). Lineage (NCBI taxonomy): Eukaryota > Metazoa > Chordata > Amphibia > Caudata > Salamandridae > Lissotriton > Lissotriton helveticus. The sequence goes on from NC_136057.1 coordinate 841,373,290, forward strand.
GCACATCTACACTTTTAGGTCCCTTAAACCATGGCACTGATGGAGCGAGGTTCAGAATAATATTTTGTTCTGACTCGCAAAGTTAAACTTCCATAATATAACCGTATTAATCAGAATTTGTAATGAAATATACTAATCAACTTAGTTTAAATGTGCATACACGACACAAGGGACTAATTCATGTGATTTTTGTTGCAAACTGCAGGTTTGTGAAAGATAATAAATTAACCTTGTCTATTGTCTTTGTCAGTATTAAATGCGGCTGTTTTATTAATGGCATGTGCATATTTGCGTGCTTATGTTATGTCTTTAGTCTTTTATGTGGCCTAAATTCGTGGAGAATTCTGTGGCTTGTGCTTAAGCTAGGTAACATAAATTAATGGGTTAAATTTAGCAAAGGGAGTGGGTAACAGAATAAGTTTTAATTCTTTAATTAATTATTGCCTTGTGTTTGTTTAAATAATAGTTTTCGAATGGGCCTAAGAAATGGTTGGCAGTGCTGGAAAGAATAAGAAAACTTTACCAGAGTGAAGGTTTCACTCATGCGCAGAAAAGAAGAGCTTTTTGCTGAACAATCAACATTTAATGCAGAAGCCGTTTTGGTCGAGTTGAATGTGTTCTTGAAGAAAAAATCAAGGACAGGAAGTTCGAATTGCCTGCCAAGATTAGCCGCTATATGTATCAAGCTATTTAGCATTCGCAAAGGCCGAAATTCTGCGAATTTCGGCCTTTGCGAATGCTAAATAGACAAATGGAATGTATCAAACAAGTTTGATGCAAAATAAGGATTAGCAAAATTTGCTAATCCTTATTTTGCGATTGCACTTAAGGAATTGCAAATTTTGCGATTCCTTAAATGCAATGTATCAAACAAATAAAATGCAAAAAATGCCATTAAGGAGTAGCAAATTACCACCAACTTCTAGTTGGTGGTAATTTGCGAATTCTTATCAAAAATCATTTTTGATAAAAACCAAAGGTGCCATATGACGCCCATACATGCCCTTAGGGCATGTATGTGCGCCATATGCCCCCAAATGTCTTTTTCAGGGGTGCAGCAGGGTGTTCTTGAGACACCCCTGCACCCTTGGAAACATCCCTAATTTGCGATCAGCAAAGTGCTAATTGGAAATTGCACTTTCATTCCTATGGGCCTCCTGGCCCATGGAAATGAAGGGGTAATTTGCGATTGACAATTTGCTAATCTCAAATTAAGGAATGCTAAGGAATCGCTATTGGAAAGCGATTTTGTACATACATACCGTTTTGCATTTCCTAAATAGCGATTCCTTAAAATTCGCTATTTAGGAAATGCAAAATGGTTTGTTGATACATATAGCGGTAGGAAGCAAAGTTTTGTGCTTGGGCGAATGTAACATTTTCGAGGAAGCTGAAAGGATGGAGAATCTAAGAACAATAGGGGCTTATGATGAGGCTCGGACTTGGTCAGGAGTGAATGACCTAATGGTGGACTGACAGGACTAGGCCAATGACAAGTTTGGATTTTCAGAAAAGAATGCAAAGATTAGTTACTTTAGCTAGTCAGAAAGGTATAAAAATTGTCCCCATGGACAGGACGGTGTCTTCTCGCTTTACGAATCGAGAAGGGTGTGTCGTGCTGTTGAACTTTTGGTGCACGTAAGGATAGTAGGCCTTTATGACTATTTCCTTTTAGATGAAGTGAGATTTAGACAGGGAAAATAGAACTTAGGGTTTGGGAAACTGATTATTTGCTTTAATTCATGCTAATTGATGATTCTTTAAAATGTCAGTCTAATATGCCTTTACCTCATTAAATGCTGCTTAATTGCTAATAAAATAATGATTTATTAAAGAAGATGCTTTTCTTTGAAGAATAAAATTAATAAATTAGATTTTGAAACGACAAGCTGGTCTTGTTTATTCATGGTCTAGTTACCATCAGTTGATCCATTTACCTAAGTGACTTAATTAAAATGTTATTTGCATAAAAACCATGGTAAGAGATGATAAACTGCAGATGTAAATAAATGTGTAAATAGTTTGTGAATAGGTTCTGATTAATTAGGTCACATGATTCAGTTGTCCAAAAATTGTCTTGTTAGTTTATGGGCCTTACGAGTGATTTATGATTAATGGTGAGTATTATGGTGTTGGGTAGCGTTGTTGAGACAATTTTTCTATAGGGGCACTGCATCAATTTCTTGGTAGCAGATTTACGGTTACTATGGTAACGGACATGCTACATGGTAATTACATAGGATTGATGTTTGAACATGTTGAGTCTGTTTAGTTGTTATATGTAGTCGAAAGGTTTTTTCCAGCAGTGTAAAAATTCCTAGTTGAGCCGGCTTAAGAGTAGTGTGACAAGTGAAGTTACACAGTGCATTTGTTCTGTTTCAAAATAGTGGTATTGACATATATCACTAGTTTTGTGGACGTACAGCACAAGTATAGGGACTCTAGGTGTGCTAGATAAAATGCATAGTGAGGATTGTCTATGAAATTGTAGCTTTCGAGTATAGGGACTTGGAGCCTGTTTTAAAACTTACTGTGAAAAGAGTAGTAGAATTTATCCAAGCTTTAGTGAAGGGTAAGGTAGTGACGTCTATTCTTATTGGCGAGTGTAGATTTCTATGGTTGGTTAAAGTCCTACCAAGATTTATGTATGCTTGTTTAGGGTTTTCTTTGTTTGAATGTGCGAAAATGATTTTGTAATTACATTCGAGTTAAACTTTGAATTGTCACTTTATGTGCATTCAGAGAGAAACGAGTTTGTTATTACCTGTTAGAAGGGTAGAGTAGTCTTACTTTATCAACGAATGAATATTCTGTGAGAATAGTGTTGTCTATTCCATGCAAAGAATACTTGCATGACTGTAAAAGTTATCACTTTATTTTAGTGAAACAGGCAAATGGTTTGTTTTTCTGGAGTTACTAATTGAAATTCATTGAAAAGTTTTGTTTAAAATGGCGCTGTGAAAATATTTTGTGAAGGAGGGGTGAGCTCTAGGAGTGGGAGACGAGAAGCTGCAGCGGCAGTGTACTTAACAAGGGTCCGCGCTGTGATTGGCTAACATACGTCACAGCAAGCGCACTGATTGACTCACGTGACAAAAACGAGCTGACAGCTGATTGGCTTATCCTGAAAGCAGTGCTTCTATTGGTTGAGCAAGGTGGTGACGTAGCTTAACCTGATTGGCTTGTTGGTGGGTTTCGCGCACGGATTGGTTGGGTTTGCGGAACAACAAGGAAATACTTACGATCATTTAGAAATAAGTGGATTTGATTAAAAACATGAGTTATTATTACAAGAAAGAGGAAAAGAAGCTTTCATGGCATCTGAAATTGAAAAATATATTTAAACCTGATAAGAAAATTGAAACGCGAGGTGGAAAATTACTTCATAAATACAAAACACCTGCAGCCTATACGGAAGGTGAATATGGTTATCATACTTGTCTTTGGATGGATAATTGGATGGATTATACCAAAGATGATGGTGTATTAGCATGGCCGGAAGATGGATCATTTAATATGAGGGTTTTTAAAAACTTGAGAGAAAAAATTATGGCTCTTGTGCCAAAGCCTATACCTACTCAATTTGAAGCTTTAGTTGAATGGGAGGATGAGATGTTTGAACTTGAACGAGAAAACAGAGGTATAACAAGAGGTCCAAAGTTAGACATTAATAGGGAAACTCATGAAGATAGAATGCGTCGTTGGAGACGTGCAGACATGTGTGATGGTTTGTACCCAGTAAGAGTGATGGTTACTGAAGTACAAGGTCAAAAGAATATTCAACAGAAAAATAATAATGTTGAAGAAAGTGATTCAGAAGATCAAGTTTTAGAAGAAATTTATATTACAAATCGGAAGCAGACTCCTTATAAACCAGCTTGTACTTGGTCTTCCCCGATGGTTCCTTCAGGAACTACTCCAAGTGCACCTCCAAGAGAAATTATTAATGAAGCATCACCCAGATTATACCCGAATAATGCAAATACTCCTGAAAGAGTAGAAACCAGAACTAATTCTAGCATATCTGGTGAAAACAGAAATTATGTTGAAACTCCAGATCGCAGAAATGAAACCCTAAGAAATGTAATGAGAACAGAAAGTTCTGGGGATATGCCAAATACTTCAGAATATTTTCGAACATAAGAAGAATTAATACAGCAGTTAACTAAAAGCATGGAAGCGGTAACAGTACCAGTAACGATTGGTCCTGTTCAACCAGTATTTGATCAAAAAGAAATTAGACATTCAGCTTTGACTATTCCATTAAATGCAGAAATTCAGAAAGTAGCTGAAAAATTTTATTCAGATTTGTCAGAAATTCACCGAGAAAAAACAAGCATGCCCGATTTAACTTTTAATAAAAGTTCAACAGGTAGAACACCAACTGGTGCAGAATCTGATGCTGATACTCCAGAAAAGAGTATAAGTAAAATAGATTTAACGCATACACCGCATACCCCAAAGACTCCAGAAACTAAATTACTTGATGTTGCAAAATTGAAAGCAGATTTGGAAGAATTAATTATTGGCACAATTGGACCTGACAATTTAAAGCATTATCAAGATGAGGAATTGTTGTTTATTTGTAAAAGCATTCAATGGAAAACTAAAAATAAGTATGAACAGTTGGAAGAATTAGCCATTGAACTAGAAGTTGATTTGAGCAGACAGAAGAATTTGGGTAAGCATTACAGAATAGATTTTACCGAGAAGGATATTGAAAACATGAATTCTAATGGAAGAATATTGCATATAAAAGATTTAATTGTGTATTTAAAAAGATTAGGAGATTTAAGTAAATGGAGAGTAAAATGGACAAAGAAAAGAGAGGAAGAAAGGAGAGAAAGAGGTGAAGTAGCAAATCAGTTCCCAATGAGAGAAATAGCAGGAGGTGGGTATGTGCATGTCCCTTGGACAAGACAGGACATTTTATTGTTCACCAATGATTTCCCTCGGCTGAGAGAAAAGCCTGTGGAATGGTATCATCAGGTGGATAGATTTATCAAGGTTTCAAAAGTTCTGTGGATTGATCTTGATGGATTCTTTGACATTGTTGTTCCGTCAGATCTTTGGACAGAATGTAAGGTTTCTGTAAGTTGGCCCAAAGAAGAACCTGCTCGAAATAATATAACAGGTGCTCCATCATCAGATGTTATGGATCTATATGATAAAGTGATTTATTGGTTGAAAAACAAGATTCCCCCGAAAGAAGTTGATTGGGTTAAAATAGATAGAACAAATCAGGAGCCGAAAGAATCAGTACATTCATTTTATGAAAGGTTACTTTTTGGTTTTTAAACAGTATAGTGGCTATGAAAAATTAAGCGAAAAGGACATGAGCCACTTCATATACAGGTTTGTTTATGGTTTAAGACCTGAAATTGGTGATATGATTAGAAACGGAATAGTTGGTTGGCAATCACTTTCAGTTGATGACATTTTGAGAAAGGCAAAATATTGTAGTGACGAGATAGATGCAAAACAGAAAAAGCTAAAAGAAAAAGCCATGTGGGCACAAGTAAAAGTAGCTGAACAACAAATTGCAAGTTCGGAAAATAAAAATGTTAATCAAAATCAAGGTAAATTTAAAGGTAATTATAATAAACCAAAATTTAATGTGAATATTGAAGAACTTAAGCAAAAACTCCCATGTTTTAATTGCGGCAAAATTGGACACTGGAAGCGCGAATGTAAAAGATCAAGTTTTAGAAGAAATTTATATTACAAATCGGAAGCAGACTCCTTATAAACCAGCTTGTACTTGGTCTTTCCCGATGGTTCCTTCAGGAACTACTCCAAGTGCACCTCCAAGAGAAATTATTAATGAAGCATCACCCAGATTATACCCGAATAATGCAAATACTCCTGAAAGAGTAGAAACCAGAACTAATTCTAGCATATCTGGTGAAAACAGAAATTATGTTGAAACTCCAGATCGCAGAAATGAAACCCTAAGAAATGTAATGAGAACAGAAAGTTCTGGGGATATGCCAAATACTTCAGAATATTTTCGAACATAAGAAGAATTAATACAGCAGTTAACTAAAAGCATGGAAGCGGTAACAGTACCAGTAACGATTGGTCCTGTTCAACCAGTAATTTAAAAAATGCATCATTAAATCCACAGATGCAGAATGAGATAAAGCTACAGCAACAGCTACAGCGACAGGTAGTGAAGCAGCAGAGTCAGATTCCACAACCGCCACTTCCAAATTGTGTGAATGTGCAGAGATACAATTCAGAGACGGGATTCTGTGGAGGTGAACAGGTAAACAGATCGCAAAGAGTAAATGTGCAAAATGTTTCTCAACAATACTTGTTGAACGAAAATAGAGGGAGTGATTCTGAGGATTACTTATGACGGTGCCTGAGAGAGGAGGAAGAGTGTGTGCTTGGAGCCACTCTTGAGGTAGACCAATCGGGTCCATTTGTTAATGGTAAAGTGAATGATGTAGAAATCACTTTTCTTGTGGACACAGGTGCTACCCGTTCTACTGTTAGATCAGTGGAAATAGAAAACCTGCCTCTCTCTGGGGATACCATCCAAGTAGTTGGTGTAGGGTGTAGCTAATCAACAAATTAAAACAGACTTAACAGATCCTGTCAAAGTTGAAATTAGTAAATTTAAAGACAAACATAGATTTGTAGTTTGTAACAGCAGTCCTGTAAATCTGATAGGGAGGGATATATTGTGCAAGATGAACTGCAAAATATATTGCTCACCGGTGGGTATAGAGCTCCAAACTCTAGAAGAAGATGGGCTTTACAGGTTAACAATGTTAATGGTTGAAGCTGAGGAAAGTAAATTATTTCCTGCATTTGATAAAGATAATCTTCCAGAAGAATTGAAAGAGACAGTTAATGCTAAAATTTGGGATTTGACAGGAAGTGAAATGGGTTTGATGAAAAATGTTGACCCAGTTAAAATTACGGTGAAACAAGGAGTAGATTTTCTCAACATTCCTCAGTATAAAATGAAGGCAGAAATTATTGAAGGTGTCATACCTGTAATTGACAAATTCATAAAACAGGGTGTTCTAAAAGAAATTGAAAGTAGCCCATGTAATTCACCGATTATGGGTATCAAAAAGCCAAATGGAACTTACAGGATTGTTCAAGACCTGAGAAATGTTAATCAGATAGTTGTTCCATGTTGCCCAGTTGTTCCAAACCCAGCGGTAATTCTTTATCAGATTCCGCATGATGCAGAATGGTATACAGTCATAGACCTCTGCAATGCGTTCTTTACTGTTCCATTGCATACAGATAGCCAGCACATTTTTGCGTTCAGGTTCCAGGATCGCATCCTAGCATGGTGTTGTATCCCTCAAGGGTATACAGAGAGTCCATCTATTTTCAATCAGTTGCTAAAGAAATCCTTGGAAAATCTAGATTTACCTGGAAAGTCAACATTGGTCCAATACATTGATGACCTGCTAGTAGCAGCAAAAACACGAGATAATTGTGTGACAGATGCTATTACTCTTTTGAATCATCTGGCAGATGAGGGACATAAAGTGTCCTCTGCAAAATTACAGTTTTGCAAACAAGAAGTGAAATACCTTGGTCACAGAATCACAAAGGGAATCAGGCAAGTGACAATTGAGAGAATTAAAATGATTCAGGGAATGCAACCTCCAAAAACACAGAGACAAGTCAGAATGTTTCTAGGAATGGTTGGGTATTGTCGCCAATGGATTAGTGGATTTTCAGTAATTGCAAAACCACTTCAGAGATTGACAAAAGCAGACATAAAAGATCCGATTACGCTAACAGAAACTGAATTAGAAGCTTTTGAAATGCTAAAAAGAAGTCTATGTGAAGCTTCAGCTCTGGGTATGCCAGACTATGAGAAGGGATTTGAGCTGTTTCGCAGTGAAAGAGAAAGTTGTGCATTATCAGTTCTAATCCAGAGAAACGGAAAACTGAGAAAGTCAATAGCCTATTTCTCAGCAGTTCTTGATCCTGTTGCAAAAGCATTACCTGGCTGCTTAAAAGCAGTGGCTGCAACAAGTGTAAGCCTTGAACAGAGTGAAGGAATCATAATGGGGTTTCCAGTAAAAGTTTATATACCCCATTATGTTGAAATTCTCCTTACCAGAAGCAAAACACAGCATCTGACAAGTAACAGATTAACGAAATATGAAAAAACTATTCTGGGAACAGATAATGTCTCAATAGCAAGGTGTGTGAATTTAAATCCTTCCACATTGTTACCTGATGGTACTGTAACAGAAATCAGGAACGAAAATGACATTGATCATGAATGCTTGGATGTTTTAGAATATAGTACTAAACCCAGGCAGGACATTAAAGATGTTCCATTGCCAGAGTCAGATTTTGTTTATTTTGTTGATGGTTCATGCTTGAGAACAGATGAAGGTGTTCTGAGAGCAGCATACTCTGTCTGTACAGTTGCAGATGTAGTTGAGGCTTCCTGTCTCGAAGGAATTCGTTCAGCTCAAGTAGCAGAATTGATTGCTTTGATTCGAGCATGTGAAAGAGCAAAAGATTTGAGAATTACCATAGTGACTGATAGTCAGTATGGGTATGGCGTAGTCCATGACTATGGTCAGCTCTGGTCTCAAAGAGGTTATTTAACTTCTGCGGGATCACCAATAAGATATGCGAACTTGATCAAGAGATTGATCGATGGCATTCAGCTACCAGAGAAAATTGCTGTTGTGAAATGTACAGCACATAAAAAAGGCAATGATTATATAACTAAAGGTAATGCCTATGCAGATGAGATTGCAAAACACTGTGCAATGAACAATTTTTCAATGAATCGGGAAAAAGACAATGAACATGTTTTGAATTCACTCATGCTAACATCTGTAGTTGAGACATGGCAAGTAGTTAAAGATTTACAAGATGAGGCAGATGATGAGGAGAAAGACTCATGGTTAAAAGCAGGTTGCAGACAGCGAGAAGAAGATGAGATTTGGGTTTACAAAGATGACAGACCATTTTAGGCAAATAGCATGATTGCTGACATGGCTAGAATGTATCATGGTCCAGGACATATTGGAAGAGATTCTATGATATGGTTATTTAGGCAGACTTGGTACAATCCAAAGTTCAGAATAATAGCAGAATATTTGATGCTTAATCTGTCAACAAATGAACCCAAACAGAAAAACAGTTGTGAGCATGGGAACCATAGGACGGGAGGGTGGTCCTTTTACCAGGTTGCAAATGGATTTCATTGACATGCCACCCCATAACAGGTTGAGATATGTACTGGTGATAGTCTGTTTGTTTTCAAGATGGGTGGAAGCGTTCCCAACACGTCACAATGATTCAGTTACTGTTGCAAAATTGCTTTTAAGGGAGATCATACCTAGGTACGGTTTTCCAGTGACTGTTGAAACTGATCGTGGCACACATTTTGAAAACAGACTATTACAAATGATTTGTGAAGCATTGAATATAAAACAAAAGTTACACTGTGCCTACAGACCAGACACATCAGGTATTTTGAGCAAATAAATGGTACAATTAAGAATAGAATAGCCAAAATGTGTCTAGCTACAGCAGTAAAGTGGACAGATGCACTTCCACTTGTTTTGATGTCTTTGAGAAGTACTCCTGATCAAAAGACAGGTCTAAGCCCTCATGATATTGTCATGGGTAGGGTCATGAGACAAGCATTTGTACCAGTTGGAAAATTAATGAGTATAAATGATAGCGTCATTTTGGAATACTGTAGGAACCTTTCCGACGTCGTGACTTCTGTGTTCCATCAGGTGGGAACTGATGTAATTACAAGAGACAAGGAAAAAGCTCATTATCTGTTACCAGGAGACTGGGTGAGGACAAAAATACACCGGAGAAGAAATTGTTTAGTACCCGGGTGGCAAAAAGCAAGACAGGTGATTCTTGTCACAACAAATGCAGTAAAGTGCAAAGGATTGAAGAGGTGGATTCATGCTAGTCACACCATTCGTGTGCCAACACCTGAAAATCCTGATGAAGGTGACACTACAACTGATTCAGATTCTGAGGAAGAGCCAGAAAGAAATCCAGATCCTGAAGATCGACAAGAGGGTCGACATCTGGAAAATTCATTTGCGAATAAGTCATTGAACGAAGATACTGAAGAAATTGTGATATTAGGCTCGGAAGATTATGAAAATCTGCTAGAAAAAGAAGCAGAAGAGTCTGATCAAGTGGAGATTAAAAATCAGGAGAGTATTGAAAAGCAGATTGGAAACTCTGAAGGCAGGCACGGAATTCCTGAAACTGGGAAGTTGGAAGTTATTGCAGAAGAAGAAAAAGACGAAGTTCCGAGTACCAGCTATCAGGATGATGTTCCTAACAGAGTTAAACTGCCGAGTAAAGAAGAGCCTAGATTTAGAATTGAAATATCAGAAACAGATTCAGATGAACGTGATGAAGATTCTGAAATAAGGAATTTTAGAAAAAGAGCTTGGAGAGCAGAGTGCAACACATCTGAACCAAAGAAGTAATTGCCCAGAAAAGGTGATAACTGGCCTAATGAAAATGAGGGACTAAAATTCAAATTTGTGAACAGATCAAAAGAGCAGGTGAACAAAGTCTCTAGTCAGAAAAGTGACTCTGATAAGAAAATTCAAGCAGGAAAGAAAATAGAAGTGATTAGTAGTAGAGCAAAAAGAGTTGTAAAACCTAACCAGAAATACAAGTCTCCTGAGTGGACATATGTAATCATCCCACCTGTGGTGGAGGTGAATAGTAGTAGTCAGGAAGATTTAGATGACACAAGTGGTAATGATTAAAATGGTTTCTGTAAAATTTTGAGGATTTGTTTTGGCATAAGGCTGAAGAAATTGTGTTAGGTGACACAAGGTCGAAGAAATTGTGTTAGCTGAAAAATACATCGATGTAAGACGCAAGGTCGAAGAAAAGCTGTTAGAAAGTAGGGTTTTCTTTAAAAAAAAAATGTTTTAAACAGGGGGGTATATTTAGTGATTTTTAAAAAAATTTATTTTGATTTTTGATTTTTCTTGTAAGGCTCTTGTTATAGAGTAAGGATGCCTTATACTAACAATAACTCGAGATATGTTCAATTGTTAGGAGATGTTGTAAAATGTCTTTAATTTGTGTGGTTTTAATAATTTTGGTCTGGTTAATTTTAGCTGTCATTTTCCCTTTTGGAGTTGACAAGGAAATGTACAAAGCTAACATGACAAGCAAGGCTATGGCTAAACAAGATAATCATGTACAGCAGACAAAACTAACAGAGTTATTGATCACAAGCCAGAGATCTACCAAGATAGATCTGTTGGTGATTTTTCTAGTAATACCTTTTCAAGACTTCTTTCTGAATATGTTAGAGTCGTGGATGTTAAAGACTGTTATATGTGTGAAATTACCAGCTTCTGTTTCTGAGGGGGTGACCTATAACATGCTTCCCCTTACGTATGGCATTACATGCAGCGTAATAGCTAGTCTGTTTTATCAAACAGGTCGTTTAGAGTACTATTATTCTAATCATGACGAGATTTTTGCAAATTTAAAGGTTGATAAAGCTTGAATAAGCATAAACAAGCTAAACTGATGAGGGAATTTTTCATTGTAACAAATGAACTAACATATGAGTATGCTTTTAGAAACAATTTAACTTGCAAATTGAGAACTGAGAAGTCTTTCTTGAATTTAGTTGAAGAGAGAAGAACGATTTATAAAAGAAATGAAATGCTGAAACAAACAAAATCTAAGTTTTGGCAAATTGAGGATGAAAAGCTTAATGGTAGATCATCAGAAAATGTTGCTATTCACATGGATAAACCAGTTAGCGGAAAGCTTTGCATTAGAAGAGACAATGCGCTTTTTGATAATTACTTTGTGGGTGCAAGTCAGTGTGAGGATACTTATCAAATCTTGGGTGGATGGGGATTCAAAGGTGGCAAAGATCCAATTTTTCCTAGAATTTATTTTGTATGTGGGGACAAAGCTTACTACAATCTCCCAGACTACTGGTATGGGACTTGTTACGTTGGTTTAGTCTTCCCAAAATTTGTTCATGTAGACAGAAATGAAAAAGGTTCATTTGAAATTAGCAATCATCTGAGTAGATTCAGAAGAGAAAGTTTTTCAGAAATTTTGGGAGATATTTTGGTGCAGTAATTCCTTTTGTGGGGATAACCCTAAATGCAGTAAAAATCAGAAAATTGTCCACAATTGTTGATAGATTGTCCACTGACACTGCTGGTGGTTTCCAGTTAGTGGATACTGAAATTATTGCCATGAGAACCATGGTTATGCAGAACCGTCTTGCCCTTGACATTCTGCTAGCAAAATAGGGAGGAGTTTGTGGAATATTACATGTCCAGCATTGCTGCACATATATTCCTGACAAAAGCAAGAATATTGAGATGTACATTAGAAACATTACAGAGCTTCATTCAGTAGTTGTTCCTTTAGAAGATGAGGACTTTTCAGAACGTTTGAGCAAAAGATTTGCAGCTATCAAAACCTGGTTCCAAGAGATAGGTAGTTCAATTTTAGGCAAGATTCTGACTCCTTTACTAGTTATAGTTTTTGTGATACTTTTGTTGGAAATAAGTTGCATGCTACACAAAAGAAAGAAATAACTAAGGGAAAAGAAGAGGATTTACAAGCTTAGAAAGGAACAAGAAAAGGAAATAGACTTAGAAGAGTTTCGCAGATCACAGTATGAGAGTTACAATCAGACACCAGAATCGAAACTTTAGAAACACTAATACAGTGAAAATCAAAACATGTTCAAAGGGTTAAAAATGTTGCTAAAATTTTAGGTGAAGTTTGGTGATTTTGAAATCACCAGATGAGGGAGTTGATGGAGCGAGGTTCAGAATAATATTTTGTTCTGACTCGCAAAGTTAAACTTCCATAATATAACCGTATTAATCAGAGTTTGTAATGGAATATACTAATCAACTTAGTTTAAAAGTGCATACAAGACACAAGGGACTAATTCATGTGCTTTTTGTTGCAAACTGCAGGTTTGTGAAAGATAATAAATTAACCTTGTCTATTGTCTTTGTCAGTATTAAATGCGGCTGTTTTATTAATGGCATGTGCATATTGGTGTGCTTATGTTATGTCTTTAGTCTTTTATGTGGCCTAAGTTCGTGGAGAATTCCGTGGCTTGTGCTTAAGCTAGGTAACATAAATTAATGGGTTCAATTTAGCAAAGGGGGTGGGTAACAGAATAAGTTTTAATTCGTTAATTAATTATTGTCTTGTGTTTGTTTAAATAATAGTATTCGAATGGGCCTAAGAAATGGTTGGCAGTGCTGGAAAGAATAAGAAAACTTTACCAGAGTGAAGGTTTCACTCATGCGCAGAAAAGAAGAGCTTTTTGCTGAACAATCAACATTTAATGCAGAAGCCGTTTTGGTTGAGTTGAATGTGTTCTTGAAGAAAAAATCAAGGACAGGAAGTTCGAATTGCCTGCCAAGATTAGGAAGTAAAGTTTTGTGCTTGAGCGAATGTAACATTTTCGAGGAAGCTGAAAGGATGGAGAATCTAAGAACAATAGGGGCTTATGATGAGGCCCGGACTTGGTCAGGAGTGAATGACCTAATGGTGGACTGACAGGACTCAGCCAATGACAAGTTTGGATTTTCAGAAAAGAATGCAAAGATTAGTTACTTTAGCTAGTCAGAAAGGTATACAAATTGTCCCCATGGACAGGAGGGTGTCTTCTCGCTTTCCGAATCCAGAAGGGTGTGTCGTGCTGTTGAACTTTTGGTGCACGTAAGTATAGTAGGCCTTTATGACTATTTCTTTTTAGATTAAGTGAGATTTAGACAGGGAAAATAGAACTTAGGGTTTGGGAAACTGATTATTTGCTTTAATTCATGCTAATTGATGATTCCTTAAAATGTCAGTCTAATATGCCTTTACCTCATTAAATGCTGCTTAATTGCTAATAAAATAATGATTTATTAAAGAAGATGCTATTCTTTGAAGAATAAAATTAATAAATTAGATTTTGAAACGACAAGCTGGTCTTGTTTAATCATGGTCTAGTTACCATCAGTTGATCCATTTACCTAAGTGACTTAATTAAAATGTTATTTGCATAAAAACCATGGTAAGAGATGATAAACGGCAGATGTATATAAATGTGTAAATAGTTTGTGAATAGGTTCTGATTAATTAGGTCACATGATTCAGTTGCCCAAAAATTGTCTTGTTAGTTTATGGGCCTTACGAGTGATTTATGATTAATGGTGAGGATTATGGTGTTGGGTAGTGTTGTTGAGACAGTTTTTCTAGAGGGGCGCTGCATCAGCACCATTTGGCAAGGAATAAAAGATCTCCGCCAAAGAGCCCCTCATAGGGTGCCCATCAGGTATTGCAGTACCGACCTGATGAGGAGATAGCCCTATATTCAAGCATGACCCCCAGCTGGCTGGGTGTGTGAGGGTCCTAACTTCAAAAGGAGGGATCCCCCTTTCCCTCTTTTCCTAAGGGACAACCTTTTCTTCTATTCCGACGTCGCTCTCCCTTTGCCTCAATAAGAACTGCATACCCTTTTGTGTTTGACTTTGAACGGGCCTGTATGCTGGACCTAAAAAAAGCCCTTAGTCCCCTTCCTTTGGTTTAAGTGCTACACAACCCCACAGAGACCAACTTGATTGTCCCTCCCAAAGGACACTGGCAGAAGGTCCAAACTCCACTGTCATTAAAATGACCTTTCCCTTGTATTACCCAAAGCCAGTATTGCTCTGTCATTTTGAGATGTTGCATGTTCACAGCTGAGCAGATATTGCACCTGTGGTAAAAATTGCTGGTGCCCTTTACAATGTTCTGAAAAGAGGCCTATGATTTTGTATTTGTGCAATATTCATGTCGCAATGGTGAAAGACTTATAATGTGCATTACCAGAATCATACCTTCATTTTGAGGCTTCAAAACAAAGTTATAATCAACCTAATGATTTCACTACATTTGATTTCCTAAAACAACTGGAACCCCAACATGCCAATATGGAAATTCTTTGGTCTGAACAGTGGAACATTTTTGCAGAGCAAAAGCACATGATATGGTAGATCGTTGAAGTACAAAAAAGTAGCCTCCAAGATTGACAGACAGGGTATAGAAAAAATGATATGTATTTATATATCATTTGATGGTAACTGCAATAAGTGTAACGCAATTCAGTGTTGTGATAGTATTTTGATATAACCATGAAGTAATCTCCAAGAAAATTTGTGATTGTTTTTCCTGGTATGAACAATGTTATGTTTTATGCTCGATGAAAAATTGGCGTGACTAATTTGGAAAGATTGTATATCCTTGGGAAGTGGTGTGAGCAATGGTGGTGCTCAAATCCATCCGATAAAGTATTCAAAAAAGTGATGGATGGAAACCTTGAATCAATCTCAGCCACTGGTAAATACTTGGGCCGTATCCAGTCCATTGTTATTCTGCACACCCAGCTATATACAAATCAGTCTTGACCCTGGTCCAATGAGAACAATCCAGCTTTAACTGCCAAGCCAGGTCCTCCCTGAACCAGAACACAAACAACCCAGGACCAGTTTCAATCTAGCTCGGGCTCATCTGCCAAGTATAACTTGGTTCCAGTGACACAGTGTGCATGGGACCGACATCTGACATACACCTCTCATTTAGGGTGGCACACTTACGTAGGCAAAACAATTATAAATGGAATGTTTAAATTCTTCTCGGCCACTGTAAATACACAGCCTGGTATTCTGCATACCATGCCACCTCAGCTTGGAGCAAGCTATATGGAAGACAGTCTTGACCCCACTCCAGTGGGAACAGTCCTAGCCCGAACAGTCAAACCATATCCTCGCTGAACTGCAACACAAGCACCCAGCACTGTTTTCATCCACGTTGGGGCTCATCAGCCATGTATAGCTCGGTTCCAGTGACACAGTGTGCACAGGACCAATGTCTGGGAATAACTCTCCAATTTAGAGCGACACACTAAAGGATACAAAAAAGTGATGCATGGAATGCTTGAATTATTTTCAGCCACTGGTAAATACTTGGGGCCCATTCCAGTCCATCGTTATAATGTACACCATGCCACCTCAGTTTGGACCCAGCCAAATGCAACTCAGTCTTGACCCTGCTCCAGTGGGAACAGTGCAGCACAAACATTCATCCAACAGACAAAAATATTCTTGGCCCTCCCACAGATATTCAATATTTCAAACTTCTACACACTAGAGTGAAAAGCTCAGGCAATGTGGGCAATGTACCTCTTTCAAAAGGTTAGAGGCAAGAGGGGATCATTAACACAAATCATTTTACGTAGAGCTATGTGCATTAGAATCGTTCACTTGAAATCACAGCCAATCCATCAATTAATCAATCAATAACCACTTTATTCGATTTGAACAAACAAATCATAAAAGTACATAAAAACAGAAGTACACGTATATCAAAATAAGAGCCTACCCAGGTAAACAAATGGGGGCAGATTTACAAGACCCTTGCGCTGCCAGTACGTCACTTTTTGTGACGCACTGGCAGCGCATTTCTTTGCCGCATATTTACAAGGACAGGAAAAGCCACCCTGCGGGGCATTTTCTGTCCATGTAAATATGGCCCCTGTACACGCAGCACTTTGCGTGACGGGGGCGTTCCATGGGTGCTGCTGTGGGATTTCCCACGCCACACCCATGGAACCAGACACATTTCCAGATTTACGAGAAATCGTAAACCTGGAAATGCGTCCGTTTGCTACACCACCCTAGGGGTGGCAAACCGAGGGACAATGAGGAGAAATGTTTTCATTTCTCCTCTTTTCTTTCCTCTTTAAATGTGTGCTGCATTCTACAGCACGCATTGAAAGAGGAAAATGCCTGTAGTGATTGTTTTTGTGCAGGAAGGTGGCCCTTCCTGCACAAAAACAATCTCCCCATGGCACAGGCATCATTGCACCCTGGTGCAATGGTACCTGCGCCGGCACATGGCAGCTGTTTGTGTGCCATCATTGTAGATATGTTGAATTCCTGTGCTCTGAAAGTGCCGACGCGTGGCACAGCCAAAGGGCTTGCGGTGCCGCGTTTCGGCACTTTCTTGTAAACCTGCCCCATGTTTAGTGAATCAATGTGAACCTTCTCCATTTTTGGAATTTAGATTCAGTTTAACAAAGGTCACAAGGCCCCCCTTCGGTCTACCGTGATGCAAGGTCACATCATTAATGGAAAGGTTTGCATGAGCATCCATGATCAAGTCTCCTGTGACATCCCAAGTCTCTTGTAGGCAGATGGTTCAATAGGATTGCAATAGTGTCATCTCTCGCTCGTTAAACAAAATGTGACAAACCCCGGCAACATTCCAACCCAGTATTTCAAGTGACCCCTGGGTGGTGGATAAATCTTTCCAACCCTCCGGGACAGTTCCAAACAGGCTGTGTGACAATATTGCTCGTCTACCCTTGCGCCACCACAGATGTGTCGCATTTACAATGCAGCGCATCATGGCGCAAGGATACACAAATGCATGTCGCATCTGCCGGCGTAAGGTTGACGCAGTGCTGGAGTTGTGTCACAGGCAACTGCAGCACTGTGCCAACCCGGCCTACCTTCCACATGGTGCGTCACACCTTATGCCTGCTTCAAGCAGGCGCAAGGTTTTGGCGCAGCGGGGTCGGAAAAGTGACTGAGTGAAATCTTGTAGATTTCACTCAGGCACCTTTCCGAAACGTTCCTGCGCTGGAACGCCCACCCTGTGCCGGTATGCCCACATGAAACCTGACGCAGGTTTCATGTGGCGCAGGGCTTTACAACGTGACGCATCTCCCTAGATGCGTCACGTTGTAAATCCCCAGCAGCATGGCGCTAGCTTTATGCCGACGCTGCGTCACAGAAGTGACGCAACGGCGGCACAAAAGTGGCGCACAGGGCTTGTAAATCTGCCCCACAGGGTATATTTACAAGGGGATAGCACCACCAGAACGTCACTTTTAGTGATGTCTGGTGGGGCTATGTCCTTCTCCATATTTACAAAGCGGCGTTAAGGCACTTTTGTGGCTTAACGCCGCCTTGTAAATATGGCCCCTTTGCATGCATCACTTAGCATAAAAGGGGCACAATGAGGAGAAATCCCTTTATTTCACCTAGTGTTTGCTTTTCTATGTGTACTGCATTCTGCTGCACGCATAGAAAAAGCAAAATGCTATGAATGATTGTTTATGGGCAGGAAGGTGTCCCTTCCTGCCCATAAACAATCATTAAATAATGACGATTTGCTACTTCTATGTGTGCTGTATTTTGCAAATCACCATTATGGATTGTTTATACACCTTCCTGCACATAAACAAACATTCCCTGTAATGCAAGCACCCTTGCACTATAGGCCCAGGGCCTGACATTTCACACAGACCATTTTCCTCGTCACCACAAAGCACCACTCTGTCAAACGTATTAATCTTGTCCTCCTTAACAGAAGACCTAAGATTATTCTTTTCATCACTTACATGTGTTAAGGGTATAGGCCTGACGACCAACATTAAAGGATGTTCGGAAGAATGCATTGATCCTCTAGGAAGAGCTACAAAAAGTTACCTCCTCTGAACATGCTTGACATCAATGGAAAGTCTTTGCAAAAATGCATGTTTTGTTTGGTAGATGCAGTGGGGTAGCTATCCCTTTGGGCTTCTGTGGCAGTCCCTGTGTTTGCCGCCCCACTGCAGCATTGATGCGTGGTGGGGTGCTGGCGACATTCGCTTTGTAAGGCGGGGGAGACTGTTTTAGCTGCCTGTTGTAGAAAGACATATTCCTAAAATTATCTTGTAAGGACCAGGACATAGGTAGAGAGGAACCAGAGTCCCTGTGGAGTGAGGCGCCCACTACATCATTATAATGGCTATCTTTAACTTTGTCACTGTGAGTTAGGAGGTACAATTGTCTCTGCTTACACTGGGGTCAATGAACTCGTGTGAAATGTCTTCCCTGCAGTGCAATGGAGACACATCTCTTGTACAGTTAGCCAGCTGAACCTGCCACAGCTACAGTATAGTAACACACGCAGATTGTGAGTGCATCGAACAGAAGTATGTGTAGAGTCACAAATATGTCACCTACTAAAAGTGTTATTACTCATTAAATAAATGAAGTATACAGTGGATAGAGTACAAGACACAGGTCACTGAGAGGGTGGATTTTTGGGTGCAACACTTCTAAAAGGGTTGTTGTTTTTTTTAAACATCTGTTTATTGAGTTTTACATATTTAGTACATTTTAGAGCCATATATTCGTCTGTCAAAGTTGGAAGCATTTCCAAATAATACGTTCGTACATGTGAAAGTCAGGAAACGAGAGAAGAAAAAGAAAAGGGAATCGTAACAGAGCATACATTGTGCGCATCTTTCTGCGGCTTGCAGGTCTTCGAATTACGACAGCATATCTTCTAAAGATCCGGGTTAGGTCGGGTTGGCTTTGTCCATGTGATATAATCTAATATCTTAATCATGTAAATAAAACAGTTATCTATGAAACTTTTTAAAGAGCAGGTGCATCTACAGGTAAGAGACAGGCTATCTGTACAGTAGGCAGGTAAGCCTGTTGGTTGGCAGGCAAAATGTTCAGGCTATATTTATCGGTGCTATTGTAAAGGCCCTCAAGAGGTCACCTAGGTGAGTTGGTGGTTTCCCTTTCTGACTGAATCGGTGTTGTTTATTGCTAAGAGGGGTTGCGGGACGCTGCAGGGGAGTCGTCGCCTTCCGCTGTGTACTTAGCTTCCCATTTACGTACTACTTTGGACCAGGGCCGGACTGAGAACCAGAACCGGCCCTGGCAAAGTGCTGCAAAAACGGCCCTGTAACAGAATTGGCCCCCGGGGGATTGCCCGGTGCCTGCTACGGCCAGTCCGGCCCTGCTTCGGACCACAAGTCCGTTATAGGGCGGCGTCTTATTCCTCTACTATCCTCCTCCATTAATGCTCTTTCTTTGGCCCGGGCCCAAGCCGTAACATCTGCAAGTATGCCGGGGCCGGCAAGTGATTTCCATCGGAGACCTATTCTCCTCCTAGCCACCACCAGGGCTAAATCTATTAATCGGTTATCTATTTTTGGGGTTTTCGGCCTATAAAATTCACCCAGCACACATGCCTCCATTGTGTAGTAACTTCTAGGACTGTATGCAGTGACCGAAGGACATAATGCCATTATGTGGCTAGTAATGGTAAACTGGGTAGTTTATTCTCAACCATTCCTCTTAGGGCCCGTTAAAGCCATTTAATGAGGTGTCTTGCCGTTCCCAATTTGATCATGGCATGTAGTAACCCATGTATTTTTGGTTCATGTGTTTCTGCTCCCCACAGAGATTGGATCCTCCTGGTAGGTCGCTCCTCCTCCGCACAGCTCTGCCTGTGTGCCCCTGCCCCTGCCCCAGGTGCTGCTGCTGAGGACTTGCTTGTAAGTGTGCTCATCCTCCGTTTCTGTGCCCCATTTTTTGCTTCAGTGCCACTGTTTCCCCCCTCTTTTGTGCCCCGTTTTGCTTACTGTGTCACTGTTTTCCCCCTCTTTTGTGCCCTGTGTTTGCCTTCTGTGCCACTGTTTTCCCCCTCTTTTGTGCCACTCGTTTCCCCCACCACTGTGCCCCCTGCGGCCCGCCCCCCTGACTGCCCACTGCCCATTCGCAGCTCCGGCCTCCCAGCTGCTCCTCCCATATGTCGGACGCTGCGCGTCCGCGCCGC
This sequence comes from Lissotriton helveticus, assembly GCF_964261635.1. Lineage (NCBI taxonomy): Eukaryota > Metazoa > Chordata > Amphibia > Caudata > Salamandridae > Lissotriton > Lissotriton helveticus. The sequence goes on from NC_136057.1 coordinate 841,393,945, forward strand.
TGGCGTGCCGAAGACATGCCTAAAGCAAGCTCGTCTGCGCTCGTCCGCGCCTGGACCGTGCTCAGCGCCAGGAACCCTGGCCCCCGCACACACCATGATGCCCGCCTCCACTACAACCCCAGCACTCCCCGCGCACTCAACACCGGACGATCTTGCACCTGCTGCCAGGCCACCCCGAAAGGCACCCAAGGACCCTCCTCCTCCTGCCTGACCTGCAGCTTCACCAGCATCCGGCCCTCCAACCCACACTACAGGCACTTGCACTTCCCTTACCTTCCACCCTCCCCCCTACAAGGGAACCCCTTCACTTTAACTTTGGAGCATAGTTTTTTTTCGATAGCAAAAGACAATGTTTTGGGACGCACGATAGTCCCTGTGGGTTCAACAGGGATGACTCTTTTCTTTTCCTTTTATGTATATACTTGTTGGGACCAAATTTGTGTTGTAATTAGAAAATGCGGTTTAACATGGGCTGAAAGTTGCCCAAACTTGGCCATGACTAGGACGCAGCCACTTGGCAGTGAATGAACCGGAACAATACCGCTACCGGGCGGTGGGGTATCGTTTACTATTGTGACCGTGACCCAGTCCTGAAATACGCTTTAGAGATGCCTACGGAAACTGTTGTGCATCACTGTATGTTTTAAGATTAATTAATTTTCTCCTTATAGCTGCCACTATGACGAAATTGAATGGTGGAATACCACTCTCATAATCAAAGTGAAATATGTGTCAACATTGTGCAAACAAATTGTGGTTTTTATTTATCCATGTATTTATTCATTGTCTGGCTCTGTAACCCCCGCCAGCAGGAAGTCTGTCTTTACATTGCAAACCTTGAAACAACAAGCATTGGCATTGCCAATAGGTCTCGCTTGTGGGACCTTATAAGTATTTAGCTTTGCAGCACAATATGATGAGTTGCATTGCGTGTGTGAGTGGCGTTGCGTGTGTGAGTGGCGTTGCATGTGTGAGTGGCATTGCGTGTGAGTGGTGTTGCATGTGTGAGTGGCGTTGCATGTGTGAGTGGCGTTGCATGTGTGAGTGGCGTTGCGTGTGTGAGTGGCGTTGCGTGTGTGAGTGGCGTTGCGTGTGTGAGTGGCGTTGCGTGTGTGAGTGGCGTTGCGTGTGTGAATGGTGTTGCATGTGTGAGTGGCGTTGCGTGTGTGAGTGGCGTTGCGTGTGTGAGTGGCGTTGCGTGTGTGAGTGGCGTTGCGTCGATGAGTGGGGTTGCGTGGATGAGTGGGGTTGCGTGGATGAGTTGCATTGCGTGTGTGAGTGGCGTTGCGTGTGTGTGAGTGGTGTTGCATGTGTGAGTGGCGTTGCGTGTGTGAGTGGCGTTGCGTGTGTGAGTGGCGTTGCGTGTGTGAGTAGCGTTGCGTGTGTGAGTGGCGTTGCATGTGTGAGTGGCGTTGCGTGTGTGAGTGGCGTTGCATGTGTGAGTGGCGTTGCATGTGTGAGTGGCGTTGCATGTGTGAGTGGCGTTGCGTGTGTGAGTGGTGTTGCGTGTGTGAGTGGCGTTGCGTGTGTGAGTGGCGTTGCATGTGTGAGTGGCGTTGCATGTGTGAGTGGCGTTGCATGTGTGAGTGGCGTTGCATGTGTGAGTGGCGTTGCGTGTGTGAGTGGCGTTGCGTCGATGAGTGGGGTTGCGTCGATGAGTGGGGTTGCGTGGATGAGTTGCGTTGCGTGTGTGAGTGGTGTTGTTTGGGTGAGTGGCGTTGCGTGGGTGAGTGTGGTGTTGCGTGGATGATAGCGGGCTTGCGTGGGTGTGAGTGGCGTTGCGTGTCTGTAAGTGTTGCTGTGTGGGTGAAAGTGGCACAGAGCCTTTGATGTGGCCACTTACTGATTAGCATTATTAAAATCTGCATGAAAATGTATTTTATTATTACTATTTATTCTTTGCCAAGCACTCATCACTGATCTGGGCAGCAGTCAAAGTGCATAAATAAAAGTAAGTGAACTCTGATCCTGGGGGATTTTGGTAGATGTTTACGTACAGACATACACAATACAACGCACATACCTTAAATGGAAAATATAAATGCAACTTACCTTTATCTGTCGGGAAAAAAAATTGGGTAGGAAAACTAGTTTGGTTAATGCAATCACTTTAGGCCCCTGCATGCTAAAAGCGGGGACGCATTTTTAGTTTGAAGAATGTGATAAGCTGAAGGAGGAGGGGGTGCAAGGGATGAGGGAACACAGCCTGGGGGAAGCTGGCTGGGGAGGGGGAGGAGAAATGCAAGGAAGTTAGGGGAGGAGAAGCCGAGAAGCCGCAGAGCGCACGCTGGGCGAAGCCCTTTGATGTCCTGTGCGGCAAATGGAGGGAGGCTGATGCGCGTTCATGTTTGAACACGTGGTAGCCATAGCCAATAGGTCTCGCTTGTGGGACCTTATAAGTATTTTGTTTTGCAGCACAATATCCTTGTAACTAAATACTTATAAGGTCCCACAAGCGAGACCTATTGGCTATGCCAATGCTTGTTTTTCATGTGCTTCACCCCAGCCGTGGCTTTTTTTGGCAATAGGTGTAATCTGTCAACATTGAAAACGCAGCAAGAGATAGACTTCAGGAAAGCATCGTGGCTATCGCGAACCTTTTTTTTTTCTTCATTGAATACCTCATAAAACACGTCTACTGTTTCTAGGCACAGTAAATAGCAGATGTCACAATTTTTTTTTAATTGATTTTTTTCTGCAGATTTATATAGGGCGAACGTATTGGAGCGCTTTACATACGCACTAAGTTACCTTACACAAGGACACATTCATTTCTAAGTAGGCACGGGGATATATAAAGCGATATGCCCAGAATCACTGACTGAAAGCTGACCAAGGACAGGCTCGAACATGGTTCCGCCGATCCAAAGTCGGCATCTCTGGCTGGAAGGCCATAACCTCTCTTCGGCTCGCTCTCCGTACTATGGGGCTTATTCACAAGCCCCGTGTGACATACCGGCGGCGCAAGCGACTTATAAATAAGCCCCTATCATTGGAGCGGTAGTTTGTGAACTGAATTAAGAATGAATGGCAAATGAAACAATATGAAGAGATGCCAGCATTTGCAACAACAATTGGACAACACTGGCAATGGGCTGAACATATTAGGGCCGTTTGTATGGCCACCCCACCCCCACAGAGCACTGAAGGGCATGGAAGGACACAGGGGACTCAGTTTAAACCCTGGCATACATAATGTGCACGTCTGCTCCTGGTGGGAAAGGAGCGGCGGTAATTATAGTGCCCGGTAGAGGCTGTAAACTGCGCATCCCAGTGACGGGGCTGATGTATGCCCCATCTGCTGCTTATCTTTATTAGAAAGGGATCACTGAAAGAATATCGACTGAAAGAATATCGACTACCCAAAATATCGTTGAGAAAATATCGAGTACAAAATATCGAGTTTCTATCTACAAACAGGTAAGTACAAAAATATCGAGTACAAAATATCGTTTACAAAAATATCGTTGTTAAAAATATCGACTTTACTAAAAACAATGTTTAATTACATTAATATAAAAAATTAATTACTAAAATATAATTAACAATACTTAAAATAACTTTTAATAATTAAATAATTAATGAAAGTAAAAAAATATTTTTTTTTCATCATATTTCTTAAAACATATATATATAGTAACAAAATTTAATTAAATAATAGGCAATATTGTATATGTACCCCAAAAACCCCAAACTGACCCTGAACCCTAAAAATACCCCTTTACCCAAAAACTGAAAACTGACCCTGAACCCTAAAAATACCCCTTTACCCAAAAACTGAAAACTGACCCTGAACCCTAAAAATACCCCTTTACCCAAAAACTGAAAACTGACCCTGAACCCTAAAAATACCCCTTTGCCCAAAAACTGAAAACTGACCCTGAACCCTAAAAATACCCCTTTACCCAAAAACTGACCCTGAACCCTAAAAATACCCCTTTACCCAAAAACTGAAAACTGACCCTGAACCCTATAAATACCCCTTTACCCAAACACTGAAAACTGACCCTGAACCCTAAAAATACCCCTTTACCCAAAAACTGAAAACTGACCCTGAACCCTAAAAATACCCCTTTACCCAAAAACTGAAAACTGACCCTGAACCCTAAAAATACCCCTTTGCCCAAAAACTGAAAACTGACCCTGAACTCTAAAAATACCCCTTTACCCAAAAACTGAAAACTGACCCTGAACCCTAAAAATACCCCTTTGCCCAAAAACTGAAAACTGACCCTGAACCCTAAAAATACCCCTTTAATTTAACATAATTAGCAATTAATCAATTAAATTAAATTAATTACCAATTAAATTGTAAATAATTAACATATGTTATTTAATTACCAATTAATTAATTATTACTACCAATTAATAAATTTACATATTTAATTTATTATAATTAAATTACTTCCCACCCTATTCCCCTATAAACCCACAACCCGCTACAGAATAAAATTACACAATAATTAAACAAAATTATTAATTAAAAATAATTATTAAAAAAAATGACACTTTTCACATATATTATAACATAAAAACACTATAAATAATTAAATATTATTGAAAAAACTATATTTTTTACTATCTAGATTATATACTTGGATATTTTCACTGTCTATATTATTTACAGTCGATATTACTTCACTTACCTTAAAAACGATATTTTGACTGTCGATATTCTGTCTAGTCGATATTTTCTCCAAACGATATTTAAAACTCGATATTCTTTCCAGTCGATATTTTGGAGTCGATATTATGTCTGTGCACCATTAGAAAGGGACCTCCAGAAATGAAACGCCGCCAGTTGTCTGCTCAAGATAAACAAACGGCGCCTGATATTAACGCGCCTTTGCTCCTGGGTCCTCGCAGGCCGGGGTCTCCCCTACTGATGCTTACCAGCATCTGTGCTTTAATGTTACTGCGGGAAGTGACAGAGCATCCAGGCACCGCGTGCGTGACGCCGGGCTCTGGCGGGAAATGCGGAGAGCGCAGTGCGTGACTTGAGGTGTGCGGCCATGCATCGGCCTTTCCCCGTCCTAAGGCCATGGTGCCACTGCACCTTCTGCACGGATAATAGCTACGCCCCTACGCGGAGAGAGGGATTATATGTGGCTTTTAAGGTGACTTGCGTAGTGTATGAGGCCTGTGGGTTAAGTGTGAGAGACGTGGTGCGGAATGAGCTGTGTCTAGGTCGGGTGGGTGAGTTGTGTTTCGAGATGATGTGTGGGGTGGGCTACGGGTGAGTGAGCTGTGGGTTAGATGTGATCGGCGAGTTCGGCAGCTCATAGGTGAGAGAGCACAGATTGGTCTCTGGGTTTCGAAGTGTAAGGTGAGCTACAGGTTTGACGTGTGAGCTGTAGGTTTGACGGGTGAGCTGTAGGTTTGACGGGTGAGCTGTAGGTTTGACGGGTGAGCTGTAAGTTTGACGGGTGAGCTGCAGGTTTGACGGGTGAGCTGCAGGTTTGACGGGTGAGCTGTAGGTTTGACGAGTGAGCTGTAGGTTTGACGGGTGAGCTGTAAGTTTGACGGGTGAGCTGCAGGTTTGACGGGTGAGCTGCAGGTTTGACGGGTGAGCTGTAGGTTTGACGAGTGAGCTGTAGGTTTGACGGGTGAGCTACAGGTTTGACGGGTGAGCTACAGGTTTGACGGGTGAGCTGCAGGTTTGACGGGTGTGCTGTGCTGTGCAGTGAGGTGGGGTATTGGATCTGTGAGGTGAGACTGGCTTGATGTGCTGGTGTAAGATCCCACAGTCACTGGGGCAGCAGCGGGGTGAGGTAGTATGAGAGAGGCTGATATATCGGGTGAAATGTGGGACAATATGCAGGGTGTAAGACCAGCAGTGGCGTGAGATGTAGGTCCATCTGCGGAATGCCTGGTGTATACTCTGATCTCAATGTCCAGGAGGAGTGCTGCTAAGGGCTGGGGAGGGGGAGGAGAAATGAAAGGAAGGCTGTGTTTGCGGGGAGAGAGAGGGGAGGTGCTGGTGTGGGAGGGGGGAGGTGCTGGTGTGGGAGGAGTGCTGCTACGGCAAGGCTGTGTTTGCGGGGAGAGAGAGAGGGGAGGTGCTGGTGTGGGAGGGGGGAGTTGCTGGTGTGGGAGGAGTGCTGCTAGGGGAGGAGAAGCCCTGGCCGTGAATGCTCGTGCATGTTCACGTGAACTGCAAGAAAACGCCGGGCTGAAACCCCTTAGTTTGAAGAGGATTTTGCCGACATGAATTCGATCCTATCCATTCCTGCGGAATGGGACAGGCTCGACCTAAAAAGGATAGTATGTTTTCTATGTCTGTACTACACGATGGTCCTTCTTTTATTTTTTTAATACAATTTAAAATGGTGGTCACTAGTGGTGAGATTTTGGCTTGTGAAGAAGATCGTTTGATCGAAATGCGTTGCCAGTAAAAAAAAATGATTACATTCACCCTGGAGTGTGAGTCCTTCTTTCCTGTCTGAGTGAGGAGCTCAAAGAACAGGAAATTTCTTGTATATATATATATATATATATAAGTGTGTGTGTGTGTGTGTGTATATTACCTACTGGCGGTCGCCAGTAGGTAGTTATAGTTAGAATTGGCTACCATAGGAAATCCGCAACATTCTATTGGGAATAACTCTGGCGCCGGTTGAGGAATTTGTGTGTAATTTTCCAAAATTTTGGCCAGCTCCGCTCCGCTTCTTCCCTGGTAGTTTCGCGGGGATTCGTGAAGTGGGGGCTGAGTAAAAAGGGAGGTCCCAAAACGTGTATTCCCCATGTTAATTTCCATTGGACGGTCTGACAAGTCTACAGCCCGAACCGCTGAACGGAATTACGCCAAACTTGGCAAAATTGTAGGGACTGGTACGCAGATGTGCCTTTGCTATATTTGGTGAAAATTGCTCCAGTGGTTTTCTTGAAAATTAACTTAAAAAACACATATATATCTATAGGCGCGCTCCGAGCGCTCACCGGTACGCGTACCGGGGAGCGCACCCGGCGCGCTACGGGAGTGCGCGAGCGGAAAGCTGATTGGCTGTCGGGTGTCTGTCAACATTCTAAACAGTCCGGAGAGTCCGCCATCTTGTGTCTCGGTAGAATCGAGACACAAGAGGTGAAAAGAAAGGGGGAAATAATTAAAAGGGGGCAGGGTAGATACCCCCTGACCCCCTAGGTTTTCAGAGGGGGGCCTAGAAGGACTCTGAAGGGCAAAAAAAGTTTTTATTTTTTTTGTAATTTTCGCGGGGTAAGCGCGTGCGTTCCCAGGTGCGCTCTCCGGTACGCGCACCCTGAGCGCACCACGGGGAAAAACAGTGTAAAAAAATAGAGTAAATAAATAAAGTAGAGTGTTTAGAGGTAAGTTAGCTCTGAACAGAGCTGTTGTGTTATGTTGGTGTTTTTTGTACCTACACGTAGGTACAAATGCAGAGTCTTATATTCAAGAGGAAAACTCTATTCCCCTCATCTGTAAAATGCACACCATCTCTCCTATACATGCCTTGCATGTTGTAACGCAAGTTGTTGTGGTAAATGGAACCCATACCATAGTCTCTGAGGAAAGCAGAAACAGTTTTATTTACATGTTTCCTTGCTTTCTCAATCTGTGGACAAAATTGGTTGGACCAGTTCCATTTTTGCCTTTGGCATATATTAGAAAATACCAAGGCAGTTTTTGGAAAAAGTGACATCAATTGCCCAAAGATGTCCTTTAAAAGCATTTCCAGACCTACCACAGTCAAAGTGCCTAAGTCATTTCCACCACACTGCACAATTATAAGGTCAGGGTGTGGTAAATGCATAAAGGATTTTACCAATGGTATCAATTGGTGACTCCTCAATCCTCTCTGTCCAATCCATACAATGTCCATATTTGGTAAATCAAGGTTGTAAAAACCTCTGTTAGCTGCATAATTTTGACTCCAGTGGACATAGCTATGACCCACAAACCAGACTTTTGGCATTTTGAAGGTAGATGTGCTTCTAGTCAGATGAGTTGTGGAAATGAAATGACAGTTTGATTATGAAAAAAAAGTGTTTGAGAATCAGTGCAGTTGAATAACCAGAAATTATTGGAGCTTTCTTAAAAATCTCCACTGAAAATTAGGGTGCATGCTTTTTTTTTGTAAGAAGTCATTTCAATGGTTGAGAAAAAGTCATTTAAACAAACATTGCATTTCATTAGCTAGTAGTTTGAGAGGTCAAACAGCCTTGATGGATTTTTTTGCAACATAGTATGATGAACTTGTGAACTGTGTGCTGGTTTAAGAGGGAGTTACCATGGTTACTTGGTGAATGAGCACTGGGGGGATGGGTGAATGTTATGTGAGTTTCAAAGTCTTGTACACTGTGACTGAAGCTTGATTCACCCATCACTGTGATCTTACGCAGAGTCACGGCCTGTGTGCACATCCCAGTATTTGGGCACTCCCTCTGGTTCATCGAATGTGAATAGACTCCATTGGGTTTCAAAATTTCTTTATTTTTGACATTAATGATGTTGTATTTAGCCTTTCATGAATGTAGATTCACTTCATCAACTTCACTGGCTTGATCATGAATTAAATCAAATCATGGTTGCTCCAATGCATTTCGGGCCAGGTGCCCTTTCTCAAGGAGCTCTGAAAACAAGAACGAACTTCATTTGCATCAAAATGCATCATAATATGACAATTGTATTCAATACGTGGATCAAAAACGACAAGTTCCCAGTGACAGTGGTGGATACTTAACAAACATATAAAAATAGATAGTGCACGTGTGATATGCAGGGTTGATACACAATGAATGAAAAACAGGGTAGGTTGGTAGTGCAGGTGTATTACGAGGGCGCACCCCGAGTGAAGAGAAGCGGGTCATTAACATGCCAGAACGAGGTATTAGGAAAACGCTATAAGAAAAACGCTCACGTGTTTTCACAGCGGTCATTAAAGCTGAAAGGAACAAGGGTAAAAAAAGTCAGCGCTTAGAATTGTGGTGAATGCGGTAGGCATTTACGCGGGGCAGGTCGAGTGACAAGAAAAGGGCTTGAAGCTTACCGAAAAAGGGTTCTGGTGTGGGACTAACGAGGTCTGAATTTTTGCTCAAGCTATCAGAAATCAAAATCAATGAAAATGATAACCTCATATTTTGTACTGCGGATGTGAACAGTTTATACACATCAATCCCACATGGTGGAGGAATTGAAGCCATCGAAAAAACCTTGTTACACAGTGACATCCCTGAACCCATGCAAATCCTCCTTATGGAGCTTATGATTTTCATTCTTTACCACAGTTACTTCAGCCACAATGACAAATGGTTTCAACAGTTGTCTGGCATGTCCATGGGCAATTGCGCCGCGCCAGCGTACGCTAATATATACATGTCTGATTTTGAACAAATCCACATCTATGGCAACCCTGAATGGACTAACAACTTGTTGATGTACGTCAGGTACATTGACGACCTATTTTTTCTGTGGAAGGGCACAAAAAACGCGCTGGAAAAAGAGTTGAATATCCTCAACACCAAAGATCACCGAATCCAAATAACATGGAATTTGAATGAATTTCACATCAATTTTTTGGATGTATCTATCACTAGGTCAAATACTGGCCTAGAAACGGACCTCTACAGGAAAACCACTGACCACAATAATACGTTGCATTTTGCAAGTTTCCATCAGCATTCACTTAAACGCCATCTCCCTTTCAGTCAGATGTTGCGAGTTAAACGCATAGTATCCAACCCAGAAGTCTGCACACAAAGAATAGACGAAATGAACCTGAGATTCATCGAGAGAGGGTATCCGCCAGAAACAACAAATGAAGCTATGAGAAAAGTCTCCCTAATCCAACGTGAAACGGCCCTAAAAAAGACAATAAAGAGTGAGGAAAACAGGATGGTAGTTGTATCTAAATACTCCACATTGAGTGGAAGATACAAAAAAATCATACTTGGACACTGGAGAATCCTAGCATCCGAACCAGACTTTAAAGATATGTTCAAGAATCCTCCCATATTTGCATACACCAGAGCCAATAACCTAAAGGAGATATTATCTAGAGAAACACCAAGTCTAATCACACACAGAGGCACGAGACCATGCTTCAACTGCAATAATTGCAACAACATCATCACAGGCAACAAAATTAACCATCCGATGAGAGGCACAGAAATTAAAGTGAAAGTCAATGCAACTTGCGATTCATCCAATCTTATATACCTACTTAAGTGTCCTTGTGGGAAAATCTATGTAGGAAAAACAGAGAGAAAAATAAAGGTCCGGTTGAATGAACACAAATCCAACATCAGGACTAAACAGACAAAATCCAGTGTGGCCACACACTTTATGGAACATAACCACACCGTGGCACAGTTAAAATTCATGGTCTTTGAAACCATCGAGAAGAAAAAAGGAAGGGACAATAATAAGTTCCTTCTACAAAGAGAAACAGCATGGATTTATCGTTTGCAATCTTGCAAACCATTTGGTCTTAATGACCGTATTGAACTGAGTTGCTTTCTATAAATACCCGATGTGGTATCTAAGGACACATATCTCTTGTGCGCATCCATTACAATATTGTTTATGTTCCCAGTTTATTCATTTGTATGACATCATCACATTGATCACACCATCAACCGTTCTTTCAGCCATTTCACGTTTCCCTTATCTTATTTCTTTCATCTTCACATTTCACACATCTTTTATCCTCCTGTTTTATCATCCATTTCACCTCGTTCGTCCCCACCATGCCTGCTCTAAGATGGCCGATCTGTTCTCCTAAGGTTTGTCCTTCTTTGATTTTCATCCCTACACGCTAAACCTGAGTCCCTCGTTTATGTTCATTCAGCGTTCTCTCGCGAAAAACAAACACACCGGTTTCGCTAGCTGCGCTCAGCAGACAGCACATACGGAGACCTCGTTAGTCCCACACCAGAACCCTTTTTCGGTAAGCTACAAGCCCTTTTCTTGTCACTCGACCTGCCCCGCGTAAATGCTACCCGCATTCACCACAATTCTAAGCGCTGACTTTTTTACCCTTGTTCCTTTCAGCTTTAATGACCGCTGTGAAAACACGTGAGCGTTTTTCTTATAGCGTTTTCCTAATACCTCGTTCTGGCATGTTAATGACCCGCTTCTCTTCACTCGGGGTGCGCCCTCGTAATACACCTGCACTACCAACCTACCCTGTTTTTCATTCATTGTGTATCAACCCTGCATATCACACGTGCACTATCTATTTTTATATGTTTGTTAAGTATCCACCACTGTCACTGGGAACTTGTCGTTTTTGATCCACGTATTGAATACAATTGTCATATTATGATGCATTTTGATGCAAATGAAGTTCGTTCTTGTTTTCAGAGCTCCTTGAGAAAGGGCACCTGGCCCGAAATGCATTGGAGCAACCATGATTTGATTTAATTCATGATCAAGCCAGTGAAGTTGATGAAATGAATCTACATTCATGAAAGGCTAAATACAACATCATTAATGTCAAAAATAAAGAAATTTTGAAACCCAATGGAGTCTATTCACATTCGATGAACCAGAGGGAGTGCCCAAATACTGGGATGTGCACACAGGCCGTGTACACACATCATTAAGGCTTATATTCTTGGCGCAAACGGACGGTTACGCCACCAGTTGGAGCACCTCTAAAATAACAATCTGTTAAAAACACTGAACTAAAACTTTTCTCTCAAAACGCAGTGCATTGCCCACACCATTTTTTATCTTACGCAGAGTCACACATACTGTTGGCAGAGACACACATGGTACATTATATCTAACATTCCGATCATGTGCCTAAGATTACACTGTGACTGAAGCTCGATTCACCCATCACTGTGATCTTAGGCAGAGTCACATATACTGTCGGCAGGGCCAGATATGGTACATTATATCTAAAATCCTATTAATCTGCCTAAGATCACACTGTGAGTAAGCATGGTCATTCTCTCCATCCCCTTAGTCTCTCACTCCTCTTCTGTCACGGTAACTGCCTATAACTCAGCCATACTCCCACACTCACTTTCTTTCAGATCTTCTCCTTTAATTTGCTTCCTCTCTCTTTCCTTCCTTTGCTCCTTCACTCTTTTCTCTTCCCTTACTTTCTTATTCCACTTTACTAACTCCTTCTCTTACTTCCTCTGTCCTCTTAGTTCTACACTCCCCTTCTCTCATTCTCTCTCTGTTACCCTCATTTTCTCCGTTCCCTTAGTCTCACACTCCTTTTCTGTCACGCACACTCCCTATAACTCAGCCATACTCCTACACTCACGTTCTTTCACACCTTCTCCTTTACTTTCCTTCCTCTTTCTTCCCATCCTTCGCTCCTTCACTCTTTTCCCTTCCCTTACCCCCCTTACTTCACTTCAGTAACTGCTTCAGTCAATCCGTCTGTCCTCTACGTTACTCACTCCCCTTTTCTCACTCTCTCTCTGTTACCCCCATTCTCTCCGTCCTCTTAGTCTCTCACTCCTCTTCTATCACGCTCACTCCCTATAACTGAGCCAAACTCCCACACTCACCTTCTTTCAGACCTTCTCCTTTACTTTCCTTCCTCTCTCTTACCTTCCTTTTCACTCCTTCACTGTTTTCCCTTCCCTTACACTCCTTACTCCACTTCACTAATTCCTTCTCTTACTCCCTCTGTCCTCTTACTTCTACACTCCCCTTACCTCATTCTCTCTCTGTTAGCCTCATTCTCTCCGTCCCTTTAGTCTCTCACTCCTCTTCTGTCACATTCACTCCCTATAACTCAGCCATACTCCCACACTCACCTTTTTTGAAACCTTCTCCTTTACTTCCCTTCCTCTCTCTTCCCATCCTTTGCTCCTTCATTCTTTTGCCTTCCCTTACTCTTCTTACTCCACTTCAGTAACTCCTTCTCTCAAACCCTCTGTCCTCTAATTTACTCACTCCCCTTTTCTCACTCTTTCTCTGTTACCCACATTCTCTCCGTCCTCTTAGTCTCTCACTCCTTTTCTATCACGCTCATTTCCTATAACTGAGCCATACTACCAGACCTTCTTTCGGACCTTCTCCTTTACTTTTCTTCCTCTCTCTTCCCATCCTTTGCTCTTTCACTGTTTTCCCTTCCCTTACTGTCCTTACTCCACTTCACTAATTCCTTCTCTTACTCCCTCTGTCCTCTTAATTGTACACTCCTCTTACCTCATTCTCTCTCTGTTAGCCTCATTCTCTCTGACCCCTTAGTCTGTCACTCCTCTTCTATTACACTCACTCCCTATAACACAGCCACACTCCCTCACTTATGTTTCTTTCCTCTCTCAGTCAGGGCCTCATTTATGAGAAATTACGCATCGCTGCGTGAAATCAGCGATGCATCACTTCTCAGTGCGCTCTCCTTGCGATATTCCGGATGCGTCATATTAAATGTATGACGCATCATGTTGCAAGGAGTTACAGATACGTCAGTATTTCTGACGTATCTGTAAGCGCAAAAGTGATGCATTGCTGGAGTGTGTCACAAAAGTGACGCAACTCCAGCAATGCATCCTTTCACATGGGGCAAGCCCCATGTGAAAGGGCCTGTGTCAGTCTTACGCCTGCTGTGAGGCAGGTGCAAGATTTTGACACAACGGCGTCCTAAAAGTGACGCAGTGAAATCTCATAGATTTCACTGCGTCACTTCTACGACCCTTCCTTGCGTCAATACGCCCCCTTTGCATACATTATACATGGCGCAGGTATAATGTGGCGCATGGGTTTACAAAGTGACGCATCTACCTAGATACGTCACTTTGTAAATATGACTCAACAAGGTGCATTTTTTACACCACTGGTGCATCACAAAAAGTGACGCACCGGCGGCGTAAAAGTGACGCATGGCCTCATAAATAAGGCCCTCAGTCTTCTACTTTCACTTCCCTTCCCCTCTCGTTCCTTTCTTTATTTTCTCACTAATTTTCTTCTCCTCTCTCACTGCACTCCACTTCAGTTACTCTTTTTCATTTTTTTAAGAATACAGCTCTTTTTTGAGAATTGGAGGTAGTTCTAAAAAGAACTTTTTTTTCCTTCTTTTTTCGTTTTTTTCTCAACAAAAACAAAAACAGGGAATGGCAAACTGCTCAACAGGAGCAAAAAAAAAATAATCAAAATTACGGCTGGGGACGGCAGCGGTGGTTCTCTATTGTTCGAACAATGTTCATAATACTTTGTTCACCATAACAAAGTAGTTCATCACAATGTTTGCATTTGATTGTGGCGTCATTAAAAACAGGCTGAATATTTGAGATCAGCTGTTCTGGTCGCCCCCTCACCGATACAGTTGCTCCTCCAGTTGAAGTAGAAGCACCATCCCTTGGAGCCTCTCGTGCCAGAGCCCTGACACTCTCCCGGGCATAGTTCTGCGGGTGCCTCCTCTGGACGTGCCGAATCATGGTTGAATTACCAAAACTGTACTTCCTTCTGGGGTCTCCTCGGGAAAGTACAGTTTGGCAGATTTTACATTCAACTTTTGGTGCATTTACTTTTTTAAGTCCCTCAGGTATAGAAAAAAATTTCCAAATAAAATGTTCTTTCACCTTGGGCTGAGGAGGCTCTTCATCAATGAAACCATCTGACTCCTCACTGCTGCTGGACGCTCTGGCAGTCATTCTATCCACAAATTGTTAGCACAGAAAAAAGAGGTCTTGCTCTCACCAACGTGAAAGAAGAAGTGAAGGAAAAGGGTGGGGTTTTCATTAGTTGTAAAAAAAAACTGTTAACAACCAATGAAAAGAGTTATTTTAAGGTCACATGACTTGACACGCTTACGCTGCGCGCTCCGGAGCGCTTCCGGGGGCGCTGCCGCGGCGCGAACATAGGCGCTTCCGGGGGCGCTTACGCGCGTGCCTGAGTAACGTTTTGGTAGCTTTACGGAAATGCAAAATCATTTTCATTCGGAAAATCAAAAATACTGCTTTTATAAGTATGGTACTGAATGTCTTGCATTATTATTTAGTTTTCATAAATTTTTTTTTTACGAACGCAGAAATAGCGCTCTCGCTGCGCTCTCGGGAGAGCTTACCGGTGCGCGCACCCTGAGCGCTCCAAGACAAAATGATACGGGTAAGCTTACCGGTGTGCGCACCCTGAGCGCACCAGGAAAAAATGATTAGAAAAAAGAAAAATACATTGAACAAATATATTTTTTTTTAAATTAAACAGCTAATAAAAAAACAATCGTAGGTTACAAAGTCGATATACAAAGGAATTAGCTTTTAAAAAAACTATGAAATTCACTGAAAAAAACAAAGTTTTCACAAACGTTATAGTTAGGAATTAGCATTTAAAAAACCTTTGAAATTCACTAAAAAAAACATAAGTTTCACAATCGTTATAGTTAGGAATTAGCATTTAAAAAACCTTTGAAATTCACTGAAAAAACCATAGGTTTCACACTCGTTATAGTTAGGAATTAGCATTTAAAAACCTTTGAAATTCACTGAAAAAACCATAGGTTTCACACCAGTTATAGTTAGCTGAACATTTTACTCATACAAAACCATTGAAATTCCCACGTTATAGTTAGTTGGACTCTCTATAACTCGCGCGCCCGCAGTCCACTGCTGATGATGTCACATATTTCATCATTCATGATATGGTCAGTGAAATCACTGATGACATCACTGATGACATCTCAAATGACATCACTGGTGACATCACTGATGACATCTCAAATGACATCACTGATGACATCATCCATGTGATAATACGATGCACCTCCTCACACTCTAGTCTAACCTTTGATACACCCAGTGTTAAATAGAAACTACCATTCCTGAAATTATTGACACACCAATACCAGTAACTATATACGCACTCACTAATTTCTAGGTCTACACACACATCCACTAATTCACCCATACAATCACTCATACATACAGTCACTCATCAATAGAACACTATCATATCCACTAATACACCTATACAGACACTCACACACTGACACTCATCCACAGAGTTACTCACACACCTAGTCAGTTATACAAAGAATCAATCACACTCCCATTTCCTCAACTACACAGTTATACACACTAAACCTTACTTATTCAAACATATACTAACACATACTTATTCTCTTTTACAATCACTGATACAAGTACACATTGATCCATACAGCCACTAACGCAATCACAGGCTCCCATGTATAGTCATTTACATATGCCAACTCTCCCAAGCACTATGTTTTACATATGTACTTACTTGGACATGTAGCACTGAGATATCCATTCACTCACCAACACACCCATGCACATAGTCAACCGCCCATACAGCTGTTTCCACATGCACTCTTAAACCCATACACCAAGTGAATCAACTGCTCACACATCTATGCACAGAGTCACACACCTCCCAGGCACCCACACACACACTCAGCCTCACATACAAATACTTCGGCAACCAATCAATAACCCATATAGCCACTCATATAGCTACTGTTCAACACATGCAGCAGCTTACACAACAACAGACATAATGATGCACACAGACAGTTTAGTCACTAACCCATGCATTTAGTAAGACACATTTAATCACTCACTCATACAGTCAGTCACGCACCAACTAAATTCTTCATCCAGACACTTATACACGCACTCATTCTTGAATATGTAAAACATATTTAAACTTTACAGAAACACACAGACACTGGATGATGTCATCAGTGATGTCATCAGTGATGTCAGTTGAGATGTCATCAGTGATGTCACCAGTGATGTCATTTGAGATGTCATCAGTGATGTCATCAGTGATGTCACTGACCATGTCATGAATGATGTAATATGTGACATCATCAGCAGTGGATTACGGGCGCGTGAGTTATAGTGAGTCCAACTAACTATAACGTGGGAATTTCAATGGTTTTGTATGAGTAAAATGTTCAGCTAACTATAACTGGTGTGAAACCTATGGTTTTTTCAGTGATATATATATATATATATATATTACCTACTGGCGATAGCCAGTAGGTATATATAGTGAGGATTGTTTTCCATAGGGAAATCGCAACATTCTATTGGGAATAACTTTGGCGCCGGTTGAGGAATCTTCCTGAAATTTTCCTTAACTTTGCCTCGCGGCGCTCCGCTCCTTCCCTGAAAGTTTGGGGGGGATTTGTCAAGCAGGGGCCGAGATAAAAGGGGGTCCCAAAACATGTTTTCCCCATGTTAATTTCCATAGGGCGGTTGGACTCACTTTTAGCCCGAACGGCTGAATGGTTTTCCACCAAACTTGGCAAAATTGTAGGGACTGGTAGCCCGATGTGCCTTTGCTCTGTCTCAAGATATGTGCTCCAGTGGTTTTTATGAAAATTAACTTTGAAAAAATATATATTGGGCTACATTGGGCTATATATATGTTAGAGCCCAAATGTAGCCCAATGTAGCCCAATGTAGCCCAAAGATGGCCACCAGAGACAAAAAAAACAAATGTAGCCCAAATATCAGCCAGATGTAGCCCAACTATAGCCCAATGACAGAATGTCCCAGAGTGTTCTAAAGAACAACTAGAGCGCTAACAGTCTTACTTATGACAAAAGTATGGCACACCTGAAGTAATCTTGATTGGAATAAAGTGTTAACACTTAAAACATTTAATTTGCAAAGGAACAAAATGAGGGGGTTCATTTTGCCATAGAAATTATGATTAGTGCTGAAGAAAGAAAAATTAGGGCACATTTTGAGTGACTTCTCAAATCCTCTTATATTTCATTAAACAAATTCTGATATGCAGTCTCCCAAGATGGCCACCAGAGACAAAAGAGCCCAAATATCAGCCAGATGTAGCCCAACTATAGCCCAATGACAGAATGTCCCAGAGTGTTCTAAAGAACAACTAGAACGCTAACAGTCTTACTTATGACAAAAGTATGGCACACCTGAAGTCATCTTGATTGGAATAAAGTGGTAACACTTAATACATTTAATTTGAAAAGGAACAAAATGAGGGGTTTCATTTTGCCATAGAAATTTTATATATATATATATATATTCACTGAAAAAACCATAGGTTACACACCAGTTATAGTTAGGAATTAGCATTTAAAAAACCTTTGAAATTCACTGAAAAAACCATAGGTTTCACACCAGTTATAGTTATCTGGAAATTTTACTCGTATAAAACCATTGAAATTCCCACGTTATAGTTAGTTGGACTCACTATAACTTGCACGTCTGCAATGCACTGCTGATGACGTCACATATTACATCACTCATGCATATATTTAAATATTTAAACATTACTCGCTAATATATGTATTCACTAAGATACACTTAATAAGCCAGTTAACCAATCAATTTTTCTTTTTTTTAAAACACTGAAAAAACCATAGGTTTCAGGCCTTATATAGTTAGGAATTAGCATTTAAAAAACCTTTGAAATTCACTGAAAAAACCATAGGTTTCAGGCCTTATATAGTTAGGAATTAGCATTTAAAAAACCTTTGAAATTCACTGAAAAAACCATAGGTTTCAGGCCTTATATAGTTAGGAATCAGCATTTAAAAAACCTTTGAAATTCACTGAAAAAACCATAGGTTTCAGGCCTTATATAGTTAGGAATTAGCATTTAAAGAAACCTTTGAAATTCACTGAAAAAACCATAGGTTTCAGGAGTTATATAGTTAGGAATTAGTTTTTAAAAAACCTTTGAAATTCACTCAAAAAACTATAAGTTTTAGTGGTGTTATAGTTAGCTGGACATTTTACTCATACAAAACCAATGAAATTGCTCCTATATAGTTAGTTGCACTAACTATATTTCGCACACCCGCAATCCACTGCTGATGATGTCACATATTAGATCATTCATGACATGGTCAGTGACATCACTGATGACATCTCAAATGACATCACTGATGACATCATCCATGTGACAATCACATACACCTTTTCATACACTATTACAATTTTTCATCACTGTTTGTAAAATACAGAGTATCATATTTAAATCCATTGTCACAGCAATACAAGTATCTAAAAATCCACTCAGTGATTCATAGATGTATACACACATCTAATCACTTACCTATGGATTCACTCATACATGCTGTCAATGAACAATAGAACACTATCAAAAATACTTATACATCTATATCGACATTAAACAACAGCACGCATCCTATTCACATATGAAGTCATCCTACTCACTTATGCAAACAATGGATCATACTTACATATTTACTTAGCAAAACACTTATACAAACACCACTTCTTCTATTCATTTAGATAGTAAGTCATACTTAGTGAATTATAAAATCATTATTACAAGTATACAGTTATCCATACAGTCACTCACACAATCATTGTGTCTTATGTATACTTATTTATATACAACAACTGACACATACACTGCCTTTTATTTTTCTAGTTTGTTGGACCTGTACCTTTGAGAAATATATTTGCTCATCACCACACCCATAAATAGATTCCCTCACCCAAACTGTTAGAACATGTAGTTTTAACTTCATATATCTACTGAATCAACTATGCACACATCTTTGGACAGTCACACACCCCCCACCGAACCACACACACTTTCACACTCCCATACAAATACTCAGTTAACTAATCAATAACTAATATAGACTTTCACATAGCTAGTAACCAACTGTAGAATCAGTTTACACAACAACTGACAAAGTGATACAGATATTCACACAGTTTAGTCACTATCCACTATATTTAGTGAGACATTAAAAATTGGTGAAGTAAACAGTCAATTACACTGCTACTAAATCCTCCATCCAAATATTTATTTATATATATCCACTCATTCTTCAATGTAAATTGCTATATATATAATGCATATTTAAATAACGAAGCAAACCACATTCACTGGATGATGTAATCAGTGATGTCATCAGTGATGTCATTTGAGATGTCATCAGTGATGTCACTGACCATGTCATGAATGATCTAATATGTGACATCATCAGCAGTGGATTGCGGGTGCGCGAAATATAGTTAGTGCAACTAACTATATAGGAGCAATTTCATTGGTTTTGTATGAGTAAAATGTCCAGCTAACTATAACACCACTAAAACGTATAGTTTTTTTGAGTGAATTTCAAAGGTTTTTTAAAAACTAATTCCTAACTATATAACTCCTGAAACCTATGGTTTTTTCAGTGAATATATATATATATATATATATATATATATATATATATATATATATATATATATATATATATATATTTCACCAATTAGAGTTACCCCTGCTTGAGAACACGCCAAAGGAAACAGCAGGACTCTGCGTTATTGTTTACATCGTCCTTTACACAAGGCAGTCCACTTTCTTTATTTGTCTTCACGGGCAATGCGTGCAACCAGGCGAAAGTGGCTGAAGGTAAGAGTTCAGCCACTTTTGCCTGGTTGCACGCATTGCCCGTGATCAAGGAACTGGAAGTTCCGAAACGCGTAGGGCTTTTAAATGGAGCGAGATGCTGCCTGCAGATTGCCGGAATAAAGGACGAAGTAAACAATAACGCAGAGTCCTGCTGTTTCCTTTGGCGGGTTCTCAAGCAGGGGTAACTCTAATTGGTGAAATAATTAACGGCCGATCCGGTCGTGAGAACTGCGACGCCACGAAGACAAATAAAGAATGTGGACTGCCTTGTGTAAAGAGACTGGACTCAGGCACAATAGGCAGAAGGAACAGTTTGGCAACAATATAATCCGCGGCTGACAACTTGCACCTCACTGGAGAGATCGAAAGTTGCAGAAATGGGTGCAAACATGGCAAATACCCACCGGAGGAGGAGAACTGATAGGATGAAGGTACTACGAGGTCCAGAATGCTGAGCAAGAGGACGTTCCACTAGAGGAAGTCACACCCACCAGAGGGCTTCACACTAGAGGAAGTTACAAAAGTGCACTGACTCTTACCTTCAGCCACTTTTTCCTGGTTGCACGCATTGCCTGTGATCAAGGAACTGGAAATTCCGAAACGCGAAGGGCTTTTAAATGGAGTGAGATGCTGCCTGCAGATTGCCGGAATAAAGGACGATGTAAACAATAACGCAGAGTCCTGCTGTTTCCTTTGGCGCGTTCTCAAGCAGGGGTAACTCTATTTTGTGAAATATATATATATATATATATATATATATATATATGTATATATATATATATATATATATATGTGTGTGTGTATTTTCTTGCTTATTTTTAATTTGCCCTAGCTATACTGCCATGTGTATGATTATTCACCAACATGCAGAAATTGCTCTAGAAAGATTGTGAAATATGATTTTAGTATTATTAGCTGTAACGCAAGGATTACAAATATTCATGCTTTGCTATGTTTCATTTATCATTTATAGCTACAATGCACTAATGTATTTTAAAATATATTATATTATACTACTAGTATATTACATATAAATGTTTTAGACATGTATTTTATCCTAGACAATTGTAGACAATACCTTGAAAGTATGAATTTCTCTACACATTAGTTAAAATCCTATTTGTTAGACATGCCACTATGACATCACATTCAGACACACAAGAAGAGAATGATGTAAAATCCCTAAGGTCCGACTCTATCTTATGTAGGCCGTGACTTCATCTTGATAAATGGAGATCGCCATTGTCCTTAACTAAGCCAATGGAGGCCACCATATTCCCTGATTTATGCAGAATCATTATCATGTCTGCCTTTTAACACAGGTGGCACCAGACCATATCTTTCTAGGAACTATGACAGCATCAAGTTCTTCAAATAATGACATAGATCCATCATATAATGCAACATTTGTCTGGGTCAATTTTCTCCTCACAGTGTCCGGTTAAATAAGAACAAATACAGACATATAACCAAAATAATGTAGTCTGAAATTAGGTCCTTTAGCCCCATATGCTAATAAGGAAAAGTCTGGGATGGATACCTTGATGCACATAATCTATGTCAGGCATTCCTAAACTTATGTCAGAAATTTCTGATAAGATTTAGTATATAAGGACTTAACCACTTGTCAGGAGAGAGCCTTCGCACAGATTATCGCCAGAGATTCTGCCAGAGATGGTCTCACTTGCTCAGCACACTTCATTCTTCGCAGATGATACATCTCGTCTGAAGACTGAAGCGGACAAAGCTGAGTCCCAGAGGATGACTGACTGATTGCTACTGCTCGTTGGTGTTTGTCCTTCGCAGGGAACGCTGTCTTTACGCATCTTCTGATATAGATAGCCTTTGCTGCCAACAAGGTGATGCAGCAGGAAGTGTGTGTAAAATATTTTTTGTACACTTACTCTCCTTACTCCTCTAACCACACTGGGAGCCATATTATCAAGAAAGGGAGATACATTATCGCCGCTTTTATCGGCAGGAAACTGCCGCTAAAGCGGCGATAATGGGCTTGATAATATGCCCTTGTGAATTCCCATAGAATCCCAGGTTCTGGTGTTAACCTGAGCTTCTATGGGAATTCACAAGGGCATATTATCAAGCTCATTATCGCCGCTTTAGCGGCAGTTTCCTGCCGATAAAAGCGGCGATAATGTATCGCCCTTTCTTGATAATATGGCCCTAAGTCCTATGTGAATATACAGTCTGAAGCGTTTCCATTACCATAGAGAAAATGATCCTCAGATTCATCTTTCGCTGCTGATAGGAGGGGTGGAAATTAGGGTGACCAAGCTCTATGTTATTTGTGCTATGAGGACCATTAATTGACTGCCAACTCTCAGATTTAGGTACAGCACTCTGAAAACCTTGCTTTAGAAATAAAAAAATAGCAACTGATAGACCCAACCTCCGTGTGAGAATTATGCAAACCAAAAGCTCCTTAATAGCACCACAGAACAAAATAGGTAAAACATGATAGGGCTTGCAGATTCTCCCTACAGCACATTTAAAATATCAGTACAAAAGCACAGTTTAAAGAAAGAACCAATAAGACTCAATAATAGACTCAGACAGGTGTAGATTAATTTGTTTATTGTATGAAATAATCAAAATTCATTAAAAAGAGCAATTTCTTAAGGGCTTCGATCAAGAATATCACAGCATGCATTAAAATTTAAAGATAAGGATTTAGGCAACTCTTTATTGAATGGTTATGAAGTTCAGTTGCAGAGTTACAGAATCCTACTACCCTTTAAGGCATAAGGATGGTTCATATTTCTACCAGCTCAGGGCCTACAAAAAGAGGAAAAGTTCAGACTTAAAGTCCATCATGGGCAAGTTCATCAGCTTAGAGCTAAAGATATAATGGAAAATTGAAAAAGCAGAAATGGATTAGCAAAGAAGGTCTCAGTCCATCATCAACAGTCTAAAGTAACAAAGCAATCAGCATACCATCCTATTGCCCGGTGAAAAGGAAAAGTATGGCATTGCGGCAGGAAGCAAAAATCAATAGTGTAGGTCAAGAATCAGTAGCGTTACCCCTCTTTTATAGAGTTTTAAGAATGTCCAGTAGCGTGGCATCACACCACTATCGAAAAACTATCACATATCCGTATTCACATCATGTCACCAGAAATAGTTGAAACATCAAGCTAGTTTCCCATGGTAGTCATGAGAATAAAACACTGTGTGTTCTCATAGACCTAACATTGGTAGCAAAGAAATTCAAAGTTGTGACTTAAAGCCAAAGTTGAAATTAATTTCCTACAGGAATATTTTACTGAGAGCATTAAAGAAACATTCAAGAATGTCAGTGGGTAGTCATGTACAGGACAAATAAGCAACATTTCACTTGCAAAGAACAACCCGCTGTATAAAATCAAGGGAAAAGTTAGGACTAGAATAAAAGCAGTTCAAGAAGTCTTTTAAGATAGCATTGCACATTTATCTATAACGATCTCTAACTTCAAATATAATGACACAAAATCAATTCAAATGAAGAATGTATAAATGTTCACAAATTATTATTACAAGGAAATGGCTAATATTAGCAATAGCTTACTACCACCATTTTTCACAGCATTCATATAAATGCATGTTTTTCAAATGTCATCCTATAAAAGTTTGTTTTTAATATTTCATTGAACTATAGTGTCTCAAGTATCATATTGCAAAATATCAAGCTTGTACTTCATTTTTTTTTTTATTTTTTTTTTTATTGTGCAAGACATGTATTACATAGAGGAAACATAAGTTTTACACTGCGTCACGCCAACAACCCGGAGGCAGGCCGCTATAGTGTTCACATCACATGTTAGCAAGTAAAGCAATGGGTCAGTTCCACCTCAGCGGGCATTGGGCCAACAAGAACAATATACCAAAAACAGGATTGTCATGTAAATGAGCAGTGTAACACTTGCACGATAATGATCTTACATTTTATCAGTGCCGTAGGCGACAGATGAAGCTAAGGGTTACAGGTCTGCCTCAAGTTCAGCAACAGGACACAGCCTGTTGAAGCGGCAGAATGAAAGAAATCGTCCACCAGCACTGTTTACACCCAACTTGTCCCAACATACAAACGAAAAACATGAACAGTAAACAACGGTGCAGT
This sequence comes from Lissotriton helveticus, assembly GCF_964261635.1. Lineage (NCBI taxonomy): Eukaryota > Metazoa > Chordata > Amphibia > Caudata > Salamandridae > Lissotriton > Lissotriton helveticus. The sequence goes on from NC_136057.1 coordinate 841,418,370, forward strand.
CGAGAAACATCAAGCATGCAATATCCACCCACATGTAGGGCCGTGCGTATGTGTGCCGTGTAGCTGCGAATGAGTGTCAATCAGCGGCTGTAGCTGTAGCTGTGTATGCGTCAGGTTCCATTCGCTAAGACAGGGGAGGGGGGGGAAAGGGGAAGGAGGGGGGGGGACTTGGAGGGAGCCGTGGCAGGACGAGCCATAGGGCCACGTGGCCTCAGGGGTGGAACAGGGCAGGCCCGAAGGGTCGCATGTAGGGAACATTAAGGGCAGTAGAATCGGGACAAGTCCTGTCCCAAAGGAGGATCACACCAGCTCCACGTACCAAGACAGTCATAGCACGCCCCTGTCACAGAGCTCTCAACCCATATCATCCGACACACCTACATCAGGCGAACCACCGGAAGCGGCCGATCCCGCCAGCTCTCTGGTCCATTGCAGGAAGGGTTCCCAGATATCATTAGGTCTAGAGGCCGTTGGCATCGTTTCCCAATAATTGGTCAGTTGCGTGTGTCCGTATGTCACATCCCTAATCCAGTCTGCGTACAATGGAAGAGCCCTCCTACCCCAGTGCAGCGATATCTGTCGTTTGGCATATAGGAGGAGCATAGCATGCAACTTTCTATCGCAAGGCTCCGTGTCTTTGACGTAGCCTAACAAACCCAACAGTGGTGAAGGGGCATCAGCCCTGTGAAGAATTTGGTTAATAGCAGCAAAAACTGCCGACCAGTACTCCTCCAGTTTGGGACAGCTCCACGCCACATGAATGAAGGACGCATCTTCTCCCCCGCATTTCCAGCAAGCAGTGTCCTCACGGACGCCCATTCGGTGTAACAAAACTGGCGTGCGCTAGTATCGCTGCAGAAATTTAAAGTGAATGAGCCTAAGACGATAATTCGGGGACAACGCCATGAGCTGTCTGCAGCAGTATTCCCACATTTCATCTGACAGTGGTTCAGGAAGGTCAGCATCCCAAGCCAGTTTGGCCGTGGATACCGTTATCGGGGCCTGCTCCTGCATGCAGTTATATAGTCTTGACACCAGTTTTTTGGGGGACGGCCTCGAAAGCAGGTTCTGAAGGGCATCCAGGGGCGGCGGCTCTTCAGGGAGTGGTACAGCAACGCGTCCGCGAAAGACTCGGGCTGATCGTCCGTCCCCGCGTGCAAGTCAACAAAAGTGCCCTCAGGATAGATATCGGCAAATGTATTCAGTCTCCGTCCGTGGAGCGTAAGAGTATCCCCTCTGGCGCACAAGCAAGGTAGCATTGGATTGCCCCGTAGGGGGACACCTGGCGCATACAATAAGGAGAGACCTGCTCTGTTTTGCAATTCACGCCAAGACCAGCGAATCATCTCTACCGTGTCCACATCCTTCGAGGGACGTTTGACTTTGCCATAGAGCGCCACTCGCAGCGGCAACGGGGCAACAGCAGCGAGCTCCACCGCCACATGCGGTTGGTAAGGAGTGGGGAAGGCCCAGAAATGAAGAAACTGCGCCTGCGCGCATAGGGAATATAGCTTGAGGTCAGGGGCTCCGAGGCCACCTTGTCTCAGTGGGAGCGTTAGCAGATTCCAGGACACCCGCGCCTGTTTCCCCGCCCAGACCAGAGTCAATAGCAAGGAGCGGACCCGCGCATGGAAGTGCGCCGTCAAGGGCAATGGAACATTAACAAACAGGTATAGGAATTTGGGTAGGATCACCATTTTCACCAGCGCTATGCGTGCCACCAGGGAAAGGGGTAATTTGTTCCAGACTTCGATTTTCCTCTCTAGCCAGTCCACCGCTCTGCCAAAATTAAGAGACCACAACTCCTGAATGTCACGACTGATCCAGATACCCAGATACTTAACTGCGTCAGTTTCCCAACGCAGGGGGTACTCCGGTGATGGTTGGCTTGTCTCATCAGTGAGGGGGAACGCGACCGATTTAGTCCAATTCACGGACACCCCCGCGAGTCCCTCAAACCGCACGAATTCACGGAGTAATGGGTTCATGTTGTCATTAGGGTTCACGATGTACAGAGTGACATCGTCTGCGTATAACGAAATCAGCAAACTTCGGGAGCTGAACCCGATCCCTCTCGCGGTGTGGTGTTGCCTTATCCTGGCCGCAAGCGGCTCCATTGCTATAGCAAATAGGAGCGGGGACAACGGGCATCCCTGCCTGGTTCCCCTAGAGATCTCAAAGGGCTGGGAAACGAGGCCATTTACGCTCACTCTCGCTCTGGGCGCGGTGTACAGTAACTTAATCAGGGTTATGAAATTACGATTAAATCCTATCCTCTCCAATATCCGGAAGAGATACGGCCACTCCAAGGAGTCGAACGCCTTGGTAGCGTCAAGGAACACCACTGCCGCCTGTACAGAAGGGTGTAAGTAGTGCAAAACAGAAAAGACAGTTCTGAGGTTATGCGATGTGGCTCGCCCAGGAATAAATCCGGATTGGTCAGGGAGTGCGATGATCGGCAGCATTGGTTGAAGTTTATCTGCAATGATTTTGGCGTAGATTTTCGCATCTACATTGATCAGGGAGAGGGGCCTATAGGAGTCCAGGGACTGTTCGTCTTTGTCCGGTTTCAGAAGCGTAATAATTAAGGCTTCATGCATGGAGTCTGGGAGGGAGTTCGATTCGAGGGCTTCCACAAACACCGCATGTAGTTTCGGTGCCAGCTCGTCCGCATATGTCTTGTAGAAGGACGTTGTCAGACCGTCAGGACCCGGAGCCTTGTTGGCCGGCATGCTTTTGATAACCTGAATAATATCCTGCACGGTCACCGGGAGATCCATGTATTGCCTGTGGTTGTCGTTAAACCACACTAGGGCAATGGAATCTAGAAAGGCCTCCAAAGAAGCTGGAGCAACGGGTTGTCTGGAGGTGTAAAGAGTCGTGTAAAAGTCAGTGAAGGCACGCAGTACCGCGTCTTGGCCCACAACCAGGGATCCACTCCCGTCATGGATAGCGTGTATGTAGTGTGATTGTGTACGTGAAGTTATCAATCTAGCTAGGGTCCTGGTTGGCCTATCCCCTTCCCCGTATCTGCGAGCCTCTGCTTGTTTCCCTAGGAATCTAACTTCACGGTCTGCCTCCTCATTGAATTCAAGTAGCTTGGCTTTGAATTGACCAGCGGCCTCCGAGGACAGAGTGCGGCTGAAGGCCTCATCCAGATCTCTCATCTCCCTTTCTAGTCGGGCTAGTGTTCTACGAATGGATTGCAGCACACCCGCTTGTCGCGCTATGCACTGGCCCCGGATCATCGCCTTAAAGGCGTCCCACACTATGGCCTCAGACGAAACTGACCCAGCATTTTCTGCAAAGTATGTAATAATATCTGTCCTGATCTCCTCAACAAATACCGGGTCCGTGAGAGCATGTGGAGGCAGACGCCACTTGAATTCCCTATGTATCGCATCAGGCATGCATAACACCAACTCACACGGGGCATGATCTGACAGTGATCTGGCCTGTATGTCAACCTTCCTCACCCACGACGCCACCTCAGGCGACACCAGCCAGTAATCCAACCGGGACCAGGCAGACTGATGACATGTGTAGCAGGTGCCCAACGTTTCCCCAGGGTGTCGAACTCTCCACACGTCTGAAAGCAACCCTTCCCCCATTACATCAAAGATAGCCTGGCGCGCTTTAGCATGAGTCGGCCTACCCACACCCCTCCGATCCATAGCATCATCCAGCACAACATTGAAATCCCCTCCAACAATAATCGATTGGCAATCAAGCAGTGCAATGCGCGCCCATAGAGACAGAAAGAAGTCAGGATCATCCACGTTCGGACCGTAGATGGCAGCTAGCACAACCGGTTTGCCCTGTAAAGAACCATGTAAGAGCACATACCTCCCATCTTTGTCCTGCACACAGGTATGTTCCCGCCAGTCCAGCCCTCTTCGTACAAGTATAGCCACCCCCCTCGCATAATTGGAGAATATAGCAGAATATACATTTGACCATCTAGAATTTCGCAGTCTAGGTGAAGGAACAGCGTTAAGGTGAGTTTCTTGCAGGAAACATATGTCCACATTATGTCTGGTTAGCATACCATGCATCAACCGGGCCTTCTTGTAGTCCCCAAGGCCTCTAATGTTCCAGGTCCACAATCTAACCCCCCCCATCTCGGAAGTACAGAAGAAGCAGCAGAACCCTTGACAGTCCCCGATCCCCAGGACCGCCAATCCCAGCCCACAGCACATGCATCGTCCCTGTGCCCAGAAATGAAAGTAGAAGATATCTCTCAGTGCACCAGACCAAAACTTCAAACAACAAATTCTCCAACCCCCCCCGCTCCCCGCCTCCCTCACCAACCCCCCAAACAGGTGGTGACATACCCCGCAGAAAAACACGCATGGCGTGACATACAACCAACATCGGAAACATTGGGATACACCCCATGGGGACGTGGTGCACCCAGCCTACACCCCCGCATTAGCGGGGTGGCTACATTCAGAAAAGAGAGCTGCAGGACCCCAACGGTGCCCCCGTCTCAGGGTCTACGAATCTCACCACAGCAATATTCACACAAGGACTAGATATTGGCAGTTACAAATCCTCCTCCCGGACTACAGCAATGTCCCACCCCACTCGCAATCAGATGAATTGTGACCCCAGGAGGTGCTTAGGGGTCTCCAAGCTCCGGTGCCAGACTCAGAGGGAACAAGTAAGCAGTGCAGCGTCACTCACATTGGCAGCCCATCTAGTCATTATCACTGAGGTGATCAGCAGCTTCTTCCAGTCTGGGCGATTTTCTTCTAGCTCCCGGACCGTTAATGTGTTTGGCAAATTTAAGCGCTGATTTCGCATCCGTGAAGAAGTGCGTCTCGTTATCATGGAGCACCTTCAGTTTTGCTGGATATAACAGGGAATATTTCACTCCAGCCTGTAACAGCACTTTCTTAGCCGGCAGAAATTCCTTGCGGGCCGCTTGTACCAGGGGGGTGAAATCCGGGTAAAATGAAATATTATTTCCCTTATGTGTTATCTTGCCTTTTTCTCTAGCCAGCCGTAGAATGAGGTCCCTGTCCTGGTAATTGAGCAACTTAGCGAGGATAGGACGTGGTGGCGTACCCAGCGGCGGCATTTTTCCAAATGACCTATGCGCCCTCTCGACCGCAAAGACCGGTGACAGAGCCGGGTCAAAAAGCTCGTGTAGCAGATCAGACACGAACACCTCCATCCTGCCAGTGTTTGTCGTTTCTGGAATTCCCGTAATGCGAACATTGGACCTACGGGAGCGCGCTTCCAAATCGTCCGCCTTAGCGCGTAGGTTGTCCAGATCCTTCTCCAGGTTCACTATGTGCTTTTTGGCCTGTTGTTGGAATTCGCAGCATTCAGTTTGCCTATTTTCTAGGCAATCCAGCCTCGTCTCATGAGCGCCCACCTTGGCCTTCACTGACTCCAGCTGCACGGACATGGCATCCAGTTTGCCATCGATACTTTTCAGGCTGGACCTCACTTCCATAATAAGCGCCCCAAAGTCTATGTCCGCCGGTGCACCATGTGACGAAGATTCTCCGCCGTCCGTGTCAGCTTGCGGGTGTTTTGGCGGTCTTTTATTATCAAAGCTTATTTTGGGTTGTCTGGCCTCATTTTTCCCCCCCATGATGGAGGCGACCGTTGGGCAGTGGGTCACTCGTGCAGATAGCTACAACAAGAAGGCCGAGTCCGTGCCAGTACATGTAGCGCAAGAGGCAGCTCGTGCATATAACAGGGAGCGCAGGTTCGCCAGCAAGCCTCCCAGGCCTCCAGTGTACCGCGCCACTAGGTGCTCGCCTCCAGCCGTATTCGTCACAAAATGGCGGCAGCGCCAATTCCGGCCCCTCGGCTGCCCTGCGCCGAGGCCGGCCCAGTATGGCTCCTAGATGCAGGGTAGGGGCTGCAAGAGTTCACGGGCTCAGTAAGCACTATCAGCAGATCAGCCCCGGCTCAGGAGGTCAGAGTCTCCACTTCAGCGGGTAGCGCTCGAGTGAGGCAGCGCGGCCGTCCCACACCCCACTTGCGCAAGTTCCACGCCTCACCTCGTGTTATATAGGTGGTCGCCGCTCAGGGTCAGGCTCCTTATCAGCCGAAGCACAGCAGCGCCGGTCAGCGAGCACCAGACGTCCAAAAATGGCCAGCCGTCTGCAGGAGGGTTTCAGGTCATGCCCCCACGGCGGAGGATTGTCCACCCCACATGCCCTCCGGACCAGACGTGCCCAGGTCTGCTCTCCGGGTCAGCAGGGGTCCACCAGCGCGCCCCGATGGAGCGGCACCAAAGCCGGCGGGGTCCCGCGACCTCACTCACAGGATCTCCAAGGGCCTTCAAATCCGCGGACCACAGTGGCTCGCAGCGTCCAGCACACAGCTCCGCAGCCTCGGGGCGCCGCCGGCGCACAGGTCGGCAAATGTGCAGATCACGTTAGCTCCACCATCCGGGGAGCTCCGCTCACCAAACTTCGGCAACGGGATCCGCTGGGTGTCCGTCGTCCAACCCCAGGTATGACGGGGGTCCGCGGGGACCCAAACAAGGATTATGTCAGGATTTCAGAACGTAGCCGGCGGAGCTCGCTCACAGAGCGGCCATTTCGCTGCTCGGCTAGCCACGCCCCCAGCTTGTACTTCATTGCTACACATTTTGCAACGACTTTTCCAACTGGTGCATTTTCAGCAAAGAGCATGAAAAATACTAGGCCGCTTAACTTAGCATCATCATTTTCATCAATATACGTTAATTGGAAACATATGCATTGAAAGTTCATTATCACAACTCATTTATATATATTAGTGGTGTCTTGCAAATGTGATTTATTTATCTTACATTTAAAGCATGCTTTTATTATGCTTCTACTAGACTTGCCTCTATTTCATGTGTCACTGTATCTGCTTGCGCAACGTGTACTTTCAACCTTTCATGTCTTATGAATGAATGAAATTATTTATTTTTATAGAGCGCACGATGGCCGAACGGCTTCCTGGCGCTGAGAAGTCTAAGAGACAGAACAAGCGGCGCCAGGAAGGATTTAACAGGGGTAGGCCAAGGTAAACAAAAAAGTTTTAAGCGCTTTACGAAAGTGTGAAAAGATAGGAATAAAACGCAAAGAAAGAGGGAGGGAGTTCCAGAACCGGGGTGCAAGGACAGAAAATCTAGAACCGCCTGTGCGAGTTTTGCGGAAGCGGGGGACCGTGAGGAGGGCAGAAGAAGATGAGCGGAGAGTGCGGGCAGGGGTGTAGGAGGAAATGAGAGAGTTGATGAACGCCGGAGCCGAGCGATCAAGGGCCCGATAAACAAGGCACCCTAATTTAAACAAGGATCTCTGCGGGATTGGTAACCAGTGAAGGGATTTGAGGACAGGAGTGATGTGAGAAGTTTTGGGTAAGTGGAAGATCAGACGGGCAGCCTGATTTTGGATTGCTTGAAGACGGCGGGTTTCGTAGGCGGGAATGCCCACGAACAAGCTGTTACCATAATCAAGGCGGGAAGTGATGAGGGCAGAAATAATAATTTTAAGAGATTCAAGGGAGAAGAAACGAGAGATTTTTCGGATCAACCGAAGAGAAAGAAAGCAGGAAGATACGACAGCACTGACCTGGCCATGCATGGACAGGTCCTGGCTGACCTTGATGCCCAAGGTTTTGACAGAGGCGACCGGGGTGGGAGGGGGACCGAGGGAGGGGGGCCAAAAAGCAGAGGACCAAGGGCTGGATGAGCCGCCAGTCAGAACAAGCTCAGTCTTATCTGGGTTGAGCTTGAGGTGATTGGCGCTCATCCACCCAGAAATGAAGACCATGGTGGAACGAAAAAAAGGATAGGGAGTGAGAGGCAGAAGAAAGGTCAAAGACAAGCTGGAGGTCATCTGCGTAATTGAACACCGAGACCCCCAGCTGAAGAAGAGAAGAGATAAGTGGGTGAATATAGAGATTGAAAAGAAGAGGGGAGAGGGAAGAGCCTTGCGGGACCCCACAGGGCACCGGGAGGGGAGGGGCAGAAAAACCGGGGAGGTGAACCGCTTGTGAACGTCCTGTTAGAAAGGACGTAATCCAGGAAAAGGCAGTGCCTCTGATGCCCGCTGCGCTGACACGGTCCAGAAGGATGTTATGATCGACCGTGTCAAACGCAGCGGACAGGTCGAGGAGAACCAAAGCTTGGGGAGAGTTAGTGTCAGCCTTTGCTTTCAGCTCGTCGAGAACGGCGAGCACCACAGATTCGGTCGAGTGACCTGAGCGAAAACCCGCTTGGTGAGAAGCAAGGCGTTGGTTCTGCTCAACATAGGTGGAGAGACAAGAGGTAACATAGGATTCCAGGATTTTAACAAGGTAGGGAAGGAGAGAAATGGGCCTAAAGTTAGAGGGGAGGGAAGAATCAAGACCAGGTTTTTTAAGAATGGGGGAAACAATAGCAGATTTAAATGAGGAAGGAACCGATCCGGTGGAGAGGGAGGCATTAAGGAGGGAAAGAGGGGCAGCAGGACAAGAAGAGAGGAGAGTTTTAAGAATGCGAGCAGGGGCACAATCAGTAGGGGAACCGGACTTGATTTTTGTGAGCAGGGCTAGAAAAGAGTCCAGAGAAAGGGGTGGGAAAAAGGAAAAGGAAGAATTAGACATAGGGGGGACAGAATGAAGTGGGGTAAAAGGAGTGGCAGAGATGTTAGATTTGATTTTAACGATCTTCTCAATGAAGAAGTCGTTTAAAGAAGTACAGAGGGCCTGAGAAGGGGTGAAGTTAGGGCAGGCGCGGTCAGAGGTAGCCAAATTGTTGACCAAGGAGAAGATCTCTTTAGATTTGTTAGCCGAAAGGGTTACTTGTTCGGAAAAGTACTTGGACTTAGTCGCGAGAATAGCTTTCTTGTACTCTTTAAGAAGAGATTTGTATTTCTCCTTAAGGTCGGGGCAGTAGCTGCGGCGCCAAAGGCGCTCAGAGCGTCTGAGTTCCAATTTGAGGACCTTGAGCTCAGAGTTGAACCAACGGTGAGCCTCGTGTGGGCGAATGGACTTAACTAGCTTGAGAGGGGCTACTAGATCGCAGGCAGACGAAAGCCAGTTTCCAACTGCAACGGCCTGTGAATCAAGGGGAATACCATTGAGGTCAGGGGAAGAAGAAGCAAGAGAGTGAGAGAGGGAAGACAGGTCGGCATGATTCCAGCTGCGTGCAAAGACATTCTTGGGGCAGGGGTGTTTGTGAGGGGAACCAGTGTTAATAGTGAAGGAAATGAGAGAGTGATCGGACCAAGTACAAGGGAGGATGCTGGGGGGAGAAATTATATCCGAGGATGACCAGACTTGGTCCAGGGTGTGTCCAAGATTGTGAGTAGGGGTCATTACCTGAGAATTAAGACATAAGAGAGTAGCCGTGAAGTCCTTGGACGCTAGATTCTCCCTGGGATCGCCTGGCCAGTAATTAAAGTCGCCCAGCAGGAGCACAGAGGAGTTGTTGACTACAAGGGTAGCAAGAAGCTCCTGCAGGGAGGCCACAAACGAGGGCATGCTCAGGGGGGGGCGATAAACAAGGACGACAGTAAGAGGTGCGGTAAGATTGGTGGAGCAGGCGACCAGAAAGTCCACCCCGGCTATAGAAGGTTGAGAGAGGAGCTGGAATTGAAAAGTGGATCGGGCAATCATAGCGACCCCCCCCGGTCTTGCCGTCGGGGCGGTCAGCCCGGAGGGCATAATAAGAGTCGGGGAGGATGGCCAGAATGTCGGGGAGAAAGGCTTCAGTGAACCAGGTTTCCGTCAAGAACAGAATGTCAGGGGAGTCAGTGGTAAGAAGGTTAAACAATTCCAGGCGATGCTTGCCTGCCGAGCGGGTGTTAAAGAGGTAGGCGGAGGCAGTGTGAGAGGGTAATGGGGTTGTGGTGGGGCGAGGTCTGGTGTCCAGAGAGGGCAAGGGAGGCGTAGGGTGCGGAAGGGAGACACGGTCTGAGTGAGGGACATAGATGCCTTGAGTAACAAGGTGCTGCATGAGAGAAGGGGGAAGGGGTACAACAGCAGAGCAGGAGAGGAGTTGTCCAGATGTATATGCCAGTGAGGAAGCAGGGGAAATGGCCCCTGGGCCCGTCCGGCCGCGGACGGGCGCAGACGGGCTTAACTCTGGCGCAACTCCGGCGCGTTTACGGCGCGCCCGCTGCGCTCGTCCGCTGCGCTGACGCATGGAGGCCATATAAATAGGCTATGACGAGGGAGGTGGGAGGAGTCAGCAGGGCGGGATAGGAGGGGTAATTTAAAATAAGATTACCGTCTAGCGCTCGTGTTCAGCGCGACGGGGAAGCGGTGGGTCTGCTAGCACTCAGCAGAGAAGGTGAGGATTTTAAAAAGCGTTTCCAGCGCGCAGCGCGCGAGCCCTCTGCCACAGGGCTGCTTGTCTGTGCTAGGAGAAGAGTGGGCGGAGCCTAAATAGGCTATGACGAGGGAGGTGGGAGGAGTCAGCAGGGCGGGATAGGAGGGGTAATTTAAAATAAGATTACCGTCTAGCGCTCGTGTTCAGCGCGACGGGGAAGCGGTGGGTCTGCTAGCACTCAGCAGAGAAGGTGAGGATTTTAAAAAGCGTTTCCAGCGCGCAGCGCGCGAGCCCTCTGCCACAGGGCTGCTTGTCTGTGCTAGGAGAAGAGTGGGCGGAGCCTAAATAGGCTATGACGAGGGAGGTGGGAGGAGTCACCAGGGCATGATAGGAGGGGTAATTTAAAATAAGATTACCGTCTAGCGCTCGTGTTCAGCGCGACGGGGAAGCGGTGGGTCTGCTAGCACTCAGCAGAGAAGGTGAGGATTTTAAAAAGCGTTTCCAGCGCGCAGCGCGCGAGCCCTCTGCCACAGGGCTGCTTGTCTGTGCTAGGAGAAGAGTGGGCGGAGCCTAAATAGGCTATGACGAGGGAGGTGGGAGGAGTCAGCAGGGCGGGATAGGAGGGGTAATTTAAAATAAGATTACCGTCTAGCGCTCGTGTTCAGCGCGACGGGGAAGCGGTGGGTCTGCTAGCACTCAGCAGAGAAGGTGAGGATTTTAAAAAGCGTTTCCAGCGCGCAGCGCGCGAGCCCTCTGCCACAGGGCTGCTTGTCTGTGCTAGGAGAAGAGTGGGCGGAGCCTAAATAGGCTATGACGAGGGAGGTGGGAGGAGTCAGCAGGGCGGGATAGGAGGGGTAATTTAAAATAAGAATTCCGTCTAGCGCTCGTGTTCAGCGCGACGGGGAAGCGGTGGGTCTGCTAGCACTCAGCAGAGAAGGTGAGGATTTTAAAAAGCGTTTCCAGCGCGCAGCGCGCGAGCCCTCTGCCACAGGGCTGCTTGTCTGTGCTAGGAGAAGAGTGGGCGGAGCCTAAATAGGCTATGATGAGGGAGGTGGGAGGAGTCACCAGGGCATGATAGGAGGGGTAATTTAAAATAAGATTACCGTCTAGCGCTCGTGTTCAGCGCGACGGGGAAGCGGTGGGTCTGCTAGCACTCAGCAGAGAAGGTGAGGATTTTAAAAAGCGTTTCCAGCGCGCAGCGCGCGAGCCCTCTGCCACAGGGCTGCTTGTCTGTGCTAGGAGAAGAGTGGGCGGAGCCTAAATAGGCTATGACGAGGGAGGTGGGAGGAGTCAGCAGGGCAGGATAGGAGGGGTAATTTAAAATAAGATTACCGTCTAGCGCTCGTGTTCAGCGCGACGGGGAAGCGGTGGGTCTGCTAGCACTCAGCAGAGAAGGTGAGGATTTTAAAAAGCGTTTCCAGCGCGCAGCGCGCGAGCCCTCTGCCACAGGGCTGCTTGTCTGTGCTAGGAGAAGAGTGGGCGGAGCCTAAATAGGCTATGACGAGGGAGGTGGGAGGAGTCAGCAGGGCGGGATAGGAGGGGTAATTTAAAATAAGAATTCCGTCTAGCGCTCGTGTTCAGCGCGACGGGGAAGCGGTGGGTCTGCTAGCACTCAGCAGAGAAGGTGAGGATTTTAAAAAGCGTTTCCAGCGCGCAGCGCGCGAGCCCTCTGCCACAGGGCTGCTTGTCTGTGCTAGGAGAAGAGTGGGCGGAGCCTAAATAGGCTATGATGAGGGAGGTGGGAGGAGTCAGCAGGGCGGGATAGGAGGGGTAATTTAAAATAAGATTACCGTCTAGCGCTCGTGTTCAGCGCGACGGGGAAGCGGTGGGTCTGCTAGCACTCAGCAGAGAAGGTGAGGATTTTAAAAAGCGTTTCCAGCGCGCAGCGCGCGAGCCCTCTGCCACAGGGCTGCTTGTCTGTGCTAGGAGAAGAGTGGGCGGAGCCTAAATAGGCTATGACGAGGGAGGTGGGAGGAGTCAGCAGGGCAGGATAGGAGGGGTAATTTAAAATAAGATTACCGTCTAGCGCTCGTGTTCAGCGCGACGGGGAAGCGGTGGGTCTGCTAGCACTCAGCAGAGAAGGTGAGGATTTTAAAAAGCGTTTCCAGCGCGCAGCGCGCGAGCCCTCTGCCACAGGGCTGCTTGTCTGTGCTAGGAGAAGAGTGGGCGGAGCCTAAATAGGCTATGACGAGGGAGGTGGGAGGAGTCAGCAGGGCGGGATAGGAGGGGTAATTTAAAATAAGAATTCCGTCTAGCGCTCGTGTTCAGCGCGACGGGGAAGCGGTGGGTCTGCTAGCACTCAGCAGAGAAGGTGAGGATTTTAAAAAGCGTTTCCAGCGCGCAGCGCGCGAGCCCTCTGCCACAGGGCTGCTTGTCTGTGCTAGGAGAAGAGTGGGCGGAGCCTAAATAGGCTATGATGAGGGAGGTGGGAGGAGTCAGCAGGGCGGGATAGGAGGGGTAATTTAAAATAAGATTACCGTCTAGCGCTCGTGTTCAGCGCGACGGGGAAGCGGTGGGTCTGCTAGCACTCAGCAGAGAAGGTGAGGATTTTAAAAAGCGTTTCCAGCGCGCAGCGCGCGAGCCCTCTGCCACAGGGCTGCTTGTCTGTGCTAGGAGAAGAGTGGGCGGAGCCTAAATAGGCTATGACGAGGGAGGTGGGAGGAGTCAGCAGGGCAGGATAGGAGGGGTAATTTAAAATAAGATTACCGTCTAGCGCTCGTGTTCAGCGCGACGGGGAAGCGGTGGGTCTGCTAGCACTCAGCAGAGAAGGTGAGGATTTTAAAAAGCGTTTCCAGCGCGCAGCGCGCGAGCCCTCTGTCACAGGGCTGCTTGTCTTATGTGTATAAACATGTCTTGATTTGTGATTTTTAATATCATGCTGCATCAAAGGTATGCAGTGTGTCTCTTCTCCCTAAGAAACTCTAAACTGCAAGTTTCTGTGCCTTTCATGCTCTCATAGTATAGGGCATAGAAGTAGGCGTTAGCGTGTTAGATGCTGGCTAACATTTTAAATGACATTTTAGCAATGCTGAAAATATTCATTTTGTTCTCATTATTTTTAACGTGTCTTCTTGATGTTTTTATAATATTCGGTGTAGTTGTTTTAAATGTACCAAGAAGCAGACTTCCTGTAGTGAAAAATACTTTTACTTTGAAAGTTTTCATTCTTTTTAGTACAGTGTGTGTGATACTGTGACTAATGAAATAAGGTTTGTGGCTCTTTCTACGGTGCCTCTAATCCCTTGTTGGGATTATTAGTAACCAAAAAGCAATTACACATTAAATAGTGTTTTTGCAGGTCAACAAAAACTTGTCTTTTGCATTCCACGCTGGTGCATTGCACCATGTTTACCCGTGTCACCTGTGGCTGGGAAAGCACACCTTGAAGAGTTACTTCAAAGCCCTAACTTACACACCAACTTAATAACTTGCAAAGGTCATGCAACATCCCACTTCCGATACCTGCAGATCAATTTTGTGCCCCACACATTAAATATATCTATATGGGAAGCTCCTGTTAGTACTACCAATCGAACAGTGCAGCATCTTGCAAGTGGACAGACCGTGTACTTCGCTGGGAAAAGTGAGCAGCTGCACATGGCCTGGGTGGACTTCCATTGGGTTGACTGATGAATTAGTCAGTGAGAAAAGGTTTCAAGTTAGGCTAAGCATGGTATTTTGCAATGGAAGGTTTCCCTTCCAGTACAAAACCTATGCTAGACTCATAGAGACACCATTGCACTATGGTGCAATGTTGTGTGTCCATGGCAAACACCAGCATATTTCTGCGCTTGCGCTAGTGAGAGGGGAAGAGAGTGCTATATTTCTGTAAATATGGAGCTCTCCTGCTCTCTCCTTCTCATGCAGCAGAGCATTTGTGGCTGTTGCTCTCCCCTCCGTACAAATCTAGTAAATCTGCCCCTATAAAAGGTATAATCTTCGAAGATCAAAGAACATTCGCAATGAGGCGAAAAATAGGCATTAGTCACAAAACTAGTGGACATGTTTATTACAGTACAAATATTAGATTTTATTTCGGTTTGTAAAAACATTTATTACCGGAAGTTTGGCCGGATCGTTTAAGCCACTGTCCTTGCTCACTTGTCAGTGTCGGTGCTCACTTGTTGCTCAGGATGGGAAGTTAAAGATTATCCCCCAGATGCATCAAGCATCCATTTTGCGATTCCTTATTAGCGAAAAATAAGGAATCGCTAATAAGGAATAGCAAAATGGTATGCAAGAAGAAATCACTTTAAAAATAGCAATTTCTTAAAATTCCTTAATTGCGATTCACAAATTGCGAGTCGCAATTAAGGAATACCTCCCCATTCATTCCTATAGGCCCATAGGAATGAATGGGCAGAATTTGCAATTTGCGAATCGCAATTAGCGAATCTCAAAATGAGAATGCGATTTCAAGGGTGCAGGGGTGTCCAAAGGACACCCTGTTGCACCCCTGAAATTGATCTGTGCACATATGTTGTGCACACACATGCCCTTAGGGCATGTGTGTGCGCAACATGAAACTTTGAAAAATGCACTTTAGTGCATTTTTCAAAGTTTTTGTAAATTACCATGAAGTTGTGCTTCATGGTAATTTGCCAGCCCTATCAGCGAAATCGCTATTTTTTAAACTTTAATGCATTGGATTTAAGGAATCTCAATTTGAGATTCCTTAAATGCAAGTACTCGCAATTTAGCGAATTCTCAATTTGCGATTTTTGCATTTGGGATGATGCATCCCAAATGCAAAAATACCGGTCGCAAAGGGGCAGATTCTGAGAATCTCCCCCTTTGCGAGCGGTTTTTAGCTTCATCCAATTGGGCCAAAGAGTTTAAAGAAACAGCGCAAAGTTCTTTAGTGTAACCTAAAGTTGACAAGTCTTTGCGCATCTGTGTAAATAATATGTTTTCGGGTCAAGCAGTGCATTATTATTTCCCGCCAAGTGGCTGAAAGAAACCCGCAATAGGCATGAAAGTGTAAACTTGGACAATGTTATCGACTCGAGTTTAATTTTTTAACCAAACCCAAGGCTGATCGTTTCGCTCAATTACCTGCCATTTATTATATTGCTTTGAGAATTATTAACCCCGCGAGCTGGCTTATCCCTAAAGCAGCAGACATCAAGGCACCGGCATTTCCAGGTTAAGACACGTTCTAGATTGCTTTATGACTACCGTTTGATTGTTTTGCAAACTTGAAATCAGCCTTTTATTGTATATTCCTAGCATACAGAAACTGATGCATGCCTTTTTTACATTCCACTGAGCAATATGTACTTTAAAAAAACGTGAAGTAATAGATAATCAGTACATCTTATATTTTTCAACTTAAACTGTTAATTTAGTAAACTAATGCCTCCAGCCGTTCATGCTATTTACTTTAGATTAGTCAACTAGTTCAAGAAACTCTTGTGATAGAGCCATATACACATAGCAAAATAAG
Organism: Lissotriton helveticus; assembly: GCF_964261635.1. Taxonomy (NCBI): domain Eukaryota; kingdom Metazoa; phylum Chordata; class Amphibia; order Caudata; family Salamandridae; genus Lissotriton; species Lissotriton helveticus. Next base: position 841,434,068 of record NC_136057.1, read on the forward strand.
ACATGCAGATACAGAATATAAAACACACTTTTGACGCGGACCTTTGGAGGAGACATCCAGTTATTGCACACACAGATTAGGGAACATGTAAACTACACACCATAGTGTCAGACATACTGATTTATCAGTTAAGTGCAGGAAGATTGTTACAGGCTTGGATGCAAATCCTAGGAGGGCTCTACTTTGGGTTCTTTCTCACCCGAGCAAGGTTAGCGTTTTCTCCTTTTCTGCTTGTAAACTTTCTCCAAGACGAATGCACGAAAAAGCAGGAAGCCGGATTCTAAGTGCTTTGTGTACTAATGAGGGACTTCAATGTGTTGTCTTCAGAGTTCTCACATGTTCTCTGTCCACGAGTAGAATCTCAGTCACTCCACAAGTTTTCTTTCAATTCTGGGATTAGTTCTTCTGGTTTTATAATGGGTAAACAAGACTTTAAATCCCTGCATGCGCCAAACAATGGTTTGGATAAGCTGGACACACAGAACTGGTTAACGTGGGAGCTCTGTGGCAATCTGTCACAGCCTGGCAGCAGAGCCAGACCAGAACCATGTGGCATGACCTGGGCAGACCGTGGCCCACACCAACCTTGCAGTCACTAACAGGGTCAGGAGGAGGGCAACTGCATCACGGCACTTCTAGAGCCAATCTAGGCCACAACCAGTCCACGAGGGCTGAATTAACCTCTGCTGCAGAGAGGGAAACAACAAATTATGCCCGTAACTTCATAAACCAGTTAGTGTTAATTAAAAGAGGGCTTTTAAGTCAAAAACCTAACTAAACACATTGAGCGCCTCCATGTTGTCACTGTCGAACTGGAGGTAAATACTTCTTATGGATAGTTGTCCTGTGTGTGTCGTGATAACTAAATTATATTAAAGGAATTACACAAGAAAACACAGACCCAGCTGGTTGCACTTGGGCCAAGACGCCGCCCTACAGTGAGTCCTTGTGGCAAACGCAATTGCTGCAAAAGCAGGTGGGTCATGCAGGGCTGCACTTCAGCTTGATAGTAAAGATACCACGAGGCTTATGTTCTAGTTCTGCAAGGTGGCTGTCGGGCTCAGCTTGTGGAACCTTTGGAGTAATGGTTTATCATCATGAGGGCCCGGAAAATCTATGGAACCCCGCCTACCCTCTGCCGTACATTTCCAGTCGTGAGGGTGGTTGAAGCCAGGGTTTGCGCGAAACCCTGGCGTCATATGTAGGGCTTTAAGTGGGATGAAAAAGGTGAGGGTGGGGCATTAGAATAGGCATTGCAAAATAAGTGCAGCTTTCCAAGAGGTGAGGCCTATATATTTAGGGCCAGAATTATGAACATTACAAATTGCGACTCGCAATTTGCACTCAATTGCGAGTAGCAAATTGTGAGTCACAATTTGGAATGTACAACAGTGTCAGAGACACTGACTGTGATTCCCAATGGGGTCGCAAACTGCGAGGCTCATGAATATTAATGAGCCACTTGCAATTTGTGACCCCATTGGGAATAGCTGGTCCTCCCAGGGATGGGGGCCTGCTGGGCTCAGCAGACCTCCATATCTGGGACTGCTTTTCAATAAAGCATTTATTTTTAAATGCAGCCCATTTTTCTTAAAAGAAAACGGGTTGCATTTAAAAAAAAAAACAATAAAACGTTTTCATTCCCTTTTTTAAGGGCAGGTAGTGGTCCCTGGAAGCGCTATCTGCCCTTAAAAAATATTTTTGGAGCCAGTCACAAAGGTGTCTCCTGGGGACCCATTCTCATTTGCTACTCCAATACCACCCTCTTGAAGACATTTGTGAGTGTTTTGCAACCACAACTGCTGGAAGGTTGTATGGTTGCTCCCTCTACTCCCTTTTAGCACAGTGAATAAAACAAGTTTGTTCCTGCAATCTTTGTTAGCCCTCCCAAATTAAGAAATCAAATTATTCTAATTAGGGTACCACATGATTCACAAACTCTTCAGAACTACGGAGATTACTCAGAAAACAGGGCAAATATTCCTATTCTGTTCCAGGCTAAACCCCAGGGAGTGCGGGAGTATCACTGGCAATTCTAGAAGCTCAAATGCTGAATTTAGCAAAGTAGATGAACTTTGGCTTTCCTGCTTATGCAGCCTTGAAATACTGCCCTTTTCTAAACCCTTTTTCCGGTTGATATTAGGACTCGGTGCCATAGTGTGTGTGCCCTGGAAAAAGACAATTGACAAAATCAGTCTCACTCAATTAGTTTATTTAATTTTCTGTACTATCATTGTATATGGCATATAAATTGCAATATATAGGCAGAAGTGTGTATTTACACCACCCATATAGATGACAAAGACAAATTGTCAGGAGCAATGCTGTGCTCTGGCTGGGCTGGAGTTTGAAAGCACTGTTGTGACACTTGGAAATGGAAAATGCTTCTGCCATGTATGGAAACCTATTTTTAATATTAATACACCATCCTTAAAGAGTGACTAATTAGCCCAAAAGGCAGGGTACTTAATGCATAAAGAGGTGGCACACTACATTGTTAATATGGATGTCATTACAGGAACTGAAGGCCTAAAAGCTGTATCCCTGTGTAGGTTTAGGCTACATTCTTCAAGAAAAGATTTAGGTATGATTAAAGTTGTTATTTCATTTGTCTGTTTTGCTAAATGCTAGCAACAAGAATCAAAGTTATTTTCCCCCTAGTTTTTAAAATATGATTCAATGGTAAAATCATATTTTTGATAACGTTAGTTTAAAAGTATATTGATAACTATGTATTTTGTGCTTCCTGAGCCAAAACTGCCTTAGAATGACTCATCTCACCTCCGATTCCCAATACACATTCAAGTCTTAAGTTAATGATCATGGCCTTCAGAGGACAATAGCCTAGCCTCTACATCCAGGAAAGCAGGAGGGTTGAACTTGGAGGTGCCAAATAGGGATGCTTCTATACATTTCCAGAATGCTATTGAGACACATTTGTGTTAACTCCAGCAAGAGAGAGAACCAGTTTGGACCTTGCCTGAGGGAAGGTGACATCATCTGAATAGGGGAGTGCTTTTTGAGAGAGTCAGTGAAATCCCTGGTGGATGAGGGGCTTAAACATTCTTCGATTCAGGACTTTACAGAATTTTTACAATTAAGTGAAGAGAAAGTGCTACAAAAGTAGGTGAGCATATGAAAAAGCAATAGTTTGGATGAATAGGAAAACATTCTCCAATATCTGGGTAGGACACAGTATATGACGAGTATCTCATCACCGTCTAATCAAATCAATCCTAGACTTTGAAATCCCACACCTGAAAGAGAATGCCCTGCTTGATAAAGATGACTCCTTATTATCAAAGAATCTGGTTGATGCTGGCACCGGGCGTAGCTAAGCAGAACATAGCAAGAGCATGGGGCTCAGCAGATCCTCACAGACTAAATAACTGGAAAACAGACCTAGACTGATGCATCTGGGCAGAAAAGGTGGCCTATCAAAGCTGAGGCTGCCCAAGGAAGTAGGGGGAAATATGGGGAGTGTGGCAAGCCTACAGGGGGTACTGACGGGGTTGGTTTAGGTGATGGAGGGACCTTGATTTGAATATGGCAGGGAGGGTGGGTGAGGGATTTTGATTTCATTGATTGGCCATAAAAGCACAATTGCAGTCCTAACTATTGCTTTCCTTTGAAATGTTGTCTTCTGCCATATGTCATTATGTACTATGATATTTGACAAGGCCTGATGTAAGTTCTTCTGTGGTGAGCAAGATTGAAATCAATAGAATAAAAAAATAAAAAACTCCTGACTTCTCCCTGGACCTCAGCAATTCGAATTACTCTGAAAGGGGCAGGTGGCTAATCCGTTTGCCTTACTCAATGACATAAGCAGAAGAATTCCTTATTCCAACAAGGCTCAGCAGACCATAGCAGACTGCACCCTGCAGGAGCCTTAGCTCGAGAGGGATGTGTTGACTACAAGCCTACTTTAAGGACCTAGGGCCTTCAGGAGTGACCTGAAATAAATTACCAATCAGTTGAAAAAAGTGGGAATTAGTAATTTTCTCTACCTCTGGAGGACCGGCACAAAGTACTGAAACTTGCCCAGGCAGATCGCATCCAAGTTGAATAAGAATACCAGGTTTGTACCAAACAGAACATTTTTCCATGCTTAAAGGAGGCACAGAGGGACTCAGGAAAGGATTTGAGGCCTTGTAGAGGTTTACCTGGCTAAGCTTTCAGTATTTCCCCACTGGAGGATTTTGCGAACTCAAAAAAGTGACTTTGTCCAAAGATAAAACCTTTCAACTGTACAAGGCATCTTAATGATGAAGCAACTATGGTGGACACAGAATCTAGCTTTGCCCAGTTCTGAGCTCTTAGCACCAAAACCAACACATTCAGCAAGAATTTGAGTAGTCAAGAATTGACTTAGAAGAACCCTCACCTGCTTCAGCTGTGGAACTTTTCCATCTGCAGGATTCCGAATTTCAGAAAAAAGACTAAGTAGAAAGATAACAGTTTGGGGCCTCATGTAGAGTTTGGTAGAAGAATAAATCTGTCACAAACATGACAGATACCCCGTCTGTCTTATTACAAGTACATTATATGCTATGACATTTATAATAAAGTAAATGGGACATCTGTCATGTTTGTGATGGCCAAACTCAAAATCATGCCTTTTTGAGTGGAAACCCCAACTTATTGTAACTACCCTCCACAAACTTTTCATGGCACTTTTTTCCTTAAACCTTAAAAAACGTGTTGCCTCTTCGTCTTATCTGATTTCATTGGGTTGGGTAACTTATTGCTTATTATTTGTTTTGCTAATTTTATTGAGCTGTGATTTTCATTTGAAAATGTGTGGGACTGCTAGAACGTATATCAATTTCTCGGAGGATTGCCTGCTGTTTGTGAAATAGCTACCAGGAGCTGAGCAGAGTTTTGTTGAGGCTTGTGTTGAGACATAACCAGGGTGTGTATTTTAAGTTGGTAAGGGTCCCCTACGTCCCAACTTAAATGCCCCCCTCCAAGAAAACCTGGAAGAACTGACAAACATCCAAAGGATTACAAATAGCTACTGTCCACAAGTATCTATTTTTTCATGAAGGGTACACTCCAGCCACATCAAAAGGTCCACATTCTTCTTACCCTGTCTCCTTGTGCATCACTGCCTCCACAGTCCTCCCACACAAATGCTCCTCTGTCTCATTTCCCCGCTGTATATATGTTCTTCTCAGTTCTGTACTCCCTGAGTTATCCCTGTCTCCTGTATGATCGCAGGTACCTTGTCCCCTGTGTACCTTTAGGATACCATGTCACTGGGTTCAAGGGATCACTTTGTATTGCATTTGAGGGGGGGGGAAGGAAGCACTATAGTAGGTGATACCACCCATCAAAAAAATGAAAGAAATATCTTTGATAGAAAAGGAGACTAACCATAAATCTTCCTGCTCCCCATGTACCTTACTACATCTGTCAACTGTTCTCAATGTATACAGTCAATCATCATGATCTTCTGTCTCTGTTCATGAGGGGGGAGCTCAATGTATTTCTGTTTGGGAGGATACCAGGTGCCACCACAAGTAAGGCTGCTTCTCTACCCTCTCTCCCCATTAAAATTAATCAATTAGGAAAATTCATAGACATTGTAGATTTTCCACAGTTTCTAGCAGTTTGCTAGGTCAACCATCTTCAGAAAAGAAAACCTACTACCAGAGGTGAAAAACAGAGTCCACTAGCCACCAGCAATCCTTTGGTCTGGAAACATGAAAGTCCCTCATCTCAAGGTCACATAGCACACGTTAACACTAACAACTGCCAACAGTTGTCATTTCCACTGATGAGGTACTGCATTTTAAACAGGCCTTGCCTGTTTTCCTTGAGAAATAATACAGTAAATTGAGGGAGAAAAAAAGAGTTCCTGGTGGCAAAACAATTCATGGATATCACAGAAATCACATAGAAGTATATAACAAATTAGGCACAATAGAAACTATGTTCAAATTTCACAATACAATATGAAGCAAATCTACTAAAAAAGAAAACGACTGCCTAATCAGAAACCAGGAATGAACAATTATATGCTGGAAAATGTGATCTATCATGTTAGATGATGTTTTACAGCCTCTGAGATATCATGAGGTGTACAGTGTGAAGTTTTAGTGCCTTATGTTTGGGTGGTGCGAGACAACAACTTATTTTCTGAGATTGCCCCTGCGCTGGTTGAGGTTTGAATATGTGCATAGATCATTTGGGCAAATGTTATGGAGAGAGAGCTCAAGCAGCTTCTGAAAATGGGATATACTGACTGATTGACCTCGACTAAAAGCAGGGACAGCAAGTGCAAATAAGCAATCGATAAAGTGCTTTGCAAATCAAAAGCAACCAATAAGTGTTGGAAAATGAGGCAGTATCTGTGAGGCCTGCACAAATACCATGTCACATTTGTCCTTCACTGGGAACCACACACAATAGGGCAGCACCTGACTCTCAAAGGGTAGCGTTGCAGAGCAGACTAAGGCTTACTCAAGGGGGGTGGTATGGGCTAGTAATCGCCATTACAGGTGCGCAGCACTAACAATCAATAATTGATTGTCCAGTCTGTACTTTGCTTTATAAAAGCAAAAGTACATTTATTAAACACACACACTACTCACTACTATGCACCAATTTACAAATATATATAAGCGGTTGGAATTACTTTGTGACATAGCATAACATCTCCACCCATTCTGCAGGGGGGTGGGGTCTTGTACCACCACTCCCATGTATGCACATCATCTTGCCCCCAAATGCAGTTAGTTGAACCTAACCTGAAGCGAGGGCCCTGCGCAATGGCATAATCCCAGCGGCGACCCACCCAGTAGGTACACCTGCCCTGGCGACACACAATCTTGACTGAGCATTTCCTACTGACCATAAAGTATACACCCCTGTGTCTTAAGGGCTAACAGTCTGGGTTCTTCACCTCCACGGCAGCAAGACCACATGTTTAACCCCTTCACTGCTAGGCCTTCACCCCCCCACTCCCCACTGTGCTAAGCCTTTTTTTTACTATTTAGGGTAGTTTGCGCTTAGGCCCCTGAAACTTTTTGACCATATAAGGTATCCATACCAAATTTGTGTCCTTTTTTCCAACATCATGGGATTCTAAAGGTACCCAGGGTTTGTGGATTCCCTGGAGGAGACTCAGATATTAGACAAAATAAGCAAAATGTTGTTTTTTGGGGGGAAAATGCGAAAAACGGGCTACAGATGAAAGCGTCTGTTTTTTCCCCTGCAAATGGTATCAAAAAAAGGGTTGTGGTGCTGAAATCACCATCTTCCCAGCATTCAGGGACAAGCCGACTTTTGTCACAGTTTTGACATTTTTCTGCGACACTGCCTATTTTTGCTATTTTTTGTGCTTTCAACCTCCTTCCAGTTAATGGTAGAAATTGGTATGAAAGCAATAATGGATCCAGAAAAGTTATACATTTTGGAAAAGTAGACAAAATTCTAAATTCAGCAAGGGGTCATTTGTGTAGACCCTTCAAGGTTTCTTTATAGAAACTAACAGTTAAATATAGCAAAAATGGAAAATTAGTTGAAAAAACAGCCTTTTGTGACAAAGTTTTCACATGTAACTTCTTAGAATTATGACAACTCTTTAAAAGCAATATACCATTACATCCTCTGGACTTTACTGGTTGTTGGGATATATAGGACTTGTATGTTCACCAAGAACCCGACGAACCCAGAGCCAAAAACTGAGCAGCGACTTGCAATGGTTTTTTATTATGTACTCGGTATATACCCGGTATATAGCAATTATTCTGGGAAAATGCATACATGGAAAAATCTGTATGAAAGACATCTATGTATTTCTGAAATGGGAACAAAATATAGAGTTTAGAAACAGTAGATATTTGCACATTTCCGAAATTGAGAATACTCATACCAGCATGAGAATTATCAATAATTTTTCAAAATTACATATTTATTACACATTGTCTTTCTTTTGGAAGGCAGAAATGCATCGAAAGTCATTAGGTAATAACAGTTGCTTTACAAATCTGAATTACCCTAAGTCTCCTGATAAAAATGGTACCTCACTTGTGTGGGTAGGCCTAATGGCCGCGACAGGAAACGGCCCAATGTATAGGTTTTCTAGGAACCCTAGGTGCCGTCAGAGCTAGGGTTCAAAATCTACAGCTTGGCACGTTGCAAAAAAGGGTCAGTTTTCACTGTAAAAATGTGTGTGTCCACGTTGCGTTTTGGGCTGTTTCCTGTCACGGGCACTAGGCCTACCCACGCAAGTGTGGTACCATTTTTCTCAGAAGACTTTGGAGAAGACGGGGTGAGTGGAATTTTGTGGATCCACGCAGATTCCATAACTTTCCACCACAGAAATATGAGGAAAATATGTTTTTTTCTTTTTTTTACAAATGTTGAGGTTTGCAAGGAATTGTGGTAACAGAACCTGGTGGAGGCCAGTCAAGTCACCCCATCCTCGATTCCCCTGGGTGTCTACTTTTAAAAAATGTACTGGTTTGCTAGGTTTGCCTATGTGCCGGCTGCGCTAAGACCCAAAATCCACAGGTAGGCATATTGCTAAAAACAACTGTGTGCCTAGTCGGCTTTCTCCCGTCCTGGGGGGGGATATTGGGGGGGTTGCCTCGATATGCCCCCAAGGGGGGCAGAAACACTGTGGTAATTTTTTAGGGTGTGGGGGCATTGGTATGCCCCACCTTCACGCTTAAAAAAAGCCAAGGTTAATCGTTGGCGTCCAGTGGGCTTTTTGCCCCCCCTCGTGGAGGCAGATTGGGGGCTACTTCCCCATATTCCCCCGGGGGGGCAGAAAGGCTATAATTGTTGCGGGTGGGGGCATTGACATGCCTGTTTTGGGCAGCCCCAACCCTAATTAAAATTTGCCCCAAATAATCCCTGGTGTCTGGTGGGCTTTTTGTCCCCCTGGGGGCAGATTGGGGGTTATTGACCCATCTGCCCCCAAGGAGGGGCAGGAAGGCTGTCATTTTTGCGGGGAGGAAGTGGGGGCATGGGCATTCCCGTTTTGAGCAGCCCCCACCCTAAATAAAAGTTGCCCAAAAAAATCCCTGGCGTCTAGTGGGTTTTTTGCCCCCCTGCGAAGCAGGAAGGCTGTAATTTGTGCGGGGAGGGGGTGGGGGCATAGGCAAGCCTGTTTTGGGAGCCCCACCCTAATTCAAATGTACCCAAAAATATCCCTGGCATCTAGTGGGCTTTTTGCCCCCCCCCGGTGGGGCAGATTGGGAGCTAATGCCTCAATCTGTCCCTCAAGGGGGGCAGAAAGTTCACTAGATGCCAGGGAATTTTTTGGGCAAATTTTAATTAGGGTGGGGGCTGCCCACAACGGGCATGCCAATGCCCCCACCCTAATTAAAATGTGCCCCAAAAAATCCCTGGCGTGTAGTGGGTTTTTGTCCCCCATGAGGGCAGATTGGGGGAGCAGGAAGGCTGTAATTTTTGCGGGGGAGGGGTTGGGGACATGGGCATGCCTGTTTTGGGCAGCCCCCACCCTAATTCAAATTTGCCCCAAAATAATCCCTGGCGTCTATTGGGCTTTTTGCCCCCCCGGCGGCGCAGATTGTAGGCTAATGCCCCATCTGACCCCCAGGAGGGCAGAAAGCCTACTAGATGCCAGGGAGTTTGTTGGGCAAATTTTAATTAGATTGGAGGCTGCCCAAAACGGGTATGCCAATGCCGTCACCCTAATTAAAATTTGCCAAACAAATTCCTGGCGTCTATTGGGCTTTTTGCACCCCGGGGGGCAGACTTGGGGCTAATGCCCCCATTTGCCTCCGGGGGTAAAAAGGCTGTCATTTATGCGGGGTGGGGGTGGGGGCATGGGTATGCCCATATTGGCAGCCCCCACAACAAAATATATATATTTTTTAATCCCTGGCGTATAGTGAGCTTTTTGCCCCCCCGGGGGCAGATTGTGGGCTACTTCCCCAGGCTGTACATTTCATAGGGATGGGGGCATGGACATGCCCTTTATGGGCAGCCCCACCCTAACATATTATGCACCAAAAAATAAATCCCTGGCGTCTAGTCGGCTTTTTGTCCCCCCATGGGGGCAGATTGGAGGCTACTGCCCCATCTACCCCCCGGGGGGCAAAAAGACTAAATCACACAAAATACATTTGAGGGGAGCAAAAGTCCTTTCCCAAGGGGCCGCTCTTCCTTACCTGTTGTCTAGTGGGTGGATCCCTGCTTGGAGATCACCTTCCTGCAGCGATCCCCAAGCAGGGATCCACTGGGGAGGGATACCATTGGAAAGGGGAGATTCACCCCTTTCCAATGATACATCTGCCGTCTGTCTACATGCCAGAGGGGCTGAGATAGACCCCTGAGCACATGGAAAGTGAAACTGAAATGAGCCTAAAGGCTCATTTCAGATTTGGTTTCTGTGCAATGACAACAGCGCGACGTGCACGCTGATCGTCATTGCATAGAAACCAGGGAGGGGGCCCATTACAGGTGCACAGCAATAACACTGAATAATTGATTGTCCAGTCTGTACTTTGCTTTATAAAAGTAAGAGTATATTTATTAAACACACACATTACTCAATACTATGCACCAAATATACAAATATACATAAGCTGTTGGAATTACTTTGTGACATTGCATAACATCTCCACCGATCCCGCAGCGGGGTGAGGTCTAGTACCACCACTCCCATGTATGCACATCATCTTGCCCCCAAATGCAGTTAGTTGAACCTAACCTTGAGCGAGGGCCCTGCGCACTGGCATCATCCCAGCGGCGACGCACCCCATTACCTCAACAAGCATTTAAAATAGGTACACCTGCCCTGGTGACACACAACCCTGACTGAGCATTTCCTACTGACCATAAAGTATACACCCCTACATCTTAAGGGCTAACAGTCTGGGTTCTTCACCTGCGCAGCAGCAAGACTACATGTTTAAGCATCACCTTAGAATGACAGTACTAATCACAAAATTTTGGGACATTAGAATGCGTTGCAATTACAGCCCCTAAAGGCATCACAGATGAAATCACAGGATTAAGCATGTACAGCCAAACACCCTAGCAGGAATGTCTGGCAACATTACACCACTTTGCGTATGACATCACCTTACATAGGTACTTCACATTACACATGTGAACTTCAGTCCCTCTAAAAAAAATGTTAGTTAATGCATTTATGGTGCAATTACACCTCTTCTCCTCCAGGAGATGCCCTTCTCCAGACATCCCCAACTCAGCCCCTCACTCTCTGAAGCGCTTCTCCATACATCCCCCAGCTGAAGAACAAAAGTTCCAGCCCAGGAGGTGTTGAAATGCTGGCTAAGCCCTTGAGGGGTTATTCTTTTAAAGATCCCCATGAGACTTAGGGAGGGACTTCTCTTTGTGCTGGGGGAGACTGTGCTTCTCCAGCAGCGCCCCCAGCACCACTGCACTCACTTGGTGGTGACCCTGTTCTCCTGGGGCCACCACACACAGAAAAAAGCGGGTTGCCCTTGTTCCTTCCCTGCAAGGCATTATGGGACTTGTTGCATATCAGAGCAGCGGCTCTCCCACTGCTCCGGGGACAGCCGCGGTGTGGGCCTCCGGCCGCTGCTGGTCTCTGTTTGAGGGTCCGGTCCCACCCGGACCCCCAGGTGAGTGGTTAGGCTCGGGGAGCCCACCCCTGGCCGCTCCTTCTGTTTCTTTGGGCCCGGTCCCACCCGGGCCCCGCACACCTCTCTTGTTTTTTTGGGGGGTCCCGGTCCCACCCAGGACCCCCGCATGCCCACGCCTTAGATGGCAGCCCGAGGAGCCCCCCCCCCCCCGGCTGCCCCCGCCATCCCCCCACCCGGACAGCACCCTTGTGTGCTGCCACATGAGCTGGCATCGCAGTTCTGGTCTGCCCGGTCAAGTGGGCAGATGCACAGGACTACTCCGGCTCCTCCGGTCCTCGGGGGAGTGCGACAACACTCCCCCATGCCAGCCTTCACTTTGGGGCCCGGGAATAGGGTCCCGGGCCCCTCCTCATCTTCACAGGGAGCGCAACGGCGCTCCCCAACTTTGCTTGGCTTCGGTGCCCGGGGATGGGGCCCCAGGCCCCTGGAGACCTCTTTGCAGGGGCACGACGGTGCTCCCCGTCTTGTCCATTCTTTGCCGGGAGCCAGGGTGAGCTCCTGGCACGCCGTAGGGGTAAATCTTCATGGGGAGTGCGACTGCGCTCCCCAGCTTTGCTTTGGGGCCCGGGGATGGGTTCCCGGGCCCCACGGGCACATATTCGCTGGAGCGCGATGGTGCTCCCCCGACTTTATCTTCACGGGGGCTCGACAGCACTCCCCTGATTCCACATCCCTCAGCACATTTTCATGAAGAGCACGACGGTGCTCCCCAGCCTCATGTTCAGCGGGGGCCAGTGTGGGCTCCTGGTACCCCGCGGGGAACCTTCACGGAGTGAGCGACGGCGCACCTGACATTACTTCTCGGGACCTGACCCACCCCGGGGGCACATCATTGACCGGCGGCGGAGCACCATGCGCTTTGCCGGCGGTCCCTCCAGGATTCAAAGGTCGCCTATCTTCTGGGGGGCGTATCTTGGCCCCCAGGAGTCTGATTTTGATGATCTTAGCCTCTTCTTACTCCTGTTGGTGTGCGTCCCAGCCACTGGGAGCGCTCTCTTTTGCCCTCTGGGTCTCGGAGAGGGGGGATTCAGCAGGGAGCTGTCTTCACTGGCTTCCTGCGCCAGCCCTTCACCTGACTCTCCTCCTGGGCCGCTCTTCTCCCTGTGCAGAGGCCCCTGCTTCTGTGCGCTGGTCCTGATCTCTTCTCCTGGTGCTGAGCAGGATCCTGGGACAAACAGGGGGTTGCTCCTTCCAACTGCCCATTGCACCAGGCTCCAGCACCTTCTGTCTCTGTAGATCACACCCCAGAGAGGGCTCCTCTTCCTGTGCAAGCACTTTTTAAAAGTTGAGAAGGGGGCTGGCAGGAAGACTCTGTCTGTCCTATCAAACAGCGACACATCACTTCACTGCCCCTGCTCTTTCCTTCCTGCCAGCCTCTGGGTTTCTTCAAAATGGTGTCGTTCAGGGTCTCCTGCCACATGGTCTCTGAAAGCCCCTTCCCACCCAGGGCTGCCTTCTCCCTGGTGCAGCCTGGTGCCTGGCACCCAGTGATAGCTGCTGATGGATGAGACTATAGCTCCACCCATCTTCTCTTCTTGGCATGGAGGCCCTCGCCCTTCGAATACTTGTTGTGCTGGGCTGGGCCTCTGAGTCTATGGCTTGGAGAGGAAGGTCATTAAATCAGTCTGGAAGAGTTAGTCCCCCAGCCAGGCCCTGGTTAAGAGCTGACTCAGAGAAATATAACATTTCTGGATGACCCAAAAGCAGTACAAATATGACTTTGGACTCTGCAGAATAGTTCTTCTCACATAGGTTACAGTGGACTTTGGTGCATGTCTGGATTTGTAGGCCCTATCCCCATAAGAGAATAATGGAATAAACACTGTGAAGCACACTGACTTTCCCTGGCCTGTTTCTTTCCACTGTATAAAGCCTATTCCATGTCACCACCCAATTCAGCATAAGTTCTGCCACACCATTCACTTTGTAGCTGCGCTTGAACTGTGAACACCAGGAATCTCCCCTGCGGAGCCCACACACGTGTGCGCATGCATGTACACGTGTCTGCATGTAACCAGCCCGGTGCCCCTCACTCTAGCTGCAGCACAGCGGCCTGGTCCAGCCAGGTGGACACCAGTAAAATCCCAATACAGTCTCTTTTATTAGGAGTTCACTGTGGGTGAGTCCCAACTTATGAGGCTCCCCCACAGTAAAAGCTCAAGACTTAAATGCTCAAAAAGCAAAAAATCCGGGCGGCCCATAGTGTCAGAACCACCTTCTAACAATAAGCATCCATAAAATTAAAATAAAACATTCAATAAAGTAAAAATAGAGCCTGACCAGAAATATCTAGATCTTCAATCCTTACAAATTGAGGACATGCAGCTTAAATTGAAAACATTATGATGAACAGCCCATAATATTGGAGATGAAAAACAAAACATAAGGAACAATCTGTACAAAGAATCCGACTGCAAATAAACTATTGTGAACATGTAGAGGGCTTATAGCCTGCCATTTCTTGCCAATGGTTGGATTTATTATCACTCTCATTTGCTTGCTTCTAATTTGATGCCTTGCCTTCCTATTCTTATATTTGTTCCTCCCTTGGAGCTTAGCCTCTTTATGATCATTTTGCTTGGCTGACCAGTATCCTTCCAAGGCTCACATTTAGGGAACTGCTTTTTTCTCTTTCTTTCAGCACTCCTGGAGAGTGCATATATGTTCTAGCTCACTCCCTTGTGTGCTACTTGTCACACCTCAAATAGCCACATGCACTGTGTTGCTTCATAACCCTGTCTGAGACTCTTACATTCAATCATACACCTAGAAAACATCGGCTCCTCTGATCTGCTAGAATAGAGTTCTAGTAAAATAATAATTTACAATGTTCAGAAATAACCAAAGCAACCTGGAACTCCAAAGAGACAGTCCAAAATATCATGAAGGAAGTGAGTACGTTTAAGCAATGGGGGATACAACTTGAAATTGAAAAACTACCTCCCTATCCGACACCCTTTTTACCCCTCACTGGGACACCCTTACGGAAAGACACCAAGTCAGTACGAAAGGGAGCAAGAAGCACCTCGCCAAGAGTACATTCCCAAGACACAAAGACCTTTCTATCAGCACAAGACTCAAGGGATGTACGTCAAACTTGGTCACCTGCCTCACAAAACTGGAGGCAAATTCAGCGCACCATTTTTACAGCAGACCATACAAACTGACAAAGAGAGAGTAATCTCACCCAAGTCTAGAACAACTCCAGACAAATTAAGATATGTACTTGGAACATCAATGGTCTAGCTAGCAAAAGTGAGGGCACAGAGTTCCTACAATACTTAAACGCATTTGATTTGCTACTGCTGCAAGAGACCTGGGAGGAAAAGGCCTTTGAACTCCAAGGATACACATCTTGCTGCATCCCGGCAAAAAGTTTTCCGATTTTGGTTGCCGATCAGGGGGCCTAATGATTGTGGCCTCCATAGCAACAATGATAGAGAGATCTCAGCAATAGCATCTCAATTAACACCCCCAAGCGTTATGCAGGCGGTAAAGATTGCGCTCAGGCTAAACAGCCAGTGTCAAGAAGTTATAGTAATTAATGCTTACATTTATCCGAAATGGAAACGGAAAGCTGCCAAAGAATTGATTGAAGCCATAAAAAAGATAATGGATGAAGAGAATTCTGATTATATTATTCTAGTAGGTGACCTTACCATGTATCTCTTTAGCACCGGGGAAGGTGACGCTCTTGACCAAGAACTTAATGCTGCATGGGAAGTGCCCAGCCAGGGTTCCCCAATCATTCAGAAATCCACAAACTGTTCAAATCACCTATTACGGCAGCTAGATGATCTTCATTTAAGAGACTTGAACAGGCGATTTCCGGAGGATGACCCACCAACCGCAACGTTCCACTCAAAACAGCAATCTTCTTATTTGGAGTACACATTCACATCCCTAAATATGCTTGGTACTGTATCTGCATTTAAGATTGGGACCAGCAAATATAGTGACCGAATATAGTGACCACCTGCCTCAAGAAATAACAATAAAAGTCAACTCACTTCTTAATATCGAACCATTCACAGGTATTAATATCGAAGTGACCACAAATCTTAAGCGGCTTCGATGCAACCCTAGCAATATCAATACGATATGTCAAAAGGTAAAAACTCTTTATACACAATCAGAAAAACTTATGACAAACCGGTAGAAGCCTGGCAAAACTTCATCTTGGCTGTCGACCAGAAACTATTGAAAGGGCCATCAAACAGATTAATGCATCAAATGAGTATATCGACCAAAACGCAACTCACTCCAGAAATGAAAATCAAAAAGCAGATCATAAACCGAACTTTGAGACAGATGAGGAAAGACCCGTTAAACTAAGATTTACAAAAATTTTCACTGGAAGCAAAACAACTACTAAAAACGATGAAATGGGAAGATAAGAAGCGGAAAAATTAAGAATTGTGGGTTAAACTCCTCTGTGAAGCTAAACTGAAAAACAGCTCAAGGTTTTGGCATATGATCAAAAGATTAAAGAATCCAGACCATCTTGGCTTAAATTCCAACATAACGGAGGAAGCATGGATAAATTACCTCTTCAAGCATTTCAACAACACATTTGCTGACAACAGAGAGTATCTTGAAGAAATAGGGACAATAGGGCCCAGTAAAGTAGTTTGCAGAGAAAAAACAATAAACTACTGCATAACGGTAACTTTTCAAGACCCAGACCCAAGAGGAACCGAGCAACCTCCCAGCGTAGGTAATTTATGTCTAGATTCAAGTTTTTCTACCTCTGCTGAGATTGACCACTCCACTCACAAACCAGCGGAAATCAAGAGACAAATAGCCAGGGGCAGACCGACAGGCGCCCTTGGTCCAAATGGTATCCCACCAATGTTATATAAATCAGACGCTGAATTGTGATCCGTAGCACTAACCCCGGTTTTCAAAAATATAAAGGACACTTTTACATTACCGGAGTCCTGGTTTGGATCAGTACTAAGCCCAATTTTCAAACAGGGCAGTAGGAAACTTCCAAATCACCACCACCTTATTGCCCTCATAGACGTGGAGGCCAAGTATTTTGCAGGAACTATATAGGAGGAGTTAACAACATGGGCGTCTGACAAATCCATCCTCCCTATTAATCAAACAGGCTTCTGCCAAGGTCAAGGAACCGTTAAAAACATCATGGCCTTGACCCTGTTGATGGATGCAGCAAAAGACACCAAAACTCCCCTTTACTTGTGTTTCATTGATTATACTGCCGCTTTTGATCACGTTGATCCAAAAATAAATTTTTGCGGAAACGGGCAAACTGGGGTATACCAAAACGACTCTTAGACCAACTGATACTACTGCACACAAACACCTGGATTAGGGTTAAATTAGGAGCAGGAACACACCTCTCCAAACAGATTTCAACAACAAAAGGGCTAAAACAGGAATGTGTTCTAGCACCATTTTAATTTAAACTTTTCCTTGCGGACCTGTCAGGAGAACTTGACAACTGCGCATGTCACGCACCAAAACTAGGGAAAACCACAATGTCCAATCTGTTGTACGCGGACGACCTAGTTTTAATCAGTCGTACTCCGATCGGCCTTCAACATCTTTTGAATGCAACTCACACCTTCTCGGAAAGGAACCGATTGCAAATAATTTTTGCCAAAACTAATGTCATGGCAGTGAATTGTTGGAAACAAAGGAAACACATCTGGCATCTAAACGGACAAGGGCTGGACTTAGTAACCACCTATAAATATCTGGGTGTAATCTTGGACCACAAGAACACGTTCAAGCCCCAACCGGAATCCTTGCGAGGGAAGGGAACTGTGACCTGTTTGGCAATAAAATCTCTAAAGGTCAGTTTTGTAAAGGTTTTAATTAACCATGTACAAATCAAATCATTACCTTACCATAATCCTCCCAACTTGCTAACAAAACACAGCAGCAGGGATATGTTTGCTGGAGTTTGGCTGAAAGGAGATTTTAGTTTTTTTCTTCTGTTTTATCACCTACATTCCACATATTTTATGAAAACACAAGCTTTGCACTCATACGCTTGCATGGCGCTGGTGGAAGGGCCTCAGCAGGTGTCTGCGCCAGAAGGTGTATATAGCATGACACATCTCCTGGAGGGCCATACATCTGCTCACTGGGTTATCACTGGGGTGCAAAAGACTAAGGCCCAGATGTAGGTAATAGCAAATTACCGAATGGTAAATAGCGAATTTTACCGATTCGGTATTTACTATTCGGTAATTGCTATGTAGGTAAAAAAATCGGTAAAAATACCGAATCGGTAAGATTCGGTAATTACCGATTCGGTAATTACCGATTCGCTATTTGCTATGGAATCCTATGGGCCTTGAAGCTCATAGAATTCCATAGCAAATACCGAATCGGTAATTACCAAATCGGTAAATTTACCGATTTTACAAGGGGGACAGGGTGTCACTTTGACACCCTGTTGCACCCCTGTTTCAGGCTTGTGTGCCATGTGACACACATACATGCCCTTAGGGCATGTCTGTGTGCCACATGGCACAGGTGTACATGCACAGATGTGCATGTACACAGGAATTCCTTATTTACCATGTAATATTATTACATGGTAAATACAGAATCCTGAATGGCCTGTAGCACTGTTAACAGTGCTACCTAAATAGCAAATTACAGATTCGGTATTTTTACCGATCGGTAATTTTACCGAGTCGGTAAAATTTACAGAATCTGTAAATTTACCGATTCTGTAATTTTACCGATTCGGTAAAATTACCGATTCTGTAAAATTACCGAATCTGTATGTTTTTTGAGCCCCTACATCTCCATAGCCCAATACCGGTCGGAAACGGCCGAAAATCAGTATTTTGGGCCGTTTCCGACCGGTATTGGGCTACCTACATCTGGCCCTAAATCCTGTGGAAAGTAAGGGAGTTATTGGCAAACATTTCCCTTCACATTCTCACACTTCCTGATTCTTTAAAATCTGTTCCGAGTTTCCTAAGTAAAACACATTTGAAAAATAAAGCAACAATTTATAAAGATTGAAAATATTCAATTCAGTGTCCAACTTTGAAATATCATAAGATCCATTAGCTTCTCATCCAATACGTTAAAAAGTTATTTTTTTTCCTTTTACATTTTTTAATGCTTTACAAACGTTGGCTAAGCCAACAGCTCAGCGCCTGCATTATAAATCTGCGACTTATTGGCGTAGCCAATGCTTTTCCTACAAATAAAAGATCCAGTGTAAGAGATGAATGAGCACAGACAAGTACAGTGAAATTTATTGAAAGACTGTAGTAAGTTAGCTGAGCCATCATCTGGAGAGGAACGATCTAAGAACCCTAAACTACAAGAAAACATAATGGATTGCAATCAATCAAGAGGACATTATTGACAGCCTAAACTCAGAAATATGGATCTTACAAGGCAATCTAAGCAACTGCCAGCTACAGAAAACATACTAAAATGGAAGTGCGAATGGATCCTGGTTGTGAAAAATATTTTCTGCTAAAAAAAACAATCAAATAAACCTAAATTAAATTACACCCCATTATCTGAAAAATTGATGAGTGGTGGCATAGACAGCTCAGCAAGTTCTGAAACGTAGACCCCCATATATGCAATCACAGAAGTGAAATCATCACATAGCTCACAGTGGTTGAAAAGATTTCTGTAAGAAGCAAGAGCTGGAGCAACAAACTTTCCACCTGCTGGCAACTCACCTTATGAGGCACAGTTGATCACATTATAACAGCGCATAGATAAGTACCGTGAAACACTGAGAATTCAACGACAAAAGTGTATATTTTTTTCATTACGAAATTATTTACTATGAAAAAAAGGGAACATTGCAGTTTCTCATCTTACTCTCTACGGGCAATAATAAAAATAATCTCATAAATCAAGTATTAATGAGTGGAAAGGTGTGAATGGCAAAAACAACTGGTTCACTGCTTCACAAATACAAATCTGACCGAGGCCTTGTATCGGTTAAGAAAAGCTTTGGATCCAAATTTCTTCCAAACAATCTCTGTAAACAACAAGAAGTTGTGGTTGCCATTCAAGACGAAATGCTTCAAGGTCTTCGCTAAACAAAAACGTATTACCTAGCCTAGTATAGAGAAAAGCATAATCAGCACACTGTACAACAAGCGTTGCCAAAGCCCTGACTGAAATGTGCTACTTTATGCAAACAGAAGCACACACAAATGCTACTGCTATCCGGTGCACTATTAACTCTTGGCGGCAGCTCAAGCAAATTCAAAATTACCAAATAGGCTATCATCGCTTTGTATAGTGGCGCTCACTAGTTGATGCACGTCACGTCATGACGTGACGTGCGGCGGCCATCTTAGGAGCTGCGCGCGCATCCAGCATTGGAGGCGCGAGTTCTGAGAGAGACACAGCGCCGGCTCGGCGCTCTTCAGTTAAGCAATTGTAAGAAATAAAGAAACATGCTACTTTACAACTGGGTCATCGTTTTATTAGAATGTAGCAACATTACAGTGGCGACGAGGGTGGGATGCGACCAGAACCCTCGAGAGAGAATCACGGAAGCTACAGCACATACAGACCCTGTGGCAGCAAGAACCGGAGAGGCCACGCAAGACACGAGTAGCGCCAACGGATCACAGCCAGGACCGAGGCCAAAGATAAGTGCACATAAAGAAAAAAAAACTGAAGAGCGTGGCAGAGCCCATAACTGCCCGAACAGAGAAGTCAGCAGGAGGGCGGCGCATAGACTGCGCACTAACCAGAAAAGCGCGCCAAACCCAAACAGACCTCTTACACTAGAGGCAGCGAGCTGGCAGCCACAAAGCAGGAGGAGGGGGCTGACACCAAGAGTCCCCAGGCACAACCCTACAAAGTAGAAGCAGACAGCACCCCAGGCAGCCCCACCAGCAAGGCAGACAGGGCATCCACAGGCAAGGGAGAGAAGATGAGCACACCTGCGGGGTACGCCATAGCGCCGGTCCAGTTCCTACCGAAACCAGGAGAGCCACTGATGAAGTGGGAGGACTGGCGAGAGTATATAGACAACTTCATAGGAGTCCTGGAGGATGAAAATGAAGAGGAATTCAACTCCAAAAGGAAGAAACGCATACTACTACTAAATCTGGGACCAGAAGGACTCAGGGTATACAAGAGCCTGGTGCCCAAACAAAGAGATAGCACGGACGATGATGTGTATGCCCATGCCATTGATGACCTAAATGAACATTATCGACCCACTGTATGTGTATCAGTCGACAGATTCAATTTCCAGCAGAGGAAACAACGATCGGGAGAGTCGATCGAGGAATACGTAGCGGCCCTGAAGAAACTAGCGGCCACGTGCAGGTACAGAGAGTGGGAGGAAGAGTTTATCAAAGACCAGATAGTGATGCACACTTCCAGCACGAACGTTCAAGACAAGCTGTGGGCAAGTGGAGACACCACACTCAAAGATGTGATGGTCATCGTCAAGAGAGCAGAGCTGGCACGCAGATGCGCCGACGCTACCAAGAAAGACACAGCACCCAGTGCCATGGTAAACAAGGTATACGAGGAAGAACATCGCAGGGACCAGAAGTACAAGGGCCCCGCGCAAAAAGGACCCAACAAATGGCAAGGCAACACGGGACAGCAAGGAAAACAAGCTGGCAACGACACCAAGAAGGCATGCTACAGGTGTGGGAGTTGGTCCCACGAGGCACACGACAGACGGTGTCCCGCATTCAGGGCCAAGTGCATGCACTGCGGC
Organism: Lissotriton helveticus; assembly: GCF_964261635.1. NCBI lineage: Eukaryota > Metazoa > Chordata > Amphibia > Caudata > Salamandridae > Lissotriton > Lissotriton helveticus. The sequence goes on from NC_136057.1 coordinate 841,455,395, forward strand.
ATCATCGGCCATTACGAGAAAGTGTGCCGGAAGAAATTGTCAAAGAATGTGGTGCGATACGTTGACCAAGAAGAGGGAAACCAGGACGAGACCCATGATGAAGAAGTAGTCACGGCCTTATGCATATATGACCAGGTATTGAGCGTGGAGGGGACGAGGACAACCAAACCAGTACTGGAAATGAAGATGGGTGGTATAACCATCAGCCTGGTGGCGGATACTGGCTCCCTTTACACCATTGTGCAAAGAGCGGTGTGGGACGACACCTTCAGACCTAGGCTAGGACCGGAGTTGGAGAAACTGGACATCCGACCAGTCACATATAATGGCGACCGTATCCCTATGGTGGGCTTCCGGCTCCTAAAGTTTGAGTTCAGGGGCCGTTCAGCACTGTGTAAACTGTACGTCTCAGAGAGGGGACCGTCCGTATTGGGATGGCTGGATCAGGGTGACTTGGGAATAAAATTGGACCCAGGAGGGAAAGAACAGATCCTGCTCACAGAACCGGACACATGGCCCAATCAGTCGAAGTGGAAAGAAAATTTTCCAAAGGTATTTGGAGGCACAGCGGGAAAACTGGCGAGATTCCAACACAAAATTATACTCAAGAACGACGCCAGTCCTGTAGCTCACAAAGTTAGGAATGTACCGATAGCGGTGAGAGAGGCAGTCCAAACAGAACTTCAAGACTTGGAAAGGAAAGGAATAATTGAACCCATTACCTGTGCGGAATGGCTCGTACCGTTGGTGGTAGTCATGAAGCCCAATGGAAAGGTCAGGCTTTGTGTTGACTTGAGGGAGCTAAACAAGAATATTGTCGTGGAAAAATTCCCCCTCCCAAGAATAGAGGAAATGTTGGCGAGAACCAGAGGGGTCAAATGGTACTTCACCATCGATTTGACCTCCGCTTACCACCAAATTGAATTGCACCCGGATAGCAGAAAACTCACTTCATTCATCACCCCATTTGGCTGCTACCAGTTCCGCCGCATGCCGTTTGGACTGGCCTCAGCAGCCGCCGTGTTCCAGAAGTTAATGCACCAGCTGTTTAGGGACATGACGGGCATTCAATATTTCCAGGATGACATTCTGGTGATGGGGTGAGACAAAATGGACCACGATCAGAAGCTGGGAAAGGTGCTAAAAACCCTGGAAATCAAAGGCCTCACCACTGAGTGGACAAAATGCCGACTGGGCCTGGAGTCGGTGACCTATCTAGGCCATGAAATTGGGGCACAAGGCATCACATCTAAAGCGGAAAATGTGAAGGCAATCGCTGAAGCTCCACCCCCCACCACCAAAGAGGAGGTTAGATCATTCCTGGGCATGGCGGAGTACTACAGTAAATTTGTGGTACACTTTGCTTCCAAGACACACCACATGAGGATGCTGACCAGGGAGAACACCAGTTTCCAATGGACACCAGAGGCTCAAAGTGAGTTTGACACAATTAAGAAGAACGTCACGGGAGCGGTGCCGCTAAAAGGATATGATCCACAGGGCGCCACGGTGCTCACAACCGACGCCAGTGAAAAAGGCTTGGGGGCAGTACTTATGCAAGATCGTGGACAGGGACAGATGGAGACGATCAGTTTTGCATCCCGGACATTAACGGCCACTGAAAGCAAATACAGCATAATTGAAAAGGAGATGTTGGCCGTGGTGTGGGCCACATCGAGATTCTGGCAGTTCCTCTGGGGGACCCGATTCCTGCTCAGGACAGACCATAAGCCCTTGGTGAAGGTGCTAACATCTAGTGGACACGCTAATGCTACTCCCAGAATATCCAAGATGACATTGAAACTACTTGAATTCAGGTATGATGTGGAGTACATTCCTGGTAATCGGAACCGAGTAGCAGACTACCTGAGCAGGGCAGCGGCCATGGAGCCAGGCGAAGAAGACCCCACTAACCAAGGCGAATTGGTAGCCCTAGTAGAGGATCAGGAGAAGATCATCAGCTACCAGGAGTGGACAGATGAATACGAGGAGGACAGTGTCATGAAGGAAGTAAAAATGTACATCATCAAGGGCTGGCCAGATAAACGACACGTGAGTGAACACATCAAGCCATACTATGAAGTGAGAGAAGAATTGTCGGTAGGGGACAGAGGAGTGTTTGTATATAGAGGAGCCAAAGTGATCCCCCCAAGGAACCTGATCACCAAGTTATTGGACATGTTACATGAGGGCCACCTCGGCATTGGAAAATTGAAATTAAGAGCAAAGCAAAACTACTGGTGGCCCGGCATGGACATAAGAGCAGAGAGGCATGTCAGAGAGTGTCCACAGTGCCAAGGAGCGGACAAGACACTCAAACCCCTGCGTCCTGCATTAGGACAGTTCGAAATTCCGCAGAACCCGTGGGAGGAGTTATCCATAGACATATTAGGACCCATTCTTGATGACCAGGGCACTCAGAAATATGTATGTGTCCTCATGGATCGATACTCCAAGTGGCCGGAAGTGAAGGTGGACGAGACCATGGACACGGAGAACATTCTAAGATTCCTGTCGGACACATTCGTGAGAGAGGGTATCCCCAAGGCCATCCTCAGTGACAATGGCCCCCAATTCACGTCCGAAAGGTGGAACCAATTCATGCAGAGGAACGGCATCACGAGCAGACACACAGCCATCTACCATCCAGCTGGGAACGGCTTGGTGGAACGTTTTAACAGGGTGGTGATGGGTGCCGTACAAGCTGCGATTTCAGGTAACAAGGATTGGGAGAAAGCCATAAAGAACATGGTATGGGCCTACAGAATAACTCCAACTGGAACCGGATACAGTCCATTCCAGATTTTGAGAGGGCGTGAGCCTTTCACCCATGACAACCGGGTTTGGAAGGAGAAAGTTATCACCAGTGAGTGGTCTCCCGCGGTGGTACGTGCCAACCTGGAAAAGGCACAGTCCATCTATACCAACCACTACAACAAACGGAAGAATGTGAAAGGAGCAAGATTGGAACAGGGCGAGTGGGTCAGAGTAAAGTTGGCAACGTTACAGAAGAAAGGTGACAGTAAATACAGCAGGCCCATGCAAGTCAAGGAAGTGTACGATCGGGCGGCCCTGCTGTGTGATGGAAACGTGTGGTCCCAAGACCGCATGGCCAAGTGCAACAAGATCCTGCAATGGAAGCAATTTGGAGACGACTGGGAAGATAGGGAAGAACCGAACATTGAGATGGATCAAGACACTGGTGAGCAGCATGGAGGAGGAAATACCAGAGATGAACTGACAGAGGAGAGGAGAGTGAATGATCATCAAGAAACAGATATGGACTTACAAAGGAGGAACACAGAAGAAGCTGCCGCTGGGCCGAGAGAGGAAAGTAGCGAGGTGGGGCAGAGCCAAGGCCCCCCGGAGAACCCCGCCAGGGTGACCAGGAGTGGTAGGTCTGTGATGAGGCCATCCAGGTTTCGAGATTACGATATGGACAGTGAACTGTAAGTGACTTTATATGTTGTTTGGAAAAAAGGGGAGATATGTAGTGGCGCTCACTAGTTGATGCACGTCACGTCATGACGTGACGTGCGGCGGCCATCTTAGGAGCTGCGCGCGCATCCAGCATTGGAGGCGCGAGTTCTGAGAGAGACACAGCGCCGGCTCGGCGCTCTTCAGTTAAGCAATTGTAAGAAATAAAGAAACGTGCTACTTTACAACTGGGTCATCGTTTTATTAGAATCTAGCAACATTACACTTTGGGAGTCTTTTTTGTCTCACATTCGCAAAAATTAATATAGCTGAAGAATATCAGATATATGATTGGTTCCATTTGCAGGTTTTTGTTTTTTTGACCTAGCGCTCTCGGTCCAGTGCCATAGGGAGCGTGTTACATGGGCATCAGTTACATTACACGAGGTCAGATTCGTTTCAGTTTTTAAACGCGGGGAGATTGTGTGATGTGTCTTGAATCACAGGCTGGCGAGCCGACGCCGGCACTCGAGCCTGGTTCCCAGTCTCAAGTCGGCAGCTTTGGCCATAGCGCCACATCCGCTCGCCTTCCATGTCAGGACTCAGGAATGAGTAAATAACAGTCCTAAGTTTTCCTTTCCACGGTGGGCCTGTTTTAGCTCGGGCCTGGAAACAGCATAAGCTTTGCTGATCTAGAAAATTATTGCCATTTTCTCCGTAATACCACGCATGTTAAAGGTTAGCTCCTTCGTCCGTTCCCGGGTTGGAGTGACATTCTCATGGTAGTTCACCCTTCAACACATCATACATAGAGTGGGCGACGGATGAGCCCCCATCAGCCATTATTAGCACAATGTCAGTCAGACTGTTTCAGCCCACAATCGGTGTTTGACTTGTCAGGCGGCTCAGTTTCTGCTTTGCTGCCCTACGGTCTTTGTCACCGTCTTGCTGCGTTCCCAGTCTGTACTCTGCCCTGCCCTCCTAGAGAGCACTGCAGCTCACAGCTGTCTCGATTTCTGCCCTCCCCCACTTGTGACCAGCAACTCCTCGACATACTTTCCAGAACGCTCTTTCTTTCCCAGTCTGAGTGCTGTGCCTGCTAGCTGCTGTGATAAGCTTGCCCGGCTGATCATTTAGTATGCAGAGCACCCACCAGCTACCCTGCATGGTAATGTTTATGAAAAGATTGTACAATGTTAATGCATAACCTTTGGAGAGCTTGAGAACTTGGTGACGCTTCATTACCACTACAACTATTATCAGCACTACCACTATGACCTGACTCATTACCCCCACCTTTACCACTGTCATTACCACAATTAACTCCACTACCACTACTGCCCGACCATTACCACCATCATTACCATCAGTGCTACCATTACATCACCATTGATATCACCATCATCACAATTGCCACCACCAACATTATGAACTCCAACATTACCAACGTTACGCCATGATTACAACCATTACCGTATCACCACAACCATCATGACCACCAACACCACAAAATTACTATTATTACCAGAATCATTACCTCAACTACCATCACCAATACATTGCCATTAACATCACCTTCATCACAATTGCCATCACCACATTTACAGCTACCACCATTACCACAATCACCTTTAACACCACCACTGTTACCACAAAAACATTGTGAAAACATTGTGAATACCACCACTATTGTTATCACCATCAATACCATTACAACCATTCCATCACTTACAACCAGAACCATCATCACGACCACCATCAACACTACTACAAAAATTCCCTACCAAGATCATTTTTAGCATCACCACTGTCCTTGCCAACACTGTCCATATCATAATCACCAGCATCCCCACCAAAACGGATGCTACCATCACCACTCTCATCACCATACCCACCTCTAGCACTACCGCTGCTATTGCCATAGCCACAACTAGCCTCACTTGCAGTACCACTATCACTACTGCCGCCACCGTGCCACAACTATCACCACCGCTACTACTATCACCACCATCCTTATCACCACCACCAACACTAGTCACATTATCACTACCACTATCCCCACCATCAGTCTCACCACCACTACTACACTACCACCGCTACTACCATCATCACGACTTATGCTGCTACTGTCACCATAATCACTATTCCCACCAGAGCACTTCCACTGCTGTTATCACTGGTGTTTTCTCTACCATTGCTATTATCAATACCTCTGATTGCACATCACTACTTCTCCACCATCACCACTAAAACCACCACCATCTCCACCATTTTAACAACCACTGCTATCACAACACTGCCACAATCAAAACTCCTGTGGTTATTGTCACCACTATCACCAGCATTACTACTTTCACCACCACCATCACCAACACTAACCTCACTATATTAAAACTACAACCAGCATCACCACCCACCGCTGCTGCTACCCCATCACTACTACTATCTCTACCATCACTCTCATGACCATCTGAGCCATTACCACCACCTTATTCACCCCCACAATTTCCATTACTACTACCTCCATTACCTTTGTAATAAATAATAATATATACTTTTTTAAAGCACAAACATATCACCCCCATAAGCTTTCAAGACTCTGGGGGCCATTGGGGAGATTAAGTGAGCTATTGCCCAGAGTCACATGATACAGAGCTGCCGCCAGGGATCAAACTGTGACCATGTGCTATGGATTCAGCCGCTCTGGCCCCTATGCCACACCTCTCTCCTTGTCACCATTACCACCAAAAACATTACTAATACAACAACCATTACCTTCACTATCATTACCCTAGTCACCACCACAATCACCACTATTGCTGTAACCACCAACATCACCACCATCTCCAAGCCCATCATGTCTACTAGAACAATCAACACCATTAACAAAAGTATTACTATTCTCACTGCCACTGTCCTCGCTACCAATGCCACCATCAGTGATACAACTATTACAATCTCCACTACTGCTATCACCATAACAACTACCGCCAATATCACCCCATGAAGATCACTACCCTCACTACCACTATTAACACTAACACTACCACAACCACTACTGCTAGCATTGGTACTGACACCACTATCAACACTGCTATTTTCATTACCTCCACTATTGCCACCAGTACTACCAACACCATAACCACCATTATTGCCAACATTACCTCCACTATCACTGCCAGCACTATCACACCCATCACAAACACAACGTTATCATGTGCTTGTCTGTGTAAGAACATTGTTTTTAGTCTGATATTGCACCTATTGAGATCTCTCCAATTGTTCTGGAAGCATATCCACATTTGTATCAGAATATCAGTCTTTCATACAAACTCATATGGCAGACTCCCACATGCCGACATGTGCACATAAAGAGAAAATGGCAATCCTCTTCAGGTTCACTGTAGCAGGCTCAAAAGAGCTGGAAAGACTTACTTAAATGTGTCACCAATATCGCCTATTAACCCCTTCACTGTGGGTCTGTTTCCCCCGCTGTGCTGGGGGGGGGGTGGGGGCGTGCACAGCGCCCCGGTGCTCATGACGAGTTCAGCTCATCATGAGCCACGGTGCTCCGATGCTCATGACGAGCTCAGCTCGTCATGATCAGGCTCGTTCCAATGGAATGCTCAGCACAGCAGGGGAATCAGCCCAGCATGCGAGCGTTCCATGTAACGGACGCGGTCATGACGAGCTCAGCTCGTCATGAGCACCAGAGCGCGTGGCTCATGACGAGCTGACCTCGTCATGAGCACAGGAGGGGTTAAAGTCTACGGTCAGCAAATGTCAAACCTTTTGTTTTCTTAATCGCCAGTTGTACACAAATCATTTGAGTTGCTGCTGAGCATGTGGATATTGCAATGTATTCTGGGACTAGTAGAGGCGGTGCAGGCAGGGCACTATTTAAATGTAATGCAATTGGACACTTTTGGATTTACACATTTGTGAAAAAAGTTCTATAGATCCATTAATGCACACCTTTCCATATAACACCCAGGTTTTCACTTACATATTTTGACTATGACCAGGGCCTGATAAAATACATGATTGAGGTTTTAAGAGGTTCTCAGAAGAAATGCATCCATTCAAGGATTAGACATTCACAGTGTTCAACTTGGTGTCATGACCTCTGCATGCGCTCCCTAGACTCAAACTCCAGGAAAGTGAGGCACATAGGTGAGGACTGGATCACAGATGCATGCGAATGTGACCTATTAATATGATCACTACAGAAAGAGCGATGGAGTGAAAAAGAAGAGGCCTGTATTGGTTTAGAGAAATACAATTAAAATATTTAAGAATATCGAAGTGTTTTGGAAACCGCTTACTCTCAAGGCTGCAGCCAGACTGGTCTTTGACATCCCCCTCCACAGCCACATACCACAACACCTCCGACAATTACATTGGCTCCCAATCAATAAGAGAATCCCCTTCAAGCTCCTCACACATGCCTAGAAAGCTCTCCACGACACAGGATCAGCATTTCAGAACCACCGCCCCGCATTCAACGTACCCGCCAGACAACTTCGCTCCTCCCAACTTGCCCTGGCCTCTGTCCCACAGATCAACAAGACCAGTACCACAGGAAGATCCTTCTCCTACCTTGCCACCCATAGACCTGGAACACCCCGCCCCTCCACGTCAGACAATCCCAGTTACTGACCCAATTCAGGGAGTACCTCAAGACCTGGCTCTTCGACTGAACCTCCACGAGCAGACGGATCAGCAGCCTCCCTCAGCATTTTGAGACCCTCACAGGTGAGTAGCCATGCTATACAATACTCCTGATTGATTGATTGATTGATTGATTGATTGATTGAAGACTTTTCATTGCTGCCAAAGGAACATGCTTATGTGAGTTTCCAGTCTAATCTTAGTTATGTGTATCTTTTCATATACTGCAATTTTGATTTACAGTTTATAGATTGTTATATCCTAAAGAAAGAGATATGTGCATGAAACCCCTTGGTTAAGTGGTCCATGGCAGTAAGGACAGAGAGGAGGCCCAGCACGGAAGAGCCGGAAGGGTGGTAGATGAAAAAACACTGGAGAAGAGGCTAACACGGTCAGGGACAGGGAGGAGGATCAGTGCTGTTATTGATGAAAAAATAACACACGTAATAAACAATTATTTAAAAAATAAACAGTTCTCCAGAAAGACAAAACGAAATAGGATTATCATGCTTGATACACACTTCGAAATAACAATGTCTCATGCATGAAAACCACTGTTATTTTTTTGTGGGCATGCACTCATTTTTGAGGGAGGCACACTTACAGTGAGAACAAACCAGACAATCTACTCTCTGGAATGAAGCAGGAGACTCACAATCATACGGAAGACCCAACTTAAAAAGAGAAGTATGTAAATGGTGGAAAATATTTGTCAGGTGGTATTTCCAAAGACAATCGTTTTATGTAGCACTTTTTATACACCAAGTATGATTTTATTGAAAAATAATACATGAATCATATTATAAACTATTTACATACTTATATTTTAGATCAGTAGCTCTTTACCTGTGGTTCAGGGATTTTCTTGAGATCCGCAGAGCCTACTCCGGGCGGTCCGCAACTGCTTAGAAAATGAAATAGTATTAAAGGTTAATAAGGTGTATACATATGAAGAAGCAACTGAAAATGTTAAAACTTTCGGAGAATATCAAGGAATTTGAAATTGGATGCAAAAAATTAAGTTAGAACCCTCAAATTGATTTATGGAAGCAGTGAAGGTGCATCAAAGGTAATATAATATGGACAGTGAGTGGTGTCGATTGAATTTAGAAAAGCCACAACCAGTGGCGTTGCTAGACCGTGTCTCCTTGTCCATCAGCTTAGAGACCTCCTGTCAATCACCTGCAGTATGATGTCTGTTTTTGTGAGTAAGCAATTAAAATGTTAATTGAACGATTTGAAAAAAATCTTTACATGTCAAGACAGCAAATATTATACAAAAATTGATGGCTGGTAACCACGCAGATCAGGGCCTCAAAACTATCTACAGGGATATTTATAACACAATGATATTTGTAATGGATGGTGCAGCTAAGTGAGAAAAGGGTGGTTACCAGACTACCCTCAAGAGCCAAACCTAGGTGTGGCCATTAAATTAATATATGGGATATCTCACCTGCGCTCCAATTATATATATATATATAAACAGAGTTAACTAGTGATCCACTATAGTTTCTTAAGTATTGAAAAACTGATGCTATATCACAAATTATATATATAACTATTATGATGTAACCATAAATCATTGGTCAGAAGTACACCAAAACCATTTCTCAAGTCCAACAATATTAATAACTCTGGTAAAGATAAGTGTCCACAAGCAGTTGGTTCCAGTAGAATTCTTCTTTATTTTCTTAACACAACTTCGGTATATATTCGAAACCCAGCTACGGTATATTTCCAAAAAAAGCCAACACGTGTTTCGTCTGGCATATCACATTTGCCAATGACTTCATCAGGGCTGTGTATAAAACATCAAAGAAAGATAAAATCAAAAACTAAGAAATATGACAGAAATTATTCTTAATAAGAGAATCAAAGAATAAAAGGAAAGTAGGTTCGTAAGATTAAAGAGATAAATGGTTCCAAGAGAAATGGAAAAGAAAGCGAGAATAAAGATAAAGTATCACCGAGGTCCAAGGTTCTCCATTGTGCACACCTTATAACCCAAAATATTAAGAGTAAGGCGATATTCACCTTCTCTAAATGGGATTAATGCTTGGTCTTTCCAAATCTTCCTTTCAAAAAGAAAATCAAACCTTCAAAAAGTATAAATAACAAGAGATCATTCGATTAGTGAATATTCTAACGATATCTCATACCTCCTCTAATAATAGTCATAATTTCATACATCTTTGCCATGGGAAGCATGGTAGATATATTATGGTGTTGTACACCTCTGTTCTAACATCCATATAGCTAGTACAGCACTGACTAAAAAACTCACCACTAAAGTAGTTCCTCTTCACCTCCAATTATAGGTCAAGATGGCACCCGTCCGGGTCGCACGCAAGAAGATCACAAAGTAATCATATCTGTGATGAATAAATTGTACCGTCAGATACAAAACATTATCTTCACAATCATTGAAGTATCAACTACCACTATATCTTACCCTATATATTAATTAATTCCTTGTTTATAGTACTCTTATTAGTACTAGGGTATTATATCTAGGGTCACTTCGTATCCACCAATATCTGTAAATAAAACGTAGGTGGTGAAACAGTATCAACTAAACCAGTTTAGATTACTATATAATACTCGCAACATATTCCTGATGTCGCTTACCTCACAATTTTTCACAAGTTATCACTGTCCTATAAGAGTTCAAGAAAAACAACTCTAATAAATAACGCATTAAAGATTATAGGTCCAATTATAGTCACCTACAGTACCAGTTCTTAGCTCACCTTGCTATTTATCTTAATCCATGTATCGTATCGAAGAAAAGGATAGGGTGGGGCAATGATAAAAAGCGCATGTTAGTATACGCTAAATATCATTGAATCAGAGTATCAAACAACATAACCTCCCCTTTATATTCTTAAAATATCCCGTTCTCACTGTGTCAAGAAGTCTTTCTAATCGTCAATTTCGGCGTGCAAGTTCGTCGCCATATTGGTACACCCTTTTATAGTAATCTGTGAGGTAGCGCCATCTTGTAGTGTGCAAAAGTCCGGTAAATTCTCAAATTCCGATCATTGAACCACCAAAAACTTCACTAACTGCCAATAAATTTCATGTAATTCTAATGCCACGGCCTACGTCAGTCAAAAACAAATGTTCTCTATTCCGACTTGTCCTCATAGTGGCATGTATAAGCTACAATGATCGAGATGCCGTTAGAGGCACGATATATCACCGAAGGAGCGAAAGAGTCCTACAAGTGTCCACAAATCCCCCTTGAATCTTCAGGGTACATGATAGTCTTACAAAATTATATTCAAAGAGTCAAGAATTATAATATATACAAAATTAAAATACCGAAATGATTTATAAACTCATTTTATATGAGTCTCGAACCAAGAGTCTCCTCGTGTCTAACCAGGCTCCCTATTGTTAGTGCTATCTAATAGTCACATGCAGAGAAAGCATTTAGCTTCTATTTATCTTCTGAAATAAAAATATATGGGGACAATAAGTCATATGAAGCATAAAGTAAAGAAAGAGAAGAGGTAGAGTTAAAGTTAGAATATATATTTAAAGAAGAAAAAGTATAGTACAATAAGAAAATATATAAACCATCAGACCAAGGTATAAGGATTGCAAGGGTAAAAAAGAGGAAACATATAAGTTATTATTTCTTCCCACAATTCCAGGTGCTAGTGATATGAATTAAACAAAGAATTATTCATATAATACAACCATATAATTATAAAGGTAATTTGCAGTCACCATACATTGTGAGTCTCAGGAGAATAAAGTTATTATTAGCATACAGCATGTCTTTATATAAGTTATACAAATTATAATACATAAGTACATTCAAATTATCGACCCAAATAATACTGTAGTTCAGAATCTAAATTAAGCCCATCCTCAACTGCTCTCAATCTCATAATCCACATACATTCCCTGCCTCTCAGTTGAAGTGTCCTGTCACCACCTCTTTTATCAGCCTTCACTACATCAATACCGTGATAGTGAAATTGATGTTTGATCCTTATAAAATGTGCTGCAATTGGGTATCTAGTATCACCATTTTTTAGAGCTCTGAAATGCTCAATCATTCTATCCTGCAATCTCCTGGTTGTGCTACCCACATGAATCTTGGAGCATGAACAAACTATTACATAGACCACAAATGTAATCTCACAGTTAATAAAAGAATTGATCTTGAAGATACCCCTATGGTTGTAGTTGAATTCCTTAATCTTCCTGACAGCCCATCTGCATGAACTGCAATTCCCACAATAATAGAAACCTTGTGGTTGGCGACTAAGCCAATTAGATTTAGTTTGCACGCTCAAATAACTGGAGCATAGTTTATCTGAAAGGGTATTACCCTTCCTATATGTGATACTTGGTCTATCATTCAACACAGACTTAATATCGGTATCACTTAATAATAGATGCCAATATTTTTGAGAATACCAAATAACTGGTGATTCCCTTCTCCAAAGTTAGTTACTAGCCTCACCAATTTATTAGTATCCTTACCGTTCTGTAGGCTTAGTTTAGGTCTCAATGTATCTAATCTTGGTATATTTCTAACTTTCCTTTTGGCTGCTAAAATGACCCTGTCCGAATATCCCCGAGCTTTAACCGCATCAACATGGCGGCTTTTCCAGCTGTACGCGGCAATTTAAAAATTACCGCGTTACATGACGAGCTCAGCTCGTCATCAGCGCACAGCACGTTACGCTCATGACGAGCTGAGCTCGTCATCAGCCCCGAAGGGGTTAAACCTGCTCGTCATGTCTACCAGATTGTTTTCAAAATCCATGTCCTCTGAGCAGTTTCTATGTGCCCGCAACATCTCCCCATATGGGATGGAATTAATCTGACATAAAGGATGGCAACTTTCTGCTGACAATATTGCATTGCAACTTGTTGTTTTACGGTACATTCTGCTACATAATTTGTCATCTTTGATAAATAATTCTACATCCAGAAACATCAGTCTATCGTAGCTAAATTCAGTTGTAAATTTCATGTGTACATCATTACTGTTCAAGTGATCAAAAAACTCTTGTAAGTCTACTACAGTACCTCTCCAAATCATCAGGCAGTCATCTATGAATCGACCCCAATAGTAAAGGTGGTCGACCCATTTACTGAATATAATTTTGTAAGACTATCATGTACCCTGAAGATTCAAGGGGGATTTTTGGACACTTGTAGGACTCTTTCGATCCTTCGGTGATATATCGTGCCTCTAACGGCATCTCGATCATTGTAGGTTATACATGCCACTATGAGGACAAGTCGGAATAGAGAACATTTGTTTTTGACTGACGTAGGCCGTGGCATTAGAATTACATGAAATTTATTGGCAGGTAGTGAAGTTTTTGGTGGTTTAATGATCGGAATTTGAGAATTTACCGGACTTTTGCACACTACAAGATGGAGCTACCTCACAGATTACTATAAAAGGGTGTACCAATATGGCGACGAACTTGTATGCCGAAATTGACGATTAGAAAGACTTCTTGACATGGTGAGAAAGGGATATTTTAAGAATATAAAGGGGAGGTTATGTTGTTTGATACTCTGATTCAATGATATTTAGCGTATACTAACATGCGCTTTTTTTCATTGCCCCACCCTATATTTTTCTTCGATAGGATATGTGGATTGAGATAAATAGCAAGGTGAGCTAAGAACTGGTACTGTAGGTGACTATAATTGGACCTGTAATCTTTAATGCGTTATTTATTAGAGTTGTTTTTCTTAAACTCTTATAGGACAGTGATAACTTGTGGAAAATTGTGAGGTAAGCGACATCAGGAATATGTTGCGAGTATTATTTGGCACTCCCTTCCGGGAACTTCGACGGGTGGTAGATCGAGAGGGCAGGTATGCACTTTTAGAAGGGGTGCTCGATGGCCAGGGTATACTCCTTGGAAGCATATATGCCCCCAACACAGATCAGGACAAATTCTGGGACCACCTCACAGGCGTTCTAGCCCAGTTCACTACAGTTCCATGGGTGTTGGGAGGCGACTTTAACTGTACACTAGACCCCACCCTGGATCGCTCGCATCCCCCCCCCACACACTCCCCGGCCCCTCGACAGGCAGACCTCTTCAGGGCATGGACCACGCACTGGACACTCACCGACGCTTGGCGACACTTACACCCGCTGGCCCGCGTTTACTCCTTCCACTCGATCCCACATAACCTCAGGGTCCGTCTGGACCGTTTCCTTTGCTCTGCACCGATCCTCCCTAAGATCGCATCTGCAGATTACTTGGGTCGGATCCTATCGGATCATGATGCCCACGTCATTCGGCTGAACTGGCGCCCCCCGCGCCCGCCAGTCCCCACCTGGCGCCTCCCTAGAGACTGCCTCACGGACCCAGTGTTCAGAGACGCACACAAGTCCAGCATCCAAGACTACTTCACACACAACACAGACACGGCATCGTCAGTACTGGTGGAATGGGACGCTTTTAAAGTGGTGGCAAGGGGCGAATGCATCAAACAGGTAGTCGGGGTTCGCCGCACCCTGGAACGGATGCTCCAGACCTCAGAGCGGTCTCTGGCCGCACTCACTAGGCAGCCTGACGACTCAGAGGAGCACGCCATGCTCACTGCCAAGGCTAAGGCGGAATATCAGACGGCCTGCGCTGACCTCCGAAAGTACAATTTTAGAGCTTATGCCTCTAGGGTGCATAAGGACAGAGACAAAACTGGCGCGCTCCTGGCTTGGATGGCAAGGCAAGATACCGTAATCAAGCCGATCACGGATATCATCAATCCAGACGGCGTGCTGGTGCGCTCCCAAGCCGAGATCCTCCTGGCGTTCCAGCGACATTATACACAAGTATACGGGACTCCGACCCACTGTTCCCCATTTTCCGTGGATGGTTTTTTGAACCCACTGACGCTACCTACAATATCGGATGCAGATAGGCGCACCCTCGACACCAAGATCAAACCCCCTGACATTACCCAGGCGATTCGTGCCATGTCCCGGAATAAAGCGCCAGGACTGGATGGCTTCCCGCTGGAATACTACTCAACATTCTCTTTTCTAGTGGTCCCCCATTTGTCGCGGGTGTTCGGGGCGTCCCTTCATCTGGGGAGATTGCCCCAGTCATTGCGGGAATCCGTGATCGTCACCTTTCCTAAGCCCCACAGAGATCCACTCCACATGGGATCGTACCGCCCCATCACGCTCCTATCGGCCGACTGTAAAATTCTGGGGAAAATTCTAGCTGATCGTTATGCACAGGTCATACGCCCACTGGTCCACCCCGACCAATGCGGCTTTGTTCCGGGAAGGAACACCTCCCAGAACCTTCACCGAGTTTTCCATGTACAAGATCAAGTGCGTGGCAGATTTCCTCGCGCCGCCTGTCTCATTATGGACCTGGAGAAGGCATTTGATACCCTCACCTGGCCCTATCTCTTTTCGGTCTTGCAACGCCTTAATGTTGGCCCGACGCTTATAGCATACACGCGCCTCTTGTACACTGATTTGACTACGCGTGTCCGCATCGGGAAACGTATATCACCAGCGTTCGAGGTTCGGCGAGGCACGCGGCAGGGGTGCCCCCTGTCGCCTCTTTTATTTGCACTGGCGGTCGAACCGCTGGCGGTAAGACTACGCCTGGAGGGCGCGGAATGGGGCATCCCGCTAGCGGACAGCACCCACAGTGTCTCCATGTACGCGGATGATCTCCTCATATATGTCCGAGACATTGATACGGACCTGACCGCTATTGGGGCAACACTGGAGGAATTCGCGAATGCCTCCGGACTACAGGTGAACTGGGACAAATCCACGGTCTACCCCCTACACCCGAGCCTGCCCCCCCGGGAGGTCGAGCTCGGAACACATAAACTCTCGTGGTCCACGGAAGCCCCCCGATACCTTGGTGTCCGCATGTATCATTCCCCAGCGGACCTCTTCGCAGGGAATCACTGCAAAGCACTCGCCAGTCTACGCCCGGCGGTTGCCTTCTGGAATAAACTCCCACTAGCCCCAATAGGTCGGATTGCACTGGCTAAAATGATAATGCTTCCCCGGCTCCTATACCACTTTACGAATTTGCCAGTGGTGCCGCCTAGATCTTTTTTCCGCGACGTTGACTCCCTCCTAGGGACCCTTATCTGGGGCGAGGGCCGACACCGGGTCGCCCTGCAAACCCTCCAACTTCCCACGACGCTGGGCGGGCTCGGAGCTCCATCCTTCGAGTCATACTTCCTTGCAGCGCAGCTCCAGTGGCTGTCGTACTGGACGGCGGACCGTTACCTTCAGGAAACTGTCACTTCGACCGATAGAATTGCGACCCCGGAACTCACCCGTCTACTGCTCCCGGGCACCAAGCCACGGCGCACATACCCCCTCCAAGTGACGATAGCGCGCCGGTGCATGATGCGGATCCACCGCATGTCCCCCGCTAGACCTCCGTACTCTCCGCTCTTACCACTGATAGGCAGCCCCAGGCAAGACTCCTACTTCACGGCTCCGTTCTTCGCCGGATGGTCGCTCTGTGGCATCACGGATCTGGAGTCGCTCTTTGAGGAAGGCCAGCTAAAAACACTTGACCGTCTGACCGCTGAGTATGGGCTCCCCCCGGGCCAATTCCTCAGATATCGACAGCTGATTGATTTATTCCGACCCCATTTCGACCTTCGTACGGGCGAGCCAGACACGCATCCAGTCATACACACTATCCTACGCATGGGGGTGGGACGTCATTTGGTCACCTGGTTGTACAAATCCATCCGAGAACTCTCACAAGCCCCCCTGACGACCTTGCGCACTACATGGGAGGAGGACATAGGCCGCGCGCTGCACGACTCTGAGTGGACTAAGGCGCTGGAGGCCCCCAAACGCGTCTCTAGGAATGCCCGCTTTAAGAATATCCAATACTATATCCTACACAGGGCATACCTCACCCCAGCGCGCTTACAGAAATTCTATCCCTCCACGTCCTTCCTATGCCCCAGATGCTGCGCCCCTGCTGCGGATTTTCGCCATATGCTTTGGAGCTGCCCCGACCTCCATTCCTTCTGGCGGGCGATACATGACACCTTGTCGGAACTGACAGGCCTCACCACGTTATCCACCTGGGAGTCTAGCGCACTAGGCATCTTTCATGTCCCTAAGCAGGTTCCAGTGCATAGACGCTTCGTGTCCTTAGCGCTCCTGTTGGCGAACAGATGCATCACCATGCGCTGGCGATCCCCGGAGAGTCCCCCTATAGCAGCCTGGACGGGGGCGGTCAGTAAATGGGCGGCGGCGGAAGAGGATGCCCTCAGAGAGGAAGAAGCCAGGGGTGCGCGTAAATTTCCCATATCCATGGAATGGGCCATGCTCCTCCACAGCTTTCGACAGTCCTTGACAGTGAGTGAACCACCTACCCCTCCCCTTCCCCTCCCAGTCCGTGAAGTTCGATAGTATCTGCCTGATGTCTCCCACCCCCCCCCAGGACATGCTCCTGACTACCTGCTCGCCCCTCTGGAACGCAGGTTGATTGACCCACTGGGTCCCCCCCCCCCTGACGCCCGTCACTAGTGTCCCCCTACTTTGACCTTGCTAGCGCCCACACGCTTCCCTCCCACGGTTTTGTTCCCCCCTGTTCTCTGGTAGCACCGCTCATGGACAGTACAGGCCCCGATCCAACGTCTTTGAGACCGGGACTTACATACATGTTACCGTCCACTGTTCTCTTGGCTATGCTGGTTCACTGTCTCCCGACCAATAGACATGGCTATACGACCGGCATGGCTTGATCGAGGAATTGTATATTTGCACCAGTTATATAAACCAAAAAATGTTGCACCCATGGCCGAATGTTGAGGCCAAGTCGGCTGATAATCTTTACTGTATCTGTTTACTTTGATGCAACAATAAAACAAATTTATAAAAAAAAAAAAAATGTTGCGAGTATTATTTGTAATCTAAACTGGTTTAGTTGATACTGTTTCACCACCTACAATTTATTTACAGATATTGGTGAATACGAAGTGACCCTAGATATAATAACCTACTACTAATAAGAGTACTATAAACAAGGAATTAATTAATATATAGGGTAAGATATAGTGGTAGTTGATACTTCAATGATCGTGAAGATAATGTTTTGTATCTGACGGTACAATGTATTCATCACAGATATGATTACTTTGTGATCTTCTTGCGTGCGACCCGGACGGGTGCCATCTTGACCTATTATTGGAGGTGAAGAGGAACTACTTTAGTGGTGAGTTTTTTAGTCAGTGCTGTACTAGCTATATGGATGTTAGAACAGAGGTGTACAACACCATAATATATCTACCATGCTTCCCATGGCAAAGATGTATGAAATTATGACTATTATTAGAGGAGGTATGAGATATCGTTAGAATATTCACTAATCGAATGATCTCTTGTTATTTAGACTTTTTGAAGGTTTGATTTTCTTTTTGAAAGGAAGATTTGGAAAGACCAAGCATTAATCCCATTTAGAGAAGGTGAATATCGCCTTACTCTTAATATTTTGGGTTATAAGGTGTGCACAATGGAGAACCTTGGACCTCGGTGATACTTTATCTTTATTCTCGCTTTCTTTTCTATTTCTCTTGGAACCATTTATCTCTTTAATCTTACAAACCTACTTTCCTTTTATTTTTTGATTCTCTTATTAAGAATAATTTCTGTCATATTTCTCAGTTTTTGATATTATCTTTCTTTGATGTTTTATACACAGCCCTGATGAAGTCATTGGCAAATGTGATATGCCAGACGAAACATGTGTTGGCTGTTTTTGGAAATATACCGTAGCTGGGTTTCGAATATATACCGAAGTTGTGTTAAGAAAATAAAGAAGAATTCTACTGGAACCAACTGCTTGTGGACACTTATCTTTACCAGAGTTATTAATATTGTTGGACTTGAGAAATGGTTTTGGTGTACTTGTGACCAATGATTTATGGTTACATCATAATAGTTATATATATATAATTTGTGATATAGCATCAGTTTTTCAATACTTAAGAAACTATAGTGGATCACTAGTTAACTCTGTTTATATATATATATATAATTGGAGCGCAGGTGAGATATCCCATATAGCAAATATTATACAGTATTACCAATTCACTAAACATATTTAAGCTCTATAAAAGTATCAGGCGGATCTGTCTCTATTATTTTAAGAACAATTGAAATAGACTTCAAAAATCGAGCAGCTAATTGAGGGTCAAGTCCATTTAAGTATGTGGTGATTGCCTCTTGACATGTTGATATCTTTAGTTGTGCAAATATCAGTCTTAGCCAGTATCTCGTAAATGAATTATTTTTCGCATACCCACAGTATTGAATTAGAGACTCCTTCGCTGAAGCACATAGTGGGCAAGTGAAATATATTTCCCCCTTTAGCTTCCTTTGGCGAAAAGTACCCGTCAAGGCTATCAAACAGCAACACGCTGTTAATAATTCTCTCTTTTGTTCTATAGTCGGTGGCTCCTCGGCTGTAGTAAAGCCTTGTTTTCATTGAAATGTGTAAGTTTTGATTGTTTGCTTGATGGTCTCGTTGTTTGTGCAATTGGTACTGGCTTGCTTAATATTTCATTCAAGTGTACATTTTTGAGAGCTGGTGATAGGTATATCTGCCCCCTCCAAGGAGTCACTTTCTTCAAAATTGCTTGCCACACTAAAAATGTAATTTTGTTTGGGGAAGCATAGTTCAGCATTGTGCAAGAAGCAAAGGGACTGTTCATTAGACTGAATTATAAGCGTGCTTGTGCTTGCACAGTGCTGTCAAGTAAGTGAGATAGGAGTCTAGAAGTTCGATCTTGCACAATGTCCATCCATCCAGCTAATTTCCCATTAAAAATTACTATTCCACAAGTAAGAATTGACTTTAACTTGACGCCTACTGCATGCAACATTGGCCCTAGACAGGGGCCTGTCAATTTGGTAACCAGGATGGTAAAGGAGTTGTTTACTTGCTAGTGCTGTAGACTGTAACTATGTTAGCTGCATGCTTGAACCTCCTCATTCTTCCAAACATACTCTAACATACTCTTAAGTATTGGAGAGCTCAACTTTCATGACTTCCTACTGCCAGTGACCTGTTTTAGTTATTTTATGCCCAAAGATTGCTATCTTAGATTTGTCTTTATTGGTCCTTAAATTGTTTTCCTTGCAGTACCTACTCAATGCTTTTAATGCCCTTTGCAGCCCACCTGGAGTCCTGTCTAAAATCACTGCGTCATCTGCAAATTGTTGGCCAGTGTAGTAGGACTTGAATGATGCTGTAGACAACATCAACTCTTAAATATAAAAACCCACGCTCTGAGAAAGCATTTCACCACTTATGTTCGAAAAACATGGTTCGCAGAAAAATAAATTTTGTATGGTGAAAGGCTTCCTGGCGTTATGCAATAACCTACCTGCAGCACTCAGACACTCATGTGTAGTACTACACTAATGTCAGCCAAATAAACACCTAAGTGCAAATTACATCTCACACCAGATATGCAAATCAGCACTAATACATTTTTAATAATATGGATTATGTCCGTTTTTGGGCAGCCCCATCTGCATCAAGGTCTCTTTTAAACCACAACCCTAAAACATAACCTGCATTATTCTGGCAGTGTTCTCTTCAACCCATGCAGCATGAAGTACCACCAGCGGAAGGCCGTTGATTGAATCTCTCTGTGTTGTAAACACAAGGCTAAAAGGCCAGGAACTATTGTTACACATAATCATTGGCTTGCATGGAATGACAAGGGAAGGAGGATCAGTTTGTCCCTGAAGCATTGTCTGCTCCCACCGATGCGGGACCCACCATTTACAACATGGACGTGTCCTTTGGGGACAACTTCTGCTATGTGAATCAAATACCAACCTATGTCAGGGTTCAGTAGCTGTTCTAGGTCTGCGACCATATTGTTATATTTCATTGCAAACAACAATAATCAGAACACCCCTTTCACAATCCCTCTTCTTTTCGATTTGTAATGAGTTGGAAAAGGAACTATGGGAGTCATACATATTTGGGGAATAGTTTTACTTTACTTGGCACACATTTTTGCAGTCCCAAAGTCTGTGATTTTGCAAATCTCGGGCTGTAAAACAACAAAAACACTTTTACATCAGGCCCTAGAACTTCAGGCATTTCCAAAAAGCAAGCACATCTGAAATACAGCTCTTATGTATTACTGCATTTATCCATTGACACAGAATGGGTGAAAACATTTGATACATGAGGCCATAGTCTCATATCCTTCGCAGATGCTGGTCCATGACCGACACCGAACCAGAAGCACCTTGCATGAGACAAGCCTTTTGCACCATGGGAATCGGTCGCAGGCACATCACCTGTTTTAAAAATCCATGCTCTCCCACGTCTCACCTTCGCTATCACATCTTCGAGACAAATGGGAGGTACGGATGGCAGCCCAAGAAAAAGAATGGTCACAGGCCCTTTCTTTCCAACAATCTGGATCCCATGATGCTGAATTCAAAATGATACATTACTTTATCGTGCACAGAGCCTACCTCTCTCCAGCAGCTGTCAATAAATGCTTCACGCAAGCGAGCGCTGCTTGTCCCCGCTGCTCTCCAAAACCAGCAGATCTTTCCCACATGCACAGGACTTGTTCCACTCTAGGGCCTTACTGGACCTCACCCCATAATAGGCCTACTGTCCACCATCATAGCAAACCCATCCCACATGATTGGACTTGAGTTGCACTTGGTATTTACAAACGGTCTAAGAAAGACTGGGAGGCATCACGTTTTGCTAACTTGGCCCTTCTCATTGCTAAACACATTATTAAGACACATTGAAAGGCCAAGTTCCATCCATCCCTGACATCGTGGCATCACCCTCTTCTTAAGTGTCCAGAAGCTGAAAGTAGAGCACTGCACAGAGAGGAGGTGAGAGGCCTCCAGAGGCACCCCATAGGCAGGACCTAAGAACATACTCCTGGAGAACTAAAAGGCATTACACATAGAGCCCAAAACCCCACAATCCGTTAAGTAAATGCCACTTCTCCCACATAACACCAAGTTCCTGAGCAAGGCAAACCACTGCCGGACGTACTAAATGTATTTTAAGCCCTTGGTTGGATCCCCCTCTCATGATCACGTTGCCGTACCAGTCACATCACCGCCACCTCATCCAGTCTACAAAGACTCAGGGTCTCTCCCATTCTCCACGCTTCCCAAGTTCAATGTTTAGAGTTTGACAGACATTGACCCCATGCTTTGAGACAAATTGCTAGTAAATATGCACCCACTGATATTAACAGGCGTCTGTAAAATCTAAATCCTTAATTGGTGTAGCCAATCACATTGCACACCTCAATGTCACACTTTTGCAGTTTTAAGATACAGTAACTGTTTCAGATAATGCAGCGTGGAATGTAATAACTTCAATTTGAAAAATACCAATCAGGTCTGTGTTAACATAACGAGACCCATAGTCTCAAATGAGGAGGCAGTAGTGTAAAATACAACCGATATTTAGATGCAAAAAGGAAAGGCAGGTAATAATGATCATTGACTTATTTTGATATAAACTGTGTTTTTATGTATGATTATTCTTATGCACGCATGAACTTACTCACTTCCAGTCTATTGGTAAGGTCGGGTGCTCAAACACTCTGACACAAACACCTTACCGAACGCAAACACTGACGTAAAACTAATTTTTACGCCACCGACTTGAAACTAAGGGGCATATTACCAACGATTAGCGATATTTATCGCTACTAGGCTTAGCAACGAATTTTTTATCGCTAAGCATCGCCGGAAATTATCGCTGAGATAATGTACTATTAGCAACGTTTATCTCCAAAGCAATAAATTTTCTGGCGATAGCGTGAATATCGCCGAGAATATAACGATATTCACGCATTAGCGACAAAATGCTCTTAGCCATGTTATCCACCTCCCATTGGATAACATGGCTAAGAACTGGTCTGAGCAGGGTTGGTTTTTGGCGATAGAGGGAATATTTCCCTCGCTACGCCTGCCTTGCTAATAGGCGATAGCGACGTTAGCGACTGCTTTCAGTCGCTAACAGGTTGGGTATGTCCACTTTGCATGCCATTAGCGATAAATATCGCTCACATGCAAAGCGGGGCCCAATCCGCTCGCTATCACCTAAAGCTGTCGCTAACTGCTGTTAGCGACAGCTTTCTAACAGAGCGATAGAATTATTGCCGCTTAGCAGCCGAAAACGGCCACTAAAGCGGCGATAATTGCCTATCGCCCTGCTTGGTAAAATGCCCCATACTTATTCTAAAATTGATTAAAGATCGATTTTTAATAGTATCGCTGAATCTGTTGCATTTTTTGGTGTGGGTAAAAGTTGGACCACCTTCTGAGTTTCTTTTAAGAGTTTCATGATGAACCTTTCAAGGAGTGTGTCTTTATAAAGTATAACTCGTGTCAAATATATTTATCCGCCATTTGAATTCTAAACTGCGCCATCAGCCAGTAGGTAACAAACACAATCGATTTTCCGTGCAATAAAGCTGGTGATGCAGACATCACTGTCCCAGTGTGCTCTCAGACCCTTTCATATCATGCCTGTCCCTAAGGAGGCTGTTCATGGCGGCTTGTCCGTTTTGCCATGCTTTCGCCGTCCAGCATGGCTCCCTGGGGAGGCCTGTCTGAAAGACGCTCCTTTTCATTGGCTTTCACCAGCTGAGAGGCTTTCTCTACAGAACAAACAGGCAGATAAAAAGCTAAAGAACCGGCCTCGAGGACCCTCACTATGTAGACAAGCGCCCCTTGAGTCGCGGCCCCCGCCGCCGTCAGCTGTACACGCCACAGCACGTGCTGGGGGCTCGCCCATTGCTGAAGCCCGCCGCCCATCGGCGCGAGGGCCTGGCAGACATTGTGCGTCATTCCTTCGGCCGCACCAGCTGCAGCCCAAGCTGCATTCATCGGCCTGTTGTTCCAAGCGAATTCATTAAACACAAAACCCTAAGTGGAACAGTTTAAAAAATGATGCATTAATGGTCACTTTGGGCGCAGGCTTTGACTGCAGATGCAAATTGAAGACTTCTAATGTGGAGGGCCAGGCGTTTGATGATGTGGAGAGGAGACAAAGAGCACATCAATTCCTTCCTTGAGAGCAAATATAAATACATGCATAATTCAACGGCCTGGGAACAAACAGCACTGGAAGCCACAAGGTAGTGTCTACCGCACTCATCAGCCACCAGCCTGGAACCATTGTAGGTCTGGAAGAAAGGCCTTCATATGCTGGCCAGCAAGTCTTTCGAATTTTACTTTCGACATCTGCAAGCTCTGCGCGTTCTCAGGGCAGGATTTTCTTTATTTCACTTACATTAAAATCAAGTATCAAAACATCTCTATACATAGGTACCACGTAAACAATCTTTCTAGCCTCCTATATGACCCAATCCTTTCAAGATGAAGCCTGTAGAGAATGCCCTTGTCCTCTTTCCTTAAGAATTCTAATTTTAAATGAGCGTGGTATTCATTAATGTTATAATATATGGAAGCCTGCAATCTCTGTATAAAGGCCCGTCTCTAATTTTCTTATTATAGGCAACAAGTGACGCATTTAGCAGCTTGTAATAAAAAAAATGGCAGTGTTCTGGCGTCGCTATTTCAAAAACAAACAAGCATTGGCATAGCCAATAGGTCTCGCATTTGGGACCTTATAAGTGTTTAGCCATGCAACAGTTTGTGTTGTTGCACCAAGAATATTCTGCTGCATAACTAAATACTTACAGGGACCAAAAAGCGAGACCAATTGGCTATGCCAATGCTTGTTTGTTTTTTGTTGCTGTTTTGTTTAAGTTACCAGATCTACAATAGCTGGACATGGTTTTTGTTAACAGTTCTTTGCATCAAATGAACTTGTTTTCATTGCTCTGAATGTTATTTCCATTCTGGTTGTAGGAAGCAGTCATTCCTGGGGATGTGGGGGCTGCCTAGCTGTGCGCGTGCGCTGACCTTTGCAAATGAGAAATTGCCTGGTGCAGGCGCAATTTACAAGAGTGGAGTGAGTGAGCCCCAGGCAGCATGACTCACTCACACAGGAGTTCATGCACTGCACCTGCATACTCAGCATGGTTTAAGGAAACTCTACCCACTCCCTCCAAGGCATCGAACACATATTTACCAAGAAATTCTAAGAAGAGCCTGCCTGCTGCACTGACGGCTGGTGGTGTGTGTACCCAGTAAAAGCGTGCACTGACGGCTGGTGGTGTGTGTGCCTGGTGGAAGCGTGCACTGACGACTGGTGGTGTGTGTGCCTGGTGGAAGCGTGCACTGATGGCTGATGGTGTGTGTGCCTGGTGAAAGTGAGCACTGACGGCTGGTGGTGTGTGTGCCGGTGAAAGCGTGCACCGACGGCTGGTAGTGTGTGTGTGCCTGGTAAAAGCGTGCACTGACGGCTGGTGATATGTCCCTGGTGGAAGCATGCAGCGACGGCTGGTAGTGTGTGTGCCTGGTGAAAGTGTGCACTGATGGCTTGTGGTGTGTGTGCCTGGTGGAAGCATGCACTGATGGCTAGTGGTGTGTCTGCCTGGTGGAAGCGTGCACTGACGGCTGGTGGTGTGTGTGCCCCGTGAAAGCGTGCACTCATGGCTGGTAGTGTGTGTGCTTGGTGAAAGCGTGCACGGACGGCTGGTGGTGTGTGTGCCTGGTAAAAGTGTGCACTGATGTCTGGTGGTGTCTGTGCCAGGTGAAAGCTTGCACTGCCGGCTGGTGGTGTGTGTGCCCAGTGAAAGCGTGTACTGACGGCCGGTGGTATATGTGCCTGGTGAAAGTGTGCACTGATGGCTGGTGGTGTGTGTGCCTAGTGGAAGCGTGCACTGACGGCTGGTGGTGTGTGTGCCTGTTGGAAGCGTGCACTGACGGCTGGTGGTGTGTGTGCCTGGTGGAAGCATTCATTGACAGCTGGTGGTGTGTGTGCCTGGTGAAAGAGTGCACTGACGACTTGTGGTGTGTATGCCCAGTGAAAGCGTGCACTGATGGCTGGTGGTGTGTGTGCCAGGTGGGAGGGTGCACTGGCGGCTGGTGGTGTGTGTGTGCCTGGTAAAAGCGTGCACTGACGGCTGGTGGTGTGTGCCTGGTGGAAGCATGCAGCGACGGCTGGTAGTGTGTGTGCCTGGTGAAAGTGTGCACTGATGGCTGGTGGTGTGTGCCTGGTGGAAGCATGCACTGATGGCTAGTGGTGTGTGTGCCTGGTGGAAGCGTGCACTGACGGCTGGTGGTGTGTGTGCCCCGTAAAAGCGGGCACTCACGGCTGGTGGTGTGTGTGCTTGGTGAAAGCGTGCACTGACGGCTGGTGGTGTGTGTGCCTGGTAAAAGTGTGCACTGATGTCTGGTGGTGTGTGTGCCAGGTGAAAGCTTGAACTGACGTCCGGTGGTGTGTGTGACCAGTGGAAGCGTGCGCTGCCGGATGGAGTGTGTGTGCCTGGTGGAAGCCTGCACGGATGGCTGGTGGTGTGTGTGCCCAGTGAAAGCGTGTACTGACGGCCGGTGGTGTGTGTGCCTGGTGAAAGTGTGCACTGATGGCTGGTGGTGTGTGTGCCTAGTGGAAGCGTGCACTGACGGCTGGTGGTGCCCAGAAGCAAGAAGGCCCCCTGGTTCACCGACGAACTCAAGGACTCCAAGAAGACCTACCGCACCCTCGAGAAAGCCTGGCTCCTCGACCAGACCACTGACAACATGACCGCCCTCAAACACGCGACCCGCAAGCACCACCAGCTCATCCGCACCACCAAGAAGAAATCACTGAAGGATCGACTGGACAACAACGCCCACGACAGCAAGGAACTCTTCAGCATCGTCAAGGAGTTCTCCAACCCCAGCACCGGCAACAACAACATCACCCCCTCACAAGATCTCTGCGACTCCCTCGCCTCGTTCTTCCACCGCAAGATTGCCGACATCCACAACAGCTTCGGCGCACCATCCTCGCACCCAACCGTCGAACCAACGCACCCCACCACCACCCTCTGCACCTGGACCGCAGTGACCACCGAAGACACAGCCCGCACGATGAACACCATCCACTCCGGATCTCCGACTGACCCCTGCCCCCACCACGTCTTCAACAAGGCCGACTCCACCATCGCACCCCAACTCCGAGACGTCATCAACACCTCCTTCGACACCGCCACCTTCCCGGAGAGCTGGAAGCATGCCGAGCTCAGCACCCTACTGAAGAAACCAACAGCGGACCCCACCGACCTCAAAAACTTCCGCCCCATCTCGCTCCTCCCTTTTCCTGCCAAAGTCATCGAGAAGATCGTCAACAGACAGCTTGCCGCCTTCCTCGAGACGAATGGATCCCTCGACCCCTCGCAGTCCGGCTACAGAGCCAACCACAGCACCGAGACCGCCCTCATCGCAGCCACCGACGACATCCGAGCCCTTCTCGACAACGGGGAAACAGCGGCACTCATCCTCCTGGACCTCTCCGCCGTGTTCGACACTGTCTGCCACCGCACCCTAGTCCAACGCCTCAGCAACACCGGCACCCAAGAGAAGGCATTGAAGTGGATCATCTCGTTCCTCGCTGGAAGAACACAGAGAGTCCGCCTCCCCCCGTTTCGTTCCGAGGCCACCGAAGTCATCTGCGGCGTCCCGCAAGGATCATCACTCAGCCCCACCCTCTTCAACGTCTACATGAGACCTCTCGCAGCCATCGCACGCCAACACAACCTCAACATCATCTCCTACTCCGACGACACCCAGCTGATCCTCTCCCTCACCAGAGACCCCGACACCGCCAGAACCAGCCTCCACGAAGGGATGAAAGACGTCGCCGAGTGGATGAAGAACAGCGGCCTGAAACTGAACTCAGACAAGACGGAAGTCCTCATCCTTGGACCATCACCCTCTGCCTGGGACGACTCCTGGTGGCCCCCAGCCCTGGGCAATGCCCCCAAGCCGACAGACCACGCACGCAACCTGGGCTTCATCCTGGACTCCTCCCTCTCGATGACCAGACAAGTCAACGCCGTCTCCTCTTCATGCTTTCACACCCTCCGCATGCTCCGCAAGATCTTCCGATGGATCCCGATCGAAACCAGGAAGACGGTCACCCAGGCCCTCGTCACCAGCCGGCTGGACTACGGAAACACCCTATACGCCGGAACCACAGCCAAGATACAGAAAAGACTGCAACGCATCCAGAACGCCTCCACCCGACTCATCCTGGACATCCCTCGACGCAGCCACAACTCCGGCCACCTGAGGAACCTGCACTGGCTCCCTGTCAACAAGAGGATCACGTACAGGCTCCTCACCCACGCACACAAGTCTCTCCACAACCTGGGCCCCGACGTACCTCAACGACCGCCTGACCTTCCACACGCCCACCCGCCAGCTACGGTCCGCTGGCCTCGCCCTCGCCGCCGTACCACGCATCCGAAGAGCCACCACCGGAGGCAGATCCTTCTCCTACCTGGCGGCCAAGACATGGAACTCCCTCCCCATCCACCTTCGGCTGACCCAGGACCACCTCGCCTTCAGGAGAAAACTCAAGACCTGGCTGTTCGAGCAGTAGCGACCCCCTTCCCCCAAGCGCCTTGAGACCCTTCCGGGTGAGTAGCGCGCTATACAAGTGTTATGATTGATTGATTGATTGATTGATTGGTGTGTGTGCCTGTTGGAAGCGCGCACTGACGGCTGGTGGTGTGTGTGCCTGGTGGAAGCATTCATTGACAGCTGGTGGTGTGTGAGCCTGGTGAAAGAGTGCACTAACGACTGGTGGTGTGTGTGCCCAGTGAAAGCGTGCACTGATGGCTGGTGGTGTGTGTGCCAGGTGGAAGGGTGCACTGGCGGATGGTGGTGTGTGTGCCTGGTGGAAGCGTGCACTGATGGCTGGTGGTGTGTGTGCCTGGTGGAAGCGTGCACTGACAGCTGATGGTGTGTGTGTGCCTGGTGAAAGCGTGCACTGACGGCTGGTGGTGTGTGCCTGGTGCAAGCATGCACCGACGACTGGAAGTGTGTGACGGCTGGTAGTGTGTGTGCCTGGTGAAAGTGTGCACTGATGGCTGGTGGTGTGTGTGCCTGGTTGAAGCATGCACTGACGGCTGGTGGTGTGTGTGCCCAGTGAAAGCGTGCACTGACGGCTGGTGGTGTGTGTACCTGGTGGAAGCATGCACTGATGGCTGGTGGTGTGTGTGCCCGGTGAAAGCGTACACTGATGGCTGGTGGTGGGTGTGCCCGGTGAAAGCATGCGCTGACAGCTGGTGGTGTGTGTGCCCCGTGAAAGCGTGCACTCATGGCTGGTAGTGTGTGTGCCTGGTGGAAGCGTGCACTGACAGCTGGTGGTGTGTGCCTGGTGGAAGCGTGCACTGACGGCTGATGGTGTGTGTGCCTGGTGGAAGCGTGCACTGACGGCTGGTGGTGTGTGTGCCTGGTGGAAGCGGGCACTGGCAGATGGTGGTGTGTGCCTGGTGGAAGCGTGCACTGTTGGCTGGTGGTGTGTGTGCCTGGTGGAAGCGTGCCCTGAAGGCTGGTGGTGTGTGTGCCTGGTGGAAGCGTGAACTGGCGGCTGGTGGTGTGTGTGCCTGGTGAAAGCGTGCACTGATGGTGTGTGTGCCTGGTGGAAGCAGGAGCATTCACAGTGATAGAAGACACAAATGAAACTGACGAAGAGGGAGGGGGTGTAGGGAGGGGGAGTGAGAGCAGAAGAGCATGATTCACAGCTAGAAGATACAAATGACACTGACGAGGAGGGAGGGGGAAAAGGGAGTGGGGTAGTGCAAGCAGAGGAGCCTGATTACAGCAATAAAAACACAAATGTCAACTGTCCACCTGCACGAGCTCGTTAACGTAAGCTGTGGGCCAGCAAAAGCTTCTGGTGGCACTTTTAAAAGCCACTTACTAAATGTCTCGAAGAGACAGCGCAAGCACTGTCTCAGGCAAGACCTAAAAATGAAACATGACTTTGAAAGAGGATGTATCTGTGGCCTAGTGGGCGACAGGGAGGTTGGGCCAATCCCTTGAGGTCACTTGATTCTTGATGGGCTACTGGGAAGTCTGGGAAGTATGGCAGAAGCTAGTGCAATGGAAGGGAGCAACCAACGGTGGGAAGGAGCACACAATACACAAGTGGAGGCCGAACCGGCTCCCGATATGGACTATGCAATATCGAACGGGAGGGAACGATTACACTGCTGATAAAAGGGAAGACACAAATGGTAACATGAAGTGGCCTCTCAGAGCCTTGAGGATTGTGAATGGTACGGAGGATAACCATATGTTCTGACTTCAGTTTTGCAGAGTTCAATAAAGGAAACAAAAGGACCCTGAGTGTAGCCTACATTTCCCTGTAAGTTGATGAGCATGTCATAAAGAGCTTTCTGAGTCGTATTCTAGATCTTGGACAGCCTACTTACGGTCAAGAACACATCTTTCTACACAGGGGAACAAGCAGTTGAATCTCTGCTGGGAAACAGTATCTGAGGCCCCTAACATATGGGAGAGTTGACAACAGAAGTCAATTACTTAGTATTGGACATTTTATATATTTCATAGGAAGGAACTCCATATGCGGTACCACCTTGGTTAAGGATAGGTTTGGAAAGCCAGCACAAGCCAATAAAACCATACACATCTGCTGCTGCAACTGTGGACCCTGTAATACTCAATTCTTCATTGTGGGGACCAAGTGAAGAAAATCATCAACTGCCAACATCATGGAAGCCGTCAGAGACGCATGAACAGTACTTAAGCATAGAAATGACATGATTTCAGTCAAAATGACTTTGATCACCAAAGATATGAGAAAGGTTGCCAATAGAACTTAGGAAATATACAAAACTGTTGATATAATTGCAGGTAATGTTTAAGCAGCTTTGGATGGCAAGAATCTACAAGGACACTGGAGAAAAGAGTGGAAGATGCTGAAGGGAGGTACCGTCAAAATAATCTTTGTTTCCTTTGGTTTCATGAAACAACTCAGGGCCCTTCGTTAGGAATTCATCCTCGAGCAATGCATATGTGAAATACTGAAGATTAAAGGAGATATCACAAGTCTCTGACACCGTTAAGTAAAGTCAGTCCTAACCAGGAATGGTTGACCTTCATTGGGGGAGCCAGCAAGTTACTGTTCCCAAATCAGCAAAACATAACACAACAATGGATACACCTTACTATAACCCACTGCCTCATACCAACAAAGTCTAGTATTAGTGATGTAGCTCCAGCAATGATTTGCCAAAATATAGTGAGTAAACAGTATAGCAGCATGCAATTAGTAATTTAATAAATGTTTATGTTGTTATCTTGATTGCTGTAGTGATTCACTTTTCATTTCTTAACACACAGACCACTGCAATTCATTAAAAGCACCTTGGCATCATCCCAACATCTTTGAAATTGAAGGACCAATCTGCAAACTAGTAGTAGTGAGGGAGTATGTGGGCAATCTCCAAGATTTCCCCATTAGGAAGCTACTAGGTTGGCATGAGCCATAAGCCAGCTATGGAAAAGCCATCAAAATGAGGCATTAGCATAGTCTGTGCATTCCATGCCCACTTCAATGGTACTATTGAAGGTGCCTATCTTTGATAAATTAGACACCCCAGGAACATCCTGCTCTTCGTTGCCTGACACTACATGCAGACCTGGGATATCTGGTCACATACTACTAAAGATAAGGAACTGCAGTTCAAGACTTGCCACCGATATTAGAAGACCCACCAGGCTCAACACTAACACAAACAGTCTGAAGTTGTGTCCATCAAGAGGAGGATTTTCACATAACTGCAAAAAGAACAATTGATGGACAGACAGTTGAACAATGTCAAACATTCATCCCATTACAGAGATCTGGGCCAGAATCCACCTTTTTTGGCACCCCATGACATTCCAGTTTAAACCCAGCCACATGCTAATCAGTCTTGACCCTGCTCCCCATGGGAACAGTCCAGCCCGAGCTGCCAGGTTAGGTCCTCTCTGGACTAGAAGCAAGCATCCTGGGACGGGTTTCAGGGTTTCTCCCCTTATCAGCCAGGCTAGCTTTACTCCAGTGACATGAATAGCATGGGACCCACGACTGGGCATACCCGTCCCACTCGGGTGACAAATGCAAAAAGAACAATTGATGGACAGAATGATGAACAATGTCAAGCATTACACTTCTATAGAAATGATGATATAGTATGTGGTTCAAAGTTGCTTGTTTAAAATGTTTTCATCTACTGGGAATGGGTAGCAAGATCACAGACAGGTAGCCAATTGATATTACAGCACATGAAAAAGGCTAGGTTTTGTCAGTGAATCATGTCAAAACTGAAAGAGAATAATTTCAGAAATTGTTTGATGCTTTCTTTAGATACAAGAGTGGAAAATTCAGAATATTGTTGGAGTTTGTAGGTTACCCACTTTTCACATGTTGATGGTGGCTCTGGATAGGTCATTTAGAAGATGTGCTTGAGTCCTAGGCACAAACATTATCTATCCACCCCCAGATCGGAATGAAAACTGATGCACAGGAGTATCTGATGATCAATTAATCAATCTGAATTTATAGAGCGTGCGGCTACCTCAACTGAGGTGTCCCGGCACTAAGTTGCAGATTTGTGGTGGGGCAATGATATGGGAGACAGTCTAACAAAACTTCAAGGAGGTTTCTATGTGGCCACGATTCATAATTATTCATAATTCATAATTCATAATTCAAGCAGTTGGGATGAGCAGAACTGTTTTTTTGTATTGTTGGATCCCATATTTGGTATAGTTGAAATATGTTCCACTGGTGGGGACAATGATATTGTGAGGTAGCTACATTTCAGAATGAGAAATTGGGGTTCCCCATAATGACAACAAAGGCAGTAAGCAAATTTTGAACTTTCAATTGTCAAATGATGCAGGAAAGTGCAGAATTCTGCAGGTACTTACAACAACAAAAAGGTGATGGATGGAATGCTTGAATTATTCTCAACCACTGGCAATCTCTCGGGCCGTATCTCAATCCATCATTTCTTGGCCACAATGCCACCTTAGTTTGGACCTAGCTGCATGCATATCATCATCCTTCCCATCTAGTATATCACCTTTGTGTATATTTTGCTACTGTTATTTATACTACGGTGTTAACTAAGTATAGTTAACTAAGTATAATTAGCTTCAAAATATTACCTGCCTTAGGAGTACAGATTGAGATAACATTCCCAAGTTAAGAATAAAAAGGTTTGGTCTATAATGGCAGATATGGAAGCAACCCAAATAGTATGGAAGCTTAAGAACAATGTTGCATGTAACAAGGGCAGCTTCAGTGCCAAAGTATGCAAAGTATTAGGACACAGAGGGATAGAAAAAAGAACACGTCAGACCTTTGATGGGAGGATAAAGAATATAGGAAGACAAGAAGCTATGAGGATCCTAAACATCATGCAAAAACAACCAGTCAGCAAAGCAGAGGAAACACCACAATATGTAGAGCTGGTGGAATATCACCCAGCAAATGGCTAAGGGCCACGGGGAAAGGGAGTTTAATATTTTAAAGCTATAGCTAAGTTATGGGTGGAGAACATTTAAAAATAACTCTGGGGGATGCAAAACCCTCCATGTAACTGCTTTGTCCTTCCATTGTAATTTTTGTTTTATGGCACAGTTAATCCTGTCGATGATCCCTAGGGAGGACTTAATTTACAAATCGAGTGCTCCCGAGAGGTACCATTAGAGTGCTCAGAGATTGGTTGACCTACGATTTGCCTCCACTCAATGTGGACTTAAGGAGGTAGCTCTCTCAGCCTTCTCTGTGGAAGCCCTGGCTGATGGTAGCATTTTGGAGGTAAATACTTCCTATTTGCCTTAGGGAGGTGGGGTTTCAGGAAGAGCTTTTTTGGCCAAGGGAGGGAGTAAGCACTAGCCCACAGCTGGAGGGGAGGGGGGCAACCCACCCTTCAACAAATGTAATCCCTGGTGTCTAGTGGACTTTCTACTCACCCGGGGGGGGTACATTGGAGATAAAGATATCCAATCTGCCCTGTGGCTGGTGGGGGGGGGGGGAAGAAAGATGGTTTTAGGGAGGGCAAAGCACTAATCTCTGGTATTTAGTGGACTTTCTGCCCTCCTGGGGCAGACTGGAAGTAAAACCCTCCTATCTGCCCCCATGGAGGATAGAAAGACTTTGGTTGCCAGAAGGAAGAGGTAAGCCCATTGCAAAGGGGGCGCTCTCCCTCCTCAAAAAAGGAATCCCTGACATCTATTTGGCTTTCTACTCTCCCAGAGATGGGGCAGTTGGAGGCAAATGCCTCCTATCAGCCCCTAGGGGGAGAAAAACATTTTTGTCTGGTGTGCACTAACCTATTGCCAGAGAGGACTCCCTCCAATGGGAATCCCCAAGCAGGGATCCACTAGGGAGGGTAACCATTGGAAAGGGAAGATTCTCCGCTTCCCAATGGTACCGTCCTAATGAAGATCAGTGCTCAGGGGGCTGGGACATGTCCTCAAGCACTGTTGCAGTCAAAGTGAAATGAGCTGCTTGATTCATTTTACTTTCACTTTCAGTGAAATGGAGTCAGCGCACCTGGTCGCCCCCACACCCCCCTGCCGCTCCTCCTTACCTGCTGCCAGACGCCGAAGCCGAGCCTACGCCCAGCCGCCGCAGGGCCGCCCCAGCGCCCCAGCCGCCGCAGGGCCGCCAGCCGAGCCCCCAGCTTTTCCCACCACAGTTTTTCCCGCCGTAGCAGCCCCGAACACGCCCCCCCGCCTGCCGATTGGTCCCCGCGCTACCCGCCCCCCAGCGGACCCTCCCTCACCGCTCCCTTCTTAAGGGGACCCACTCCACTATCCAGGAGCGACCACTGCGCCCACGGCCTGGTCGCCCCCACACCCCCCTGCCGCTCCTCCTTACCTGCTGCCAGACGCCGAAGCCGAGCCTACGCCCCAGCCGCCGCAGGGCCGCCCCAGCGCCCCAGCCGCCGCAGGGCCGCCAGCCGAGCCCCCAGCTTTTCCCGCCACAGTTTTTCCCGCCGTAGCAGCCCCGAACATGCCCCCCCGCCTGCCGATTGGTCCCCGCGCTACCCGCCCCCCAGCGGACCCTCCCTCACCGCTCCCTTCTTATGACGCCCCCAGAGCGACCGCACAGCGGACGCGCGCAGCGGGAGCACCGATTGAGCGCCGAAGGTGCGCCAAAGGTAAGCCCGTCTACGCCCGTCCGCGCCTGGACCGCGCCCAGCGCCAGGACCCCTGGCCCCCGCAGACCCCAGCCCACCCGCCGGACGTACGACGCCGCCACCCTCAACGCACTCAACGCCGGCCGAACCCCTGGATGCTACCGAGCCACCCCGAGATGCACCCACGGACCCTTCATCTGCCAGTCCTGCAAGTTCTCCTGCATCCGGACCTGCACTGCAGCAGCGTCCACCGAGCAGAACACCAGCAGCAACAACCTGAAGTGCATCCTGCTCAACACCCGCTCTGTCCACAGACACGCCGTCGAGCTCTGGAACCTGCTCGACACCACAGACCCAGACGTCGCCTTCCTCACGGAAAGCTGGATGAACGCCTCCTCAGCGCCCGACATCGCCATCGCCATCCCGGACGGCTACAAGATCATCCGGAGAGACCGCGTCAACCAGACAGGAGGAGGCATCGCCATCATTCACAGGAACACCATCCGCATCACGACCAACACCGATGACACCATCGCACCCGCCGAACACCTGCACTTCCAGATCCACGTCAACCCCAAGACCACCCTCAGAGGCACCCTCATCTACAGACCCCCGGGACCACGCACACAATTCAGCGAAGACATCGCCGACTTCATCAGCCCACACGCCCTCCTCTCCGCCGACTACATCCTCCTCGGGGACCTCAACTTCCACCTGGAGAACAACGACGACCGCAACACCACCACCCTGCTGGAAAACCTCGCAAACCTGGGACTCAAGCAGCTGGTGACCACCCCCACCCACCTCGCCGGACACACACTCGACGCCGTCTTCTCATCCAGCAAAGACATCGCCTTCAGCCACGCCACAGGACTTCACTGGACGGACCACAGCTGCGTCCACTTCACCTTCAGAAGAACGACGATCCACCACCACCAGCAACAGGTTGCCCGAAGAAGCTGGAACAAGATCACAGCCGACCAGCTCGCCGCTTCCCTGAGTCAGCACCCTCCCGCCAGCTCAGCGAACCCCAGCCAGGCCGCCGACAACCTCACGAAGTGGATCAGCAACTGCGCGGACGAACTCGCCCCTCTGAGGACCCCGCCCAGCAGACCCGGCAGCAAGAAAGCCCCATGGTTCACCGACGAACTCAAGAGCTCCAAGAAGAACTGCCGAGCCCTCGAGAAAGTCTGGAGAAGGGAACCAACACCGGACAACAGGACCACCCTCAAGCTTGCCACCCGGAAGCACCACCAACTGATCCGCGCCACCAAGAAAACTGCATTCAAGGACCGGCTGGACAACAACGCACACAACTGCAAGGAACTCTTCAACATCGTGAAAGAGCTCTCCAACCCCAACGCCGGAAACAACGACATCACACCATCGCAAGACCTCTGCAACTCCCTCGCCTCCTACTTCCACAACAAGATCGCGGACATACACAACAGCTTCAGCATTCAACCATCGCACACAACGACCGCAGCAACGCCGCCCACCACCACCCTTCGCGCCTGGACTCCGATCAGCACCGATGACACCATCCGCATGATGAACTCCATCCACTCCGGATCTCCAACCGACCCCTGCCCTCACCACGTCTTCAACAAGGCCGACACCGTCATCGCACCCCACCTGCGGGACATCATCAACACCTCCTTCGACACCGCCACCTTCCCGGAGAGCTGGAAGCACGCCGAACTCAGCGCTCTACTAAAGAAACCAACAGCGGACCCCACCGAACTCAAAAATTACCGCCCCATCTCGCTCCTCCCGTTTCCAGCCAAAGTCATCGAGAAGACCGTCAACAAACAGCTGGCCGCCTTCCTCGAGACGAATGGATCCCTCGACCCCTCACAGTCTGGCTTCCGAGCCAACCACAGCACCGAGACCGCCCTCATCGCTGCCACCGATGACATCCGAGCCCGGATGGACAACGAAGAAACAGCGGCCCTCATCCTCCTAGACCTCTCCGCGGCATTCGACACTGTCTGCCACCGCACCCTAGTGCAGCGCCTCAGCAACGTCGGAATTCAGGAGAAGGCACTGGAATGGATCGTCTCCTTCCTCGACGGAAGAACACAGAGAGTCCGTCTACCACCGTACAAGTCAGAGGCCACCGAAGTCATCTGCGGCGTCCCTCAAGGATCCTCGCTGAGCCCCACCCTCTTCAACGTCTACATGAGCCCCCTCGCGCCCATCGCACGCCAACACAACCTGAACATCATCTCCTACGCCGATGACACCCAGCTGATCCTCTCCCTGACCAACGACCCCGCCGCTGCCAGAGCCAACCTTCACGAAGGGATGAAAGATGTAGCCGAGTGGATGACGACCAGCCGCCTGAAACTGAACTCAGACAAGATGGAAGTCCTCATCCTGGGCTCCTCGCCCTCCGCCTGGGACGACTCCTGGTGGCCCCCCGCCCTGGGCACCGCACCCACACCGACAGACCACGCACGCAACCTGGGCTTCATCCTGGACTCCTCCCTCTCCATGACCAGACAAGTCAACGCCATCTCCTCGTTATGCTTCAACATCCTGCGCATGCTACGGAAGATCTTCCGGTGGATCCCCATCGAGACCAGGAAGACGGTCACCCAGGCCCTCGTCACCAGCCGACTGGACTACGGCAACGCCCTCTACGCCGGAACCACCGCCAAGCTCCAGAAGAGACTCCAGCGGATCCAGAACGCCTCAGCCAGACTCATCCTCGACATCCCCCGACGCAGCCACATCTCCGGACATCTGAGAGACCTGCACTGGCTCCCCGTCAACAAAAGGATCACCTTCCGTCTCCTCACCCACGCACACAAAGCCCTACACGATCAAGGCCCGAGCTACCTCAACAACCGCATCAACTTCTACGCTCCCAAACGCCACCTCCGATCAGCCAGCCACGCCCTCGCCGCCGTCCCCCGCATCCGAAGAACGACAACAGGAGGAAGGTCCTTCTCCCACCTGGCCACCAAGACCTGGAACTCCCTCCCGACCGACCTGCGCCTGACCCAAGACCACCTCTCCTTCAGGAAGAAGCTCAAGACCTGGCTGTTCGAGCAGTAGCGCCCCCCCCCCCCCAAGCGCCTTGAGACCCTCCGGGTAGGTAGTGCGCTCTATAAATGTCCTTGATTGATTGATTGATTGATTGATTGATTTTACAAGAATTAAAAACAAAGTCTTGTACTGCTGGAGAAACTCTTCACCACCAGCCTGACCTGAACATTAAAAAAGGAACCCCTCTAGTACAGAAGTTTTCAAACTGGAGGGAGCCTTAATGGACCCCAGGGTGGGCTCTAGGATCTATCCAAAAGAAGCATCATGCTGATAACAGTGTCGTGGGGCTGAGCCTTGCATTCACACAGTGTTAAGCTGACATGAGCTTATTAGAAGTTTAAATGCCATTTTTCCTTTCTGCTGCCTTTTGCACATGGCACACACTATAATAAATGTTTAGAGTTTAGCAGAGTGTTTTGCTTCACACAAGAATAACATGTTTTTCTATATTAGTAGCCTTACTTGGTAAGCTTAGTCTGAACAGTGAGTGCCGAGGCCTTCAAGGTTATTTCAACACAGGGGTTGTGTTCGGACTGATCAGCGCACTTTCTAAACATAACATATATGCAGCTGTGGCCACCTCTGATATTGGCGCGTTTAATAACGCACTGCGTAGTCATGATCACACACACTTGGAGAACATTTGTATGCTGAGAGCTGGTGCAGAATCTGATGTGATCCATTTCTGCTAATAACAGAGGTATGAGGCCGCCTATGTAATCCCAAGAGACCTTCTGCAGATATAAAATAACCTACTAGCAAGGGAGGATGAAATATAGTTATATTTTAAACCTGTTTCCATTTAGCATTATTACATGCTTTCTCCCTTTGTATTTTATGGAATAGTAACTATGCTGACAATCTTGTTTATAATAATATGTCTGCTTGTATTAGCTAAGATGCTGCGCATGAGAACACGGCGTTAGAGATAAATATTTCAAACTTGCACGTGTCTTCTTTTACTCCCTGTTTTGGACTGGTATGAGAGTATAACGAAAGAGTGAAATTATAGCTGTTATCTCCGTGCTCTCCTTAAGTTTTTTTAAACGATAATTGAACCAGTTTATGGTGGCGCTATCCTTGTTACACTGTATCTTTCAGTGCCTTCAAAAATTGAGAGAGTGTGTGGTCATAAGATCACTAAGGACGCGCTCCTTTAACATGAAACTCACATGGTTTCTTCTCGCGTTTACCAATTTTCAATGAGTGTTTTCAAATAACAATTTTTATAAATGGTGAATTTTCAATAATGTAGAATCCACTGCTGTTTTTATAATCCAGGATTTAGTTTTTTAATTTTTCAAATATATTCAGTCATTCATTGCAGTCATGAATAATTCATTGCATTACATCATGCCCAATGCATTTCGGGTTGAACAGAGGGAACCCTTCATCAGGGGCCTGTGGATAGAAACATACAGGACCTTAGAATTCAAAGCGAAAACAAATTAAGAGACGAAGATTGTGAAGCAAACAAGGTTTTCCTAATGGAACTAATGCATTTTGCATTATACCATAGTTATTTGCACTCGCCGCAGCTGAACATCTCAACTTCCAGATTCACACCGACCCTAATGACGACCCTCAGAGGCACCCTCGTCTACAGACCCCCGGGACCACGCACACAATTCAGCGAAGACATCACAGACTTCATCAGCCCGCACGCCCTCCCCTCCACTGACTACATCCTCCTCGGGGACCTCAACTTCCACCTGGAGAACAACAAGGACCGCAACACCACCGCCCTGCTGGAAAACCTCGCCAACCTCGGACTCAAGCAACTGGTCAACACCCCCACCCACTACGCCGGCCACACGCTTGATCCCGTCTTCTCTTCCAGCAAGTACATCACCTTCACCCACGCCACCTGACTCCACTGGACCGACCACAGCTGCGTCCACTTCAGCTTCAAAAGATCCACGACCCACCACCACCCGCAACAGGTACCTCACAGGAATTGGAGCAAGATCACCGCAGACCAGCTCACCACCTCCCTCAGCCAAAGCCCACCCGCCAACACAACGGACCCCAACGAAGCAGCCTGCAACTTCACACAGTGGCTGACCGCCTGCGCCGACGACCTCGCGCCACTAAAGAACCCTCCCAGCAGACCCAGAAGCAAGAAGGCATCCTGGTTCACCGATGACCTCAAGGACTCCAAGAAGACCTGCCGCACCCTCGAGAAAGCCTGGGACGACTCCTGGTGGCCCCCAGCCCTGGGCACCGCACCCAAGCCAACCGACCACGCACGCAACCTGGGCTTCATCCTGGACCCCTCCCTCTCGATGACCAGACAAGTCAACGCCGTCTCCTCATCGTGCTTCAACACCCTGCGTATGCTTCGCAAGATCTTCCGCTGGATCCCGACCGAGACCAGGAAGACTGTCACCCAGGCACTCGTCACCAGCCGACTGGACTACGGAAACGCCCTCTACGCCGGAACCACAGCCAAGCTACAGAAAAGACTCCAGCGCATCCAGAACGCCTCCGCCCAACTCTTCCTGGATGTCCCCCGACGCAGCCACATCTCCAGCCACCTGAGGAACCTGCACTGGCTCCCCGTCGACAAGAGGATCACGTTCCGGCTCCTCACCCACGCACACAAGTCTCTCCACGACCTGGGCCCCAAGTACCTCAACGACCGCCTGACCTTCTACACGCCCACCCGCCAGCTACGGTCCACCAGCCTCGCCCTCGCAGCCATACCACGCATCCGAAGAGCCACCGCTGGAGGAAGATCCTTCTCTTACCTGGCTGCCAAGACTTGGAACTCCCTCCCCATCCACCTTCGGCTGACCCAGGACCATCTCGCCTTCAGGAAACAACTCAAGACTTGGATGTTCGAGCAGTAGCATACCCCTCCCCCCAAGCGCCTTGAGACCCTCCCGGGTGAGTAGTGCGCTATACAAATGGCATGATTGATTGATTGATTTCGAATGGCAAAACATCTACTACAACCAATGTAACGGTACATCAATGGGTTTTGGGGGGGCCCCCTCATATGCAAACCTGTTTATGTCCAAATTTGAACATGATCACATTCTGAACAACACGAATTGGACAACCAATATGATAACATTCAAAAGATACATTGATGATCTATTTCTAATTTGGAAAGGAGAAAAGGAGCAACTATCGACCAACATTGCTACATTGAATCAATTGAACCCTAGAATAAAATTCACTCACACCATCAATAAAGAAACAATATCGTTTTTGGATGTACAAATCGCAATCACTAACCACCAAATACAAACTCAAGTGCACAAAAAAGCCACAGATCGCAACTCCAGTCTGTTATACCAGAGCTTCCACCCTGAAACTCTAAAAAATCATCTACCAACGTCAAAATTCATTTGTTTGAAAAGAATCACTTCTGATGCTCACATCCTTGAAAACTCACTGACAGAACAACAACAACAATATCTAGCTAGAGTGTTGGACCCGGCCTCGTGGCGTGGTCCTACCCCTCCCGCATGGCGGGCCCGGGACGACATTGGCCTCCGTCGACCCACCATCGATCCCCCTGAACACGAACCATTGACGAGAGCAGCCCCCCTGGCAACCCACAGCTCTCCCCCTGTGGGACCCCAGCGGACCCTGCTCGCCAACACTGCCGGTCTGGCGACCATGCCAGGCCACCATTTCCGGCCCGACTCCATCTTGGGCCCATCACGTCCCGAGCACGTGGCCGCAGCCACCCCTGGCCCCGGCCCCAGCGAAGCCTCGACTTTCGAGGCACCAAGATCCTCCCAGGTGGTAGAGTGGCCGCTTGGCGGATCCCGGAGGAGGGGAGTTTCGATGGGCCTCCAGCCATCCCCGGACGCCTAGTGTCGATCGCCCTCCAGCCTCCCTGGGCCCTGGCTCCACCCCCCTGCTGGGTGTCTGGACACCTTCATCCCGGCCCCTCGGACCCCCAGGCGCGAGGGTCCGGACATCAAAGGACTCCAGTCCTATATCTGGGCCAGCCCTGGATTAGGACTCCAGTTGTATCTTGGAGTCGAAGCCCTGCTGACGCTGTCGCGGCCTGACCAAGCTGAACCACCTTCGAGTCCTTGCTGACGCTGTCGCGGCCTGACCGAGCTGAACCATCTTCGAGGCCCTGCTGACGCTGTCGCGGCCTGACCAAGCTGAACCACCTTCGAGGCCCTGCTGACGCTGTCGCGGCCTGACCAAGCTGAACCACCTTCGAGGCCCTGCTGACGCTGTTGCGGCCTGACCAAGCTGAACCACCTTCGAGGCCCTGCTGACGCTGTCGCGGCCTGACCAAGCTGAACCACCTTCGAGGCCCTGCTGACGCTGTCGCGGCCTGACCAAGCTGAACCACCTTCGAGGCCCTGCTGACGCTGTCGCGACCTGACCAAGCTGAACCACCTTCGAGGCCCTGCTGACGCTGTCGCGGCCTGACCAAGCTGAGCCACCTTCGAGGCCCTGCTGACGCTGTCGCGGCCTGACCCAGCTGAACCACCTTCGAGGCCCTGCTGACGCTGTTGCGGCCTGACCCCTTGAACTATCCACACACTAGTTGGTGCCAAGACTGTCCCGCTACCCCACTAGTCCCGAAACCACGACTTTATGGATCCCT
The DNA here is from genome assembly GCF_964261635.1 of Lissotriton helveticus. Classification (NCBI taxonomy): domain Eukaryota; kingdom Metazoa; phylum Chordata; class Amphibia; order Caudata; family Salamandridae; genus Lissotriton; species Lissotriton helveticus. The sequence goes on from NC_136057.1 coordinate 841,498,209, forward strand.
CGATCCCTGCCTGCTAACCTGCTAAGAACGTGCCTTCATTTCTTATATAAAGATACTTGTGAATATCCCGTCGTGTGGTGTCCGTCTGTAGTAGTGTGATTGCTCAGCTGGTACGATTGTAGGAGAGGAGCCTCGCCAAGGAGGCCTCCCTACGGCGCTCGGCCTATTCCATAGAGAGAGGTGAGTCTCGGGGCGGGCAGTCAGACATCTTCTGTCTCCCCTGGGATCGCCTTTCCAACATTGGTGGCAAGCGACGGGATCCGAGCCCGCGCAAATCGTACAGCGAGTAATTCGTCACTACTAACAGAGACCCACAACCACGATGACTACTAAGGAAACCGGAACGACCACAGAATTCCAGAAGGAACGATTAGAGGAGTACACCCATAAAGAACTCAAACAATTCTGCAAAGCCCTGGGTATCGCTACCACCGGACTAAGCACAAAAGACGATTTCAAAGACGCGCTGCAAACGTGGGTGGAGACCAGAGCGACCCCACCCCAGGCTAACGATGACATTATCCTAGAAGTACCCCTGAGTACGGTCATAGCCCCAGTGGAAGAAAGAACCGCCAACAGAGAACCGGGCCTCTCCCACGAAGACGCCCGGGAGCGAGAGAGGAGTCGGCTCCATGAACTAGAGCTCGCCCGACTCCGGCTGGATGGAGAACTTCAATTAGCAGAAAAGAAAATGGCCATTGAGCAACTACGATTAGAAGGAGATCTGGAAGAGAGGCGGAGGCAAAGGGAATTGGAAGAAAAAAAGCTCACGTACGAACACGAGCGTGGCCTCAAAGAACTAGAGATCAAGTCCAAGACCGAAGAGGCTGGCGCCGCGATAACCCGGGACCCTCCACCTCCTGCCGACCCGAAGGTCCACATTCCCAAAGATATCGTCAAGGAATACTACAAGAATGACGATATCCAGCAATGGTTCAAGGCGTATGAAGTTGCCATGACCGCGCACCGCATCCAGCGAAAAGATTGGGGTGCTGGCTTATGGGGGAGATTTGTCAGCGAAGGGAGGGACACCCTGCTCGAGCTGGCCGAGGAAGTGATGTCCTCCTATGACCACATGAAGGACGCCCTGCTCACCCGGTATGGCCTCACCCCCGAGATGTACCGACAGAGGTTCAGAGACTGCAAAAAGATCCCCGGTACCACGTGGGTGGAGTACGTAAACTTTTATAGCCGGGCCCTGGAAGGATGGATAAAGGGCAGCAAAGTGTCCACCTACGAGCAGCTGTTCGACCTCATCGTTTGGGAGCACCTCTCCAACAACTGCTTTGTCGAGCTCAGACAGCATCTCCTCGACAGCAAGCTGACCGAGCCCCGAAAACTCGCCGTCGAGGCTGATCGATGGGTGAGCACCCGGGTCCCCCGGACCCTGATAGGAGAAACGGGACGGAACGGCCAGGGGCACCCCCGCCAGCGTGGCGGCGGAGGAGGCCAGAACAGGAGCCGAGACTTCCCGGCGGTCCCGGGCCGGAGCCCACCTTGGGGGTCCCCCCAGAATAAACATTCGCCAACCCTGACCAGGAGAGGACCCCCTCCAGCACGGCCGGGGCCCCGCCTGAACATTACTTGCCACAGATGCCAGTGGCCCGGTCACTATGCCAGTGACCCCCTCTGCCCCATGAACCAGCGCCCCAGCACCACCGGACCTCCGACCCGCCAGTTCGCTGCTGTAGCCCTGGGGGAAGGGGGAGAAGAAGGCGAAGAGGTCTACGATGAAGATCAGACCGAGTATGAACCGGCCGCCATGGCCCTAGCCTGCCTGGGCGAAAGAGGCATGGTCCCCCAAGCCCCTCTACCGAGCAACACTCAAAAATACCGTCAGTGGGTCCACATCAATGGACGACGGACCGAAGCCCTCCGAGACACGGGAGCCAGTGTGACGGCCGTCCGCTGCCACTTGGTGACCCCCGAGCAGATCATACCCAATGTGCGATGCCCTGTGAGGGCCGCTGACAACTCCGAGACTCTGTGTCAGATGGCCCGAATCCCCTTCGAGTGGGGGGGGGTGTCGGGCACCCTCAAGGTGACCGTCCGGGACGACGCCCCCGTGGACTGCCTCCTCGGAAACTACCTCGAGAGCTCTCCCTGGGCCCAAGTCGAGCGGAGAGAACATCTAGGAATGATGGGACTACCAGAGTGGGTCTGCGCTACGACCCGATCTATGACTGCCCGGGCCCCGGCGGCACCCGAGGCCACCTCGACTGAAGAGCCGGAGTGGCCCGCGCCACCACCGCCCGCAGTCAATGAAGAATCCGAGCCCGAGCCATCAGAGCATGACCGAGAAGGCAGCGCCGAACTCAGCGACATACCCGAACTAGCCCAATGGCGCCAGGAGGGTGGTCCCACCCGAGAACAATTCCGGCAGGAACAGAAGGCCTGCCCCTCCCTCGAGGGGACCCGACAGCAAGCCACGGCCCAAGCTGCCGGGGACACCTCGGGGTCCCACTGGATATACTGGGACCACGGCCTCCTATACAGTGAACAGAAAATTGCCGAGCTGGGGGCCAGCCGAGTGTTGGTGGTCCCCCTACGATTCAGAGACTTTCTCTTGAACCTGGCACACGATGTGCCCCTCGCCGGGCACCTGGGGCAGGACAAAACTTACAGCCGCCTGGTGACCCATTTCTACTGGCCGAAAATGCGCAACGATGTGCATAACCACTGCCGCACCTGCCGCACCTGCCCGACATGCCAAGCCAGCGGAAAGAGCCGGGGGAAGGTGAAGGCCCCGCTCCAACCCTTTCCAGTGGTGACCACTCCCTTCGAGCGAGTGGGGATCGACATCGTGGGGCCCCTGGACCCCCGAACCTCTCAAGGGCATCGCTTCATCCTCATCCTGGTGGACCATGCCACCCGCTATCCCGAAGCCATCCCCCTACGCACCATAACGGCTCCCGTGGTGGGCCGAGCACTGATGGGGATCTTCTCCAGAGTGGGGTTCCCCCGAGAAGTCGTGAGTGATCGGGGCACAAACTTTATATCGAAGTATATGCGGTCCCTGTGGCAACAGTGCGGGGTCACATATAAGTTCACCACCCCGTATCACCCCCAAGGGAATGGACTTGTGGAGCGGTTTAACCGAACACTCAAGGGGATGATCCAGGGCCTAGAAGAACCCCTCCGCCGCAAATGGGACGTCCTGCTGCCCTGCCTCCTGTTCGCCTATCGGGAGGTACCACAGAAATCCCTGGGGTTTAGCCCCTTCGAACTCTTGTACGGGCACCCTGTCCGAGGTCCCCTCAGCCTGGTCAAAGAAGGCTGGGAAACTACAGTCCAAGACGCCCCGCCGGATGTCTACCGGTATCTCCTGACCCTCCGAAGCCAGACTCGGAAGTTCCGGGCCCTTGCCGAGGCCAACCTTGAGGCCAGTCAGGAAGACATGAAACGCTGGTATGACCAGAACGCTTCATCCATCGAGTTCGAGCCCGGCCAGCAGGTCTGGGTCATGTCCCCGGTCGAACCTTGTGCCCTCCAGGACAAATGGTCGGGCCCCTTCAAAGTGATCGAGTGCAAGAGCCCCGTCACCTATCTCGTGGACATGGAGTCACCCCGAAACCCCCTCCGGGTTCTGCACGCCAACCGGCTCAAACCTCATTTTGCCCGCACAGAACTGAGCCTGCTGCTAGCTACCGATGATGGGGCCAAAGACGACTCCGAGCCCCTGCCCGACCTCCTAAGATGCGCTGAGAAAGACGGCTCCGTCGAGGGAATCTCTCTCTCCTCCGACCTGACCCACGCACAGCGCCGAGACTGCCAAGAGCTGTTGGAACAATTTACGGACCTGTTCTCCCTCACCCCCGGGGTTACCCAGTGGTGTGTCCACGATGTCGACACCGGGGACAGCCAGCCAGTGCGACACCGGGCCTACCGAGTTCCCGACCGAGTTCAGGCCTGCATCCAGACAGAAGTTACCAAAATGCTGGCCATGGGGGTGGTCGAACCCTCCGACAGTCCCTGGGCCAGCCCAGTTGTCCTGGTCCCCAAAGCCGCCGCACCTGGCACATCTCCAGAACTCACGTTTTGTGTCGACTACCGGGGACTAAATGCTGTTACCAGAACCGACGCACATCCCATCCCCCGGGCCAATGAACTAATAGACCGCCTGGGAGCCGCCAAGTACCTCAGTACTTTCGACCTCACAGCAGGGTACTGGCAGATCGGCCTCACCCCTGGCGCCCAGGAGCGATCGGCCTTCTCCACACCCGATGGCCACTTCCAATTCAAGGTGATGCCCTTCGGCATGAAAAACGCCCCAGCAACTTTCCAGAGACTGGTGAACAAAGTGCTGGCGGGGCTAGAAGAATTCAGCGCCGCCTATCTAGACGACATTGCAGTGTACAGCCTCCACTGGGCCGAGCACCTGAAGCACCTCTGGGAGGTCCTGACGGCCCTCCGACGGGCCGGACTAACAATAAAGGCCAGCAAGTGCCAAATAGGTCAAGGGTCCGTGACCTACCTGGGACACCAAGTAGGGAGCGGCCACGTGGCTCCCCTCCAACCCAAGATTGACGCCATCGTGGCCTGGGAGCCCCCGGTCAACCAGACAGCCGTCCGAGCCTTCCTGGGGCTCACTGGATATTATCGGCGCTTCATAAAGAACTATGGGAGCATTGTGGGTCCCCTCACGGAACTGACCTCGAAGAACCGGCCACAGAAAGTACCATGGACACCCGCGTGTCAGGTGACCTTCGAGACTTTGAAAACAGCCATGTGCACCGCCCCTGTGCTCCAAGCCCCTCACTACAGCCGGGAGTTCATAGTCCAGACCGACGCCTCGGAGCACGGCATTGGGGCGGTCCTATATCAGATTGACCCCGAGGGGATTGACCATCCTGTGGCCTTCATCAGCCGGCGGCTGCTGGCCAGAGAGCAGCGATGGAGCACCATCGAGAGAGAGGCCTTTGCCGTCGTGTGGGCCCTCAAGAAACTCAGGCCCTACCTCTTTGGCACCCACTTCCGGGTCCAGACTGACCACCGGCCCCTGCGGTGGCTGATGCAGATGCGTGGCGAAAACCCAAAGCTGCTGCGATGGTCCATCTCCCTCCAAGGGATGGACTTCACTGTGGAGCATCGCCCTGGCAATGACCACGCCAATGCTGACGGCCTGTCCCGCTTCTTCCGCCTCGACGAGGAGAATACCCATGAAGATGGGTGACTCTCCCCGCCTTCAGCTGGAGGGGACGTGTGTTGGACCCGGCCTCGTGGCGTGGTCCTACCCCTCCCGCATGGCGGGCCGGGACGACATTGGCCTCCGTCGACCCACCGTCGATCCCCCTGAACACGAACCATTGACGAGAGCAGCCCCCCTGGCAACCCACAGCTCTCCCCCCCTGGGACCCCAGCGGACCCTGCTCGCCAACACTGCCGGTCTGGCGACCATGCCAGGCCACCATTTCCGGCCCGACTCCATCTTGGGCCCATCACGTCCCGAGCACGTGGCCGCAGCCACCCCTGGCCCCGGCCCCAGCGAAGCCCCGACATCGAGGCACCAAGATCCTCCCAGGTGGTAGAGTGGCCACTTGGCGGATCCCGGAGGAGGGGAGTTTCGATGGGCCTCCAGCCATCCCCGGACGCCTAGTGTCGATCGCCCTCCAGCCTCCCTGGGCCCTGGCTCCACCCCCCTGCTGGGTGTCTGGACACCTTCATCCCGGCCCCTCGGACCCCCAGGCGCGAGGGTCCGGACATCAAAGGACTCCAGTCCATTATATGTGGGCCAGCCCTGGATTAGGACTCCAGTTGTATCTTGGAGTCGAAGCCCTGCTGACGCTGTCGCGGCCTGACCGAGCTGAACCATCTTCGAGGCCCTGCTGACGCTGTCGCGGCCTGACCAAGCTGAACCACCTTCAAGGCCCTGCTGACGCTGTCGCGGCCTGACCAAGCTGAACCACCTTCGAGGCCCTGCTGACGCTGTCGCGGCCTGACCAAGCTGAACCACCTTCGAGGCCCTGCTGACGCTGTCGCGGCCTGACCAAGCTGACCCACCTTCGAGGCCCTGCTGACGCTGTCGCGGCCTGACCAAGCTGAACCACCTTCGAGGCCCTGCTGACGCTGTCGCGGCCTGACCAAGCTGAACCACCTTCGAGGCCCTGCTGACGCTGTCGCGGCCTGACCCCTTGAACTATCCACGCACTAGTTGGTGCCAAGACTGTCCCGCTACCCCACTAGTCCCGAAACCACGACTTTATGGATCCCTCGATCCCTGCCTGCTAACCTGCTAAGAACGTGCCTTCATTTCTTATATAAAGATACTTGTGAATATCCCGTCGTGTGGTGTCCGTCTGTAGTAGTGTGATTGCTCAGCTGGTACGATTGTAGGAGAGGAGCCTCGCCAAGGAGGCCTCCCTACGGCGCTCGGCCTATTCCATAGAGAGAGGTGAGTCTCGGGGCGGGCAGTCAGACATCTTCTGTCTCCCCTGGGATCGCCTTTCCAACATAGAGGATATCCCAATGAGATTTTAAAGGAGTCCTTAAAATAAGTAGCTAAATTATCAAGAGAAAGCTTATTGAGCTCAACACAACAAACTACAGGACAAAAAACAGTGTGTGTTTTGAAATTTTCTACCGAAGCAAAAAAGATTTAAAAAATCATCAATCGACACTGGTCTTTAATCAAATCCGAGCCAGATCTTCAAAATTTGTACAGTGACCATGTAACTTTTGCGTTCAAGAGATCAAAAAATTTGAAAGAGATTCTTACTACAAAAAAAGTAATGAAATTACAACATAAAGGAATGGCTAAATGCTTGAATTGCATACATTGCAATAATGTCATCATCGGAAAAACTTTCATGCATCCCACAAAAGGCTACAAAATTGATATAAAGTACACAGGAACTTGTGATTCCAAAAATGTAATATATGCTATCAAATGCCCATGTGGCAAAATATACGTTGGCCAAACTGAACGAAAAATAAAAATAAGGATATCAGAACATAAAAGTAATATCTCGAACCAAGAACATGAAATCCGCAGTGGCTACACATTGGCTGGAATCCAATCATCAAATAGCCCAATTGAAATTCACTATACTGGAGATACTCCCACAACGCTGCGATATGGATCCAGTAAAGCATCGCCTACAAGCTGAATTCTTTTGGATCAAGAAACTTAATTCCCTTCAACCAATAGGGATTAATGACAGAATTGAACTCACATGTTTTTTATAAAGACATTATACATGCTTGGCACAGCAACTGGCTCATGTAGCCTTTCTTACCCCCGGTAGCAGGCCATATGCAACTTCACCCCAAATTTTGTTAGGTATGTCATGTTTGGTACTAGGCACATGTTATCATATACTGCTAAAAATGGACCCGGTATTTATGTATGCTTTACTTTGTTTACTGTAATTTTCCACCTTTGCATATTCTACCCACTTTCTAACATTTATTTCATTGTTATTTCTTTTCATGACTATATATGCATTGTAAACCCCCGAAGTGCATATTTGCCCAAACTCAACGCATTTTTCGTTTGACGCCTTCGTCTACATTCCGCTGTTGTTTACATTTTGTTTCTGTGTTCACACTGGTATTCACTCCTTGATTCGCCCATTTTCCGCCACGTGATCGGAACTCTTATCCAACCACAGCCCAGCTTGTAGTTGTTTCTAACAACACCGTCAGTGTTTATCTGGCGTATTATTTTTCACTCTTTCACTTATGTTTTCACTTTTTCATTTATTTTCCCTCCCATATTGTTTTTCATTCATGCACCCAGTTTACTTTGACCCTATTTTTCATTTTGGACTCGTCCTCGTCATTCGTGATTTACATCACTATAAGAACCCTCGTGATAGGCTCACTCGTTATCCTTCCACTTCCGCGTTCGGAACGCCCGAATGCTCCTGCGTTACATGCAGTAAGTACTCTTGTCACTCAGCTTTCCCCTCTTCGCTTTAGGTAGCTATCTATTACGCAGAATGGTTTTCCATACGGCACCATCGGTTTCTTGACGTATTTTTGTTTATGGTTATCATGAAGTTTTTTCCACCATTCACTGAGCCGCTTTGTCTTCCCTCAGCCTTTCTTTCACAATCAGCTACAGAGTTCACATCATAGTTCTATCAGAATGTTTGTAATATGCTTTTTTAAGTTCCCAATGAACTCACTAAGTGTATATGATAGAGTGTACTGTAACCACATATATCTACTTGATTTGTTTTCGCTTTGAATGCTAAGGTCCTGTATGTTTCTATCCACAGGCCCCTGATGAAGGGTTCCCTCTGTTCAACCCGAAATGCATTGTGCATGATGTAATACAATGAATTATTCATGACTGCAATGAATGACTGAATATATTTGAAAAATTAAAAAACTAAATCCTGGATTATAAAAACAGCAGTGGATTCTACATTATTGAAAATTCACCATTTATAAAAATTGTTATTTGAAAACACTCATTGAAAATTGGTAAACGCGAGAAGAAACTATGTGAGTTTCATGTTAAAGGAGCGCGTCCTTAGTGATCTTATGACCACACACTCTCTCTATAACGAAAGAGTGTTCATGTTTTCCACATTGCCTGAGGTAACCTAAGTCGCATGTTCTGGGTTGTCTAATCATTGGTATTTTGGAAGAGCCAATGTGACACTGATGCTAGTCTGGTAGGGGATGTGGGGTACTAAGGTGAGTTTTAGCACACCCTAATTCACTGAGGTCCCTAGTCTCTGTGCACAGTTCTGTGTAGGAGCAGAATCCTGGAGAAGCGTGGCTCAGTGGTTAGAGGCGGCAGACCCAGAAACTGAGATCGGCCATGGACCAGGGTTCGATTCCCCGCCTCGGCGGGTCTCGGGCTCAAAAAATTCCACAGACTTGACAATTCTCGCTCCGGTGCCTACTCGACTCACGGGTCACACTCTGCGACTCTGGGCAATAGCTTGCTTAATCTCCACTACAGCCCCTCGTGGCGGGATGCCTGGCTTTCACCTTGTGGATACCCTGCCGGGCTATCTCACAGGGGAATACCAGGACGGGTTCCCTAAGCAAGCGCCTTGATACCTTCGGGTGATACGTGCGCTATATAAGTCGCAATACATTTACATTTACAATCCCTGCAACAACAGTCCTTTATTTTAGGTGAGAAAATGAGCGGGAGTAAGAGACTCTGTAATGCGCCATCACTAACATCTTTTGGCATTTATTTCCTGGCTGACTCCAGGTATTCCTCAAACCTCCCTCCTTCAGTTTCAGATAGTCACACTGTGGATACTCTTTCACTTTAGTAAGTATGTATGGCATTCGTGTATTTAATACCATTTTTTAAAAGGTGTAACAGAACCTAACTGTAAAGTTTAAATATGATTTAGACATATTGAAACATTGCCAACCTATTAGAATAGTTGTAAAAAATTCAGGGGGGGGGGCAAATTATTATTATTGTTATTATTTGTGTACATGGGGGAGTTTCAGCATTAAATGGTTTGAAGACAACTGCTTTAGTGCAAGCACCACAAGTTTCTTTAAAGCCCACCTCTGACAAAATGGTCAACAGATGCACTGGAGGGGGAGTACAGTCATAGGCCGGTGGTCACCACCCGTACTTAAGAGGATAAGAAAAACAAAAAAGAGGTGCACTCTTTGTGGCGGTAGGAAAGCATTCCTAGTTCCATGAGGGCCTCTTATGACACAGAGGAAGGGCACTGTTTAGCAGACATTTCACATCCCCTGCTCTGGGCTAACCAACCTCTATCCAGAGTATGCCAGCTGACAAACCCCCCTGCATCAACTACCACTTGGCCTTTGTTCATCACCAAGTATTATTCCAGTCATCTTCTCAGCACCCCCTAGCTCGTGGTTTCATAGCCATGATTGTCTGCTCCAGGATGTCCCGCACATGGAGCATTCTGGAGCAAGAAATAGTCATGGGGATGTAAAGAATAGCTTTCCCTTTGTGTCAGTGCTCTTGGCAAATTGGAAAACCTTGGCCACATTGGTCAAAGCCAAGATTTCCACAACATCACTTGGCTCTGCAGGGATAGTAAAGAGCGTTTCCGACCTCAAGTTATGAGGAATGGTCGTTTAAGGTGTTGTTTATGGTGGGACTCTTTGGAACAGGTATTTTATTTAACTTTGAGTAAGAGAGAAGGGTTATCAAATGGGATCAAAGTTATTGAGGGTAATGATGAGAAGAGCGAAGAAAGACTACTTAGGTAAAAAGTGTTTGTAGAATAATTGTTGTGCGTCCAAATAAAGCGAATCAAGCACCCAGGAGTGAAGCAATGTATGGATGGCACTCAAATGAACTGCCCACAGTAGGAGGAAGGGAATGGTAGGCTTTAGCAAGGAAGATACAGAGGAACTGAGGGGTATATTATCAAGGGGTTTTATCTCTGCTTTTTTGGCTTTAAAAGCCAAGAAAGCGGAGATAAAATTATCTCCCTATTACCAAGCTGTCGCTAACACCAGTTAGCGACAGCTAATAGGAGATAGCGACCATCATGGGCCCCACTTTGCATGTCAGTGATATTTATCACTAATGACATGCAAAGTGGGCGTGCCAAGATGTTAGCGACTGGAAACAGTCGCTAACATCACTATCTCCTATTACCAACTTTTGGAGATATTCGCGCTAAGCGCGAATATCTCCAAAAGCTAACACCTGCCCTGAGCAGTTCTTAGCCATGTTATCCAATGGGAGGTGGATAACATGGCTAAGAGCATTTGCTCGATAATGCATGAATATCGCTGACTTTTCAGCGATATTCATGCATTGCGGCCGTTTTTTATCGCATTTGCGATAAACCTTGCTAATAGCAAGGTTTATCTGCGATAAAATTCGCCGATTTGCGGCGATAATGTTTGTCTCTAAACAAGTTAGAGACAAAAATTATCGCTAGTTGTTGGTAATATACCCCTGAGTTCCAAAGTAGCGCCCCAAAAAGAAAGAAGGAAGCATTTGGTATAATTGTGTTCTGCACAGGCTGCGCAGAAGCATTCTTACCTATTGTATCCTGCTTCCCTTCTACTACTTCTATGACACTGTGTTAAGCAAGGAGGATGTTATTCATCTTTCATCGCTATAAGACAGTGTGCAATAGGGCTAACACCTGCCACGTCACGCAGCACCCAGAACCCCTCTCTTCTATTCCATGGTTGTCAGCCACTGGTAATCAAGGGAATTAGCAACTACCCTCAGCTCGCGGCCCTCTGGTAACCTTTGTACTACTCTTGCTACTACTGGTCTGAGGGGCCTCTGAAGAGTCCCTGAGGCGACTGTAGTACCAGAAAGCAATCAGAGCTCATAGTTTCACCCCTTTATCCAAGAGCATAGCTTGCATTGGTGCAGTTGCACCAGGTCCAGGACCCAGAAGTCTGAGCGTGCCACGGAACCCCGATTATTGCTGCATTTCACAGTTCAAACTGCGGCCTGGTGGAGACCCATGTTGTTCCTTGCACTGCTTCCTTACGTAGCTATCCTTACCCCCTTCATCTAGCCTCTCCGCAGTAAACTGGAAGCTGTGGAGGGTCTAAGAAGGGGACTGGTCAGTTCTATGATGTCATCCGGAAGTCGAAGGACATGTGATACCTCTTCCGCTAACCCTGTTATTTTGGCGAACATCTATGCTCTATGTCCACCGCTGAAGCAGATTTTTCTGCATGGTCAGCCCTCCCCTCTTCCACCACTATCACCAGGCACCGCCCCCAAAATGCCACAGCAAATTACACAGCTCATAATCACATTACCAGTAAACTCATAACATCAGATAATTTGCTCCCCTGAGGTGTTAAAATGAGTCGCTCGGGGGTGCCGCTAAAATCCTCCTCCTCGTTCTGTCTCGCAGCCATCCATCATCTCCGCCTACCCACAAAGGCACACCTGCCGGGATTAGCCACAGCTCGACACGGACCCGCCATTATCACTCCACAACAAAGGCGACGCCACCAGCGCGCACGTACCAGCACCCATGGCAAAGTATTCATGTGGAAATTAGCATTCAGTGTTAAGAGCACTTAAGCAGTAATACTGTCAACGCCGTATCTCGGCTGAACAGATATATGCACTTGTTGAATTTCACAGTATTCCAAATACTCTCATAGGAACCAAGCAAACAGAGTAGTGGAATGTAACCTTGTCAATGTTTAAAGAAAGCAGCATACACGTTTATTTTCTTTTTCATTGTTGGAGTAAGGGAAGAGCCGAACAGCAACAAAGATAAAAGGATGCAAGAACATGCATTGTACCAGGGAACAGGCCCTGCAGCTGCTTCGTCATAGGGCATCCAAGACAAGATTGCAAGCTGATGCAGAGAATACACATACAGGAATGCTCTGCCATCTTAATATGTGCACATAGGAAACATACGGACTGATACATATGACACCCACGCCGCCTACTTGAATGCACAAGAAAAAGTTTGACAAATGATTTCTTTTGCATTTTATAACTTTCCATTACAGCAAAGGAACTAAAAATAAATTAAGCGTGATCATTAACTTCTCAGATACATGTGTAAGGGGGCCGATTCGATGGAAGAGGAGAAAAGGATAAACAATCGAGGAATTCACATAGCGCCTCATTCTGAGTTACCTTTTAATTCTCTTACCGTCCCCATCCCAGGCGACATTATGACGAAAAACCAACAATTACCAGTGGAATCAGGAGCGGAATGATCAATTTCCCAGTAATGCCTGATTTCAAAAGGGGAACCTCAGGGTGCCACTTGAACGTCCCATTTAACTCTGCACTGGTCCGCTCAGTAATGGTAAGTAAGGGTGGAGAGTTACAGGGAGGCATATCAGGCATCTCATAATGAGTCAAACAGGTCTACTGTCTTTGAAAATTGGAAAAACTAGAAATATCTGCTGTTAGACCTGGCATCCTTGGCGTGATTTCCTCTGTCTTTTTGCCTCTACCACCTGTATTTTTGACTGTGTGCAGGATTTTGTTTTTGCTGGTTTAGGTACTCTGGGCACTTTACCACTGCTGATCAGTGGCAAAGTGCAAGGGCTCCCTATGTAAATTGTAATTCAGATTGGTTATCCATGATTAGCATATATGATTTACTAGTAAGTCCCTAGTAAAGTGCACTATTTATGCTCAGGGCCTGCAAATCAAATGCTACTAGTAGCCTGCAGCACTGATTGTGCGAGCAACACCAGTAGTCTTTCAAATGTGTCTCAGACCTGCCACTGCAGTGTTTGCGCATGCAGTTATTAATCCCCATGTCGATCTGGCAAGTTGCCAGGCCCTAACCTTCCATTTTCTTACATGTAAGTCACCCCTACGGTAGGCCCAAGGTACACCTATGGCCAGAGTGCAGTGTATTTTAAAGGTAGGAAATGTACTAGTGTGTTTTACATGTCCTGATAGTGAAATACTGTGTCTTTTATTGTTCGATTGCAAGGGCTAGCTCTCCCATAGGCTATTATTGAAGCTGCCTTGTAATATTTTACAAGTGTAACTTTCAATTGGGAACAGCTAGAGATTTGGAGTTTGGGCTCTCTGAACTCAGAGTTTAATAACATACCTTTTGAGTTTGAAAATGCCACTTTTAGAAAGTGGGCATTTTCTTGGTTAACTATCCTGTGTGCCTCTGCCTGCTTGTGGATTTTACCATCTGGTTTTAGACTGACAGGGACTGTTTGTCCATTCACCTCAGACATGCAAAGGGAGCTGAGGTGTGCCCTGCATATGCTGAGGAGTCATCCTGGGCTAGAGTAGTGGAAAGAGCCCCCGAATAGGCTATGGCTGCCGTGCACAATGCTGTCTCCAGACCCTGTAGTGTGGCTGGACCAGGGAGTGCAAAACTGGTTTTACTGAGCAAGAAAGACTTTCTGAATAAGACTTCAAAGGGAAAAAGGAGTATAAGTGTTAAACCTTACACCCCAGAACTTTATATGACTTCTAGATGAAGAGGACCCTGCCAAGAAGAAGAGCTGCCAGGAGGTTGACTGCCCCTTTGATGTGTGTTGCTTTGTTGGGTTGGCCTGCAGTTGCTGCTTCTGTCTGTGGGCAGTGGGAAGGACAGGACTTTTGCCTTGCTATGGTATCCTGCATACGAATATTCTCCAAGGCTTGAAGTATAGCTTGCCTCCTGTTAAGAAATTTCAGGGACCCAAAGACTTCACCTGCAGCATCCCTGAACTCCACTTCTGGGAGTTCCGTCCTGCCTTGTGGTGCCACACCATGTTCTTGGCCCTTGGAGGTTGTTCCTGCTGCAAAGAACTATCAAGAACTGAAAGAAAACTAAAACAATGACGATTCGCCCTTCTTGCAGCCGTATTTTCAGGCGCAGCACTGTTCTGCAGGAGAAAAACTCGATGCACAGCTCCGTGCGGCTGAAGAATCCGGTGGAGCACCTGCCAGCTGCCCGAAGAACCAACACACATTGCATGCTGAGTTCAATGCACCAGTCTCGGAAGTCCGAGACCCCTTCACCGACTCCGATGCAGACCCTTCTATGCACCTACACAAAATTATGCATCATGGGATCGCGGCTGGAGAAACCGATGCAGTGCCTGCTTGCCGCCCCAGCATCAACCTCCAGCGTGTCCTGGACTTCCACGCATCATACCTGTGCACTACGCATCACCAGCACAGCACCCACAGATCAGAACCGTCTTGGAATTGATGCATCACTTCCCTCTACCGTCCAGATTCAACACATCACTTCTCCTGCGTGCAGCAGAATTGTTGCGTCACCTTCGCAAGGACTCAGGAACTGCCGCATCACTGTGTTTTCCATTGCTTCCCTCCTCTGCAGCTGTTTTGCGTTGTGGATTTTGACGCATGTGTAAAAATCACTCATCCATTGATTTCTATGGACAAAATGACTTGAAACATTTTAAAAGTCATATTTTGAGTTGTGTATGTTAGATTTATGTTGTTTTGGTCTTGTTTGGTTTAGATACAACAACATTATTGGTCTAAACTGGTGTGGTATCCATTTGTAGAGTTTGCTCTGTGTTACTGTGTGTGTTATGTACAAATACTTTACACATTGCCTCTGTGATAAGCTTGTCTGCTCATGCCAAGCTAAATAGTGGAGGAGCAAGGGTTATCCAGGTGTGTAACTATCTTATTCTGACTAGAAGGAAGGGTCCCTACTTGGGCAGGGTGCATACATCTGCCAACTAGAGACCCTCATTTTTAACATCTGCACACTCCCAAAGTCACACACTCCTTAAGTTACTTGAGAAGATGTGCAGACCTATATGATGCAACATAAAACTGCCCTCCTTATTTCAGTACCTCCCAGAGTTGTAACTTCCTAGGCTGTTACATTTTCTACTGGAATATCTAGGCAACTTGTGTATCACAGGCTTAAATCTCAACAAGATAAAGTGATCCCCACCAAATTGGGTGATGCTACTGTCTGTTAAGCACAGCCAGACTGGGGACCAAAATCAGCAGTTGCAAAAAGGTTCACACCAGCCATGCTCCCTTCCTCCTCTTTCATATCGTTCTTTTTTCTCCTCCTCTCTCTCTCCCCCTCTTTCTCTATCTATCTATCTCTCTTTCTCTCTCTCTACTGAAGCCCCCCTGTGATCCCCATGCCTGCTGTAGTTACCCGGAAAGCTTGAGAACATGGCAGAGGTAGCAGCAGTGGTCCCCTGCCTAGAAAAAAAAGCTTCTAATAGATCCGGCCCAATGGGGAAATGGGCAGTAGAAACGAGCATTGGCAAGGTCTGCAGGTCTCGCCCATGCAAGAGCTATTGGTTTTGCCAAGATGTTTTAGCCATGATGTACACCAGTATGGCTGCTGTTCAGCATGACTGAAATTAGTGGAGTACAGGAGAGTGGCATGGAGAGGTGTGTTGTAGTGGCATAGAGTAGAGTTAAGTGACTTGGCATGGAGTCAAGTGGAGTAGAGTGAAGTTGCATGGAGTGTTGTGGAGTGTGGTGGAGGGAATAGAGTGGAAGGGTGTAGAGTGAAGTAGTGCAGGATAGAGAGCAGTGGCACAGAATAGTGGCAAAGAATGCACTGCCGTAAAGTGTAGTGGCATGAAGTGCAGTGTTGCAGAGTAGAGTGGCATAGAGTGGTGTGGCATAGAGTAGAGTGGTGCAGAGTAGAGTGGAGTGGGCTAGAATGGACTGGTGTAGAGTGCAGTGATAAAGATAGCAGTAGGGCATAATAGAGTGGGGTAGAGTGCATTGACATTGAGTAGAGTGGTGCAGAGCAGAATAGAGAGGCATAGAGTGACGTGGCGAAAAGTGTTGTGTCATAGATTGCAGTGGTGCACAGTAGATTAGAGTGGTGTAGAGTGTAGTAGCATAAAGTGTATTGTTGTAGAGTGGTGTAGAGTAGAGTGGTGCAAAGGAGAGTGCAATCCAATCTAATCAATCATTACTAAAGCGCAGCATTGCCACACCCAGGGATATCTGAGCACAGAGGATGCAGTGTCTCTGTTGAAAAGCCAGGCCTCCTTGAGTATGTTTCTGAAGTCCGCCAGAGAGGGTGCTGTCCGGAGGTGGAGGGGTAGGTTGTTCTAGGTATTGGTGGCAATGTAGGAGAAGGAGCAGCCCCCGATGCGGCAGACGAAGGGGTGAGGGCAAGGGAGGAGGATGAAAAGTGTGTGGAGGGTTGGTTGATGCAGGGTGACCCTTGGTCATGAAGGACTTTGACGGCGTGCGTGAAGTCTGTGAACTGGCATCTCTTCTGAATGGAGAACTAATGGAGGTCTGTGAGGTGGGGTTAATGTGCGATCCTTTGGGAAGGTCCAGGATGATTCTGGCTGCAGTGTTCTGTATCGTCTGGAGTTGTCTGAGGAGCTGGTTGGAGATGCCTGTGCAGAGAGCGTTTTCATAGTCAAGGCGACTGGTAACGATGGCCTGAGTGACGGTCTTTTTTGTGTTGATTGGGATCCATCTGAAGATTCTGCAGAGCATTCGAACAGGAGGAGACGACTGCTTTGATCTGTCATTTGCTATGGGAGTTGGTCCAAATTCAAAACATGTTTTTAAATGATCGCAGAAATTCACAATACAAAATGACCAATGGAACCCACGCTATGTCCTAGTCATATTGTCACAAACTGGCAACTTCTTAAGTAACTAAAGTAGACATGTTAGATTCATACCAAACACACAGAATAACGAATAGCACAAACCCATTTCGAACAAACCCCTCCAGAGGTAGGTTCACACTGCTGTTACACATCTTTAAAGAACTATCACCAACTTCATTTGAGGATCTTGTCAGAGCTAGGAGGACAGCCAGTTGCCCCTCTGACCATTCTCCCCACAGATTTTCAAGAACATTCCTATAACAACTTCAGTTGCCATCCCAGTCAGAATACAGATCAACAACGCAGCCGTTCTGACCATCCTGACTGGGCACGCTCACTGTTGGGTGACACTCTACAGCCAATATTTCTCTGGGTTCTAATTAAATGTGTAAGCAAAGCCAGAGAGCTTTCCCACAGGCGTAGGCCTGACATCTCAATGCAGCTAGGCCGGGTTAGTACTGGATTCGTTTTTGCTGTCTCTCTCTTATTACGGCCCCCTTTCACATCACATCCCCATATCTGTAAGATGCTGCGCAGGGTTTCCAACTGAGGTAGGTCGGGTTATGTGATTAAGGCCTTCCGGGCTCCCCCACCTCAGTCCAGTATAGACACAGTACTGGTAGGTGTAGTCAATCCGGCCCCAGTGCAGCACTGCAGACAGGGATCAAGGAATCAGGGCCCGGTCAAATCAGTGCAGAGGAATCCTTAAGCTTGGGCAGTGTGAGCTGCTTCCCAGCCACGACCAGGGTGTTCCCCCCCAAAGCTCCGTGGCCCGTGTACCTTCACTCAATGAGCAAATATATATTTAGCCTGGGGTACTCCTCGAGGTGTCTCGAGCAGCGATGTCCGTGGCAGCCAAGTGGCATTCTCCCAGGCCGCCTCCGACGAATGGCAAAGACCACTACGGGTTGTCTCTGAACTTCTCCATGTAGCTTATGCTGCCAGATGGCACCTCCCCTGTCCGGCAGGGCCGAGGGCGTCAGCTTACAATCCTCCACGCCCCGCATCCGGGCAGAATTTCTTAAGGTGTAAGTCCCCAACATGTCTTCCCTGGACCGGAAACAAGCATCCTGGGACCGGTTTCTGGCTAATCAGCCGTCATCAGCCAGGCTAGCTTGAATCCATTGGCAAATTGTACAAGGAGCCCACGTCTGGGCACACCCTGCCAACTTAGGGCGAACAAAGCAAAACCAAAGGGAATGATGTCAACGGATCTGGGTTTAATCCATCATCATTCTTTAGCTCACTCCGCCATCCCAGTTCAGACATGGCCATATGCAATTCAGTCTGACCCTGTGCCTCATGGGAATAGTCCAGCTCGAACTGCCAAGCCGTCATCAGCCAGAAACTGGTCCCAGGATGCTTGTTTCCGGTCCAGGGAAGACATGGCTTGGCAGACCGGGCTGGACTTTTCCCATTAGGCAGAGGGACAGACTGATTTGTATATGGCCATGTCTGAACTGGGGTGGCGGAGTGAGCTAAAGAATGATGATGGATTAAACCCAGATCAGTTGACTGGGGGTGAGTGCTTGCTATGTTCAATACTCTGTCCATCATCCCCTTTGGTTTACTTTTAGAAAGTTGGCATTTTCCTACCCTAACCATTTGGTGCCCACAACCTGTATCCTGGGTCACATGACTAGGTGTAGCTGGCAGTTGATCTTTCTGTATTGCTCTCAGAGTGTGAGGCAAAGGGGAAATAGTTGCTGGTAGGATGGGCCATCTCTGACTTGGTGAGGGGGAGGAGCTGTCACCCACCACACTCGAATATCACAAAGGCTCCACATGAACACACTCACAAAGGGTTTGACACTAGTCTTTTGTGACCCCAGACAAGCTGGAGCCAGGGCAGGGAGGCAGGAAATTCGAAGCATCTCTGGGAATGGAAACCTCCAGAACCTTCTCTTACTTCAAACAGGCGCCAGGTTTAAATAATGGCCCCAACTCTTAAGTACAGCTGTGGATCTGTGGAAGACTCAGAAGGACTACTGTTAGGGGTATAACACGGTACAGGTGGCTCCAGTCTCCTATACTAAAAGGGGGCAACCCCTCAGCTTGTGAGCTCAAGTCTAAGGATATTACCAAAGGCCCCCTAGCAATCCCTTGCAGGGGGCCTCCTAAGGTTTCCTCATGCCAGTTACTGCTGTGCTGCTCTGTAAGAGGACTGCTACTCTGCTGCCCTGCTGCCTGAGTGAAAAGGACTGAACTAACATCTTTGAACCCAGGACAACTAGAGTGACTCCAAGGGCTAATTGTCTGACCTGATCAGAGCCTCAGGGACAGAAAAGGCTCCAAATATCTTGAACCCTGTACATGCACCCTGTCTGCTGTGAGTCCTACCCCCCATGTTTTGCCACCCTAGTCCTGGGTCCTTGGAAATGGACCTGAAGGTGCTTTGCCAGTCCTGCTGTGGTCTGTAGGCAGAACCGATGCTGCACAACACAACTCCTTGCAGACGCCTCGAAACAGCCACTGTGCGACTCGTCCTTCACGTAGGCCTTCACATCGCAAAACCCTCGGCGACTGCATCTTTGATGACAATGCAGGACTTCACATCACTGCCTCGCAGCTTCTTGGAACCACTGCTGTGCAACACATCCTTGACCCAGGATCATGCAACACTCCGCAAATCCGGATTTAAGATACTTGGTTCAGTGGGCCTAACTAAGGGGCTTATTAGGATGGCGGACGGACGCACCCCAGAGGAGGAGGGACCGTCCGCAGGGGCAGCGGCGGTCCCTCCGTGCTAATTAGAATGTGGCCGCCACCCTGGTGGTCACATCCTGTATATTTAACATTGCGGCGGGTGCTGCTTGAAGCAGCACACGCCGCAATGTTAAAAAAGGCATGTTTACCTTTACATGCACGAAGCTGCAGGCACCTCGTGGTGCCTGCCACTTCATGCACGCAAAGGCAGGGGGGTACCTTAGGTACCCCCCATGTGCACCCCCACCCCCCTTCACCCCTGGGGGCCCGCAATGCCCGTAAAACAGAGTATGTCTTTCCACGGCGGAAATGCCGCCGTAGAAAGGCATAGGAGCACAGCCATCCTAATATGGCTGGCGGTGTCTGATAGACACCGCCCGGCATGTTAGAGCGGCGGACTGAAAAAAAGATGCCCCAGCCATCCTAATCTGGCGGGGGGTCTTTTCTCAGTCAGCAGCAGATAATCCGCATCCTCCGGGCCGGCGGTGGCTTCCGCCGGCCCGGAGGATGCGGATTATCCGCTATCATAATGGGCCCCTTGGTCCCTGTATCCAGCCTGCACTCCATCGTTGTCGGGCTGAACTTGTGACTTATCCCGGCCCGGTTCAACTAGATAACCACAATTGGTGTGTTGTGCTTGTAGACCCTATTGTTACTTAAAACGTTGAAATTACATCTCTCTGATTCTACTGATTGGATTTTTGTTGTTTCGATCAATAAAAAACTATTACATTGTATTTTATTTTTCTAAATTGGTGTGTGATTTTTCCTATATTGTGTTTTCACTTTATTACTGTTTGAAGTACTACATAAATACTTTACACATTGCCTCTAAGTTAAACCTGACTGCTTTTGTGTCAAGCTAGCAGAGGGATAAGCACAGGTTAATTTCAGGTTTGCTTGTCTATTACCCTGACAGAGATTGTGGTTGCTGCTTAAGTAGGGTCCCCTCCCTCCACCCCAAATAATAACCTAATTTACTACACCTGGTAATACATCAGCGACGTTTTGGGATAGTGTGAGTTTTTTCTCTTCTTGATTATTTCTAGCACCATGCCGAATGGGCAAGCCCCAGCCTATAAAATGGAATAAAATCTTTGTAGATTATCTCAAGGCTGTAAGCATACTGAATAGATTGACAGAAGTGTGACTGGAAGGTCAAGATGTGGATGTAGGTATGTATGTATATAATATATTGTGCAAATCTTGTCGAGGGCAGCAGATCACTGTATAGGGTCAAAGGCAAAGATACAATCCACAAACGATTGAAGCGTTAGCGAGGTTCTGGGCAGAAGTAACAAGTCACCACATTGCGATGGACTCTTAGCTGAGGTGCATCATCAACTCTTTCCTTAAATGGAGCAGGGGGGCTGGGCCTGATGAATACAGGGATGTTGTTCCAAATTCTGCATGTCTATATGGACAATTCCAATGCTTGGATGCCTGAATGGAGAAGATTGTTACCTTTGATTTTTTGTTTTTCTTTGCTTCCACTCTAATCATGTTCTGCTTCCACTCTAATCATGTACTAGCTGCAGTGTGCTGAGCGCTACCAGAAACGGTCAGTTTGTCAGCCAAATGGGCTACGGTGTTGTTCGTAACAGCTTTGTAAATGGTAAATGTGTTTTTGAAGATAGTCCATACCAGAAGGGTAGCCAGTGGAACTGTGTTAGGATGGGGATCATGTGGTTATATTTCTTTAGGTTATAACTGAGATGTGCTGTGGGGTGTAGGATGCTCTCAAGAAGGCCAGTAAAGCATATGGGAGGCCACTAAGCAGCCTATTGTCACCATCCAGATGAGAGAGTACAAGGGCAAGAACAGTAATTTTGAAGTCGCTTCCCAAGAGGAATGGTTTCACTTTATTTTAGTAGAGAGATTTGGTACCGGGTCATCTTTATTTTCTTGACAATGTGTTTTTTGAGGCCGAGGTTTGTGTCCTGGGCGAATCAAATTGACTTCACAATGAGGAAAATTTGAAGTCAGAAGCCACTGAGATTCCTATATTGAGCTAGAATTGTACTAGTTCCTGCATTTAGTTCTTCGTAATCAACAGGAATTCCATGTTTGTGGAGCTGATCTTTAAGAAAACTGTGGATATTCAGGTCTGGATAATCTGCAGGCAGTGTTTGAGGTATTGGATATCTAGATTATAGGAGCAGAAGCTGGGAATGAAAATTTCCCAGAGGGAAAATAGGGGCAAAAATGCAATGAAGTCAAGATTTGTATAAGGATGTACATTTTCTATTCAAAATATGTGTATTTTCATAAAGGCACTTTAGGAGGGAGGGTGACATTGGAAAATGACTGCTTTAAGAAATGTTGCAAGCACTCTGGTAAAAGTATGGCCGAGGTGAATAAAGATGTTAAGGAACTGGTATCAGTTGTGAATGAAAGTGAGGATAAATGTCGAATGGGAATGGTGATGATGAGTACAGTTGAATTTATAAAAATGCCTCCTAACACTCCCCCTGAGCCGGCGAGTCCCCCCATGGCTGGCCCTACGCTCTCTCAGTTTACGGAGGTCTCTATTACTCAGGTCAGGGATAATATGTCATCTATCAAATCAGGCTCTGCTCTTGATCCCTGCCCTTTCAAAGTATTATTTCCAGTCTTGGAAGTGCTGCTCCCAACCATTACCACCATCTGCAACACCCTGATCAATACAGGCGTTTACCCCTCAGACCTAAAAAAAACTCTACTAAAGCCATTGTTGAAAAAACCAAACCTAGATAGGGACGAACTCAAAAATTACCGACCTATTGCCAATCTCCC
This sequence comes from Lissotriton helveticus, assembly GCF_964261635.1. Lineage (NCBI taxonomy): Eukaryota > Metazoa > Chordata > Amphibia > Caudata > Salamandridae > Lissotriton > Lissotriton helveticus. Next base: position 841,520,658 of record NC_136057.1, read on the forward strand.
TGTCTTGGCAAAAATTGTCGAAAAGGCCCTGAATGTCCAACTGTCAGCCTTTATAGAAACTCACCATCTACTGGATGACTCCCAGTTTGGTTTTCGCCAACATCATGGGACGGAGACGGCCCTGATGAAGGCAACAGAGGATATTAGAGCCATTCGTGATGCGGGTGGTACAGCAGTCTTGATACTGCTGGATCTGTCGGCGGCGTTCGACACGGTCGATCATGCCATCCTGATCGACCGCGTCGAAGGCCTGGGGATTCAGCATAAGGCCAGGACCCTCCTGGCTTCCTTTCTTGCTGAAAGAACTCAGGTGGTCACCATAGGGCCTTTTCAGTCCACCACCCTGTCCCTGCCGTGCGGAGTACCTCAAGGCTCATCCCTGAGTCCGACACTCTTCAATATATATGTATCAGACCTTGCCAACACCATTCGAGCTCATGGGATGAGCCTTACATCCTACGCTGACGACACCCAGCTGGTCCTAGCCATCAGAAATGACGGCCAAAAAATCGCCTATAACTTCAATCTGGGCATGCAGGCCATAGGGAATTGGATGGCCTCCAATTGCCTTAAATTGAACTCGGATAAGTCCGAGGTGGTTATCTTCGGAAACCTAACCCCAGAATGGTCTTCCCGCTGGTGGCCACAGTCCATGGGTCCTCCCCCCACTCCCGTTAGCAAAGTGAGGAACCTGGGAGTCATGTTTGACGACCGTCTCACTTTCTTCCCTCACGCAAATCAGATCGCCTCCTCTGCTTTCTATAAATTGCGAATTATTAAGAAAATTCTCCCCTTCCTCCCTGCTTCAGCTGGCAAAACTTTGATTACGTCCCTGGTTTTGTCCACCTTGGACTATTGCAATGCCCTCTTCCTGAACTCTCAAGAAAGAGTCCTTAATAAACTGCAAGCCATTCAAAACGCTGCTGCCAGACTGCTGGGTGATGTCCCCAAATTTCAATCAGTCTCAGGAACCATCAGAGAACTTCACTGGCTTTCTATCAGGAATAGAATTAAGTTTAAGGCCCTTTGCATTGTCTATAAGGCGCTGCATAACCAGGGACCAGCCTTTCTCACTCAACAACTTGTTCCCTACCGGCCCACCCGGTCCCTGCGGTCCTCCGATCGATTCCAGCTGGAGGTACCCCGCACCAAACTGGTTTCATGGGGCGATAGAAGATTTCTCGTATCAGCACCCAAGCTCTGGAACACTTTGCCACTTGCCATAAAAAGTAGCCCCTCCCTTTGGTCCTTTCGAAAGCACCTTAAAACGTGGCTATTTGACCAATAATCCCATCCTCCTGTAAGGCTGAATCCAGCAGATACTTAGCGCCGAGACGCCCATGGGCCTTCGTTCGCGCTCTATAAGTGTTTAAAATAAATAAATAAATAAATAATGATAATGGTCTCAGGTTCCTAGTTAACTCCAATTCTCAGTGAGTAAAATAATAATCAGCTTAAGGATAAGGAGGCGTTAAAATAAGGTATCAATAGAACTCAGGGTTACACAAAACCGCATATGGAGGGTTGTGGGTATTTTTAGGAAGAGTTAACATTTGGTGAAATGAGAATTCCAGGAAGAGTGCCTGTAGTTTAAAAGGTAAAAGACTTATGATACAATTAGATCTCACCAATGAATCTCAAGTGTTAAAATGTAAGGGAGAACATTTGAAATAAGTTGTGGCGAGAGAAAGATAATTTCCCCTGTTATTTCAGGAAGAATTAGGGTGTTTAAACTATTCATGAATAGGACTAAACATAGCCCCATGCAGGAATCCTATGTAGGAGCTGTCTTAGAGAATCTGGGAAGGAAGAATTGGAGAGGTTATGCCAGGAGGCTATGATTGACCAGGTTAAAGCCAGTGCAAAGATTAGTTTCGTTTCCATAGCCAGAAAACTGTTAGGATCAAAAAGATTATGCTTTCATCTGTAAAGACACAATGAATGTGTAGTGGAAGAAAAACACACAATGCAAAAAATTGTGTGTCTTGGTCAATGCAGATGTTTATATTCACTCTGTAATTATTGTCAGGCTACCTCAGGTCAAATTTCTTCCTAAGTTCAAAAAACGTGCTTGGGTAATTAGTCCAAAGAGTTTTATTTAGGTTTTGTGAGATGCTATTTGTCATGGTGTCTGCATAACCGTATTCCACAGGGTAATGAATCAATTGTCCATGAAAAGCCAGATCAAACACATCATCGGTACTTGTTTCGGAGTGATGAGCAGCCTACGAAAGGTCTTCAAATGAATTCCTATTGAGGCTAGGAAACCATTAGTCCAGGGACTAATAATAAATCGAATGTTCTATGGAAATTCCCTACTGTTCTCAATAAATGAAAACCTTTTAAATAGACTTAAAATTTTGCAGAACACTGCGGCTAGGTCTTCCGCCCAGATCTTCCTCCGCTTCTTGTTTAAGATCCCTGCATTGGCTCTCGGTGAGAAAACAAATTCTCTTCAAAATCCTTTGTCTGACACACAAGCATATATACATGGCAAAGGCCCAAGATACTGGTCCAAAAAACTATGTTGGTACCAGCCATGTAGGATGCTGAGATCCAGCAACGAATCATTGCTTACCCCTCTTAGAATTTGCACCGCCAGAAAAGGAGGCAGGTCTTTCTCCTTTCTTGCCCCAGCATCATGGAACAAAATTCCTACAAACTTATGTACCATCCCTGATCATACCTGCGTTCGAAAGAAGCTGAAGTCGTGGCTATTTGACAACTAAGTTAGCATCTCCATTCAGAGCCATCTGCAAGCACCATGAGTCTCTTTGAGTGATGTGTGCGCTATACAAATGTCCCTGGTTTGATTTGATTTGAAGAGGCTTTAGTTCTAGGAATGAGTCCGACCACGAACAATTAGAAATTACCACTGGCACAAGCCTGTATGGTACGGGCATTTTTACCACAAGGAAACAAGTCAGATGTTGTCTTCTTACCTTTTGCTTAAAGATATTTTAAGGAAACTCAGTTAAGAAGCATCATTGAAAAGGGTATGATAGCAACACATTGAAGAGCAAGAAAGTTTAGAACGTTTGTGGGAATATATTTAACATACTGAATTGTTTTGACAATGTGAACTTGTATAAGTTGTAAGAGGGCTTCATAAACACTAGACCGTGAATTTGATTTGCAGGAACAACTAATTAGGTGGTTTGTAGGTTGGCCATGGAGGTCAAAGAGCAGGAGGAAATAGAGAAAAATAAGCTGTATCAGAAGAAGAATGATGAAGCTTCTCAGAATGGGATGAATAAACTAATCTGAATGGTGAAGGAGGAACTGCGGATAAATGATAATCTAGTGTTCAGGGCAAATAGCATGATTCCACATAAATGTGCGTGAGATAAATTAGCATAAGAGGTACAGTCTGTACATATAGGATCACTAAAATGAATCAAGTAATTTGTGATAACTTCTGGTGACTGAAAAGAAAATTATAATTTGCGCTGCGTATGTAGAAAGCTGCAGACGTGTGAAGGTCCAGTATCACAAAATCTATTGAGAAATTGCCTTCTGGGAAAAGAGGGATCTGGATATGGTGGGCCATTTCAGCACGGTGTTAGTCAAGGACAGATTGCTCTAATTTTGCAGAACTGTTTACCAAAGGGGCCAGAGAGTAAGGTTTTTGGAGAAGTGGGGTGATTTGCTTTTAAAGAAAACACACATGGGGTGGGGCAATGCAGCATTTTGTTAAGTGACAATGGAGTACAACCAGAGTCTAGGAATATAGAGGAGTTCTTGTAGGGGACTTTGGTAGTCAGCTCTCTGCCAACAAAGACCACCAGGTTGCTTGAGAGACCAAATAACACACAGAAGAAAAATATAACCCTAATTATAGGTCTTAATGTAGCTGTTTTATTTTTAAGATTCAGCAAATACCTTAAAAACTGTGTAATTCAAACAAGTTTCTTGGTATTTGTCCTTTAATTAGAACCGTTTACTTTGCTGAGGGGGAAAGACTCAAGGTCTCCCATCTAGATCATTCTTCCATTTCAGGGCACAACATGAATGGTTAACCAAAAGTAAAAATGTCCCACAACAAAAGAAAGTAACATGTGTTGTAAATTGAGAGTGAAATAGCCAACATGGCTTCCACATAGGTGGGTTCTCCGTCCAATGGTGTGTTGATCACTGAATATAATTTGATGAGAGATACTTGCAGTATCCTTTGGCATTCAAAGTCTAACTAAGCTATTCTGCTGCACATGGAAAGTCCTATAAGATATATAACCCATTCAAGAGCCATGACATCCAATCCTCTGTTTGAGTTGGCAGATGTTTTATGGGAATTTGGCCTCAACCACAAAATCTTCACGTCAGTGGAATATTCCTCAGGACAATGTAACACAGTCACAGATCTTGGCATCTACATCTTTCTGCATTAAATTAAAATATTTCCCTCGGGTGTCCTTTGCCAATAGATCTGTTCATATATCATTTTAACTCCTTGAGTGCCACAGATGGAAGGGATCCATCATCGGCCATGGCACTGGTGTGCCAGCGGATGGAACTGTTCTGTCCCTTTTCTGTCCTGGCATCTATCCATGGGGGAAGCCAGTGGCAGCTCTTCCGCTAAGGCGGAGGACCGTTGCCCCACTGCTCTTAGAGCAGTGAAGAGGGGAAAAATAAAACAATAATAATAACAACGTTATCATCGTTTTATTTTTGGTTGCTGCTGGCTGGGTTAGGACGGGGCTGGTGGCTCAGGGTGGGAAGAGGAGGCTGCCTGTAATGGACAGCCTGGTGGGGAATATGCACAGGCTCCCTGTCTGGATCTGAGCACCCATCCACAGTGCTCAGACCAATCACAATGCTGCACTGCAGTACTGTGATTGGCGGAGGGGAGCCTGTGCGCCAGGTGCTTCCTGCAGCTTCGTCTGGATTGGAGTCAGGAAGAGCAGAGAAGCTGAGAAGAGAAGTAGCCGTCGGAAAAGGTACGTTTAAAAAAAATATTTTCAACCCCGTCACCCACCCACCCCATTCCCTACTAGCTGCCACTGGGGAAAGCGCTGGCCATCCCCCCATGGGATGCCCTGTCCCAACTAGGGATGGCAGCGGAAGTGCTTACACTGCCACCCCCAACCCTCCTCCCTTGGTGATCTGATGACATTGGTGCACTCAGTCTAAACAACAACAGCAATGCCAATGCCATAGGGTTGTGTTGTTCTTACAAAATCAAAAATAACTCTACTACCTCTTAACCTCACCTTGGGCTCAGTTTTCATTTCTCTTTTTGTTTTGAATTTTTCTTTATATTCCTTCTTTCTTTATTTTTCTTTGGAACTTGAGCTTTCACTACATTCCTTAAATGTTTTTAAATGTGAAATGTAATGTATTTTCATTGTTATGTCAGAAAAAGTAATTTGTTGCATGTTTGTATATTTTCTATGTGGTCCGATGATCTTGGAATATGTTCATTGAAATAATAAAATTAATTTGTTTTCCTTCCAATCACTATGCGTGGCACGTATGATTGAGATGAGTGATTAGCTGAATAGTTATCAGCATTGGCATTGTTGTTGTTGTGTAGACTTTTGTATAGGCCTAGCCTTGCACATTACGGGCCAGAACACTTTATTGATTTAAAAATTGGCGCACACAGGGCATGCCAACGTCATCTAGTGCAGCTGTGGCTGTGCTGGAAGCCATTTGCTTCCAGCCGGGCAATGGAGAGGACCTGTTTTTGGTAAGTTCTTCTCCTGGGGTGGGGTTTATTGTAGGAATTCAGCCGCAGGAGGAAAGGGATTTCCCTCTGCATCTGTAAAGAATGGATTCCTGAACCATGATCTCGGGTAGGACCGCGATCACTGGGCAGGAATCCAACCACTAGACCACCAGGCTAATATTTACTGTCTTTTTTTGGGCAGTGATCCCTCAGGGAAGGGTCACTCCCCTCGGGGCATGTTTGGTCGATGTTTCGGCCCCCCTGGTGGATGATTCGGCCATTTGTCACGCCCATCAGCCTCTGGGGGGGGGGGGAGAATAGAAATCCGCTAGAATTCAAGGGCTTTGTGGAGTAGTGTGGCTCACTGGTTAGAGGCGGCAGGCCTGAGAGCAGAAGTCAGCCTGGGACCAGGGTTCAATTCCCGACGCGGCAGGGTCGTGGACCTTGGTCAGCGGACTCGATAATTCTCGCTTCGGTGCTTACTCTAATCAGGGGTTCCACTCGGCAACTCTGGGCATTAGCTTGCCTAATCTCCACAACGGCCCCACCAATTCTGGGGATGCCTGGCTCCACCTTGGGGACTCCCAGCAAGGGACCATCCCACAGGGAAAGCCAGGATGGGTTCCCCAGAGTTATACAGTGCCGGGACGCCCCGTTGCTGGGGCAGCTGTGCGCTTTACAAGTATACTACATTTACATTTATTTATTTATTTATTTACTTTGTCTATTGTAATGATTACGGGGAGCTACCCTTTTTTACTGGGCGCAACCCCTTGGCAAAGGGTCACTTTCCTTGGGGGACATTTATTTTATAGATCCCGCCCACCAACATGGGTAGATCTGCCATCGGGGTGGGAGCATAATCCCACTAGACACCAGAAATTGTAGTTTATCATATGTCGGGGAGTGGCCCCTTGGGCAAGGATCGCTCACCTTTATTTAGGGAAATGTTTTAGCCAATTTCTGCCCCCCTCTGTGGGAAGATCAGCCATATTGTTAGGCAGGAAGCCACTAGGCACCAGGGATTTTTACAGCTATATGCATCCTTGGATAAATTAACCCCTTCGGGGCTAATGACGAGCTGGGCTCGTCATCGCGCTTACCTGTCCTGCGCGGATGACAAGGCCAGCTCGTCATCAGCCCCACCCTCGGGGGAAGCGCTGGCGCTCCCCCCGAGGCTCTCTGATCGTCGTTGTTTTGCTGGGGGCGGCAGTGGAAGAGCTTCCGCTGCCGCCCCCGCCCCCCCCCCATGGTAATCCCTGATGACGTCAGCGCGCACAGCGCGCGCTGACATCATCAGGGATTCCCAGCGCTCGGGAAGCCATTTGCTTCCTGCGCGCTGGGAAAGAAGGTAGGTTTCTCGAGGCTGGCGGGGGTTTGGGGGCAGCGAAGAGGCATCAGGGGAGAGGAAAGAGATTTTCCTTTCCCCTGATGTCTCTTTGCAGGGCATTTCTGCCTCACGATCGCGCACAGCGTCGCGATTGTGCGGCGGAAATGCCCCCACTAGACACCAGGGATATACTTTTAGTTTTTAGGAAGTGACCCCTTGGGCAAGGGTCGCTTCCAGGCTGGCTGGCAATATGTTTTCGTTTTTCTGCCCCCCCTGGGGGGAAATCGGCCTGTTTTTTCGGCCGTTTTGCCCCCAGGGGGGGCAGAAATTGCCCACTAGACACCAGGGATGTAATTTTAGTTTTTAGGAAGCGACCCCTTGGGCAAGGGTCGCTTCCAGGTGGGGTCTGAGTATGTTTTCGTTTTTCTGCCCCCCCCTGGGGGGAAATCGGCCCGTTTTTCGGCCGTTTTGCCCCCAGGGGGGGCAGAAATTACCCACTAGAACCAGGGATTTTTGTTGGGGCAATGTGTTTGTTTTGGGAAGCGACCCCTTGGGTAAGGGTCGCTTCCAGGTGGACATGATTGTGTTTTTGTTTTTCTGTCCACCCTGGGGGCAAATCGGCCTGTTTTTTTTGCCGTTTTGCCCCCAGGGGGGGCGGAAAATGCCCACTAACACAAAGTTTTTAGGAAGCGACCCCTTGGGCATGTTTGCTGGTGGTGTGTGTGGGGAGTGGTACTTGGCTGGATGGTGTGCGTGGAGCGGTGCTTGGCTGGCGGTGTGTGTGGAGTGGTACTTGGCTGTCGGTGTGCGCTGAGTGGTGTTTGGCTGGCGGTGTGCGTGGAGGGGTACTTGGCTATCTATGCACGGAGTGGTGCTTGGCTGGCGGTGTGTGTGGAGTGGCGCTTGGCTGGTGGTGTGTGTAGAGTGGTACTTGGCTGTCTGTGCACGGAGTGGTGCTTGGCTGGCGGTGTGTGTGGAGTGGCGCTTGGCTGGTGGTGTGCGTGGAGTGCTACTTTGCTGTCTGTGCACGGAGTGCTGCTTGGCTGGTGGTGTGTGTGGAGTGGCGCTTGGCTGGTGGTGTGCGTGGAGTGCTACTTTGCTGTCTGTGCACGGAGTGCTGCTTGGCTGGTGGTGTGTGTGGAGTGGCGCTTGGCTGGTGGTGTGCGTGGAGTGCTACTTTGCTGTCTGTGCACGGAGTGCTGCCTGGCTGGCGGTGTGTGTGGAGTGGCGCTTGGCTGGTGGTGTGCGTGGAGTGCTACTTTGCTGTCTGTGCACGGAGTGCTGCTTGGCTGGCGGTGTGTGTGGAGTGGCGCTTGGCTGGTGGTGTGCGTGGAGTGCTACTTTGCTGTCTGTGCACGGAGTGCTGCTTGGCTGGCGGTGTGTGTGGAGTGGCGCTTGGCTGGCGGTGTGTGTGGAGTGGCGCTTGGCTGGATGGTGCTTGGCTGGCGGTGAGTGGTGCTTGGCTGGTGGTGCTTGTGGAGTGGCGCTTGGCAGGTGGTGTGCGTGGAGTGCTACTTTGCTGTCAGTGCACGGAGTGGTGCTTGGCTGGCGGTGTGTGTGGAGTGGCGCTTGGCTGTTAGTGTGCGTGGAGTGCTACTTTGCTGTCTGTGCACGGAGTGCTGCTTGGCTGGCGGTGTGTGTGGAGTGGCGCTTGGCTGGTGGTGTGCGTGGAGTGCTACTTTGCTGTCTGTGCACGGAGTGCTGCTTGGCTGGCGGTGTGTGTGGAGTGGCGCTTGGCTGGTGGTGTGCGTGGAGTGCTACTTTGCTGTCTGTGCACGGAGTGCTGCTTGGCTGGCGGTGTGTGTGGAGTGGCGCTTGGCTGGATGGTGCTTGGCTGGCGGTGTGTGGTGCTTGGCTGGTGGTGCTTGTGGAGTGGCGCCTGGCAGGTGGTGTGCGTGGAGTGCTACTTTGCTGTCTGTGCACGGAGTGGTGCTTGGCTGGCGGTGTGTGTGGAGTGGCGCTTGGCTGTTAGTGTGCGTGGAGTGCTACTTTGCTGTCTGTGCACGGAGTGCTGCTTGGCTGGCGGTGTGTGTGGAGTGGCGCTTGGCTGGTGGTGTGCGTGGAGTGCTACTTTGCTGTCTGTGCACGGAGTGCTGCTTGGCTGGCGGTGTGTGTGGAGTGGCGCTTGGCTGGTGGTGTGCGTGGAGTGCTACTTTGCTGTCTGTGCACGGAGTGCTGCTTGGCTGGCGGTGTGTGTGGAGTGGCGCTTGGCTGGTGGTGTGCGTGGAGTGCTACTTTGCTGTCTGTGCACGGAGTGCTGCTTGGCTGGCGGTGTGTGTGGAGTGGCGCTTGGCTGGCGGTGTGTGTGGAGTGGCGCTTGGCTGGATGGTGCTTGGCTGGCGGTGAGTGGTGCTTGGCTGGTGGTGCTTGTGGAGTGGCGCTTGGCAGGTGGTGTGCGTGGAGTGCTACTTTGCTGTCAGTGCACGGAGTGGTGCTTGGCTGGCGGTGTGTGTGGAGTGGCGCTTGGCTGTTAGTGTGCGTGGAGTGCTACTTTGCTGTCTGTGCACGGAGTGCTGCTTGGCTGGTGGTGTGTGTGGAGTGGCGCTTGGCTGGTGGTGTGCGTGGAGTGCTACTTTGCTGTCTGTGCACGGAGTGCTGCTTGGCTGGAGGTGTGTGTTGAGTGGCGCTTGGCTGGTGGTGTGCGTGGAGTGCTGCTTGGCTGGAGGTGTGTGTTGAGTGGCGCTTGGCTGGTGGTGTGCGTGGAGTGCTACTTTGCTGTCTGTGCACGGAGTGCTGCTTGGCTGGCGGTGTGTGTGGAATGGCGCTTGGCTGGTGGTGTGCTGGAGTGCTACTTTGCTGTCTGTGCACGGAGTGCTGCTTGGCTGGCGGTGTGTGTGGAGTGGTGTTTGGCTGGCGGTGTGTGGGGAGTGGTGTTTGGCTGGCGGTGTGTGGGGAGTGGTACTTGGCTGGATGGTGTGCGTGGAGTGGTACTTGGCTGTCGGTGTGCGCTGAGTGGGGTTTGGCTGGCGGTGTGCATGGTCTGGTGCTTGGATGGTGGTGTGGGTGGACTGGAACTCTGCTGGCGGTGTGTGAGTAGTTACTTTCTGTTGGTCACTACACACACTGCTAGTTGAGTGACACTCTACGCAGTCCATCATTTTCTGTAGTTGCTATGTCAGATATGTGGGCGTGTGAAAGTGATGGGCGGCTGGCGGTGTGAATGTTTTGTATGTGTCACACGTACAAAAGGTGTATGAATGTCCTTACTGCCCCTGTGTGATATGGGTACTGGTAGTAGCAAAAGACTGACTGGCACCAAAGTGGTCAGGCACTTTACAAAAATTCAAAAAATTATCCAGTGTCTTGATGTTAAACCTCATCTAATCTCATTTGGTCTAAGCCCTAATTGATGGCCCATCTGGCCGAATTTTAATTTGGGGGGCAAATTTGTGTGTTGTTTTTTTAATTGTTATATTGTTTGTGAAATGTGGTAGTAATTTTTTTTTCTTCTCTATTTTTGTCTTGTTCCAGGCTTTTGCTGTTTGGATTGTTGTAGGTTGCGTGTCTGTTTGCAGCTTGTGTAGTTGCTTGTGCTTGGTAAGTGAATGTATTTTGTACTACTTCTCCTTGATGTTTGTCTTTTTGAAAAAGGTTGTACTTCTAGCAGTTTGTGTGGCTCTGTGTTTTTTTTTCAGCATTAGTGTTTGATGTGCACTTTGTTTTCTAATGTCATTTATTTTTTTCTTTCTAGTGGGATTTCATTTCTTTTCGCTGTGTCTCAACAGAGTAGGTGCTGGTGAGTGTAGCTATATTTTGTAAGAGTGAAATTGTTTTGGATTGTATTTATCTTTTAGTGAAAGCCTTACCTTGTTTACTTCTTACTTTGCACAGTGTAGGTTGTTGTTCACTTGTGTGTGCAGTCTTCTTGCTTTGTAAGGATAATGGCTAGTCGCAGGATTACTGCTCAGCAGGTTCTTGGTTTGCTTTTTGAGTCTTCCTCGGACCATGGTTCAGAGTCTGAGTCCGATTCGGACTCCCAGGAAGCGGCAGAAGATTCAGGCAGTGAGTTTTCTCTTCGCATGGAATCATCATCATCGGATGATGACTCTTCTTCTAGTGCTGATGAAGGGCCTATGGTACAGGAGGACATTGTGTTGCCGGTAGTGGGCCAAGAGGCACCTGTGCTGCTGCCTAGGGCCGCAAGGTTTCCTTTCTTTTTACGTCGGCAAGAGGCATGTGGGCTGGAGCCTGCACCCAAAAGGCTTCACATTGCTGTGGTGCGCAAAGGGGCATCTGGTGCTTTTCGTCTTCCTGCTCGTGTAGTGCAGCAAGAGGCATCTGGGGCTGTTAGGCTTCCCATTGGTGTAGAGCGGCAAGAGGCATCTGGGCCTGCTGGGTTTCCCGGTGGTGTAGTGCAGCAAGAAGCATCTCAGGCTGCTGGGCTTCCCGTTGGTGTAGTGCAGGAAGAGCCCTCTGGGGATGCTACGTCTTCTGTTGGTGTTGTGCAGCCTGAAGTATCTGTGGCTGTTAGGCTTCCCGTTGGAGAACAGCAGCAAGATGTTTCGGTGCTGCAGGCTGGGGTGGCTGCTCCCCCCGTTGATAGGGATGGCCTCTGGGTTCCCCCTGGCTTGGTGCAGCCGGCATTGCCAGAGTTCACTGGTGTTCCTGGGTGTAGAGTGAATACAGAGAATTTTCTGCCAATTAATTTTTTTCAGTTGTTTTTTGACGATGTGTTTTTGCAAGAGATTGTTGAGCAAACCAATTTATATGCAGAACAATATTTGAGGGCCAACAGTGCCAGCCTTAAGCCCTATTGTAGAGCAATCCGGTGGACTCCCACCAATGTTGAAGAGATGAAGAAGTTTCTGGGATTCACTTTTTTGATGGGCTTGATAAGGAAGTCATCAATTACTTCATATTGGTCCACTAGTCCCTTGATGGTAACAGCTATATTTCCAGCAGTCATAAGTCGTGATCGGTATACGCTTCTTCTTCGGATGATGCATTTTGCTGATAATAGTTTAGCGTTGTCACGCGATCACCCTGATTGTGACCGTTTGTTTAAAATTCGGCCTGTCCTTGATCACTTTGTTGATCGTTTTTCTGAGATTTTTGTCCCTGGTAAAGAAATTGCAGTGGATGAGTCTTTGGTGTTGTTCAAGGGCCGCTTGGTTTTTAGGCAATACATTCCTAGTAAGAGGTCACGCTATGGAATCAAACTGTATATGCTGTGTGACAGTGAGACTGGATATGTCTACAATTTCAGGGTGTACACTGGTAAGGAGTCCCGCATTAACCCTCCTGGTTGTCCTTCTACTTTTGGAGTAACTGAGAAAATTGTGTGGGAACTAGGTAGAGGATTATTTAACAAAGGCCATCATTTATATGTAGATAACTTCTACACTGGTGTGCAGTTGTTCAAGGAGTTGGCCAAAGTGGGCACTGTTGCTTGTGGCACAATGCGCAGTAACCGTAAAGGTTTCCCAAAGGAACTTGTTTGCAAAAGGCTTGTGCGGGGACAGTCTACGGCATTGCGATGTGGGGAGCTTTTAGCTGTGAAGTATTCAGACAAGAGAGATGTGTACATGCTGACTACTATCCACGATGAAAGTACTGTACCTGTGCCTGTTTGGGGTCAGGGTGCTGAAGTGCGCAAACCTGTGTGCATTCTAGCTTACAATAAGTTCATGGGTGGTGTTGACAGAGTAGATCAGAGGTTGGAACCTTATGCTGCTCTTCGAAAGGCTTACGTTTGGTACAAGAAGTTGGCTATCCATCTGTTCCACTTGGCATCATTTAATGCTTTCGTTGTGTACCAGAAGTCTTGTCCTGGGACGAAGATGACTTTTCTTAAGTTTCAGGAGTCTATAATAGGCAGCCTTGTACTTGTGCAGCAGGCAAGTGTTCCTAGATTTGGAGTGGTGGAGGAAGTGGCTAGATTGCAAGATCGCCACTTTCCTGAATCTATTCCTTCCACTACTGCTAGAGACTTTCCGACTAGAAGATGCAGAGTCTGTTGGCGAAGAGGCGTGCGGAAGGAGTCTCGTATATACTGTCCTGACTGTCCTTCTAAGCCTGCATTGTGTATGTCAGCTTGTTTTAAATCGTACCACACGCAAAAGAACTATTGGGAGTTTGATTGAGCTGTAAAGTGAATTGCTTGGTCTGCATTCTGTAAAACATTTTTAGTTTGTTTCAAGGATTGGCATTAGTGCAAAGTTTTTATTTTAAGAATTTGTGTTACCTGATTTGTAGGTATTTCCATTTGTTTAGTGTCATTTTCAAAAAAAGAATTCTAAATGTGTTTGTGGTGTGTGCCGGCTGGTGCTTGGCTGGCGGTGTGTGTGGAGTTGCGCTTGGCTGGCGGTGTGTGTGGAGTGGTGCTTGGCTGGCGGTGTGTGTGGAGTGGTGCTTGGCTGGCGGTGTGTGTGGAGTGGTGCTTGGCTGTCTGTGCACGGAGTGGTGCTTTGCTGGCGGTGTGTGTGGAGTGGCGCTTGGCTGGTGGTGTTCGTGGAGTGGTACTTGGCTGTCTGTGCATGGAGTGGTGTTTGGCTGATGGTGTGTGTGGAGTGGTGCTTGGCTGGCGGTGTGTGTGGAGTGGTGCTTGGCTGGCGGTGTGTGTGGAGTGGTGCTTGGCTGGCGGTGTGTGTGGAGTGGTGCTTGGCTGGCGGTGTGTGTGGAGTGGTGCTTGGCTGGGGGTGTGTGTGGAGTGCTGCTTGGCTGGCGGTGTGTGTGGAGTGGTGCTTGGCTGGCAGTGTGTGTGGAATGGTGCTTGGCTGGCAGTGTGTGTGGAGTGGCGCTTGGCTGGTGGTGTTTGTGGAGTGGTACTTGGCTGGAGGGTATGCGTGGAGCGGTGTTTAGCTGTCTGTGCACGGAGTGGTGCTTGGCTGGCGGTGTGCGTGGAGAGGCGCTTGGCTGGTGGTGTGCGCTGAGTGTTTGGCTGGCGGTGTGCATGGTCTGGTGCTTGGCTGGTGGTGTGGGTGGACTGGCGCTCGGCTGGCGGTGTGTGAGTAGTTACTTTCTGTTGGTCACTGCACACACTGCTTGTTGAGTGACACTCCACGCAGTCCATCAATTTGTGTAGTTCCAGTGTCAGAAATGTGGGCGTGTGAAAGTGATGGGCCCTTGAATGGCGCTGTTTGCTGGTGTGAGTGTTGAAATGTGATGGGTCCGCGGCTGGCGGTGTGAATGTTTTGAATGTGTCACACGTACGAAAGGTGTATGAATGGCCTGTAAAGAGGTTGGTGCCTTGACGTGGCTTTACAGCTCACGAGCTGTGAGTCAGTGGTTCAGTTTATCATACTTGCAATTATACCCAGTGTATTTCATTTTTGTGAAATTACTTGCGTATACAATTGTATGTACTGAATCATCACTCACCCTCGTGCCAAATCCAACCAGTATGTGTGTGTGCTTGCGGATTAGATGGGTGTGCAGTAATAATTGTTTTTTTTCTCTTTCTGCATTAGGGTGTACCTTGTCCCTTATTGTGATTGTTGTAATGTGTTGCTTTTATTCCAGATGGTGTCAGTGGTCTTGTTTGTATCAGGTATGAAAGGTGCGTGAATGGCCTGTAAAACGGTTGGTGCCTTGTCGTGGCTTTACAGCTCACGAGTTGCGAGTCACTGGTTCGGTTTTTATGCATTTATTTATTGACAGAGCATTTCATTTTTTTGAAATATCTTGTTAATAAAATTTTATATACTGAACCATCACTCGCCCTCGTGCCAAATCCAACCTGTATGTGTGTGTCTTTGAGGAATAGATAGCCGTGCTTGAATGTTTGTCTTTTGAGTAACTCTGTTAAGGTGAGGTACCCTTTTACTCGGGAGAACAAGGGGAACGCTGGGTGGTAGGACATTTTTGCCGGCACGGCGATCCCACGGCAAAATTTTGGGAAAAGTGCTATTTTTACCTAATTAAGGTTTGCAAGGAGTTCTGGGTAGGGAAACATTGGGGGACCCACGCATGCCATACCTCCCTGGACTCCCCCGGGTGTCTACTTTTCAGAAATGTGTGGGTTTGGTAGGTTTCCCTAGATGGCTGTCTCGCACGGGGCCAGAAACCCAGGTAACCCCTCTTGCAAAAGCTGGAGAATTCATGTCCACCAGCTTTTGCAAGAGGGGTTACCCGGGTTTTTGGCCCCGTGCGAGACAGCCATCTAGGGAAACCTACCAAACCCACACATTTCTGAAAAGTAGACACCCGGGGGCTTCCAAGGAGGTATGGCTTGCGTGGATCCTCCAACGTTCCTTTACCCAGAATCCCTTGCAAACCTCATTTTTTGCTTGGAAAAAATCATTTTTTTTCACACGTTTTAGTGTGGGAAAGCGTGGCATCACTGGGCTCACACAAATTACCTCCCACCCAGCGTTCCCCAAGGTCTCCCGATAAAAATGGTACCTCACTTGCGTGGGTAGGCATAGCGGCTGCTTTAGGAAAAGGCCCAATTCATACTGTGGAGACGAAAACATTACCTTTAGCCAAATAATCTTATTTTTTGAGGGGGTCACCTGAGCTTTTGGCCCGGGGCTTGGCAGGCATCTTTGGAAACTACCAAACCCAAACAGTTCTGAGAACTAGACACCCGGGGGAGTCCAGGGTGGTATGGCATGCGTGGGTCCCCCAATGCTTTCCTACCCAGAAACCCCTGCAAACCTGAAATTTTGGTCCAAAAACCAACTTTTCCATACTTTTTTGGGTGGGATCTCGCTGCCGGAACAAATGTCCTACCACCCAGCGTTTCCCTTGTTCTCCCGAGTAAAATGATACCTCACTTGTGTGGGTGGGCCAAAGGCAAGTGACTTAGGCTGGGGTGCTTAATTTGTAAAACGTAAATATGAGTAAAAACTACCTTTTTCAAAATTCATTTTTGGGGTGTTCTACTTTGGGGCACCCACACAAGTGAGGTATCCTTTTACTCGGGAGAACAAGGGGAACGCAGGGTGGTACGACTTTTTTGCCGGCACGGCGATCCCACGCCAAAAAGTTTGGAAAAGTGCAATTTTTACCTAATTTTAAGGTTTGCAGAGAGTTCTGGGTAGGAAAACATTGGGGGACCCATGCATGCCATACCTCCCTGGACTCCCCCGGGTGTCTAGTTTTCAGAACTGTTTGGGTTTGCTACTTTGCAAAGAATACCACCGAGCCCCGGGCCACAAATTCAGATCCCCCCCCCCCCAAAATCAAGGTAGTTTTGCAATAAGGTAATGTAAATTCACCACCGTACGATTTGAACCGTTTCCTGTTGCAGCCACTATGTCTACCCACGCAAGTGAGGTACCGTTTTTTTCGGGAGACCTGGGGGCACGCTGGGTGGGTGGAAATTTGTTGATCCACGCAGATTCCAGAACTTTCCACCACAGAAATGTGAGGAAAATTTGTTTTTTTGGTCACATTTTTATGTTTTCAAGGAGTTCTGGGTAGGAAAACATTGGGGGACCCACGCATGCCATACCTCCCTGGACTCCCCCGGGTGTCTACTTTTCAGAAATGTGTGGGTTTGGTAGGTTTCCCTAGATGGCTGTCTCGCACGGGGCCAGAAACCCAGGTAACCCCTCTTGCAAAAGCTGGAGAATTCATGTCCACCAGCTTTTGCAAGAGGGGTTACCCGGGTTTTTGGCCCCGTGCGAGACAGCCATCTAGGGAAACCTACCAAACCCACACATTTCTGAAAAGTAGACACCCGGGGGCTTCCAAGGAGGTATGGCTTGCGTGGATCCTCCAACGTTCCTTTACCCAGAATCCCTTGCAAACCTCATTTTTTGCTTGGAAATAATCATTTTTTTTCACACGTTTTAGTGTGGGAAAGCGTGGCATCACTGGGCTCACACAAATTACCTCCCACCCAGCGTTCCCCAAGGTCTCCCGATAAAAATGGTACCTCACTTGCGTGGGTAGGCATAGCGGCTGCTTTAGGAAAAGGCCCAATTCATACTGTGGAGACGAAAACATTACCTTTAGCCAAATAATCTTATTTTTTGAGGGGGTCACCTGAGCTTTTGGCCCGGGGCTTGGCAGGCATCTTTGGAAACTACCAAACCCAAACAGTTCTGAGAACTAGACACCCGGGGGAGTCCAGGGTGGTATGGCATGCGTGGGTCCCCCAATGTTTTCCTACCCAGAAACCCCTGCAAACCTGAAATTTTGGTCCAAAAACCAACTTTTCCATACTTTTTTGGGTGGGATCTCGCTGCCGGAACAAATGTCCTACCACCCAGCGTTTCCCTTGTTCTCCCGAGTAAAATGATACCTCACTTGTGTGGGTGGGCCAAAGGCAAGTGACTTAGGCTGGGGTGCTTAATTTGTAAAACGTAAATATGAGTAAAAACTACCTTTTTCAAAATTCATTTTTGGGGTGTTCTACTTTGGGGCACCCACACAAGTGAGGTATCCTTTTACTCGGGAGAACAAGGGGAACGCAGGGTGGTACGACTTTTTTGCCGGCACGGCGATCCCACGCCAAAAAGTTTGGAAAAGTGCAATTTTTACCTAATTTTAAGGTTTGCAGAGAGTTCTGGGTAGGAAAACATTGGGGGACCCATGCATGCCATACCTCCCTGGACTCCCCCGGGTGTCTAGTTTTCAGAACTGTTTGGGTTTGCTACTTTGCAAAGAATACCACCGAGCCCCGGGCCACAAATTCAGATCCCCCCCCCCCAAAATCAAGGTAGTTTTGCAATAAGGTAATGTAAATTCACCACCGTACGATTTGAACCGTTTCCTGTTGCAGCCACTATGTCTACCCACGCAAGTGAGGTACCGTTTTTTTCGGGAGACCTGGGGGCACGCTGGGTGGGTGGAAATTTGTTGATCCACGCAGATTCCAGAACTTTCCACCACAGAAATGTGAGGAAAATTTGTTTTTTTGGTCACATTTTTATGTTTTCAAGGAGTTCTGGGTAGGAAAACATTGGGGGACCCACGCATGCCATACCTCCCTGGACTCCCCCGGGTGTCTACTTTTCAGAAATGTGTGGGTTTGGTAGGTTTCCCTAGATGGCTGTCTCGCACGGGGCCAGAAACCCAGGTAACCCCTCTTGCAAAAGCTGGAGAATTCATGTCCACCAGCTTTTGCAAGAGGGGTTACCCGGGTTTTTGGCCCCATGCGAGACAGCCATCTAGGGAAACCTACCAAACCCACACATTTCTGAAAAGTAGACACCCGGGGGCTTCCAAGGAGGTATGGCTTGCGTGGATCCTCCAACGTTCCTTTACCCAGAATCCCTTGCAAACCTCATTTTTTGCTTGGAAATAATCATTTTTTTTCACACGTTTTAGTGTGGGAAAGCGTGGTATCACTGGGCTCACACAAATTACCTCCCACCCAGCGTTCCCCAAGGTCTCCCGATAAAAATGGTACCTCACTTGCGTGGGTAGGCATAGCGGCTGCTTTAGGAAAAGGCCCAATTCATACTGTGGAGACGAAAACATTACCTTTAGCCAAATAATCTTATTTTTTGAGGGGGTCACCTGAGCTTTTGGCCCGGGGCTTGGCAGGCATCTTTGGAAACTACCAAACCCAAACAGTTCTGAGAACTAGACACCCGGGGGAGTCCAGGGTGGTATGGCATGCGTGGGTCCCCCAATGTTTTCCTACCCAGAAACCCCTGCAAACCTGAAATTTTGGTCCAAAAACCAACTTTTCCATACTTTTTTGGGTGGGATCTCGCTGCCGGAACAAATGTCCTACCACCCAGCGTTTCCCTTGTTCTCCCGAGTAAAATAATACCTCACTTGTGTGGGTGGGCCAAAGGCAAGTGACTTAGGCTGGGGTGCTTAATTTGTAAAACGTAAATATGAGTAAAAACTACCTTTTTCAAAATTCATTTTTGGGGTGTTCTACTTTGGGGCACCCACACAAGTGAGGTATCCTTTTACTCGGGAGAACAAGGGGAACGCAGGGTGGTACGACTTTTTTGCCGGCACGGCGATCCCACGCCAAAAAGTTTGGAAAAGTGCCATTTTTACCTAATTTTAAGGTTTGCAGAGAGTTCTGGGTAGGAAAACATTGGGGGACCCATGCATGCCATACCTCCCTGGACTCCACCGGGTGTCTAGTTTTCAGAACTGTTTGGGTTTGCTACTTTGCAAAGAATACCACCGAGCCCCGGGCCACAAATTCAGATCCCCCCCCCCCAAAATCAAGGTAGTTTTGCAATAAGGTAATGTAAATTCACCACCGTACGATTTGAACCGTTTCCTGTTGCAGCCACTATGTCTACCCACGCAAGTGAGGTACCGTTTTTTTCGGGAGACCTGGGGGCACGCTGGGTGAGTGGAAATTTGTTGATCCACGCAGATTCCAGAACTTTCCACCACAGAAATGTGAGGAAAATGTGTTTTTTTGGTCACATTTTTATGTTTGTAAGGGATTCTGGGTAACAAAACCTGGGGGTAGGCAGACGAGTCACCCCATCCTGAATTCCCCTGGGTGTCTAGTTTTAAAAAATGTATAGGTTTGCTAGGTTTCCTTAGGTGCTGGCAGAGCTACGGCGCAAAAACAAAAGGTAGTCTTTTTGTCTGAATCGTGCAAAATTTCACTGGGAAATTGAGGTGCGACCATGCTGCGTTTTGCGCTGTTTCATGTCGCAGCCACTATGCCTACCCACGCAAGTGAGGTACCATTTTTTTTGGGAGACCTGGGGGCACGCTGGGTGGGTGGAAATTTGTTGATCCACGCAGATTCCAGAACTTTCCACAACAGAAATGTGAGGAAAATGTGTTTTTTTGGTCACATTTTTATGTTTGTAAGGGATTCTGGGTAACAAAACCTGGGGGTAGGCAGACGAGTCACCCCATCCTGAATTGCCCTGGGTGTCTAGTTTTCAGAAATGTATAGGTTTGCTAGTTTTCCCTAGGTGCTGGCAGAGCTACGGCGCAAAAACAAAAGGTAGTCTTTTTGTCCGAATCGTGCTAAATTTCACTGGGAAATTGAGGTGCGACCATGCTGCGTTTTGCGCTGTTTTATGTCGCAGCCACTATGCCTACCCACGCAAGTGAGGTACCATTTTTTTCGGGAGACCTGGGGGCACGCTGGGTGAGTGGAAATTTGTTGATCCACGCAGATTCCAGAACTTTCCACCACAGAAATGTGAGGAAAATGTGTTTTTTTGGTCAAATATTTATGTTTTCAAGGGATTCTGGGTAACAAAACCTGGGGGTAGGCAGACGAGTCACCCCATCCTAAATTCCCCTGGGTGTCTAGTTTTCAAAAATGTATAGGTTTGCTAGGTTTCCTTAGGTGCTGGCAGAGCTACGGCGCAAAAACAAAAGGTAGTCTTTTTGTCCGAATCGTGCAAAATTTCACTGGGAAATTGAGGTGCGACCATGCTGCGTTTTGCGCTGTTTCATGTCGCAGCCACTATGCCTACCCACGCAAGTGAGGTACCATTTTTTTCGGGAGACCTGGGGGCACGCTGGGTGGGTGGAAATTTGTTGATCCACGCAGATTCCAGAACTTTCCACCACAGAAATGTGAGGAAAATGTGTTTTTTTGGTCACATTTTTATGTTTGTAAGGGATTCTGGGTAACAAACCCTGGGGGTAGGCAGACGAGTCACCCCATCCTGAATTGCCCTGGGTGTCTAGTTTTCAGAAATGTATAGGTTTGCTAGTTTTCCCTAGGTGCTGGCAGAGCTACGGCGCAAAAACAAAAGGTAGTCTTTTTGTCCGAATTGTGCAAAATTTCACTGGGAAATTGAGGTGCGACCATGCTGCGTTTTGCGCTGTTTCATGTCGCAGCCACTATGCCTACCCACGCAAGTGAGGTACCATTTTTTTCGGGAGACCTGGGGGCACGCTGGGTGGGTGGAAATTTGTTGATCCACGCAGATTCCAGAACTTTCCACCACAGAAATGTGAGGAAAATGTGTTTTTTTGGTCAAATTTTTATGTTTGTAAGGGATTCTGGGTAACAAAACCTGGGGGTAGGCAGACGAGTCACCCCATCCTGAATTGCCCTGGGTGTCTAGTTTTCAGAAATGTATAGGTTTGCTAGTTTTCCCTAGGTGCTGGCAGAGCTATGGCGTAAAAACAAAAGGTAGTCTTTTTGTCCGAATCGTGCTAAATTTCACTGGGAAATTGAGGTGCGACCATGCTGCGTTTTGCGCGGTTTCATGTCGCAGCCACTATGCCTACCCACGCAAGTGAGGTACCATTTTTTTCGGGAGACCTGGGGGCACGCTGGGTGGGTGGAAATTTGTTGATCCACGCAGATTCCAGAACTTTCCACCACAGAAATGTGAGGAAAATGTGTTTTTTTGGTCAAATTTTTATGTTTGTAAGGGATTCTGGGTAACAAAACCTGGGGGTAGGCAGACGAGTCACCCCATCCTGAATTGCCCTGGGTGTCTAGTTTTCAGAAATGTATAGGTTTGCTAGGTTTCCCTAGGTGCTGGCAGAGCTACGGCGCAAAAACAAAAGGTAGTCTTTTTGTCTGAATCGTGCTAAATTTCACTGGGAAATTGAGGTGCGATCATGCTGCGTTTTGCGCTGTTTCATGTCGCAGCCACTATGCCTACCCACGCAAGTGAGGTACCATTTTTTTCGGGAGACCTGGGGGCACACTGGATGGATGGAAATTTGTTGATCCACGCAGATTCCAGAACTTTCCACCACAGAAATGTGAGGAAAATGTGTTTTTTTGGTCAAATTTCTTTGTTTGAAAGGGATTCTGGGTAACAAAACCTGGGGGTAGGCAGACGAGTCACCCCATCCTGAATTGCCCTGGGTGTCTAGTTTTCAGAAATGTATAGGTTTGCTAGGTTTCCCTAGGTGCTGGCAGAGCTACGGCGTAAAAACAAAAGGTAGTCTTTTTGTCCGAATCGTGCTAAATTTCACTGGGAAATTGAGGTGCGACCATGCTGCGTTTTGCGCTGTTTCATGTCGCAGCCACTATGCCTACCCACGCAAGTGAGGTACCATTTTTTTCGGGAGACCTGGGGGCACACTGGGTGCATGGAAATTTGTTGATCCACGCAGATTCCAGAACTTTCCACCACAGAAATGTGAGGAAAATGTGTTTTTTTGGTCAAATTTTTTTGTTTGAAAGGGATTCTGGGTAACAAAACCTGGGGGTAGGCAGACGAGTCACCCCATCCTGAATTGCCCTGGATGTCTAGTTTTCAGAAATGTATAGGTTTGCTAGGTTTCCCTAGGTGCTGGCAGAGCTACGGTGCAAAAACAAAAGGTAGTCTTTTTGTCCGAATCGTGCAAAATTTCACTGGGAAATTGAGGTGCGACCATGCTGCGTTTTGCGCTGTTTCATGTCGCAGCCACTATGCCTACCCACGCAAGTGAGGTACCATTTTTTTCGGGAGACCTGGGGGCACACTGGGTGGATGGAAATTTGTTGATCCACGCAGATTCCAGAACTTTCCACCACAGAAATGTGAGGAAAATGTGTTTTTTTGGTCAAATTGTTTTGTTTGAAAGAGATTCTGGGTAACAAAACCTGGGGGTAGGCAGACGAGTCACCCCATCCTGAATTGCCCTGGGTGTCTAGTTTTCAGGAATGTATAGGTTTGCAAGGTTTCCCTAGGTGCTGGCAGAGCTACGGCGCAAAAACAAAAGGTAGTCTTTTTGTCCGAATCGTGCAAAATTTCACTGGGAAATTGAGGTGCGACCATGCTGCGTTTTGCGCTGTTTCATGTCGCAGCCACTATGCCTACCCACGCAAGTGAGGTACAATTTTTTTCGGGAGACCTGGGGGCACACTGGGTGGATGGAAATTTGTTGATCCACGCAGATTCCAGAACTTTCCACCACAGAAATGTGAGGAAAATGTGTTTTTTTGGTTAAATTGTTTTGTTTGAAAGGGATTCTGGGTAACAAAACCTGGGGGTAGGCAGACGAGTCACCCCATCCTGAATTGCCCTGGGTGTCTAGTTTTCAGAAATGTATAGGTTTGCTAGGTTTCCCTAGGTGCTGGCAGAGCTACGGCGCAAAAACAAAAGGTAGTCTTTTTGTCTGAATCGTGCTAAATTTCACTGGGAAATTGAGGTGCGACCATGCTGCGTTTTGCGCTGTTTCATGTCGCAGCCACTATGCCTACCCACGAAAGTGAGGTACCATTTTTTTCGGGAGACCTGGGGGCACACTGGATGGATGGAAATTTGTTGATCCACGCAGATTCCAGAACTTTCCACCACAGAAATGTGAGGAAAATGTGTTTTTTTGGTCCAATTTTTTTGTTTGAAAGGGATTCTGGGTAACAAAACCTGGGGGTAGGCAGACGAGTCACCCCATCCTGAATTGCCCTGGGTGTCTAGTTTTCAGAAATGTATAGGTTTGCTAGGTTTCCCTAGGTGCTGGCAGAGCTACGGCGCAAAAACAAAAGGTAGTCTTTTTGTCCAAATCGTGCAAAATTTCACTGGGAAATTGAGGTGCGACCATGCTGCGTTTTGCGCTGTTTCATGTCGCAGCCACTATGCCTACCCACGCAAGTGGGGTACCATTTTTTTCGGGAGACCTGGGGGCACGCTGGGTGGGTGGAAATTTGTTGATCCACGCAGATTCCAGAACTTTCCACCACAGAAATGTGAGGAAAATGTGTTTTTTTGGTCAATTGTTTTTGTTTGAAAGGGATTCTGGGTAACAAAACCTGGGGGTAGGCAGACGAGTCACCCCATCCTGAATTACCCTGGTTGTCTAGTTTTCAAAAATGTATAGGGTTGCTAGGTTTCCCTAGGTGCTGGCAGAGCTACGGCGCAAAAACAAAAGGTAGTCTTTTTGTCCGAATCGTGCTAAATTTCACTGGGAAATTGAGATGCGACCATGCTGCGTTTTGCGCGGTTTCATGTCGCAGCCACTATGCCTACCCACGCAAGTGAGGTACCATTTTTTTTGGGAGACCTAGGGGCACGCTGGGTGGGTGGAAATTTGTTGATCCACGCAGATTACAGAACTTTCCACCACAGAAATGTGAGGAAAATGTGTTTTTTTGGTCAAATATTTATGTTTGCAAGGGATTCTGGGTAACAAAACCTGGGGTTAGGCAGACGAGTCACCCCATCCTGAATTGCCCTGGGTGTCTAGTTTTAAAAAATGTATAGGTTTGCTAGGTTTCCCTAGGTGCTGGTTGAGCTACGGCTCAAAAACAAAAGGTAGTCTCTTTGTCCAATGAGCTTAAGATTTCACTGGGAAATTGAGGAGCGACCACGTTGCATTTTGTGCCGTTTCCCGTCGTAGGCACAAGGCCGACCCACACAAGTGAGGTACCATTGTTTTTGGGAGACCTGGGGGCACGCTGGGTGGGTGGAAATTTGTTGATCCACGCAGATTCCAGAACTTTCCACCACAGAAATGTGAGGAAAATGTGTTTTTTTTTGTCAAAATCTGAGCTTTGCAAGGGATTCTGGGTAACAAAACCTGGTGGTAGGCAGTCGAGACATCCCATCCTGAATTTCCCTGGGTGTCTACTTTTCAAAAATGTATAGGTTTGCTAGGTTTCCCTAGGTGCCGGAAGAACTAGGGTGCAAAAACTACAGGTAGGCACTTTGCCAAAAAAGGGTCAATTTGTAACTGCAAAATTTAGGTGTGACCACGTTGCATTTTGCGCCATTTCCTGTCGCAGGCACAAGGCCGACCCACACAAGTGAGGTACCGTTTTTATCGGGACACTTGGGGTAATTCAGATTTGTAAATCAACTGTTATTACCAATTGAGCTTTCTTGCATTTCTCCCTTTGAATGAAAGATATTGTGTAGAAAAAAAAACTTTATGAAAAATGACCAATAATTCTCATGCTAGTATGAGTATTCCCAACTTTGAAAATGTGCAATTATATACTGTTTCTGAACTCTATAATTTGTACCCAATTCATACATACATAGGTGTCTTTCATGCAGATTATTCCATGTGTACATTTTCCAAGACAAAGTGCACTATACCCAGTAAATGAAAAAATACCATTGCAAGTTGCTGCTCAGTTTTTGGATCTGGGTTCGTCGGGTTCTTGGTGAAACTACAAGTCCCATATATCCCCACAACCAGGAAGGTCTAACGGATGTAACGGTATATTGCTTTCCAAGAGCTGTCAAAATTAGAGAAAGTTATAGGTGAAAACGTTGAGACAAAAGGCCGTTGTTTTCAACAAATTTTCAAATATTCCAATATCTAACTGTTAGTTTCTATAACGAAACCTTCATGGATTTAGACAAATGACCCCTTTCTGAATTCAGAATTTTGTCTATTTTTCGGAAATGTAAAGCTTTCCAGGATCCATTATTGCTTTCAAACTCATTTCTACCATTAACTGGAAGGAGGTGGAAAGCTCTAAAAATAGCAAAAATAGGCTATGTCCCAGAAAAATGCCAAAACTGAGTGAAAAATTTCGGTTCTCTGACAAAACACTGTCATTCCCTAAAAGCTGAGAAAATGGAGAATTCAGCCCCACAAACCCTTTTTTGATACCATATTCAGGGAAAAAGCCAGAGGCTTTCATTTGCAGCCCGTTTTTCCCATTTTTCTGAAAAAAACAAAAAAAACACTATATTTTGGTTAATTTCTGGGCCCCCTCCAAGGGAATCCACAAACCCTGGGCGCCTTTAGAATCCCCATGATGTTGGAAGAAAAGGACGCAAATTTGGCGCGGATCCCTTATGTGGTCAAAAAGTTACAAGGGCCTAAGCGCGCACTACCCCAAAACACCAAAAAAAGCCTTAGCACAGGAGGGGGAAAAGGCCTAGCAGCGAAGGGGTTAAAAGAGAACAAAAATGTACATATGCACCAATGAAGTGCTGTCGTCTTTAAATGTCCCAACTATCACGTCATTTCTAGACAAGGTTAAGGGTGCGCATAGAGACAAATGTTGGTGCCGCACACACTACATCCAATTGTATAGAAGAGAACTATGCCAGGTTGCATTCCAAGCATTAATTCTTCACACCTTTACACACTTCAAGCGGTGTCCTCCTCAACGGGGTAAAGTAAGATTTACCTGTGGATGAGGTAATGGGGTTACCATATATTAGTGGCATTTATATTAATATGGCACTGTAGCAACAGTGCCAGACACTTTACAGTTGTGGTTATAAAACAAGGACGGAATGGGAATAATATGCATTAGTGCCAGGAATATGTTTTGGTTGAAAACAATTCAAAAGGTATAAGTGAAACCAATGTATATCATAACAAGTATTCATTTGAGTGCACCTTCACCTCAGAGGGTCTATTGGCTCTACTAATAGAGAAAGTATGTTTATTGGGCACATACATTAATACTCAACTCATTGGTTCTCATTTTACTGAGCCCTGAAGGATAAAAGGCTAAACTGGCCCACAGAGGGCGGGGGAAGCAAAGGGTCAAACTTAGAGCCTTGCCCAGGATGAATTAGTCCACTGGCCAGCGACGGCTCCTCCGCTAAGGTGGAGAAGCATCGCCCCACTGCTCTTCGAGCAGTTGAAAGAGGAAAATTTAAATTATAATATTGTAGTGTTATTATCATTTTATCTTTCCTACTACAGTGGCTCATCTGGGGCGAGCTGCACTCCACTAGGCCAGAGCACTGCAGGGAGAGGAGTGGTGAGTGCATTCTGCAAGTGAGCATGACGCTTTGACCGGCCCTCTTGGGCCCGTCAAAGCGTCATGCGCACTTTCCCTGTTCTCCATGCAGGCTGCTTAACAGCCTGGGTAGAGAACATGCCCAGGCCTCCAGCCCCTGTCTGAGGGCCGAACCATGGAACTTAGACCAATCACAGCACTGCATTGCAGCATTGTGATTTGCTGTGGGGAGCCGGGTGCATTTAGCTGCCTGACTCGAGGAAGATGAAGAGGACCGGGTAAAGGCGACAGCCCATGCGATTCCAGGTTAGTGTGTTTTTTTTGTTTCTATCTTTTTCATTCCCTCCCCTTTCCAACATACCACTCCCATCTGGTAGCAGCCGCTACTGCCACTGGCCTACACTACTGCCACTGGCCTACATGTGTAGCTCACGCCCTCCTCCACTTCCGAGGTCTGGTACTTCAGAGTTGCAATTACTCCTCAGTCTTTCCATCTCATGAGACACAAACTGAATGTATCCAGTGCACAGCATAGATTCAAGCCCTGGGTAAGATAAAATAAAGATACACGTTGTTAGGAGGCTTCGGACAGACAGTACCACGACTCATCACTGAAGGCCTCATGGAAGTAGAGGGAAAGTCCATCAAGGATAAGGCTGTCAATAAAAGGTGAGGTGCTGAGAAAATGTTAACATTTTTACCAAGTTCTTTAAACGTTGAGGGTTTTTTCAGCAATTCTGTGGAAGTGCTGGATTTTTATGTCTGTTTCTGTAGGCTCCACCAGGATTTCCACATGTGACCTGCTAACCTTTTTTAAGAGGATGTTTAGCTACTATCTTAGAGACACATGCAAACAACCATAATGACAATATTTAAATACATATTTCACACTTGTGAAATATGCAGTAACTGTCTATGCGCACACCAGTCATATAATCAGCAGTGAAAGGGTTTCTCTGTCATAATATGTACAACAAAGACGCTTAGAATACACAATTTTCAGTGCATTTTCAACCACCTACAGCACTATCTAGATGTTAAAATCCACTTAATATAGAGCTGGGGCGATTTACAGATTTAGCTCCCATCGTAGAATATTAGGCGCTTGATTAACCATTCTTTCAATGTTGATATATGTGCATGTTGATAATATTACAGTAGATGCTTTTTATGAATCGTGATGTAGACAATTTTGTTATGGAAATTGTGCGCGGCTAAGGAGTTGGAAAGGGAACACATTCTCAAAAAATGGCTTTAAAAGTTGTCGAACAATCAATCTGCTCCCGGATTATCCTTCGTGCCCGTTATAACATTACTTCTGCAGAGGTAGTGCGATTTCAGATTAAAAAATAAGAGAATTGCATGAAGGACTGTGGGGTGAAGGGGATGATGGTGGCATCCTTCCCAGGGTCAACTTGAGGATTTTTAGTGCCTTGTAGAAGATATATTTTGGGGGCCTCTGTTCACACTACTTTGATTTGCATTTCTCATTTTCAGCTAATTGAAGACCGAATGATGCCAAACAAACTTTCAAAAACCGGGTCATAAAAAACACTTAAATATGCCTTTCTGGGGGACACAAAAATCCTTAAAATGACTCTGGAAAAAGAAGACAGAGTTAGAAGATGTAGGCAGAGGGGAGAGAGGATGAAATGTGGAAATATACGGATGTGAGCCTGAGAGAGAAGAGAGGTGGGTTCCTGAGCAACTTCCCTCTTTGCCCTTGACTTAAAATGTATCTCACCCTCATACCTTGGAGCACCATTATATTCTATTCAAAGTGACCCACTTCCACCATAGTAACTAGGGGTGGGCAGAATTTGCGCAATCGCGTTACACAAATCTCTGCGAAACGGTAAAATATCTCAGCAAACATGCAGAAATTCTGGAAAAACGCGGAATTGCTTGTTCACGATGCTTTTTTCCTGTTCGCAATTGCTGCTTGCGTGCTTGGGGGGAAATATCTTGCGAACAGGCATTTTGAGAATGCGAACAAGCAAAAAATTTCGCGAAGTTACGGAAGGCAGAATTTTGGGCAATTCCGCATTCTCCGCGGAACGCAAAATTACCCAAATTCCGCAAATTCCGCGAGTGGAATGAAATTTACCGCCCAGGCCTAATAGTAGCCCATAAAAGGGCACCAGTGTGAAGCGACTGCTTCAATCAGTCCCCTTCCAAACCCAAAAACAAACTCTTGATAACAAAGATTCTTCTGCCACGCACTAACCCCTGCCCTCAAGCCAACCTATCGCCCACTCCTGCTACTATTGTCCATATCACCATTGCATCTCCCACAAAAACCCACCACAAATCACAAGGCCAACAGTCTTTCCTGCTGATGTGACTTTCCTGCCACCACCACTGTGCACCCCGCCTTACCAGCTCCACAACAAATCCTACATCATTAGGCTCTGCCGTTCACATCACACTCCTGTCATCCCATCCCAGCAAACTAACCATAAGCAGCCTCTCATGCGAGCGCCACTCCTAAGTCCTAAAAACTCTCCATCAAGACAAAACCCATACCAATAGACATTCCACTGACCTCACTTCCTTGTATTCACCAAAGTCCAAGCCACCCCATGCCAACAATCTATTCTGCTGACTTCACTGCATGCCCCCACAGCAACCCTGCATGCTACTACACCTTCTACCCACTTTTCTTAGTGTCCCCCTACCCTACAGAAACCCCCTGCGCTATTACTCTAGAGCATACCTGTATCATTGAACACCAGTGAAGGCGGCATGCAGACTCCGGCCCTCCTCTCTTACACCCCGGTTCATCTTTATAACAAAAATTGCTTCTCAAGGAATGGACTGATACCTGAGGGCGCCTGCTGGTAAACAGCACAGCAGCACCGGGTGGACAAGGATAGCCTTTTCCTGCTTGTAGCCAGGTTGTGAGTTGAGGATCATTGGTTTCTCAAGGCTCTGGAGCGGACAACGGAAGCAGCTGGGAAGGTTAAAGGAAGCTCTCCAATCCCCACGCGGGTATATTTCAACGGTTGATCTAGCGCCACACTGATGTCAGGATATGCAAAGTGTCAAAATCAGGAGGAAGACCCCTCTCTACCGCGTTGTCGTACTTCTCGTTCACACACCCACACAATATATTTCGCTGCTTCCTGCCAGAAGGCATCCTCCAACAGCAGGCCCTTCTTTCAGATGACATCATATATGGTCTTTGTAACAGTGAAAAGGGATGGGAATAAAAAAAAGGAAGAAGTGAGCTAGACAAGGACCCAAAGCTAAATGGATAAGCAAAATGGTGGACCCAGATGAACAGGTATGCGCACACACACTGGTAAACAGGTATCCTCACACACCAGTGTCCACATACATGCATCTCAGGGAATAAAAGACTCTGAAATCAACTAATCCTATGCTTGCTTGTATCAGAGTCGATAAAAGGAGGAGCGATCATAAATACCACCACATTCAGCCAAATAAACCACCTTGTAGCTGCCAAGTTTTCAGATTGCTTACTCACACTCACAAGGCTGGTTAGCTGAGCTGCGCTCTTAAACCGGCACAGGGCTCACATTTACCAGACAAGTGAATTATGTGCCAAAAACAACTGTCTGGAGACCGGAGCTGAAGATGGGGGGGTCAGCAGGACTTGAAAAATACCCTGACTGCTTCCAGTGTGCGACCTCTGGTCGCGCATGGAGAGAAAAGGAGATTGTCGCAGCAAGGGGAACCACAGCTGCCGCCCACTATCTCAGGGGCCAGTCACTGCATGGCATCGGTCACAGTGTGATGTAGCCATGCCTGGTGCTGAAAATAACAACAGGCAAGGCACCACCGACAGAGTGAGGGCATAATAGCTGGAGTGCAAGCCCTTGATCCAGTGACTACGTAGCACAGTAGAAAACAATTAGCATGTGGAATTGCACACCGCAATGCTGAAAGATGAAATGCAGCGAATGCAGTGACTCTGAGGAGCTGTTCAGAATTTTTTTTTTAAGTCCCTGAATGGTAAGTAATACAGAAAAAGCAGAAGCCTACAAGTTCTGGGGCAATACTCTGGCGAGAGAACAACTTGGAAAAAGGAGGGTCCCGGAAGCCAAATCATCCAATAGCAAGCAAGTATTTTTACAAGATAACCATCTAGACAAATCAAACCCCACAAAGTACATACAACAGATCATCCTGCAGCGCAAGCGCTGTAGGGTTGACATACAAAGGGTCAGTTTTCAGTGGAAAAATGTGATGTGTCCATGTAGAGCTTTGGGCTGTTTCCTGTCGCGGGCACTAGGCCTACCCACACAAGTGAGGTACTGTTTTTATCAGGAGACTTGGGGAAAAAGAGAACAGTAGGACACGTGTTATTACCAATCGTCTTTCTCTGCATTTGTGCCTACCAAATGTAAGACAGTGTGTAAAAAAGAAGCATTTTGAAAAATGCCCTTCAATTCACACGCTACAATGTTTACCCACGAACACAAAGATGAGCAAATAACCACATCTTCTAAACTCCATATTTTGTTTGCATTTCAGAAATACATAGATTTCCTTGATATTTATTTTTCACTTTGAAAATTTTACCAAATGAATTTCTGTATACCTGGTACACAATTAAACACTATTGCAAGGTGCAACTCATTTATTGGCTCGGGGGACCTCAGATTCTTGGCGAACCTAAAAGCCCTATATATCACTGGAACCAGAAGGGTCCAGCAAACAACACAGTTATTCTTTTAAAAAATCATCCACAGTTAGAAGAAGTTACACATGAAAATGTAGGTAAAAATGACAGATTTTTTCAACTCAATTTAATTTTCTTTTATTTCAACTGTTCCTTTCTCTGAGAAATCATTGAAGATCTAGATAAATGACCCCCCTGCTGAATTCAGAATTATGTTTTAATTTCCAAAATGTATAGCTTTTTGGGATCCATCATTGGTTTTACACCCATTTCTGCCACTAACTCGAAGGACGTTGAAATCACATAAAATAGGAAAAATCGGCTATGTACCTGTAAAATGACAAAACTGAATGGAACACTTTGGTTTTCTGACAGACGTCTGCCCGTTCCTGAAAGCTGGGAACATGGTGATTGTAGTACCATAACCCCTTCATTGCTACCATTTGCAGGGGAAAAAACAGGCACTTTCTTCTGCAGCACTTTTTTTCCATTTTTCACAAAAAAATGCATTTTAGCTGTATTTTGGCTAATTTATCGGTCCCCTCCAGGGGAATCCACAAACCCTGGATACCTTTAGAATCCCCTGGATGTTGGAAAAAAGGGTGCACATTTGGTATGGATGCCTTATGTGGACAAAATGTTATGGGGGCCTAAGTGCAAATTACCACGAATAGCGGAAAGAAAGCCTTGGCACAGAGATAAAAGGCCTGGCAGCAAAAGGGTTAATTCACACCATCAATCTTTTTCAGGTTTAAGTCTGGTTGCAGATGATGCTCTACAAAGCTGATCATAGGTGATAATTTATGTTCTCCCCGAACCCACCATCACAATAATCTCGAAATTCCTGGCTCACATAAGTAGTCAGGAAGTACAGAGGTTATATTACCTCCATTTTTGCTGTCACAGATTTGCCTCTACAGACCAGGCTCAATAATAACTTTTCAAGTTCTGTGCTTTTGATAGTGTTAAAACGAAGTAATGGGGTAGACATCTCTTGTAGGTAGTATAAGTAGGTTTAATCAGGTAGAAGTCAGCAGGTATACAGTTACAAGAAGATCCTTAGTAAATCAGGTAGTCTCTGGTAAAGCCTGGAAATGCCCCACCAGGAGCAAGGTCC
This sequence comes from Lissotriton helveticus, assembly GCF_964261635.1. Classification (NCBI taxonomy): domain Eukaryota; kingdom Metazoa; phylum Chordata; class Amphibia; order Caudata; family Salamandridae; genus Lissotriton; species Lissotriton helveticus. The sequence continues at coordinate 841,552,865 of NC_136057.1, forward strand.
ACTCTGCTCAGCCCATCTCACCAACTGATCTTCCACATACTAAGCCACTCTAACATTCCACATGACATCACAGTAGGCTGAGCAGGCAGAGAGAGAATCAAAGAGGGGAGACATGAAAAAGGTAATAAGTATATTATAACACATCCCCCTCCTTAATAACTGAACAAACAAAGGAAGAAGAATCAGAGAATGTATTAAAACATAGGACTAAAATATCCCCTATCCATCCTAAAGAAAGGGAGAATAAGAGAATGTATTAATAAACGCAACAAGTGGAAGAAGAGAGAATTATCTCATAAAAACCAAAAGGAGAAGAAGAGAAATACATTATCTAATTGTTAGGTTCAATAATTCCATAGAAACGGTGATGAGTTAGGAAAATGTTTATTCCTAATATTACAGAATAACTCCACCCGATGCGCGATGCCTCTGCTCACGGTCAGATCCTAACGAAGAGTCTGTCTTCCGTTAGAAAGGTTGACCGAGCGTCGGCATCGCGCGAGGATGTAACATTGATAAATAAACACATTCAAATCATAATACTATATTGCGCGTGTCGTTCGCGTGACATACAACGCGGACGACACGCGCCACTTAAAGTGACCACTACATCACCTTCCCCCTTATAATAATGAAAACAAGTGAATGGAGGAAATAAGAATAGGTTAACATTAAATCAGTATCTTACAAAGTCATTGAACCTCATAGGTTCTTTGATAACTCTCCCGCGTGAAGATGTTGCCTGTGAAGAAAAAACATCCCTAGAACGTGAAATAGGAGGTAAAACTATGCTGGTGCTTGGTTGTTGACCCCGGTCTGATTGTAACAGATCAGGTTGACTTAGATCATTTACACGATTACTAGTGTTTGTTGGGTCATCTAACCAATGGCACCACTCAGAACAATCTACAGTCTCTTTCTTGAATTTTTTTATTATGTCAGCTTGTTGAGGTGAAACCTTCACCAATTGACGTTTGTTCCACCAACCCTTATTGTCCACAAAGGCTGCGCCTCTGCTGACCCTGATTACTTTCAAAGGACGGAGGAACTTCGATTCTCCTTTCTTCCCTTTCTTTGGGTTCTTCATTAAAACCCAGTCGCCAGTATAAATATCCACAGATGGAATGGAAAGATTATGTCCAAATTTTTCTTTCATCATCCTTTGTTTCTCACCAACCTTTTTCCGAACATCATCCACATCAACACACTTCCTCCCAGATATTTTTTTAAGCCATGAAGGAAACAATTTGGAGTGTGTCCCCCTATTCCTTAGTAAAACAAATGGAGACACTCCTGTGGTGCAATGAGGGGAAGTATTGTAATGCCAAACTTTGTTTTTAACAAACTGAATAGCATTTGTTCCACAAGCCAGCGCTGTTTGAATTCCCTCTTTGATCACTTTATTTCCCCTTTCTACTAATCCATTAGAAGACGGGGAATACAATGCGACTTTAAGTTGTTTAATATCTAAATCGCTGAGGAAATTTCTCATCTTTTCTGATACAAAATGTGTCCCATTATCACTGACTAGAACTTTGGGTGTCCCTTCAATATTAAAAATTCTCTTCAAAAATGAGATGGTCGAATCAGAATCAGGGGCCTCAACGAAGTCATGATACATCCACTTGGAGTAATAATCCACCAAAAGGATGACATATTTACAATCTTGTTCCAGCAGTGAATAAGGACCTGAAAAATCAATACCAACTTTCTCCCAAGCGGTATGTGGAAACTCTGTAGGGGACAATGGAACCTTTGTCGTATGCCAATGTTTATCAGACACTAAACATTCTGGGCATGAATCTATTAAATTCCTAACTTGTGAATCCAAAGAGGGCCACCAATAATGTTCTTTAATCCTCATGATTGTCTTAGTGGATCCTAAATGGCCTCTGTGTGCTTCACTAATGATCAAAGGTCTAAGATTAAAGGGAGGTATAAATTTATCTCCTCGTTTAGCGATGTTATTTTCTACTGAAATTTCATCAGCCATCTGTGAAAACCTCCTCAATTCCCCTTCCAGGTTCCTAGATTCAGGCCAGTTGTGTGTTGCATAATGTATGACTTTTAAAAGCACGGGATCACTGTCACTTGCCTCTTTCCAGCCATCCTCAGACAACATTGGGGACAAACTCTCCACGGCGTCCACTAGAGTAACACACTCAATATCATCCTGACAGGTATCCTCCTCATCATCCTTAACCATGGACAATCTGGAAAGGCAGTCTGCCCTAAAGTTTCTCCCTCCACTAATGTGCTTAACTTCGAAATTAAATTCTTGTAACTTACTGACCAGTCTCAATAGTCTAGCCGACATACTGGAAGAATTAACTTTCTCGAAGATGAAAACCAGGGGTTTGTGATCTGTGATAAGTGCAAATTTCCTGCCCCAGATGTACGTTCTAAACTTATGTACGGCCCATACGCAAGCTAACGTCTCTCTCTCTATTGTGCTGTATCTTGTCTCGAATGGTTTCAATGCACGTGATGCAAAAGCCACTGTTTGTTCACTCGTGCCCACTCTCTGTGTCAACACTGCGCCTAATCCAGTCATACTTGCATCTACCGTTATAGATGAAAAACAATCATCCCTAAATGCATGGAGGGCTTTGGCGGACACGATTAACTTTTTTTACATCCATGAAAACTCTGTCCAGCTCTGAGTTCCAAACAAAACTACTCCCCTTTTTCAGTAATTTACGTAAAGGTTCTACTAGATTTGAATAAGCAGGGACAAATCTGGCATAATATTCGGCTAGGCCGAGAAAAGATCTGAGTGAATCCTTGTCAGACGGAGGTTTAGCGTCTTCAATAGCCCTTATCACGGAAAACTTTGGTTTGATTCCCTCTTTGGAAATTGTATGACCCAAATAATCTAACTCATTGACTGCAAATTTACATTTATCTCCACGTACAGTCATTTTTTTAGCCATTAAAATAGTGAGGACACGTTTCAGAATGACATTATGTTCTTCAAATGTTTTGGCATATATCAATATGTCGTCTAGATAGGCTTGTACCCCTGTTATTCCCTGAAAGAGAGTGTCCATAAGCTTCTGAAACACGCTTCCAGCGGAAGCTAGGCCAAAAGGTAGGCGCAGAAACTTAAATGCGCCGAAAGGTGTGATGAATGTGGTTAATACTTGTGAATCCTTTGACAGAGCAACTTGGTGATAGGCCGATTTCAGATCTATCAAAGAAAACCACTTTGCACCACCCAAGTTGGCCAGAAGCTCGTGGATCTTTGGCAGAGGGTGGCAATCCACAATTATATTTTTATTTAATCCGCGCAAATCCGCACAGAGCCTAATCTCGCCAGACTTTTTACGAGCTACGACAATAGGGGCGACCCATTGAGAGGAATCAACAGGTTGAATTATTCCTTCCTCACATAGACTTTTCAAAGATTTCTCTAATTCAGCGCGAACACTAAGAGGAACTGACCTGACTCTATGAGCTACTGGTTGTGCTCCTGGAATCAACCTTATTTTATGTTCAAATCCCTCTACACTTCCCACTGTATTATTGAACACAGGTTTAAATTCTTCCATCAATTGTTTTGTATCTAAAGGTTGTTCTATTGACATACATTCGGTTTTCTTTTTCATTGGTAAATCACCCACTTTAACTGGATTTTCATCTCCTGGAACCAAATATAACCCCATGCGAGCTAGGTCCATCCAGCCTACAATATTTTTGCCTTTCTCCGCTACATAAATTTTGGTAATTGTCTCTCTCCCTAAGCATTGTACTAATCCTTCAAAGTATCCAATCATATTAATATTCTTTTCCCCAAATGCTTTCGGGTTTACATCCGATTCCAGTAATTTAACTTTCCTTTTCCATAAGTCATAGAAAGTAGAATCCCTGAGAATGGTATATGGGGACCGGAGTCTGCCATGACCTGTAGGGGTATGCTATCAATTATAGCCGAGCACAGGGGACCTTTGATGTCGTTCACTTTACCTTCATCATCTAGAGTCACAACTATATTACTAAATGAATTTGTACATTCGTCTAACAATTCAGGTTCAACATAGTTGACAGAAATTGATTTCTTAGCATTCCTGCAAACACCCTGAAAGTGGCCTATTTTCTTGCAAATGACGCAACGTTTACCCATAGCTGGACATCCTTGGAAGTTACCTAAATGATTCTTGGATCCGCATCTGTAGCAGGAAGAAGAAGACTGTCTCTTCTGTACAAATCTTGTATTTTTGTTTTTAAAACTTACAGCGCAAACAGCATTATCAGAATTAGATTCACAAGGATTCACTAAATTAACACTACATTTGGATGATTCATCTATGACTTTGTTTGTGATTGCTGATCGTTCAATGCTTAAAGAAAGTTCAATAACCTCACTTAGGGTTGGGTTCTTACAACCTAAAATTCTTTCTTTAATCTTCCTAGAAGCACAACTAAATACGAATTGGTCTCTGATGTAGTTGTCACACAAAGGACCAAATTCACATGTAGTTGCTAACACTCTTAATGCAGAAATGTATTCCTCTACTTTTTCTCCTTCCTTATGTTTCCTAGCATAAAATTTATGTCTTTCTAACATAATATTCGGATCTTCAGAGAATTGTTTCTTTAGACGGTTAATAGCTTCTAAATAGACATTCCAGTTACGGTCACCACTTTGACCAGCGGGAGGTGGGATTGGAGGAATACTCTTGAAAATGCGCTGAGCTGCTTGACCCAGGCAACCAAAAAGTAACGCGAACTTTCGTTCGGCGGAGAATTCCACAGCGTCTATAGCTACAAGGTGATTCTCAAATAGGGAAAACCATTCTTGCCAAATTATTTCTGGAGTGCCAGGTTTGTTCAGAAAATGAGGTGGTTGTGTAATGTGTTGTAATTGTAAATTAGACATTCTTATAATTAGTTAGAAACAATAACTCTCAATCTGATTGGTTACAATTTTAAAATGATCTTGATATGTATGTCTAACAATTCCAATAAAACTTAACCTGAATGACAATTCTCTCCTGTTTTTTTTTTTTTTTATACCCTAGGAAGTGAATGTGCCCGAAATGACACGTAGACCAACTGGTGTAAAGTCAAATAGAACCCTTCTTTGTGAATACTTAAGCGTGCGCGCCGCTGAAGCAACGCGCTGGTAATTGCAGGCGGTTAAACAGTGAGTGTTCAAGATGTTGCTAAAAGTTAATCTTTAAGCGTGCACATCGCTGAAGTCGTGTGTTGGGCAAGCTGTGTGCTGTTCAATGCTTCCTTGAATTCAAAATGTGTTTAAAGAGTTAAATAACAAGCGTGCGCATCGCTGAATTGGTGCGCTGTTTAGTATAGAAGTAAGTAAATATGGGGAAATCTTTTAAAACGAGCGCCTCGATGAGTTAATGTATTTTAAAGCGAGCGCATCGCTGTAGAAAACACCGTTGAAAGAAATGGAGCGTCTTACCAATTCACTCTTCTCCGATACTTCTTACCGCCCTGATTTTCCTCGATCGTATCCGATGTGGTGACTGGTTTTGATTCACCGTCCGGAAGGTGGAAATTTGCTGAGGAGAAGTGTCTCGGTGATTCGTTGGACGCGGTGGCAAATAGGAGGCAGTCTTTTTTAAACACGTGGTTGAAATGAACCAATCCTGGTTTTTGCTTTGAAGAAAAGCTCACGGCCAATCATGAAAAAGCTTACACCATGTGTTTATTCCTTACAGCTGCGCATGAAACAGAAAATCTTCGGTGGTCGGGTATGTTTGTACGATTATTTCTTTCTGATCGATCAAACTCCAAGAAAATTTTTGCGTGGGTTGTTGGGTGGAGTGAATCCCAAATCGTCGCCAAATGTTAGGTTCAATAATTCCATAGAAACGGTGATGAGTTAGGAAAATGTTTATTCCTAATATTACAGAATAACTCCACCCGATGCGCGATGCCTCTGCTCACGGTCAGATCCTAACGAAGAGTCTGTCTTCCGTTAGAAAGGTTGACCGAGCGTCGGCATCGCGCGAGGATGTAACATTGATAAATAAACACATTCAAATCATAATACTATATTGCGCGTGTCGTTCGCGTGACATACAACGCGGACGACACGCGCCACTTAAAGTGACCACTACACTAATGCAACAAATTCAACTCTCCCTATGGATTGTGATCATTAGTTCCAAAAGAAATGCCCAGATGGATAACGCATTCCCAACAGAAAGAAGAAGACACAGTATTAACACAATATAATACCTCCTTCTCCCTGAAAATGATCAAAAATAAATGAAAAACAATGTAAGATAAATCATTCTAAAAACCAATAATTCTAAAACTATGCCCAATACTTAATGTGCTATTCACAAAAACTGTGATAAAACAAAACCAGCACAATACTAAATCTGGATAAACTGGGGCAAAACAGGGAATATAACCCTTAACTGCATTAAATCCTTAAATGAAGGTAATGAGTGTGTACCCGTCACACACAGACTGTGTAGGCAAATAGCACAACCAGAAAAACCAAAAACCTAGGGTATCCTTTAACCCATGTGTGAAGAAAACACACACAGCATGTATACGCTAATCAAAAACCAAGGGTAACTTAAAACCTAAGACACTCTCGTACTACTGTGGGCAAGCTTTGACCCACGTCACACACTCGAAAAACTAAAAGTAATTCTTAATTTAAAAATCCTGAACGAAATTGACCAAAACTTATAAATTCGGAAAAAACCAAGCACAGTGTGCAGACAAGACACTCCAGAATACAGAACTAAGGGAACAATCGTACTTAATGGAAAACAAAACATGGATCAACAAGACCCACGACAAAACCCAGGAAAACCACTAATCACTAAACACTTACACACAACCGTAAAAAGGGACACATCACACAAAGTCAAGGAAAAAACACTCATACTCATCAACACTACCTTAGAGAGCAAGAGACAAAAATACAAATGACCAGCAATGATAAAAGTGTCTCAAACTCCGGGGAGCTGTTTCAAGTAAAGAATATTGTTAATACAGGAAGATTCGCGACGTCTTCTGCAAAACAATATTATTCAGACAATACACACTCAAAAGTCATATACATTTCAATGACAGTAACATGTCCCCAATAGAAAGTTGTGAATTTGCAATTATAAAACAAGGTATTATTAACAAAACAAACTGAAACAAAAAACGTGGTCACCGTAGTCTAAGGTGAGCGATGCCTCACCCGAAAGTCCAGTCAGCAAAACAGGAAGCCAAATCCATGGAAGTCTAATTTAATATTCATTCATCCAAAATCCAAATGCAGCAGGTAAGTAGATAATTGCGCCACAAACAGCACCATCAATACGTGAGTTCTCCTCATGGTTGAGCGTAGAATCACCATGAAATCCTTTTTAGTGCATGTAATTTCAGATCAGCGTATGTAAAACCAGGTTTGCCACCTATAATAATGTTAGTTTTCAGGTAAATAAGATGTTGGCTAGAGTAAACATCCGAAGGTAAATAAAGTCAAACGTCGCTGGAAGACTGAAGGTGGCAGCGCTGAAAGAGGCAGTGAGGTAAAGGAGTCGATCGTTAGTGAAAGCGCATAAATTTTCCTTTACTTAGTTGCTAGGTAACTACAGTCTAAGCAACAAGTCATTAAAGATGGCGGCACGTCACGTATGCGCGGTGACGTTACGCGCGTTTGGACAGTGCGCAATGCAAGCCGGGATCAGAGAACTCGGTGACGGAGCTCTGCCGAGGGGCGACGCGCAGTCGCGAATGCCAGCAACACTCCAGCGTCGATGACGGCCGAACAGAGAGAACGAGGGAACTCTCGAGGTAGTGGCCGGAGCGCGGAGGATGGCAGGTAAGACGGTTTAAACTTGAAGACAAACAAGTTACACGGAGATCGCTTTTGGGCAGAATAAACAGGAAAAATAGCGCTGAAAGAAACCAAGGGAAAACAGGAAACTTCCCAAATGTAAAAGTAAATTTGAAATTCAAAATTCTAAGGCAATAAGTGCAAAGAGAATAAATCCAATAAATCCAAGGTGATAATCCACTGCGCTGTATGTTATACACTTGAAATAACAGCGCAGCAAAACGCTGATGAGGGGAGAATTCAGTTCAGTAAGGGAAAATCGATCCCAGTTGCCAAGCCTTTACAATAAACGAAAAGGGCTCATTTGGAATTTCAATAGGCTCAATCAGATATAAGCTGAGACTATTTTCCAGGTAGTAGGCAGGTCAATAGGAACTGGGCTAATAGAAACTGGCACCATGTAGTAAGGGCGACCGTTGGCAGGGTCACTGGTGGGGCAATAGGGTGCCAAGTTTCATGAAATCCATATGAAAATGTTCACTTACTTTAAGTCTTTAAATCTTTAAGTCCTAATTCTTGCTGAGCTTCTTTAAAAACACTATTTGATTTACTTCTGTTTTAAAAGTCAATTCCATCCAAGGTAGCATAAGTAGGTTCTTTTCCAAACGTCGCCAGTGTTAAAACGAAGTAATGGGGTAGACATCTCTTGTAGGTAGTATAAGTAGGTTTAATCAGGTAGAAGTCAGCAGGTATACAGTTACAAGAAGATCCTTAGTAAATCAGGTAGTCTCTGGTAAAGCCTGGAAATGCCCCACCAGGAGCAAGGTCCACTCTGCTCAGCCCATCTCACCAACTGATCTTCCACATACTAAGCCACTCTAACATTCCACATGACATCACAGTAGGCTGAGCAGGCAGAGAGAGAATCAAAGAGGGGAGACATGAAAAAGGTAATAAGTATATTATAACAGATAGCACCAGATATTCAGACCGCACTTCATCCAGCAAAGAGGAAGAGGTTTTTATATACAAGGTTTGAGATCACAGCTTAATCTTTCCTTTCAGGAAAGATAGTTTCTGGTTCTCTTCTAATCGGGCACTGGTTGTCTCAGTTTTCAACAAATCAGGAAAACTTTTCTGCAGGACCTTCAATGTTAAGTATTATTCAAGTTTATCAATTAGAACTATAGAACTATGGGGCATATTATCAAGCAGAGCGATAGGCAATTATCGCCGCTTTATGGCCGCTAAGCGGCGATAATTCTATCGCCCTATTAGCAAGCGGTCGCTAACTGATGTTAGCGACAGCTTTTAGGCAATAGCGAGCGGTTTGGGGCCCGCTTTCCATGCCAGCGAAGTTTATCGCAAATGACATGCAAAGTGGGCGTACCCAACGCTAACGTCGCTATTGCCTATTAGCAAGGCAGGCGTAGCGCTGGAAATATTCGCGCTAAGCGAGAATATCTCCAAATACTAACACCTGCCCAGACCAGTTCTTAGCCATGTTATCCAATGGGAGGTGGATAACATGGCTAAGTGCATTTAGTCGCTAATGCGTGAATATCTCTGTATTCTCAGCGATATTCACGCATTTCACCGCTATCGCTGGATATTTTGGCACAATGGAGAAAAATGTTGCTAATAGCTTTCTCCGCTAACATATCCAGCAATAGGCAGCGATAAAAAAAAATGCGCTACGCGCATTTTGCGATAAATATCGCTATTCCTTGGTAATATGCCCCTATATCCCTTACTGATAATTTCTCCCCAAATGATTGAATTTTTCGAAGAAAGTAGCTTATTGGTGAAATAAAAGACAGATATAAGGCTTCAAAAGTAGTAGCAGAACTGAATTCCGTGCATCTGTCAGTTTTTCTAAGCACAATGTTTCATACTGGGAAGAAAAAGAAAAACAAATGCCCTAAAATTTGTCTGAAGAGTTTCAATTAAATTAAGGTTGAAACAATCCTTTAGTTCAGAAATAACCTACTACCAAGAGACTGGTTGGCCGGACACAATCTACAAGATGTACATAGAATTTTTTTTTATTTCCAATACAAAAGGTTAAACTTCCAGTTCCAATAGAACAACAGAGGAGCGTCACTAACAAAAATGACTGCAAATAGAGTACTTCCAGTTCACCTGTTTACCATTTGGTTTGTCTTTACCTCCATGGTGTTTTACAAAGGTAATGAAACCTCTTTCCTCAATGTTGAGGTCGCAAATTGTCGATAGGGCTGTTTACCCAGACAACATATATTTCTGCTCCAAGATCACACAGTTCTTCATTCTTCAGCAGCAAATTTTCTGAGTAATGTCGTTATTACTGCAGGATCTGGGTTTTGTCATTAATCAGAAAAATTCCAACTTCATTCAGTCGAAACACGTAGAATTTGGTTTCAAGATAGATTTGGAACAATCTGTTCTCTAACTGCCAAAATGCAGTTTCAGTAATAAGAGAGGAGATACAGTAGGGCCTTCACAAATTGCAAATCTCTCTACATTACTTAGCCAGGATAGTGGGTATCTGGTCTTTTTCTTTGAGGAGGATTTCGTAAGTTTATTACAATAATGAGCTCTTTAAAGGTCAAAGATTTGAGATAAGGTCTCACTTATTGCAACATCGTTCCTTGAATCAGGAAGCTCAGTGGAGCTCTAATGATGTTTAGTTTAGATCATCTAGAATCTAGGTGCTTTATACATCTGTGCGCTTTTTGCTTCTACTGCGTTCCAGCATTAGTATCACATGAAGGCCTGGCAGGATAAGGGGCAAGGTGGGGTCAGTTCTCAACATGGACCAAGGAGGAGTCATCACTAGATAACATTTGTTGAGAGATACTTGCAGGATCCTTTGCCATTCAAAGTCTCACAAAGGACAAGTTGCTATTCTGCTGCACATGTAAAGTTTATAAGATATATAACCCATTCAAGGGGCATGAAATCCAATCCTCTGTTTGAGTTAGCAAGTGTTTTATGGTAATTGTGTCTGGGTGTTCATTCGGAAAATCCACATTATTACATCTTTCTGATGGTGGTATTGCTTAAAAGATAGGGTAGCCCCACAGGTAATTTAAATCTTAAAGTAAAAGTTTTGCAGTTGGACATTTTTTGGAGCCTCCTTAGGGCCCTGGATATTTTCAGAATCATTTAACATTCACAGAAACTACCACTAGATAAATTCAGACTATCTTGTGTAACACATTTTCAGGTCGAGCCTGGGCAGCCATATTCGTCATTGGCTTGTGTCATTGTCCTTCATAAATGCTGGCTTTTGATTAGGTATTAGGCTTGTTAGTCCCACCTTATTAGTGCCTTGTCTCCATGTGTAACCTCCCGTGAGGACTGGCCCTTTTACTTCGGTTTTTACAGGGTATGTCTTCTTTAGTTAGTAAGCACTATTTTCTTTAATGAGTTTCTCTTACTGTAGGAGAGCAGGAGGGTCTCTCGGGCACAGTTATGACCACTGGCTTGTTTATTTAATTCGGTGCCATGGGAGTCAGAAGGGGGCAACTCAGCGATGCCTTCAAGCATTTGGAATGTAATAGGTCCCGCATTTGCGAGAGTTTAAGCTATTGGCATTGTAAATGACAATGCCTTTTATTTATGTTTTAACCCCTTGGCTGCGGGGGTAATTCCGCCGCAGCGCTAGGGGGGAGGGGGCGTCGCCATGCTCGTGACGGAACCACTCAATCACGAGCCTCGGGCGCGCTGTGCTTGTGACCGAGTGGTTCCGTCACAGCCCCGCCCGCTCAATAGAACGCTCGGCGCAGGCGCGAAATCGCTGCCGCGCAGTCGTGGTGGCGGGGCCGTGTCGGAACCACTCCGTCATTAGCACAGCCCGTCCATGGCTGGTGACGGAGTGATTCCGTCACCAGCACCCAAAGGGTTAAAAAACAAAACATAAATAAACGGCATTGTCATTTACAATGCCAATAGCTCAAACTTGCTTAAATGCGAGACCTATTGCATTGCAGATGCTTGTTAGTAATTAACCTCACTTCTAGTCAGTAAGCTCTATAATCAGGGAGTGGCCAATAAAAACGGCACGGGTGGAAATCCTCTGAACTGTTAATTATCACTGTTGTACTTCTAAATCATTCAACTCTGAACCTTGCGTTAGGTTCTCGTTATAGTTTATTACTTTATGATCAGCCACTGTTATCTTAATTACTCACACCGGCCCTTTTATCATCTGTCACTACTCAGCTTGTTTCTGATAACATCAGAGGTGCGCGTGCCGAGATTCATCCTGTTATTGATTACATTTAAGAGGGTGGTTGAACGTTTCTCGTATTGTGTGACCATGAAAAAAGTGACTATTGAGACAGCCAATAGACTTCCAGAGCAGCACATGCCACCTCGTCAGAATTAACTGTATATAGGCACACTAACCTCAAAAGCACATGCTCTGAACAGAACTTAGTAACCTGCCTGTACCTAACAGATAACTGTGCGCTTTGGGGTTTTGAGCACCCCACATTTTAAGGACATGCTGGCCCCACATTTTGACGGTTGACACAGACTGCCTTGTTTGCGGTACACCCCGGTCACATACATGAACCGACCCACACACTTCCAACTACCTTGGGCCTCATTTATGAGGCTGTGCGTCACTTTTACGCCGCCGGAGCGTCACTTTTTGTGACGGACCAGCAGCGTAAAAAATGTGCCTTGTTGCACCATATTTACAAAGTGACGCATCTAGGTAGATGCGTCACTTTGTAAACCCCTGCGCCACATTATACCTGCGCCAGGTATAATGTATGCAGGGGGGGCGTTCTGATGCAAGAAAGGGTCATAGAAGTGACGCAGTGAAATCTATAAGACTTCACTGCGCCACTTCTAGGACACAAATGCGTCAATTTCTTACGCCTGCCTCACAGCAGGCGTAAGACTGACGCAGGCCCTTTCACATGGGGTTTGCCCCATGTGAAAGGACACATTGCTGGAGTTGTGTCACTTTTGTGACACACTCCAGCAATGCGTCACTTTTGCGCATACAGATACGTCAGAAATACTGACGTATCTGTAACTCTTTGCGTTATGATGCGTCATAATGTAAATATGACGCATCATTGGTGTCGCAAGCAGTGCGCAGTGAAAAGTGACGGATCGCTGTTTTCACGCAGCGATGCGTCACTTTTCATAAATGAGGCCCTTTATATCATCTCTAGACAAGGACCAGGCTCTTCACAGAGCTCCTGGTCAAAATACTCCTCCACCAAGAGGCGCTGGCAGAAGATTTTAGTCAGCGTTACATGAAAGAAATGCTGCAGAGAGTGCATAGCCTATCACTCAATCACCTCAACAGACTGAACCTCTCGCATTCTGAACACATCAGCTGCAGACACCATCACTGCCATGGCACCTGCCACAAACTAACAGGCCCTGCCCCTGAGAAAAGCATGACCCTGAGCCAGTCTACATCTTCAACCATGCCCAGACCACTGCCAACACCTTCACGGTGCCGAGCTCGACAATGGGCCTCATTCACTAGACTAGGTGTGCAGCTAAGATGAACTCAGAGGAGCCAAAGAAGCATTTGCCTGAGTGTATTGTGAATTCTGATTCATGGATCATTGGGTTTAAAGCTTAGAATATCTGCTGATTTGGTTGATTGTGCACATTTTGCAAAACTAAAAAAGGTTGTAAACTAGATTGAGACGGCAGGGTAAAGGATGTTTCCCCAGGAAATCTGACTAGGGTCGCCGTCAAAGCCGTAGCTGTCCTCATTGGATCGCCAGTCTGCCTCAATTTGCTGGTTTTCCCTACTGAAGGAGATCTGCCTTCAAGAAAAAATTCCAGTTCCAAACGTAGAGGGATTCATCACACCCGACACCAAGCAGCATCCAGGTGATATTGAGGCCTTCCTGAGCACAGTCTTCACACTTCACCCACTCAGAGCTTTCCTGTCTTTGCCAACAACCTCACAGGGACCCCACTCTTCAGCAGCCCACCATTGTCAAGCTTTGCTTTGGATCCAGCTTGCAGCTTGATTTGTGAATGACCACTTTCTATACAGAAAACTTTCAGAAGTCAGAAGGTACTCTTTCCAACTAGATGACCTTAGTCCTTGTATCCAACCATTCACGGTCAGCTTTAGGATTTACCTTTGATCCAGTCTAACATGACCAGATAACTGCAGTTGGTGCTTTGTGCTTGTTAGTACTATTTTTAGTTCAAAGTTTAAAAATTCATATCTCTGTTTCGACTCATTGACTTTTAATCGTTTGGTGTCATTTTATTCATTGAAATATTCTCTATTTTTCCGAAGTAGTTTGGAATACGACTTATACTACGCTTTACTTTACTGCTGTTTGAGTACCACATACATGCTTCACACATTGCCTCTAAGTTAATCCCGACTGCCTTGTGGCAAGCTACCAAAGGGTTAAGCACAGGTTTATTGAGTGACTTTTGTGGTTCACCCCGACAAGGATCATGATTATTATTTTAGTGGATTCTCATGCCCCGCAACTAATATTTCAATTTCTTACATCCATAATTTAAAAGAAATACAGACAGAGTTATACATGGTGTGCAGAGGATATTTATCTGTAAAATCAGTAAAACTGAGAACTGTGAGCCTAAATCATGATACTGAAGAACACCAGCATCAGGGTACAAAGTCATATTGATGCTATATGACTGGTTGTAAGAAGTGCACATCACAGTACCAAAAGCTGACCTGAAGCCTAGTGCATAGTAAGGGAAGCAGTGGAAACGATCACTTCTTTTACACGCCATTGGAACACTGAATGAGCTGTGTTCTTCTCCTTACTTTCTGAAATAGCAAGTGAAAGTTTCAAAGCAATAAGAACTTTTTTAGAAGAGGTGACCAGCTCCTAGCTACAGAAAGCATACTTTTCTGAAAACATGTACACTAAGGGTCAGGTTATCAATGACATCAATCATTACCCACCTGTCAATAAGAGTGTGTATGTAAGGTTACAAGCCACTGTTCTTCGCTGACAGTCTTGAAGATTTGGCATGCACAACCAAGAAACGTACATATTGACAAGATTGTCAGTCCGTTCACTTTCAGACAGAAACAAGTGCAGTTTCAGCTAAAGCCTTGAGTAGAAGTTGAGCACCAGGAATTGGAACCCCAATCAGTCATAAAAAGGGTAACTGGCCGACCCCGTGGGAGTCACTCATGGTTATTACGAGGAAGCCTAAATAACGGTAAACAACCCTTACAACGCAACTTTTACCACGCAGTGCCTTTACAACGCAACTTTTACAACGCAAACCATTACAACGCATTGCGCTGTGGGGGGGCGATCTAGGATAGGGAATGTGTTTAATGTACTATCCAACACCTTCCCTACTATTCACGGGGACTGGAGTTGGAATAGTAAATTAAACAATTCACTATCCAGCGCCTAAAAGCACTATGCGTTTTAATGGTATGCGTTGTAAAAACCTCATTGTAAAAGCATGCGATGTAAAAGCATGCGTTGTAATGTCATACATCCCTGCGTGCCCACCATTTGTAGCCAAACTGATGCAGTTTTAAACTGCAAATTCGACCTGTCAAAATAACCACTTTTGAATGGTCACAACCTTTCTTTTAGATATTTATAAGCACAAAATATGTTTTTTAAAACGTCCTTTTCCACTAAAGATTTTAAAAATCTACTTTCACCACTTATCAAGAATACTGATAAATGTGTGAAAATAACATTCTAGCACATTTCTATTGTGTACTTTTCACCTGGTTTAAATAGGCCTTAAAGTACAATCTAGTTCTCTAACTGCAAATGCAACTTTGCATTCACAGTAACAACCAGCATTTGGTAGCTGGTCACTAAAGGGTCAAACTTTTATTTAATATATAGCATATCCCACATTAAACACTCGACTCTGTGGGCATACAGGGCTCAATTCAGGGTAACTTTGCTAATATATAACGTTATCTTTCCTACGTGGTAGAGCACTGCTCTCTGACTGCAGCCAACCATGACACAAAGGTGTCCCTGGAGACGTACACTACGTTATACATGTGTGTGGTGTAAACATACACTTGTGCCAAAAAGACATATAACTTTGACCCTACTGGTGCATTTCCAGTGCCATCTTACCATGGCCTTTCTGAAACGTTACATAAGCCAATTTGCATGTTAACAAATTAACCATAAGTTTATAGAGAAAGGGCACATGTGCTGAGGCACGGAATGGCAGTTTCTCAATGCCCAGATTCCTATGAACAGCTAAAATCAATCAGAAAAATGTCGGCGACCATTCAAAAAGTCTTTAAAGCAGCTGAAAGGCAGCATAGAGTGGTTTATACATTTTTTATCAAACGGATATGTAGCAATAGTAAAATAGTTTGTGTTAACTATTAAGCAATTCTGCACTCACCAGAGGACAAACCGACTATATACCTCTTGTAAAAAAACAAGTTCCTCTTTTATTCTGCTTACATCAAGTTTGGTTCAGAAAATTGTGCCTGGGTCTCATTATGGGGGTTTCCCCACTTCTGGAAGCCCACCTAACTATCAAGAAACAGCTCTAGACTGCAAATGACTGAGGGGCATATTAACAAGGAACAGAGAAAATTAACGCTAAGGGCGCTTAGCGCCTGCTATCGCTGGATAATATCGCCTGGTTATTGCGTAATTATCAACGCTAACCGCCTAGGCGATAAAAAAATCCAGCGATAGCCGCATTTTGGGAGGTTATCGCTGGTAATGCAACGATAAAACTACGAGGATAGGGATGTCCTTGTTGATAGCCCATGGTGGATTTAGCCATGTAATCCACCTCTCATTGGCTTACATGGCTAAATCTGAAAATTAGCAGGCGTAAAAAAGCAGCATTAACCGTGGTCAGCGCTGCTTTTTTTGTCTCTAACAGGCTTAGCGTGAAGCTTGATAATAGGAGAAATGTCGCTTAGCGACATTTCTCCTATTATTTTGCTCTGGAACGCTCATTTGGCATCTCATTAGAGATGCAAAGGGAAGCGTAGTGAAAAAGGGTACTAACTTGCGATTTTGCATGTTAGCACCCTGTTGTTGAAAGGGCGATATTTTTATCTCCACTTCTTTGGCTTTAAAGCCAAAAAAGCGGAGATAAAGCCCTTGTTAATATGCCCATGTTTACTGAATACGTGTCTGACTATGGAACGCGTTAAGCAGTGGCGTAGCAAGGATGCCTTTGGCCCTTACGCAATCAAGGAACACGAGCCACCATGCCCATACCGCTCGACAATTTAATGGTAAAACACAGTCGTAAGCGGAGGGCAGTGCACTCCTTACACTTCTGTGACCTGGTGCCACTGCACCTGTAGCCATGCCTCAGGTCTCAAGATTCAAGCCATTATAAATTCAAAAAGGTTTCGTAATGTTTATCATGTATACATATCACTGTCCTGCACTACATGCAGCTGGAGTGGACAGCATAAAACCCACAAGACATCAGCAAATCCAAAATACAATAAACATTGTATAGCAAAGCTTATAGGTTACGCATATTTTTAGTCTTTTATTCGTTCATTAAGATCTCCTTTATATACAACTAATTTGCAGCAACGTTCCCATCTCCCGACACAAACTCGTGCTTTGACGTGCTCTACCCTTCACATGTGTCTAAAATCAAATTGGCGTTAGGAAATCCGGACTATAATTACAGAACTTTGAAAAAGTAAATTACTAATTAACTATTGAATCACTTAAACAGGAAAACAATTAACTCGCATTACTAATGAAATGTATGGAGTTGATACAGAGTGCTAAATAAGAGACATATTTGTTATCAACACGATACAGTCGGAATTTATTATGAACAGTCTATGCTGCCATCTCGTGTAGTACATCAGTATAACATTCAAACTTTAAACTACATCCCGTCCTGAGTGCATGCAGTGAGTTTAAACTGCCAGACAGTGAAACAGTTTGGAATGTTTTTCAACACTCTGCTTATTTCCGATTTAAATTTCAAGTCTCAAATATCGTGCTCTGCTTTCGTTTCTCTCATCGGTGGTGCTGAAACAATTTTCAGATTGGGGGTCCTGCCATCAATGTTACATTACTGAAGTCATGGGGTGTGTGCATCACACAAAGAACATGTGTAGCAAATTTGCTGTGCAGGACAGTAGGAAGAGTGTAGTATGTCATTGGCGGTGCTTTTTGAAAAACACTGTCACAGACATATTACTAAAGCATGGTAGGGTAGTGTCATTTCTAGACAGCACATTAACCATCGAAACGGCCTCTCCATTTTCACAGATACACAGTCATTTGATTATAAAAATGCACAAACGATAATTTGTGGAAATCGGGTTTCAGCAAATAAGCATGTCTTGATTTATTTTGAGAGTGTAACAAAGAACATGGGAACCCTGTATGTCAAGACGGACCAAGGGTAATAGTGTATTGCAAGAGACATAGGGGTATATTACCAACAACTAGCGATAATTTTTGTCTCTAACTTGTTTAGAGACAAAAATTATCGCCGCACATCGGCGATTTTTATCGCAGATAAACCTTGCTATTAGCAAGGTTTATCGCAAATGCGATAAAAAACGGCCGCAATGCATGGATATCGCTGAAAAGTCAGCGATATTCATGCATTATCGAGCAAATGCTCTTAGCCATGTTATCCACCTCCCATTGGATAACATGGTGAAGAACTGCTCAGGGCAGGTGTTAGCTTTTGGAGATATTCGCGCTTAGCGCGAATATCTCCAAAAGTTGGTAATAGGAGATAGCGATGTTAGCGACTGTTTCCAGTCGCTAACATCTTGGCACGCCCACTTTGCATGTCATTAGTGATAAATATCACTGACATGCAAAGCGGGGCCCAAGATGGTCGCTATCTCCTATTAGCTGTCACTAACTGGTGTTAGCGACAGCTTGGTAATAGGGAGATAATTTTATCTCCGCTTTCTTGGCTTTTAAAGCCAAAAAAGCGGAGATAAACCCCTTGATAATATACCCCATAGGTCCCTACCAAACAACATAAGCGTATAAGCACAGAACTACAATTAGAGCTGGGTAGTGCATCCAAATGGAAAGGATTGTATTTATTCAAACAAACAGGAAGAAGGAACAATGGGGCATATTATCAAGGGATTTATCTCTGCTTTTTTTTGGCTTTAAAAGCCAAGAAAGCGGAGATAAAATTATCTCCCTATTACCTAGCTGTCCCTGACACCAGTTAGAGACAGCTAGTAGGAGATAGCGACCATCTTGGGCCCCGCTTTGCATGTCAGAGATATTTATCACTAATGACATGCAAAGTGGGCGTGCCAAGATGTTAGCGACTGAAAACAGACGCTAACATCGCTATCTCCTATTACCAACTTTTGGAGATATTCGCGCTAAGCGCGAATATCTCCAAAAGCTAACACCTGCCCTGAGCAGTTCTTAGCCATGTTATCCAATGGGAGGTGGATAACATGGCTAGGAGCATTAGCTCGGTAATGCATGAATATCGCTGACTTTACAGCGATATTCATGCATTTCGGCCGATTTTTATCGCTTAGGAGATAAACCTTGATAATAGCAAGGTTCCTAAGCGATAAAAATCGCCGCAACACGGCGATAAAATTATTGCCGCTAAGCCAACATAGCGATAATTATCGCTAGTTGTTGGTAATATGCCCCAATACCATTAACAGTCCAGTGGGTAATGTAATGGGGTATGGAAATCAACAGATTTCCAGACCTCGGCATTTGCATTAAAATGTGACATTAACAATACCGAATTAGAACAGTCACAATGCCAAAAAACAACTCGTGCTCAACATAAATCCTCATACATTAGGAGTCACGATGGGCGTGTCGACGACGTTTCGATCCCTACTCAAAATAGGGGGATCATCATCAGGACTGGAGGTATAAAATGCCTGCGAGAGCCTGGGTGCGAGGACCCAGCGTAACACGACGATCCATGCAAGGTGATCCTCAGTGAAGGCGTCCAATCCGCAGCCAAAGGTTTGGTGGCAAAGCAGGGAGAAATGTGAGAGTCTGCAGGGACAAGTGGCTGCACAGTTACCAAGAAGATGCAAAGAGCCTGACAACATTTTGCACTTATTTGATTGATCTAGGTCTTTCAATTACAGTCAGCATACAAGAAAGGATTTACATTTGTGGCAAGACATGAATGTAACTCAAAGCGGAAAAGATGGTTACATCACAAAAGAAACTCTAGTCTGGTGAAACAATTTCATTGATCCGAAGAGTGAAGCCTTTCTAGCTATCAAGTCAAAAATGTTCAATTCCATTAAGGACACGATGGCAAGGATTAGGCTTCCATTCCCCACAATAACCCCAAACATGTCATATTCTAATACACCAACCACTATGATCTCAAACCTCCTAATGCAGGAAACACAATCTCGCTGCCTCTTTTTTTGTGAATCCTATCATCTTCACACCATTTAAATATAAAACTTCCAAAATGGCAAAATTAACATACACTCTCAGCACTCAGGATTGTGCTGTTCTCTTTTCCAACATCAATCATGTTTCAATCAAAACGCTAACTGGGAGTGCGATCATTTTGGGAGTTACCGCTATTCAGTCTTCATATTCATTCTTGCTTCTGCTCGGTCTCTAAAACAAAAACAATGGAAATAGCTACTGTCTATCTCACCAATATTAATAGGGGTGGGTAAACAAAAAATTGAATTGTAAATATAATAAGAACATTGGAATTTTGAGGCTCTGGGCTTCCAATTGCTAGTAGAAGTCTGGCCCATCAACATTCCAATGTTTTCTTTTCACAGCTGTTGCTGTGAACTAAGGCCTCAAGGATCCTAGGGAATTTCAAAACCCTCGGGCTTCATGAGGCCTTTGTTTTTACTAATTAGAACATCCTACCCTCTTGGGGCGGTATGTTCTAGTAGCCTTATAACAATGGAACAGGCCTTTAATCTCCGGAATTGCCTGCTTCGGTGGGCTATATGGCTATAAAGTAAATTGTAGGTCAGGTACTGTTTTGAATGTGGCTTCTCACCAATAAGCCACACCCAATCCCTGCACTCTACCTGTGAGGCAAATATACCACTGCATCTTTGAATAATATACACTTTTGAGCATGTCTTACCACCCCTGGAACAGCAAGACGTCAACACAGAACAAACACCACCTTTTGAAAAGGAGTTTTATTTGACAAAATGCAAAGACTCTATCACTTTTAGAGTAAGGCTTGGGGTTTATTACATAATTCTCTCTAAACAAAGGCTATCTCAGATACCAAATGCATAAGATTAGCAAACTTATAATCTAAAGGCATGAACAAACTATAATACTGATTATTAAACAAGCAATAACTGATGTAAGATAAGATACACTGGACGTTCTGCAAGAGATCAGAAATATATATATATATATATATATATATATATATATATATATATATATATATATATATATATATATATATATATATATATATATATATATATATATAATAGAGGATCACTCTGGATGTGCACCTCCCACACCACAAAAAACACCTCAAATGATCAATAACCACAAATACATCACCTGACGCATACACTGCCTACTTCTGGCTGGGGGAAGTCAGCCGGGGATCAGAGCTCAGCAATCAGGGTTCAATCCGAGATAGACATGTCTGCCCTTACTCAGAATCCAAAACTCCCAAACTCCCACCAGAGCAGTGGAGCCTCCCCTTCTTAAAACAAATCCGAACATAATGAAGCTTCTAGCAAGACTCACCCCCTCGTTCTCATGAGAGCCCGTACCAGTCTGCTCCAATGCCATGGCATCGGTTGATCAGGCCTTTGCCAAGACGTACCATGTACATTTCTCTGATAAGAACCAGTTTTCTCTAGTCAGTAAAGTGTGAAAAACAGGAGGAAGAGCAGAACATGCCCTCCCCACTTTGCAGCTACGTGCAAGCACAGAAAATAGCTTCAGTCTTGAAAATGAAGTTAGTTAGGCCATGCACACAGAAAGGCCCAAAGCAAGATGGAATTGAAAAGCAAGATGACATGAAAGCATGTCAAAGCTAAGCACTGCAATAAACCAAGGTAAAGTCAGAAAACAGAATGACATTAAACCATGTCAAAGCCAATAGTAAGAACTCATAATTCTCACCAATGCACAATACAATACACATTCCTGCACAACTGCATGCCTTCAAATGCACATCCCACACACTCTGCTCTTGGCAAGACTGGTCCACTCCGTAACAGCTCCCATTGAAAGACAGCAAGATTATAGAACAGAAGAGAAGCAGGCATATGCAGGACCATCCTACATTAAGGCTAGGGTAAAATAACACACTAAAGTCAGTTAAAATGGTGTCGGTTGAAGGTCATCATAGGGTGTCAAAATCACAAGAGTGGCTCTTTCATTACAGGTACATATAAAGACCATAATCAAAGGGTGGGATAATCCTGGGCTGCATATCCTTAATAGCACTGAAATTTCTTGACATGATAGATAGACCATTTTTTATTCTATGACAGGAGCGAGGACTCAATTTATGATTGTTAAAAGCACAACCACAAAAGCAACATCCACAATAGGCTTGCAATAAAATACTTTAAAAATGGAATACGAAGATCGGTCAGCAGCCTTCATAATGTCACTCAACACAGAACCTAACAAATAGGCCCTTGAGGAAATAACAACTAAAAGTGCCCCAAACTAGGTTACATCAATACCAGCTTTGGACATAAGCCACACTATTCACCTGGACAGGTTTGCTGAGGTCACTGGTCTGTAACATTTTTGAAGAGCAACAAGTAATTGATTTGCAGAATCCTACTTAAATTCTCTGGTGCAGTCCTCGTATGCCTTTGAACATTGCACCACACATAATTTAGGGTTATCTGTAAATGAAGGGTTTAAATACATCTAGAATGCGTTTTTGTAGATTTGGGAATTTAAAAAGAAACTCCCTTTGGAGCAGTAGCGTCTCCTGGTGGGAGTGCTACCGGGCGGTGACGTGGGGGCGGGGGAGGACCAGCGTGGAGGGAAGTAAACACCGGAATACGGTTGCAGTGCACGCAATGGAATTCGTTTTATTGATTTAATTGTCAACTTACCTGCATTCAACTGTATTCCAATTTAATGCCCTCCACCCTGGCCCTCCCCCACCCCACGTCACCACCCGGTAGCACTCCCACAAGAAGCCGCTACTGCTTTGGAGAGAAATTCCTACCTGTTAAATCCAAAAATAACACACCATATTCCCTTCTGCACAAAATCAAATGCAACAGCATTGTTATTTAATGGACAATTGCTTCCTAGAAAAGTCAAATTTGTCCGGCTATCTCTCTAGGAACGTTAGTACCACTTTTGCATGACATAATGTAGAATATCTGAGTTTGGGATGGTTAGAGAGTCTAATTCCACTCATCAGCTTACAATTTAAAGATGTTCATCAATGGTTTTATCTTCCACTGGACCATTCCCACCAGAAATAGCCAATCTGAAATTCTTTACTGACCTCTAAGCCAGACCTTCCATGGCCAACTGTGACAAAAAATATCCTTCAGGTACAAGTCTATACCCGAGGGATCCACACTATGTTTGTTGCACCAACATACCCATCTCTTCCAAGCTGAAGAATATCATTTATGTCTGCTGAATGAAGAATGCAAATTGTTGTGAAATTCTAGGAACCTGCCAATGACTTTCTTTCAGGCCATGACTGTCAGCTGGCCTCTCAGAATCAAGGGATGCATTTACCTTACTAGGCCCTGCCGAAGCTCCCTAGAAACAGAAAGTTTGATTGGGAGATTCTAAGACACTACAAGAAGAACTGGGAACCAGGACTGTGCTCGTCAAATTGTTGTCACCAAAATCAAGTCTGCTTTATGCATCTTCGCTTGTGCTGTTACTCTCTGGATCATCATTAACGGAGAAAAAGTATACTGCAGGTACTTGTTCCAATTCAAAAGGAACACATCTGTTGCCTTCACCATGTGATCAAATCTCCAGCTAAAGAAATTTTATAGCTGCCTGTTCAGTTGGTTGGGACAGAAATAGGTGCATAGTGTATAGGCCCCACATCCAATTCAGAAACTAACCACTTCAGGATGTGACACCCAATCACTGATGTTAGATGTCTGGAATTCTAGTCTGCTATGACATTCCATTGCCCCAGAATGTATTCTGCCATCACCTAAATTTGGTTTTGGAGACTGAAATGTCAAAAGTACTTAGCTATCTCAGCTAATATTTTAGACCCTGTCCCCCTAACTTTTTGATGTAACTAATTGCAGATGTGTTGTCCATCCACAGCAGTATGCAACAGTTTCCCTTTTTTGGGGACAGTGAATCCACTAGGAACTCTAAGCAATTGATATGAAGGGCTAACTCCTCTCTGACCATATTCTGCTTGTGTAGCTCAAGCCATATATTCTTCCCCTTCTCCATATGTTGGCATCTGATTTGATAACCTCTTGCTGAGAACATAATATGACCCAGCCGTTCCACGTCACCATATGTTCCAATCACCGTAACAGTTCTGTTGTGGCTTCCACCAACAACCTTATTTGTTCCTCAAATGACACACCCTTGGACAGATGCTGTATCTTCAGGCTCTGTAGTGAAGTGGTCCTGGACAAATCTCTTGTACTGACAATGTAAAAAGGCCCGCAATGCTGGCTAGACGTCTCAATGACATGGTCCATTTGACCAAAGCTCTCTTTTGATGTCCCTCATCTTCTCCATCAGTAGCTGTGACTGAGTTTGACAGATTCCACCTGAAAACCCAGAATCTCTATAATCAAATTGTCTAGCTAGACTATCAACCACACTTCCTCGGCTCAGAGTGTCTTGGCTACTGGTTTCATCATCAAGCACCAGCTGATGAAAGGCAGAAAATGCTCCTCTGTAGTCACCTCTATTAAATCTGCTGCAACCAGCTCTGGCCCAGAAGGGAAAAAGGTTTCTCTCCTGAGGCACCTCATCTCAGTAAAGGGAAATTTCTCTAGAGACCTTAGGAAAATGGGTGGCCTGAGAAACACTTCCTACTTCATCCAGCCCTGTCAAAAGGCCCAGGTTGAAGCACTTTCTCCTACTTAGACAGACACAATATACAGGTCGCACTCCTACAAGAGACGCACTTGGTGCACCAAACAGAAATTGCTTTGGGGCCATTTGGGTGGTGCATAAGATAGTCTCTCCCTACATTTCCTACTCTAGAGGTCTAATGATATTGGTCAAAAAGGGGGGGAACCATTTACAGTCACTTATTCTGAAATGATGATCAGTGCCGTTATGTGTTAACACAGGAAAGTCTTTGCGGCACTATGGTCACTCTAGTGAATAAACACATGCCCAATATAGACAACCCTGACTTCTATATGGCGCTCTGGCACCATTTACACACTCATTGGGATGACTGCTCAAGATCTGGGTGTATGCATATTGTAATGTATTTTCAAAATACATATTATTAAATCTTTTGCATCCTTGCTACACTGTTGTGGTACTAGATTTGGCTTCTGAGATGACTGAGGTGAGATTGTAAGGTATATGAGTGATTGAATTGTTCGTGAAGGGGAAACTAAATTTCAGTGCCACACTCTCCAACCGCTATAATATGGGGCGGAGCCACAACATATATTTAGATCCAGTGCTCGAAAGGTCGGCTTCAACAAACTGACATGGCAAACAATCTGCCAAATTATATGTGAGGGAACGGTGGAAAATTGGATAGTAGATATATGGAGACTGTGGAACCATTCCAGATGGGAGGGTAGGTTCACTTCCTTGGTAAATGGGTAATGGGCCAGACTAGATTGTTGGCTGATGACCTGGGATGTGAGTGTTTGGACTGTGGATGTGTAGCACCTGCCCAAAACATTGTCTGATCATGTGCTGGTGAAGCTTGTAGTCTCAATTCCCACACATGCCCCCACATAATTAAATGTGGAAATTTCAAGCGACCGTGCTATCGTGCTATTGGACCCAGTGTTCTGAGAGGGGTGTGTTCGGCTATGATTGAATACTTTGAAATTGATTTTGGCTCTGAGGAAGGGATACACTCTGGGAGGCATTTGAAGTCACAATAAGGGGTGTTTGTATTGGCACACAAGCAGGTGTTTTGAAGGCAATACACATGCAGTTATAGACTATAGAACACACCCTGCTAGACATTAGAATGTGATTAGGAAACCATTCCTTGCTTTAGTACTCGCTGCATTTGGAAGCAAATCACCAACTTTAATCATATGGCTTGCAACACAGAAACTACGCCACTTGCCTAAATGCCATGTCGCGAGAGTGTATAGAGAGCGAGGGTGTCAGGATGCAATTTGGCTGCCAAGCTGAAGACATCTGGGCACATATACACATCATAAAAATAACTGCCCCTGAGGGCACAGAACACTGTGACCCACCTGATATTCTGTGTGCCTTTACGGATGTCTACACACACCTATATAAAATACGATACAATATATATACATTTATAAAGCGGATCAGCTACCTCAAACAGAGGTGGCCCGGCGCTAATAAAGTAAAGCAGAAAATCATGGTGGGGTGAAGCATGACAGAGGGACATGACATAATACTTTTTAGCTAGCCTAGGCTGAAAAGCCATGTCCTTAAAACTTTTCTGCACTCCCCTTCAGATGGAATAAGTCAAAGTCTATCAGGGAGTTCCATAGTTTGGTTGATACCACTGAAAAGGCCCTGCCCCCAATGCGAGATTTTGCAAAATGAGGAACGCACAGCAAATTCTGTGAGTTAGATCCTAAAGAACGTATTTGCTGATAAAGGCGAATGCGTTTTTTTTATATAGTTGAGGCTGTTATCACTCTGGGCCCTGAACACAATTGTCAGGGCCTTCAATTCAAACCGCTTTGCAATTGGCAACAAGTGGAGCTGTTTAATATGCGGAGAGATATGTTGTCTGAAAGGCACTCTTCTGATTAATCTTGCCGGCGCATTCTACACCATCTGCAGTCTCTTGATCAGATATGCCGGAAGACCAAGATACAAACTATTAGCATAGTCTAGACTTGAAGTCACAGTGACATGAGCAACAGATCTTCGGCAGCTCTCTGGGAGTAAGAAATGTCCTCAGTCCTTTGAAAATGCTAAAGCAGGAAGATGTGTTAGACCGTATTTGGGTCGAAAAGGTCAGGTCAGAATCCCACTTTACGCCCAGATTTCTTGCTGTGGTTGACGGGAAGGGAGGGGGGAGCCCATTTCCTCTGGCCACCAAAGTCCAGGTGATGGTGGGAAGTTCTGACCAAAGAACAGGACCTCGGTTTTCTCTGCATTCAATTATGACTTATTATTATTTATTCAGCTGGAGATGTCACACAGGCAGCCCCTAAACCTTGCAAAGGAGTTTGCCGATTGGTCCTTAAAAGAGAACACCCAATGTGTGTCGTCTGCATAGGAGATTGTTTTTATTCCCCATTTCGCAATGAGCGCAAATAAAGGGAGCCAGATAGATATTAAAAAGTAAAGGGATCAGTGCCGAGCCCTACGGTACCCCACACCAGAGGGGCTTAGCTTCTGATTTAAAAGGGTGAAGAATGACTCTTTGCGTGCGATTGCTAAGATAGGATTATAGCCAGGCAAGTGCCGTCTCCTTCACTACAGCCTACTTCAGCCTAGCCAGCAATATTGGATGGTCCACCATATCAAAAGCGGTGGACAGGTCCAACAGCACAAGCATAGCTGAAGCTCCTCCATCCACCTCCAATCTCATAGATTCAGCTACCTCCAGCAGCGCGGTCTCAGTGCTGAAGCCCGCCCGAAAGCCAGACTGTGTTTCATACAGAATATCGCAGCTGGTGATAAAATTACTCAGTTGATGTTGGACCAGTTTTTCCGAGATCATCTCCGGTGCAGAGAAAAGAGAGATCGAGCGATATTATTTTTTAATCCATTGGGTCAGCATTAGGCTTCTTAAGAAGGGGTAGGAGCATAGCATCTTTCCATGACTCTGGGAAGATGCCAGTAGTGAGTAAGTTGCTCCATATCAGATTAAGGGAAGGATTGAGAATATGGGCAAGAGCTTTCCACATCTTGAGGGGGCAGGGGTCTTCTGGTGACCCTGACTTACATTTCGGAATTCCACCCAAGGATTCCTCAAGTGAAATGGAATGAAATACGGACAAGGATGCTTTCCCAGCTTGGCAATCCTCATCTGCTGACTTAATGGTGTCCAGTTTCGACGAGAAGGCATCATATACTTTGTGTATGTTTTCCTCAAATAAAATTGACAGCTTTGCACATAGTGAAAGTGATTATTATTATTATTATTATTATTATTGCATTTGTAACACGCAGCAGCTACCCATAAAGGGTTTCCCGGCACGAAATGTGGAGTAATGTAAGTCGGGTTAGGGGGACAGAGTTGCTAGATGTTGAATAGCCAAGTTTTTAAGGTTTTGCGAATTCTTACTTTCTAGCACTGTAGGTTTAGTGAAAGAGCTAACTACCTTAAAGATTTCTTTACTAGAGTTTTCTGCCTCATTGATACGCCTCACAAAGTAGTCCCTTCTGGCAGCTTTCATGGCTTTGTGGAGTTCGTTTAAGAATTCGTTATAGATTATTTTAGCCAGTGGACAGAATGCTTTCTTCCAGAGGCGCTGTTTCCGGTTGCAATTGCTCTTTAACATTCTCAGCCCCTCCATGAACCACGGCGCTGATGGAGTGCTTCTGAGAGAGCTGATTAATCTAGCTGGGGCTGGATTGTCCAAAGCACTAGACATCCACACACCCAGAGCCATAGCATCCATATTAGCATTGTTGGACCATTGGGGTGGCTGTCCAGCAATACTGGACCTAAGGGACCGGAGTCAGTTTCTTCCAGTTCCTTGTGGGTGTATTAGAACATTTTCCTCTGCCTTGGGATATTGCTGTGCAACATGAAAATGGGATCAAAAAGTGGTCTGTCCAGATCAGTTGTTGTGGGGGCTCGACGACCAAGGAAGAGATGCTGGAAAACACCAGGTCTAGGGTGTTACCAGCACAATGGGTAGGTGACCTTACATGCTGCATAAGATTGGCTCCCTCGAGTGACATCAGTAACTGTGATGCTTGAGTATACTTTGGATCTGAAATGTGGATATTAAAATCTCCTAAGGCCAGATCCTTTTTATATTGTAGAGACTTCTGTGCAATATATTTTCATAGGTCTAAAATTAGGTAGGACAGCTAGGGGGTCTGTAAGTAAGTAGTTCAGCAAGAGAGGACATAGGGCCCGTCTTAATACAGAAGTTTAGTCCCTCACTCACGCCAAGGTTGAGAAGCTCCGTGGTAGGGATCTCACAGGATTCTCTAACGACAATAGCAATCCCACTGCCCCTTTTATCTGCTGGCCTGTTTGCGCAACATATTTTGAAGCCTGGCGGGATAGCTAGTGCTAAAACAGGTTTAGACTCCTCTTTTAACCAAGTTTCGGTTAGGGACATTGTGTCCCAGTCATTGTTTGACAAGGACAGCCATATGTCCTCGGAGTGGCTATTAGCCTGCTTCCTGAATGCGTTAATACTGAGTGACTAGGCATGGCTTGGTTGTTGCCATGAGTTCCCTCAGAGAACCCTATGGCCAGATTGCAATGAGAAAATGAAGATGGCAATGCTTCAATTGCTAAATAAATCACATGGCAGTCAGGGTGTATCTCCTTTCTCAGCTTCAGTAAGAATTCACAAGTCTGGTTGAAGGACTTATTATCTGTGTGACGGGCAGCATGGCTGGCACTGGCCACGTTCCAGACGCGCACGGGCGCAGAAGGGCTTGCCTTTGGCACACCAGCTGTGCGCCACCTGCGTGCGTCCGCTGCGCGTCCATGCACACATTGGCTTTAAGTGTGCTTGACGCCGGAAATGTTCAGGGTTGAGATAGCCCTCAGGGGTGGAGCCACGTCCCTCCGATCAAACGACTAGGCAGTCGTGCCAGTCCAGGGTCCGGCAAGGTGCAAAGTATGCAAACACAGGTAGCATAGTAAAAACTGTATAAACAGTAGTGACAATTTTTTGGTTAAAAATATCCTATGCTGTTGTCAAGAGTAAAACAAGTTTTTAAAATTTAGCCCGCCAAACGCGCTGCAAAGTTCTATTTCAGAGGTCGAGAGAGCTGAATACCTGGCTGATGTAGCCCTAGCGTGGCTCTCCCTTGTTCAGCGGGAGTATCTGGTACAGCCTATTATGGTTGACGAGGTTAAAGATGCAATATGCTTTCTCCCCAATTGCAAAGCTCCAGGTATGGAGCTGAGCTCGTCATGAACCGCGGGTTTTTTAAAAACTCAGAGCACCACTGGAATCTGCACCTCAAGCATGTAGTTAAAAAGAGTTTGAGGACATTCTGGCACCAAATCTCTATGCGATATATGAAGAGGCATATACTAAACAGATTCTCGCACCCTTTGGTCAGAGAAGCCTTAAATGTTGCATTGCTAAAACCTAATTAAGCACCAGAGTACTGTGAGTCATGCCAACTGCTATCTTTAATCAATAATGATGCAAAGATCCTAGCTAAGATACTTGCAACCAGGCTACAGCCACTGCTCCCTATCTATTATTACCAGACCAATCAGGCTTCATTCCCATGCGCTCAACCACGCATAATCTGCGCACCCTCTTCACGCTACTTCACCAACTAGATCCCTCTCAGAAGACGGCGGCAGTCCCTCTGGACACCTCTAAAGCCTTCAATTCCATTGAGTAAAAATACTTGTGCACAATTCTGAACCAAATGGGGATCCCCAGACTTATTTATGGTGGGTTAGTCTACTCTACACTAACCCAGTGGCCTGGATGCATGTTAGTAGTAACACATCTGAGGTGTTGAGCATCAACTGGGGCATACAGCAGGGATACCTTCTGTAGCTGAAATGATTTGCACTCACTATGGAACCACTAGCATGTGTGAATCCGCCAGTGGCATGCAGTTTCCTCAATGCAATTCTGACGGAGACCCTAAGTACCTCCCTGTATGAGGTTGACATGGTATTATATGTCAGAAACCCTACCAAACATCTAGCACCAGTAATCCAGGAATATATTTGGTTCAAGCAATACTCAGTCCTAAGCACTGACTGGGTAAAATCGCTCATTTTCCCTCGAACTCTGAAAACAAGATCACACCAGCTGGACTTCCTCTCTAGTGTGGAGCAAGGAAATACAATAATTGATTGATAACATTGAAAAACGGAGAAACGCTCCTTTCCTATTGGTATTGTTTCATTGAGGACAGTGGCCTGTGAGCGATGGACCATGGGGAGTTGAACGTTGCCATTAAAATTTAAATTAGGATCTAATAACAACGACTAGTGGGCACAGGTTTCAAGCCCTCACCGCCTTGGGTTTAGTGAATTACCATATAGGAATGTGTTTGGGCGGCAGCAGTTAGCACTCGCAGATGTAACCGTTAAGCACTCTTCATACCAAAAGCTCCAAATCCCTCAGTTGGCTAGTCAGCTATTACCTAATATGGACAAAAACAAACGGTAAAAAGGAAGTACCGTGGATTAGGGGTCTACAGGGACAGTTTATAGACCACTGGGGGTATGTTCCCAAAAACAATCTCAATACCTAAATATACCCCTAAAGTCTCTTAACATGTGTGGATGTGCAGGTAGGTGCCTCTCTCAAAACCGATCTATTGCAAACATAGAATTAAGTTAATTGGGGAAGACATCCCTTAAGGATAAGAACCCTCACTCACCCGAAGGTGACATGCTTCATCACATGGGTCCTCCTTACCAATGCTGAAATCCTAGTCAACACTGGAAGCTACTACTTCGGTGTTTAAGGAAGGAGCTTAGAGATGTTTTGTACGAAAGGATGATAATCCCATAGGTGAGATGTAGGGTGTAGTGAGGTATGCAGCGCTGAGTGAAGGGGTGCATACGTGAAAATTGAATTAAAACTGGCTAAGTAGAATCACCACTCAACTTTATTAATGTGTTCTACCTGTCAGGATTAAAAATGGAACAGCACAGTGGTATGGATATAAACCACTGTCACTTGGAGGTCGACATGTTTCAGCCTAAGGATCTATTATCAAGTATCTGCGGCTTTCTTCAGGACCAGAATGTTATGTGTATCTGCTGCTGCAATAAAGTGAAAAACAATGATATTGAAAAATAAAGTATTATACAACACCGGTATTCCTGCGTATCATTTGTCTGTCAGGTCATACCCAGGTATCCTCAATAGTAGGATAGTCCTGCCTCACCTCTACCTGGCTGGCTGCTCTGGAGGGAGGCCCCGCTCTGTCCGTCGGTACCTCGATGCCCAAAAAGAGCTCGCCACCTCCCGAGGCTACATACCTCACTACACCCTACATCTCACCTATGGGATTATCATCCTTTCGTATAAAACATCTCTAAGCTCCTTCCTTAAACACCGAAGTAGTAGCTTCCAGTGTTGACTAGGATTTCAGCATTGGTAAGGAGGACCCATATGATGAAGCATGTCACCTTCGGGTGAGTGAGGGTTCTTATCCTTAAGGGATGTCTTCCCCAATTAACTTAATTCTATGTTTGCAATAGATCGGTTTTGAGAGAGGCACCTACCTGCACATCCACACATGTTAAGAGACTTTAGGGGTATATTTAGGTATTGAGACAAAAACAAACGGTGTCAACAAGTGATGCTGCTTTTTTGGTTTTCTTTTTTAATTTCACAGAGCAAGCAACTCAATTTGACGTAGAAACATGACATGAATAATTTGTACAGTCAAACTTTTTCAATCCTGGTATGTTTAGAGATGCCAAGAAAATGTTTTGCATTGTATTCCTTCTGTGCATTTTAATACTTGGGATCCTGTTTTTCTAAATACAAAAGCAAGAACATCATGTAAAGAAATAGGAGACGAGGGTAAGTTAGCCACAGCTAACAAAGAGAAACCAGACGATCGGTTAGATCTCAGTGTGGCACAATCCACTGCATTGAACTGTTGTTTGTGAAAGGGCGAGATTTTGATCGATACCTTATATCTATTGATCCAAACCTCGATCTGGTCGACTGAACCTTTGTTGCCTGTCTTGGAAGAAAACAGTACACCTATCTGCAAGTTAGTTCACCCAATAAAGGACTCTACTCTCAAAGATCACGGACAACTTCTAGGTTTCAAAAGTTTATTGTAAAGATATAATGAGCTGCAAATACAGACATCTCAGAATGAGATTCACGAGATACACAGGTCCAATTACATACATGTGCTCTCGAAAAGCCCTCAGACGAGCAACAGAAATCACTAACACAAGTTCTAAAAATAATAAAGCTATCAGCATAGACGCATATCGCTCCTTCATTTAGATTGGAGGAAAACAAACACAGGTTAGGCGTCCCTACCCTGTTCTAGATGGTATCCCTACTTAACCAAATCCCAACCTAACAAAGGTGTCAGCAGTGAATGACCCCAAGGGAAGTCACCCACTCTAAGTCTCTTGGTAAAAACCTAAAGTTCTCCAGTCATGACCCCTCTCTGCCTACCCATCCGCTCTCTAAAGGGTCCTCAGGTCTCTGCTCTAACTCTACCCAGGGGTGCTGTCCCTAATACAAAACAGTCAACAACATTTGAGACGCCCCTTGCGAAACGCCTCTCACGTGGTGCAACTTCAGGCTTTTTCCATGATGCTTTGTATTGGGCCTCAGACGTTAGAGTTGACCTTGCTTCTCAGACTCTTCTCCGGCCCGCTGATACCCCTTAAACATTCCAGAACCCTCCTCCATGTCTGGGCCGTCCACTGAACAGACCTCTATTCATTCACTTATAATTGGATCCCCCCTTTCCTGTTGCAGACAGATATCTGCCGCCAAGAACCCAACTCTCATAGACTTCTAAAAAGGCTTGCAACATTTCTCAGCCCAGACATGTACGTGTAAATCAATGCTAAAACATTTCAGGCCTACAATATTTCTCATTATGATTATAGCATTCAACTTCTTCATTTAATTAAAGCATGTTAAAACTCTTATTCTATTATTCAGTAAACATTACTATAAATCATGGCCCATTAATGCAATGACCAAAAACGTTAAAACAATCTGTGTCGTGAAAAGAAACACCTTCCCTTTTAGCTCCAGCTCTGGCCCTGAGGCCTACCACGTTCTGCTCTTAACCACATACCACCTTATGTTTTAGCAGCTTCACGACATGGATTCAAAAAAATAATCACATCTAATAAAGTCATATAATGTCACACATTTCTGTATTAGTTCCACTTCTACTTAAATCTCTATATTAGCTATACATTTAGAATATAATTTCAGATACTATTAGCACTCATGGCATTTCTCTTCATGTTTTGTGCTTACTACAGGTAAGTGTGATGTACTCATACAATTAAATCAGTTTGCGCTCTCTCAGTTCCCCCCTTTGATGACCTCTCGGGGTCATCACTAACATTTAAACTGCAGTTATTGCTGGCATTCTCTGCGCTTCCAGAGCTCTCAGACTCCTGTACTGATTATCTTGTATGGCAGCCAATCTCTGCAACTGTTCTCTTTGGGCCCTTTCTGACCTTCTTGCTCTGTACCATTTGAATACCCTCACCAATCCCCACAATATTATCCCACAGATCAATATTATGATGATAGGCTTTAGGATATACCAAATAAAGCTTTTGCCTAAGGTGGAAAACCACCCTCCAACTGTACTCATTCCGTGGCCCACCTTTTCCCAGACATTTTCTCTACTCAAGTCTTCGATCTCCTTGTGTATATTAGTTATGTTCTTAATAACCTTCTCAAGGGGCTTCGAAAGGTCTGGAATGTAAGTGCAACATTCCTGGACCTTCAAAGCCTTACAGACTCCGCCCTCTTTTGCTAATAAGACATCTAATGCAAGCCGATTTTGAAGAACCATAGCCCTTATCGATTGCATCTCTCCTTCTACCAGCATTAAGGACTGAGCAGTGCTGGCAGACAACCTGTCGACAACTGTTGCCAATCGTCTAATTTTAACATCATTAAGGATTATTCCCAAAAGAGGGAACATAGCTCCAAAGACATCTCCAACCATTTCGGCATCACCTACATCTCTCCTTCCCCTCGATGATGTCTGACCCTCAATGATCACTAAGTCTTGTGCATGATATATTTTGGGGAAGACAATTGCCAAGTAACATGATCCATACCAGTTGTCAGGTAGTCTCACGTAAGCATTTCTTCCACATACAAAATACACATTTGGAATCACTTGCATTCCCATCAGGAAATCCTTAGTGTAGTACTCTAAATTAAAAGCATGTTCACAGTCAACTTCACCCACGTATACATTTTCATAATACGTTTTGGCTCGGTGAAGACATAGCTTTCCTCTCTGCGCTTTATCTAAAGCTATTGGACCACTACTACCCTTTCTCTTATGTGACTTCTCTTCCTCGGTCCAATCTAATTTCCCTTGTCCTGATTTTTTCAAAATCTTTTGTCTCCTGTAACGATCATCCACCTGCCCTATGAACTTTTTCTCGACTTCTGACACCTTGCATGTCAGATTATTTCTACGGGCATGTGAAGTATCTAAGGTAATCCAAGGAATGAAGAACTTGGCCAATCTGTCTTCACTCTTCCAGTAATCCCATTTGTTCATCTGCTTATAATTTGGGACTTCTGGCAACACTGAATCATAATTTGAGAAATAGTATTCAAAACTATCTCTCTCATAAAATATACTAAGCAATAAGCTACATGTAATGCCATATGTCAGAGGGAGGTGATGATAGCGAATTCCTTCATCTACAGACGCCGGCAACTGCATGCAGACGTAGCAATCCTTAACCTCCATGGCATCCACGTATTCATATAAAAGTTTAGCATAAGCATTTGACCTAAAGTCTCCTTGGGACTCGTCTACATGTAACCTGCGGGCTTCTGCAGCCAATAACGCTTTCTCTTGAGTGTTTTCCCTTTTCTCACCAGCAACAATAGGTGTAAGCGTTACTACAGAACTCACATCAGTTACCTTTACCTCTTCTTCATGTCCCTTTACATAAGAAATTGTTACCACTAAAGCTATTAATATTATCACTCCTACTATTAGTGTACCTATTATACATTTAGCTCTGCGGTTCGGGGTGCCGGCCTCCATTTCGTCAGATATTATAGCTCTCTCTTTATCTTTGCAAAAAGTTCCTTTCCTCTCGTTCCTTTACAGTCTTTTTTAAATCCTTTTTGTCTTTTAGAATCCACACAGCTGGAGGCTGACAGCCTTTTTCGCAAAAAGTCCTTTAACAGTTCAAAAAGACAACCCTAGCCCTTCTCCATCAACTCAAGGGATTCCCTAAAATTCTCTGCTTCCTGGGCGCTAGGTAATCTTCTTTTTCTGCTTGCTTTATTTACAAAATCCTTTAACAGTCAACTATCAGATTTGTGGTTGCAGCTTCAATAGCATAGTTCAATATTTCCAAGCGAAGAGTGTGCTCTTCATGTGCTGTTATCGTTGTACCAAAGTCGGGGAATTGCAATTCTGTAAGAAACATATGTTTTAACTTGCTGAGGCGGGGAGGTCTGGGGAGCACGAATGTTAGTGACCCTTCTTGTTCGACACCGGGTACCAACAGTCGTATTTCCACGGTGATAATGGGCTCAGAACTGGACACCACCACCGCTCGGATCCTCCCTGTCTCCGGTTTCACAGACATTTGTCGCCAGATATGTCCACTCAGGTGTGGAGTATCTTCTGTTAGGCACACGCACTCTTCTTGACCTTCTTCGGTCCGGTGCTTCAGCGCCCTGAGCACCTTCTTCTGGGTCTGAGTCTTCTGATATCGGAGGAAGGGTTGCTTCTGGAGTTGACCTCAGGCTAGAGCTCCTTCTTTGCGGCCAATTTGCTTCTCCACGTGCCCTTCTACTCCTTCTCCTTCTGGTCTGTTCTCGCTCTCTTTCAGACCTGTCAGGGTCAGACTCGTACTCCCAGCTACTTTCTCCTTCTGTAGCGTCTTCAGTTTCGCTGTTGTACTGACCGTCCTCAGCTTGGTCAGACTCGTTCCCTGCTTCCGCGGGCACCTCTACAGCTTGACTAGCCCCCTCTATGGCTTCTTGGTCCTCAGCTGGACGTCCATCCGAGAGAGGAGCTGTTTCCAGAGGTGCTGGAACCCTTTTCGTATGTGACGCGTGGATCCAATTGGGCAGGCCTCCCACCTTTACAGCCGTGTTTGTGATCAGGATGACCTGGTAGGGCCCACGCCAACGAATATCCAAGCAGCTTCTTCTCACATGTTTCTTCACCAGGACCCAGTCCCCAGGATACAGGTCATGGCAAGGGCCCTGGCACGC
The DNA here is from genome assembly GCF_964261635.1 of Lissotriton helveticus. NCBI lineage: Eukaryota > Metazoa > Chordata > Amphibia > Caudata > Salamandridae > Lissotriton > Lissotriton helveticus. Next base: position 841,589,806 of record NC_136057.1, read on the forward strand.
TGGAACCTCTGCAGCCTGCACCTGAAGGGACACAGAACGCATGGCGTCAGACAGCCCCTTACAATAGTCCAGGATCATATCATCTGTGATATTTAACAGTGCAGTAGCTGGAATAGATGGCAGCCTCATTGCTCTCCCCATTAACACCTCATGTGGTGACAACCCTGTTCTTCTGTCTGGGGTACTACGAAGGCTCATGAGAACTAATGGCAGGGCATCAGGCCAACTCAGGGTCGTTGAGGAGCACACTTTTGCTATCCTGCTCTTGATCGTTCCATTGATCTGTTCCACAATTCCTGAGGCTTCTGGTCGGTAACTGCAATGTAGCTTTTGGTCAATATTTAGTGCAACACAAATCATCTTCACAAGCTCACTGTTAAAATGTGTTCCCCTATCTGATTCCAAAAAGGCCGGCACCCCGAAACGAGGGATAAGTTCTCTAAGCAGTAACTTAGCCACTGTGAGGGTGTCGCACCTACGTGTAGGGTATGCCTCAACCCATCTGGAGAACACACAAACAACCACCAGAACATAGCGGAGGCGGTTGCATCTTGGCATTTCAATGAAATCTATCTGCATTCTGTTGAATGGACCTCCAGACCTTCCTATGTGACTTAGTGCAACTGGTGTTCTTTTTCCTACGTTCAGCTGCTGGCAGGTCACACAACGCTGGCACACTGCTTCTGCTGCTATTCTAAACTTAGGATTGTACCAAGTCTGTCTAAACACTCTCAGCATAGCATCTCTCCCTAAGTGTACGGGACCATGTATGAGCCTAGCCATTGGACTCACCATCTCATTGGGCAACACTGCTCTGCCGTCTGCTGAGACCCAAAAATGAGTCTCACCCATTACACATCCTGCCCTTTCCCATGTTTCTTTTTCAGAATCAGGAGCATTTTCTTGCATGATTGACAGTTCATCCCAAGTATCAACAGTTTCCAGTATCATGGCTAATTCAGTTCTTACATTTATTCCACCCACATCCACCTCTGTGAAAGAGTAACCTTGTTCCGCGCAATACCGCGCAACTTCATCTGCATATCTATTGCCTTTCGAAACAAAGTCCTCATTTCTGGTATGTGCGATGCACTTTACAACTGCGATACTTGCTGGACATTGCAATGCTTCTAACAACAGGCGCACAAACTCTCCATTGCGAATGGGAGAGCCTGAAGAAGTCATGAACCCTCTTTGAGACCATAACTGCCCGTAATCATGAACTACCCCATACCCATACTGGCTGTCGGTGTATATGGTGACTCGAATTTGATTGCCTGCTAAGCAAGCACGTGTCAGGGCAATAATCTCGGCTACCTGAGCAGAGTGTACTCCTTCCAGGCACCCAGCTTCCACAACTCCTTCAATTGTACAAACAGCATAAGCTGCTCTCAATTGCCCAACTTCGTCTCTTACACATGAGCCATCGACAAAGAAAACTTCGTCTGGGTCGGTCAGTGGCTCATCTACGATGTCGGGTCTGGGTTTGGTGCATAGTTCAGTCACATCGAGACAGTCATGGTCTGTATATTCATCATCATCATCAATATCATTTGGAAGTGGCATTAAGGTAGCAGGGTTCAAAACAGAGCATCTCTTGAGGGTCACATTCTCTGCGGCAAGAATAACTTGCTCATAGCGCGTGAGCCTACTGTTGGTCAGATGCTGTGTTTTGGTCCTGGTCATCAATAGTTCAACAGAATGTGGAACGCACACCTCTAACGGGTGCCCCATGACGATATTTTCACATCTCTCAATGCTGACACCCGTTGCAGCAACGGATTTGAGACATCCGGGCAACGCTGCGGCTACTGGGTCTAAAGTAGCCGAGAAATAAGCAACTGGTCTACGGGCATTCCCATGGATTTGGACCAACACAGACAACGCGCAACCTTCTCTCTCACAACAGTAAAGAAAAAATTGTTTATTGTAATCAGGCATTCCCAATGCCGGAGCACGACACAGGTCCTCTCTCAACTGTAGGAACGCCATCAAACAGTCTTTGTCCCATGGTACCGGATCACTCACCTCCTTGTGCGTCAGTTTTTGCAAGGGCTTTGCTTTCAGTGAAAAGTTCACGATCCACTGTCGGCAATAACCCACCATCCCTAGGAACATCCTGACCTCTCTCTGTGTCTTAGGCGCGTTCATTTTCATGATCGCCTCTATCCTGTCTGGTGACACCTTTCGTTTGCCTTTCTCAATTCTGTGTCCCAAGTACTGCACCTCTGTCAGGCAGTACTGCAATTTTCCCGGGGACACCTTATGCCCATTGGCAGCTAGGTGATTTAACAAAGCAATGGAGTCTTCCCTGCAAGCTTCTTCTGTTTCTGACGCCACAAGGAGGTCGTCTATGTACTGGACCAGAACTGACTTCTGGGGCAGCACTAGACTTTCAAGATTTTTCTTCAGAAGCTGGTTAAAGATCGATGGACTCTCTGTATACCCCTGAGGGATACGACACCATGTTAGGACGCGATTTTCCAGCTTAAATGCGAAAAGAAAATGGCTATCTTCGTCCAAAGGGATCGAAAAGAAAGCCTGACAAAGATCGATCACAGTGAACCATTCTGCTTGGAATGGAATCTGAAACAGTATCACTGATGGATTCGGTACCACTGGACAACACGAAACGACTATGTTATTAATCTTTCGAAGGTCCTGCACTATCCGAAATTTCCCATTTGGTTTCTGCAGACCCATAATCGGGGAGTTACATGGACTACCCACGATTTCTTTCAGTATTCCCTGTTTAATCATGGACTCGATCACGGGTTTTATGCCTGCAATCGTTTCTGGAGTCAATTTATACTGGGGTGTTCTTGGGAACTCAGCATGCGGTTTCACTACAATTTTCACTGGGTCCACCCCTTTGACCAATCCAATCTCTTCCCCAGTGAAATCCCATACTTCTGATGCCACTGTCTCTCTCAAATCCCAGGGAAGCTCGTCTACTGTCAAAGTAGGGTACAGCTCCACACATATTCTTGAGTTTGCAACTTTGAAATCTGCATCATCATCATTAGTCAATACCTCCACTCCCTGGGGTGTACAGTATATAGTACAATTCAATTTACACAACAGGTCTCTTCCTAGCAGACACACAGGGCTTGAATCGCAAACCACAAATTGGTGCTCATCGCTGTACTTCCCTATTTTCACCTGTACCGGTTCTGTCAATTGGCTGGTTATTCTCCTGTTTGCGACCCCTACCACCTGTATGGTCTCTCCAGACATGGGCAGGTCTGGAACTGCAGCTGATCTGATCGTGGATCTAGTGGCTCCTGTGTCCACCAGAAATGTCGTAGGGCACCCTGCTACTTCTGCTTCAACATAGGGTCCCCTCTGATCTACCTCTAAGGCTGCCCCAAGGGTGCAGTCTTCTCTTTCCACTCTCTGTCCGGTTAATGGGTCCACATAATAGCACTCTTCACCTTCCACAAACAGGGGCATTTGTCTATAGGTCTTACCCATACTCCCTACTCGAGGAGGTTGCGGGAACTGGGCTCGGGGAGGAGCCCCCCCCCCTTTGAGCACCTTTCCTTGGTATGGCGTTACCCCTCTTGTAGGTGCGCTCTGGACCTCTTCCTCCTCTATCTCTTGCTCTCCTATCTCTACATTGTAGGGGCACTCGCGTTTCCAATGCCCCAGCTCGTTACACTGGTGGCACCTAGTCGTTTTCTTCAAGGTAGCGATGTCTATTCTGGGTCTAAAGGTGGAACTCTCCTCATTACCCTTGTTCTGACTGTACTGCTTCTTTCCTCCTGTACCTGTCCCTTGCTGCTGTTGCTGTGGTCCCCCCTTCCCGGCTGCTTGCATCTGTACCACCATTAACTTTTCTTTTAGTTTCTTAGCCTTGGAATCTATCTCATCACAGCAGTACCTGGCATATCTCAGTATTTCGTCTAGGGGTTTACTTTGCCAACAGATCGAGTGTTGCTGAATCATTAAACTAATATCCGGTCTCAGTCCCAGGACGAACTTGGACACGAATTGCCCTATGTCTTTTGGATCCATTACATCCAAGCCGCTATACTGTTTAAACGCCTTCAGCAATCTCTCGTAATATTCATGAACTGTCTCTTTGGGTTCCTGTCTTGTTCGGTCTATTCTGACCCAATCTATGTCTTGCATTGGCACCTTCTCTTTCAGCCAAGTCATCACTCTCTCGAATTTTGCCATCACAATCTCGGACGGCCCATTAGTCTTGGCATCTCTCTCTGGCTCCGTTGTGGGCCACTCAGCGCTAACCTTGCATGCTGTCCATAGATCGCCTGGTACTACAATGTCAAACAACGTGTTCAGATCTATCCATAGGACCTTGGAGATTTTTACAAACCTCTCGACTTGCTTGTACCACTCCACAGGGTTCTCTCGTAACTTGGGGAAAGAAGTGGTAAAAGCAGCTAAATCTCCCCTACTCCAAGGGACATGTACATAGTTCCCATTTGCAACTTCACGCAAAGGGTAAGCTTCTATTCCCTGCTGTCCTGGTGTCATACCAATCATGCTTCTTCTGCCGGTCCCTTTCTTGGACCACCTCTCTTCCCACTTATCTAGTGCCCTCCATGTCCTAATTCCAGTAATCAGTTCCCTTATGTGTGTTTTCAGCCCAATCGTTCTCCTCTCATCTAGGTCCCGATCTGAGTAATGTAGCCTGTGGTTACCCTGTAATGCTTTGGTTCTTGACAAGTCCACCATATATTTGCCTGCTAGTTCGACTAACTTCTCATGGACTGCTCTCGCCTTTCGTGTGATGTCCTTTGCCATATACAGTATTTCATCCTGTTCATACATTTCCATTCTTTCTAAAGGCAGGGTACCATCTACCATGTCATCCAGATCTGACCTTAAGCTGGAGACATCAAGTCTCTTGGCTTTTATCTCAGCTCGCAATATGTCTTTTGAAGGGGGCTCACTGGTCTCCCTACCATCCCAACTTCGAGCTCTGCGTTTGGGCTCAGGAGAGTTAATGGGTGGCCTCCCTTGCTCCCATCTCTCCAGGTCCCATGCTCGGCCATCCGATCTTGGAAGGTGATGGAACACGGGCCTGTTATCCCTACTCTCTCTCTGCCCACTCTCGTCTTCTTCTCTCCTCTCACCGCACATCTCTCTGTTATTTTCCCTCTGGTCGGTACACTCCCTTTGCCTCGTATCGCTCAGTATCCGATACGATCCTTCCTGGTTCCCCATATTCCCTGGGCTGCGCTCATTTCTGTCATCACAGGGACTATGGTGCGACCTCTCACAACTCCCATTCTGTTCTCTGGTGCCAAGCACACAGTGTGGACACTTAAAGCTGTTCCTGTACTCTTGCGCTCTCCTCTCCCCTTCACTGAGTATTGGGCACGCCACCCCTCCACTCCCGGGGCCCCCGTTTTCCAGATCTGTTCTACCTCCATTCCGGGCCCAATGGGTGACTCCCCTACTCCCTCTACAGTCCCGCTCCGGACTACTCTCCCCAGCCCCGCAGTGAGTCCGTGCTCGGCTGTCCTGACTTTCCCTTTCTGCTTCTGCAGCATTGATGCACTTTTGAGCCTTCACTGCCTCGTCCCACTGCTTCATGTACTCATTTAGCTCTTGAAAGGATTTTCGTCCAGATCCCCTCAGATCCATTGGCCATCTAGGGCCCCCAGGATCTCCTCCTGGGTCCCCTACTGTGTGCATCGGGGTGCTCCACTCTCTGGGTATCGGCATCTGACTTGGGGAATTAGTGGTATCGTTCCTCCTTGCCTGCTCTGCTCTTTCTCTGTCTTTCCGTTTCCGTTCTTCCCCTTTTGCTCTCTCTTGGTCATATATCGATATTATAGGACCTATGGTAACAGGTACCTGTAGTGCATCTGGTAATGGGTAGGATGTGGCGCTTTCCGTTTCCGGCGCTCTTTGTACCACAAACCTACCGACTACCTGTTGCACCTGACTAGGCTGGAGCAACTCTTTCTTTGGCTCAGGATCCCACTCTGAACTGGGAAGCGGTCTATGCTCTCCTGCATTGCCCCCCTTTGCTCCTTCAGTATTCTCGACCTCTCCCCCTGCTCTATTATACGGGGGTGGCCTGTCTGTCAGTAATCTGTTTATCAGGCTGTCCTCTGTTTCGCTCTCATCATCTTCTTCCAGGGGACTTTTATTTACTGGCGCCTCTAACACTGGGTACAGTTTATTTATTTCCAAATTATGCACTCTCCATCTTTTAGCATCCGCATCCCACCTGGCATCCTGCACTGCCCTTACCGAGCGTTTCACCCTTTCTTGTCGTCTGTTCATATTCCTTTCATGCGCTGCCCTAAGCCAGGCATCAAGGGCTTCGAACTGGGTTGGTCTAGGCAAGGGTCTCTTTGAGGTCATGACTGATTTCAATCGATGTAACACCTCTAATCTGAACGTCCCGTACTTCGGGAACGTCAGTTCCTCATTTCCTTCAGTAATCTTACTCCACTCTGATATCCAAAGGATCGTATGCAACCCAACATTTACTGCCATATAACGAGCTGGCGTACCCTCCGGCGGGGCTTCTTCCCCTTCATACGATCCTCCCTTCTCTTTCTTAAACAGCGCTTTCAACCATTTAAAACACTTCATAATTATGCGCACAAAATCCAGCCTCGCTACTCTGTTTACTTCCTGATGACAATCCACCAATCCTGTCGCGGCTTTGCTAGCTTGGCCTATCACAGCGCGGTCTTTCTCCTGTCGGCCAATCACGTCGCGACCCTGTCTGACGTGTTCGCTAGCTGGCCTATCACAGCGCGGTCTTTCGCCGGTCAGCCAATCACTGCGCGACACCACCTGACGTCACTTTTCTCCGCTTCGCAGCAGCACCCCTCCTTTCTCAACTCGTCTCCCGGTTATGCATGCGTCCCATTCATACACCGAAAAATGACTACTTCCGACCAAGCGGTCACTTCTCTCGACTGTACGTCCACAGTCTATCTGTAATTGTCAACACAACTGACGAGATGTCTATCGTCTCTCTGATAGGTTGCTTACACACACAGTAACTTCCGACCAGCGTCCGTTACTCACGCACTCACTCTTACGTTCCCCCTATCTCGGTCTCTCGGGTGATCAATGGTACCTCATGACCCCCTTCACACTAGTTGACAATTACTCTAGGTGTCCGATACACCCGAACCACTTAAGCTCTCCTTGAACTTAAGATTTTCACCGGTTGCGCGCGCTCACAACCTGTTCCACAGTCACTCTACAGACATTCAACTCCGCCAAACATTACAACATAGATACAATACAAAACACCGCAATCTAACACGCATAACCCTTTATACTCACTCTCGACCGATACTGCTGCTTTTTCTGTCTCACGTCATCCGGATCTTCTTCTGCGGGCTGTTCTTCCGATCATCGATTTCTAGGGGCCTTGGGGTAAGCTAACCTGGCCTAGGTCACCGTCCTCAAGAAGGCAACCATCCTCTATAGCTACCAACTGAAAGGGCGAGATTTTGATCGATACCTTATATCTATTGATCCAAACCTCGATCTGGTCGACTGAACCTTTGTTGCCTGTCTTGGAAGAAAACAGTACACCTATCTGCAAGTTAGTTCACCCAATAAAGGACTCTACTCTCAAAGATCACGGACAACTTCTAGGTTTCAAAAGTTTATTGTAAAGATATAATGAGCTGCAAATACAGACATCTCAGAATGAGATTCACGAGATACACAGGTCCAATTACATACATGTGCTCTCGAAAAGCCCTCAGACGAGCAACAGAAATCACTAACACAAGTTCTAAAAATAATAAAGCTATCAGCATAGACGCATATCGCTCCTTCATTTAGATTGGAGGAAAACAAACACAGGTTAGGCGTCCCTACCCTGTTCTAGATGGTATCCCTACTTAACCAAATCCCAACCTAACAAAGGTGTCAGCAGTGAATGACCCCAAGGGAAGTCACCCACTCTAAGTCTCTTGGTAAAAACCTAAAGTTCTCCAGTCATGACCCCTCTCTGCCTACCCATCCGCTCTCTAAAGGGTCCTCAGGTCTCTGCTCTAACTCTACCCAGGGGTGCTGTCCCTAATACAAAACAGTCAACAACATTTGAGACGCCCCTTGCGAAACGCCTCTCACGTGGTGCAACTTCAGGCTTTTTCCATGATGCTTTGTATTGGGCCTCAGACGTTAGAGTTGACCTTGCTTCTCAGACTCTTCTCCGGCCCGCTGATACCCCTTAAACATTCCAGAACCCTCCTCCATGTCTGGGCCGTCCACTGAACAGACCTCTATTCATTCACTTATAATTGGATCCCCCCTTTCCTGTTGCAGACAGATATCTGCCGCCAAGAACCCAACTCTCATAGACTTCTAAAAAGGCTTGCAACATTTCTCAGCCCAGACATGTACGTGTAAATCAATGCTAAAACATTTCAGGCCTACAATATTTCTCATTATGATTATAGCATTCAACTTCTTCATTTAATTAAAGCATGTTAAAACTCTTATTCTATTATTCAGTAAACATTACTATAAATCATGGCCCATTAATGCAATGACCAAAAACGTTAAAACAATCTGTGTCGTGAAAAGAAACACCTTCCCTTTTAGCTCCAGCTCTGGCCCTGAGGCCTACCACGTTCTGCTCTTAACCACATACCACCTTATGTTTTAGCAGCTTCACGACATGGATTCAAAAAAATAATCACATCTAATAAAGTCATATAATGTCACACATTTCTGTATTAGTTCCACTTCTACTTAAATCTCTATATTAGCTATACATTTAGAATATAATTTCAGATACTATTAGCACTCATGGCATTTCTCTTCATGTTTTGTGCTTACTACAGGTAAGTGTGATGTACTCATACAATTAAATCAGTTTGCGCTCTCTCATTTGCACAATGGGTTGAGAAAGCTACAAATACCTCAAAGCACCTCATGTCACGCAGGGAGCTCCTTTGTTTTGTCTGTGCTTTCTGGTATCTGTAGTTTTATTATCATATATTCTTTATTTTAGCGCCTGGATTGATTCCCTCACAGGTGACAGGTAGCGCTCTACAGAGCCACCTTACATTACATTACAACATTTTAAAGAGCAAGGTCAGCACGAAGAAATGAACAACCTCAGTTACTTATCCTGCTACTATATGTACATTGTTTGTGGTGTGGATCCTGACAGAAACTTGAGCTGTTGATACTTTTACCCTATCTGTGTGAGAAAAGCTTACACTGATGCTCCTTGTATCTATAATTCCTTTATTCTTCACACAACCTCTGGGGAGTGCAATAGAAGACCACAATTCATGCCCATTCAAATGTAGGTCTCTTTACTGGTACTGCCACTATTGCACTATTAAGAATATAATAATCCTGCTTCTAAATTCTGGTTCTGCTGAGGAAATAGAATAGCAGTTCTGCGGAACTGTTCCAGCACTGGCGAAACTGTTGTGAGGTTCTGACACTATCTATCAGCTTAAAAGCATAGTACCCATGCTGAAAATCTATAATAAGTCAAATTACATTGATAGCATCCGTTTGGTAAAGTGTCAGTACGTTTCAATCTAAATTGTAGCCGAACTTCTGAGGGGCGTTGGTAAAGCCCCATTAAAAGCATAGTAGATCTGCGTATACCATCTGACTCTGTCCCTTTACACCATGAGAACCGCGCGGGGAAGAACTGCCAATCTTTCAACCTATTTCTTGGAGAACCTTCTAGACACCCCCAGTAATGCTTATTGGTCGCAACTTTCACAGAGTTGAACATCAATCCTAAATTCTGTCTCTCAAGAGAGATTCACAGAAGCCTCAGTTAAAACAATGTGATAGAGATGGCAGCCATGCACTTGCTTTTCACACTAAAAAATCGCAATAACATAAATTAACTCATCACTGGAAATCTGCTAAAAGTAATTCCTAAAATTCAAGTATATATATCCGAGGGATAAGAAGTGCGGGCGTTTAGTTAGTATTTCATGAAAGGCAAAATACTGAGAAACCTACCATGGAACAAAGCAAGCCCTTTCATATCCAAGAAGATATAGTTATGACTTAAATACTTACTGTTATATTGTTCATTACTCTTAGTCCTACTGGTCCTCGTTGGAGACATTACTCATTGCTCTTTACCTCTAGACAGGGAAGCTCAGAGGCGTTTTAGAAATGCAAGCCATATCAGGGCTACTATTCCAAGCATTCATATTTATAATTCCAAGCCAGCCTGCAGAGTGACGGTCAAGGTAAAAGAGAGCAGGCCATAAAGACCGGCATGAGGACAAGTGGGACTAAGAGAAATGAAGATTACGGGTAACTAAGCATGGAATTGCCTCTTCTTTTTTCAACATCATCCCAATAAATACTCAAGAAGAATACCAAAGCCCCATACTGGCGTCTGAACCAAAAAGAGACTCCAAATGTCTCTGCCACAACCCATGACTTTATTAGCGACAAGCTCAAGGCACGAAGAAATCGAGGACCCAAACACTATATGCCTGCTCCACAGATTCCAAACCCTGCAGATGTTAATGATGAAAAAATGTTTGAGTGGAGGCTCATGTTGCTGCCCGACCTATATCAGCCAGGGAAAATCCCTGTACTCCCACCCAATAAGTCCTAGGACTGACCCTGAAACCCCTCAAGAAACCCCCAACTAGAGAATAAGTCATGGCAATAGTGAAGTGATCAACAAAGTGGCTTTGTGACACTAACCGGATGCCCGAAAAATGACAGCTGATCCGAATGGTGAAAAGGTCGACACTGTTCTAAGGCCATCAGAAGAGCCGTGTGCAAATTCAAAGAATACAAAAATTCTTCCTTCATAGACAAAAAAGTGGGGATAAATCCGTTCAAAGCCACCTACCCAATGATACATGGCCAAGCCAAAGAACCACCCTGTCCTCAAGGATCCTGAGTAAAGGAGGCCTAATGAACAGGTCACCTTGCGCAACAACCCATTGAGCAGAGGTGAGAGCACCCAAGAAACCCACCGTGATAGTCAAGAAGTTAAAGTCCACTTGGTTGAGAGGCTCAAAAACATGATTCTACAGAGCCTGTGGGGCTAAAGGCAAGTCCCATGAAGGAGCAAACAGCTGAAATACAGGCTGGGACAAGGCAAAAACCTTCAAACGGTGGCAGAGGACAACGCACTCTCTCCAAGGCTGCAACAGGTCTCAGAATGCCATGATAGGAGATCCTCGGGCAATGATGGTCAAAACAGATAGATTCAGCTCAAACCCTTCTAGAGAAATTACAAGAATGAAATGGAAGGAAACCCGCAAGCCACAGAAGACAAATCATGGGCTGTTCACCACCGCTGAACAGCCCACACAGCGGCAATAGTAGTGATGGCGCGAGATTACCAGTTTATGATATTTCTAAACAAACATATTCACCTGGGCCCATAAACATATACACCTTAAACCAGTAATCTATTTTCCTGTCTATCAGGAGTTTTATCATTTATAACTGAACACCACAATTTACCAAGTCATTGTCACTTTACTCATTTAATCACTTAGGTAAAGGGATCTGGCAGTTAGAATTATAAATAGCATAATAATCCACTTTTATCATAAATAACCACAGACTCAGGCAGTTTTAACCTCATCGATGCGGCGCATATTTCCGCTGTGCGCTAACCGCAAACGGAAACCTATGCGTTCATGACGAGCTCAGCTCGTCATGAGCATAGGAGAGGTGTACCTCATGACGAGCTGAGCTCGTCATCAGCATCGAAGGTGTTAAACACTTTATCTATGGAATATTTTGTGAGTCAAGTACCAATACAGAGCAGTTAAAGACTTTTCAAGTAGAAAAATAATGATCAAAGATTGAATTGTTAAAGACTTTGTGAAATGTCTTTTAGACATTGGTACCTGGGAAGGGTGGAGAAGAAAAAACTGTACAAGGACATACAACACAGATTTATATTTACCTAGAATGGTGCGAGGACCAACCCCGGCCAAGGGCTGGAAATAAAGGGTTCCCGACTAGACAGGAGCCAACAGGTCAGGACAGGTGCAGGACAGGACAGGTAACCTCTTCTAAGTGCAACGCCAGCGTTACACCCCTCTCTGCAGCTACTCTTGGACCTCGACTGGGTGTATTGATTCTTCTCCCTCAGCGAATTCCCGATTCTTCTGTCTAAATGCTCGACCAGCACTCTGCTCTCGATTCACCTTCAGCATATGTTGGGTCAGTGACAGGTCTGTGACAAGTCAGACAATCTAACTGACTAAGCCTACCTTAGTTATACAATTTTTCAGGGTATGTACCACCCCCAATGTTGCAAATTTGTGTATTCCCTTTATTTGATTGGTCAGAAAGATGGGGAGAGGTCATCACACCATACCAGTATGAAGTCATTTTCCTTTAGGTAAATGAACTAGGTTCCCACCCATAATGTACTTTTCCATGCTTTAATTTCACCTAATATTATTTCATTTCATTTCATATACAATGTATAACTTTTCATTCAGTTTCTTCCTCTCTCCAGGTCAAGAGGTGAGTTTCTCACGCACATCGCAGGTAAGATGGGACTTGGCAGACATTCAATTCCAGGACTTCAAGGTTTTCAGAGTTCGAGTGCGCATGCAATGCAAATCCAAGATGGAGAATACGGACACCCTTCAGGCCCAAATACAAGCTATTAATAAAGTCAAAGAGAGACACGTTAGAATACGAAATAAATGAATGCACTGTATACCACTTATTCCTACTCTAATCCCATTACTTTATTTTATCTATGACATTAGCAATGAAGCAAAACACACGAGGTTTAGTTTAAGCAAAATAATGTGCATTTGCATGTGAGTTTCAAAGCGGACATATTAGGTACTACTGTGCAGCTGCAAAGAGTTCCCACCAAAAGCAAAGTACATTATACTACGGAGATGCAGAAGACGCATGCACAAAAGAGTTTCAGCGTTTTGGGTGGCCATATAAGGACACTTCTGTTACTTGTTAGTAAAGCACATAGTAAAGCTTCCCCTAGATACTGAAATGTCATGTGGTGCAATTATTAGTACTTACAAAACATGTTGGTTAATAAGTTCTATGTTATTTCAAGAGGACTGAATCCAAGCAAGGTTCATTACGTATGAAACCTTGCTCCATCAATGCCCTCTTTGATGGCATTCTATGCCATCACTAATTACTGAAACCAGATGCCAACTTTCAGTAGTTTCCCAATTCAATTTCTTCTATTACTTTAGAGTTTCCTCTTTCTCTTTTCTTTTGGAAACCTTTCATTCTTTTTGTAAATATCCCCCTTCAATTCTTCAAGTTGAATCTCATCTATTTTTCTTTCCTTTCTCTTTCCATTCACTGCATACCACTTTCTGTTTCTGCAGCATTTGCACCAAATCATTATCATTCATATTAATAGGGGTATTCCCATTATTGGCATCAGTATTTGACCTACAATACTATTCCCAACATTAGATAACCAACTATCTACAGAGGAGAGACCATCTGTTAGTCTCTCCCATGCACTATCAACATCCAGTGGTTCAAATTCTTCCTCCAAATTCGTAATGTTCCTGACATATCTTCCTATTTCACTACTTTTGTCAGGTATGTAGGTGCAACAATGTTGAGCCTTCAACATTTTACAGACTCCGCCCTCTTTTGCCAATAATATGTCGAGAGCAAGTCGATTTTGTAAAACCATAGATCTTACCGCAACTAATTCGGTATTGATCAATAAAAATCCTCCAGCAGTGTCAGCCGATAAACGATCAACCACTGGAGACAATTTACAGATTCTTTGCGTATTCAGAATTGCTCCCACTGAAGGTATCAATGCACTAAATATATCTCCTATAATTTCTGAAAAACTAGCTCTTTTCTGTCGTGTTAGTCCATTATTTTCTTCATTGCTTCCAGTGATTCTTTTTCCATGATATACTTTTGGGAATACTATTCTGAAATAGCAACTCCTATACCAATGATCAGGCAGCTTAAAATAGGCTTTGTTCCCACAAATATAATAAATTCCGGGAAATACTAGTTCAGTTCCCACTTTTAGTCCCCAACCTCCAATAATTAGGAAGTTGTGTTCACATTCACTGGAACCGATGAATACATAGTTTTACTCTGTTTTTAACCTATGGAGACAGATTTTCCCTTTCATTTCAAGATTCAGGGACATAGCAGCATGAGTCTTGCCAGTTGCAAATAAATCTTCCTTTTTAGCCCACTTAGGTATTTGAGGCTTTGGTTCAGTCGCTTTTCTATGGAAATTCTGTCTCCATTTCTCTATTAAGTTTAAAAATATCTTTTCTTCTTCATGTAACCTACACGTTAGGTTATCCTTATGTGCTTCAGCTATATCTATTGTTTTCATCGTTAGAAAATATTCACCCATAAACTGTGAATCTCTACTGCTAAGGACAGGGTTCATGTTTCTGCGTAAAGGAATTTCAGAGAAAGTCACATCTAGATTAGAATAATAATATTGTAATTTCCCAGTTCTATAAAATAAACTAGCCAAAATTCTACATGAAATACTATATGACCGTGGTAAATTATGTCACTCCTTCTGCTACTGATGTCGGTAATTTCATACATACATAGCAATCACTAACTTCCATTGTTTCTACATAATGCACTAACAAGTTAGCGAAAGCATTTAAATCTATCTCATTTCTATTTATACTGTGGTGTAAATATGTCTTATCTGGTGCTTCTAATTCTACTCTGCCTTGCTTAAGGTTGGCTACCCTTGCAATTGTACTAGTTTTATTCTGTTTACTTGCAGTCATTAGATAAGGCATGGCTATTGTCAATCCTAATCATGCTATGAGCACTATCAATATACTACATATGCATATTCTACAACATGTCTTTATACACTTTCTTTTCAGGTTTCCAGCAACTCTATTATCAGCCATTTCTGTCTAAGGAGATTTAATCCCCTCTTTGAAAATTTTCACAAAATATAGACTGTGAACGTAAAATTTCAAGTTGGTCTCACTTTTTCGTCAATTTGGTCAGCATTAATTCTTCATCACTGTCTCCACTTATTTCCAGGTTCTCAAAATCTTCGAGAATCACATATGTCCATTCCGGACCTTTGAATTTATTATTCACTCTTTTCAAATGTAGACTTCTCCTTTTAGGTTTCTTTGTTGACGGTCCAGACTGGCTTGTTATTTCATCTACTTGGTCTGGTTCTTCATTTACTGTTTTAAGGTGATATTTCAGTCTCTTGATAATACTAGTAGGCCATGTATCACCTTTTCTGAGTCTTTTAGCTGGCACTGTGCTTTTATTTTCTTCAGATATACTTTTGTTTTCTTTAATTTGTGGCACACATTGAATTTTCTCGTCTTCAGATTCCCTCTCTATCTGACTTGGTCCAGGGCTTATTATCTTTGCCGTTTCTGCCTGGATGTGTTCTTCTTTACTAATCTGACCCTGTTCAGGATTTGGCTTGATTTGACTTTGACTTTGTTCTTAGTCTTCATCCTGAACTTGTTTTTCTTTATCTACCTGGTCCTGCTCAGGTCTTTCTATTTCTTATTGGTCTTCTGCCAGGGCGTTTTCTCTAGTGCATATCTGTCCCTCCTCAGACTTGGGAGTGCTGTTTCTAGTTTCTTCTGTCTGAGTGCATTGTTCTTTCCTTATCTGGTCCTCCTCAGATTTTATATTTGCTTTTATTTCTGTTATCTGAGCGTGTTCTTCTATTCCTGCCTCCTCCTTGCTATCACTCTGTCTGTCTAAATAAGTTTGGCTTCTTGTTCTCATAGTTACTTCAGGTATGTCTACTATTGTGATCCAATCGTCCTGACTTGTGCTCGGTCTTTCAACATCAGCTACTTCAGGATCCAGTTCTTGCAATCCTTCTGCTGTACAACCTTCAGCCTCTGCTTTGTCAGGTTCAGTTACTCTTTTGGTATGGCTGGCATGAATCTAATTTGGTAAACGTGCATACTTTACAGCTGTTGTAGTAACCAATATCACTTGATGTGGTTTTCCCCACCTTGGTGCTAGGCACGATTCTTGGGTGTGATCTTTTATCGCTACCCATTCACCTGGATTCAGATGATGTGCTTGAGTCGACTGCCTGGCCACAGCATCTTCCCCAACCTGATGAGAGATAGAACGCAATTGGTGAGCCAACTGTTTGCAATACTCCAATACCAAATCATCAGATATATTCAACAGCTTGTGTCCTGCACACATGCTTGCCTCATTCCCCTTCCCATGAGTATCTCAAGGGGACTCAAGCCTGTATTTTTGCCTGGTATGCTTCAGTTCCATCAGGACAAGAGAAAAAGCATCAGGCCACTCCAATGGGGTGGATTCACACACTTTTCCTAGCCTTGATTTTATTGTGCCATTCAGTTGTTCTACCACTCCAGAAGCCTCTGGGCGGTATGCACAGTGCAGCTTTTGCTCAATTTTGAATGCTTCCCAAAATAATCGAATTATTTCATTATTAAAATGAGATCTTCGGTCTGATTCAATCGTTACTGGAAAACCAAACCTAGCAATGAGCTCTCTCAACAGGAGTTTGGCTACAGTTAAACTGTCATTTCCTCTAGTAGGGTACGCCTCCATCCACTTTGAAAGTAAACAAACAATGACAAGGACATATTTTAATCCTCGACAGGCGGTCAACTGAATGAAATCAATCTGGAGTCTTATGAATGGACCCTCTGCTTTCCCAATCTTTCCAGGGCAGACTATAGTTTTCCTGCCTGGATTCATTTGTTGACAAATTAAGCATCTCTGGCAAAGACTCTCAGCTACATTCCTGAAACTTGCGTTAAACCAATCTTGTCTAAACAGTGTTATCATTGCATCTCTGCCTATGTGTGTGTCACCATGGTATATTCTAGCCATGGGTGCAAGCATACAGTCAGGTAAAACTGGTCCTCCATCTAGGGAAACTATTACACCATCATCAGATCTTCTTTGACACCCTGTTTTCTTCCATTCTTCCTTCTCTTTGGGCTCTGCTTCATTTTTTAAATCTCTCACTTCCTCCCATGTTCCTACACCCCCAAGTAGCATATGTTGGCAGCTGATTCCACATCCGTCAATTTTCTTGTTTACTGCTATTTTATATTCAGCACAGTGTTGGGCAACTTGGCCAGCAAAACGATTACCAGCTGTCACTTTGTTGTTTCCAGATTGGTGAGCAGCACACTTGACCACGGCCACTTCTTTTGGTAATTGAATTGCTTCAATTAATTCTCTTACAAAATGTCCATTTTTAATAGGGGTTCCTGAAGGATTCATGAAATCCCTCTGCATCCAAAATTGGCCAAAGTCATGCACAACCCCGTAACCATACTGACTGTCAGTGTAAATGTCATTCTCCAATTTTTCCCAATTGTGCAAGCTTTGATTGAAGCTACCAATTTGGCTATTTGTGCAGACTTGACTCCTGGTAAGTAAGATGCTTCGACTATTCCAGCCAATGTACACACAGCATATGCACCACTGAAACCGCCTTCCTAAATATGACGCATGCCCGAGCCATCAACAAACAATTCATGTTCTGGATTCTTTAAAGGTTCTTCTTGTATATTTGGGCGTGGTTTAGTACTGTATTCAGTGAGGTCGAGACAATCATGTTCAACTTCATCTTTTAATTCTTCAAAGTGTGAATCAGGTAATAGAGTTGCAAGATTTAAAACAGTACATCTGACTATCGTCACATTTTCTGTACCTAGAATTACTCGCTCATACTTAGTCAGCTGACTAGGAGTAAGATATTGTGTGCGAGTACGCGTCAGCAAAATCACGACTGCGTGTGGGACATATACTGTTACAGGGTGTCCCATTACAATAGATTCACTTTGTTCCAAACTCATGCACATTGCAGCTACATATTTTAGGCAACCTGGTAATGCAGATGCCAGAAATATGCCACAGGACGTCACATCAGGCCATGTGTCTGTGTTAGGACTCAGAGAGCACAATTGTCTCTTGCATCACAGAATAAAGTGAATTCTTTAGAATAATCTGGCATACCTAATGCAGGGGCTTTGCACAGACAGTTGCATCATTTCACAAAAGCTGTCATGCTTACATCATCCCATTCAACTGGATATTTTGCTCTTTTCTTTGTTAATTGTATTAATGGTTTTGCTAGCACTGCAAATCCCACAATCCACTGTCTGCAAAATCCTACAACTCCAAAAAACATCCTGATTTCTTTCTGAGTCTGAGGTAATTTCATATTTCTGATTATTTTTATTCTTTCTGAAGTCAATATTTGACTGAAGTGGTACAAAATTGTAGATGACACTTTATGTACACCTTCAGCCAGGTGATTCAACATTGCAATTGAATCAATGACACAGTCATCTCGGGTCTTGGAGGCAACTAGTAAGTCGTCAATGTACTGCATCAAGACAGACAGTCTGGGCAACACCAAAGATTCAATAAATTTTTTCAAAATCTGATAAAAGATCCCTTGAGGAACACGATTCCAAACGTAAACATGCTCATTCAAATTTAAATGAAAATAAAAACTGACTGTCTGGATGCAATGGAATGGAGAAAAAGGCATGGCACAAATCGATTACAGTGAACCATCCTGCACTCCATGGTATCTGATATGAAATCACTACTGGATTCGGTATTATTGGACAACATGGTAGAACAATTTTATTTATTTTCCTCAAATCTTGGACCACCCTAGATTTGCCATTTGGTTTCTTTATGCCAATTATAGGTGAATTACAGGGACTACTCATTATTTCTTTTAATATGCCCAGCTCAACCAAACGTTCAATTTCTGTTGCAACACTTGCTTTTATTTCTGGGCTCTTCTTGTACTGTTGAGTATTTGGATAGACTGCACCTTCCTTTACAGTTACTTTTACGGTGTCTACATTTGACATTTATCCTACGTCTTTTCCGGAAAAAGCACATAGATCAGGATTTGCGGTATTTTGGATTTCTTCTGGTAATTCATCGGGGGCATCTTTTTAACTGTCTCATTTACTGCAGTTCCTTGTCTGGCTAACATGATTTTGTATATTCCATCTTCATCAGGAGTCTGAATTGCAACACCATCCGGTGTGCAAATGATTGTGGAATTCATTTTGCAGAATAAATCTGTTCCTAGCAGGTTTACAGGACTCGAATCACACCCAACAAACTTGTGCATTTCTCGGAAGTTGCCAATACATACCTCCATTGGTTCAGAAATTGGGGTCCTAATCTGTTTATTAGAAATGCCCACTACTTGGATCGCTTCTACAGAGAGGGGTAGGTTTGGGATATCTGCTGTTCTCACAGTAGAACGGGTAGCACCAGTGTCTAGCAAGAAGGTGGCTTCATTTCCTTCAGCCTTACCTTCAATGTAAGTGCCTGACTGATCTACCAGCAAGGATGCGCCAAGTACGCATTCCTCTTCCCCCCCTCTCAGGCACCGTCATAAATTATCCTCATCAAAAAGGTGTCCTGTAAAAGAAACTGTGCAGTTACCGAGTTTTTCTTACCACTTCCCTCCCGGAATCCGGTGTCCACACTGTACTTGGCTAGACTCACAACATCTGGCATAGGGGCAGGTGGCAATTGATTCTGTATTACCTGTTGCGGCTGTCTCATTGACACCTCATTCTGCATCTGTGGATTTAAATTTTGAGTTTGGACATTATTATTCTGTATGAATTTACCTTTGTTTTTCCAATGCCCCAATTTTCCGCACCCTTGACAGGGAAACCTTTACTCAGCCTCTTGTTTGTTCATTCTCCCTCTGGGTTTGCCCCCACTACCTTCACCTTCTCCTTTTCCTTAATTATTTGCATGATTATTTAGTTGGAGTTCTTGTTATTCTGCTAATTTTACTTGAGCCCACATTACTTTTTCTTCTAATTTCTTTTGCCTGTTATCAATTTCATCCCCACCGTATTTTGCATATTTGTGGATTTCATTTGTAGGTTTTGCCTGCCAGCACAACTTATGCTCTTTAATCATCTGGGATATATATGACCTCAACCCAGACACAAAACGATATACAAAATGTGTCAAGTCCTTATTATGGATGTTTTCCAACCCACTGTACTGTTTGAATACCTGTAAGAGGAGTTCATAATATGCATGTACAGATTAATCTTTCTCTTGGGTTGTTCTATCTATTTGAATCCAATCGGTTTCCTTTCGGGGGACTTTACCCTTCAAATAAGTTATTACTTGGTGATATTTTTCATTACATCATCTGATGGGTCTCCTGTTTTTACATCTCTTGGGTATTCATCACTAGGAACAATCTACTGAAATGTTATATTCTGTCCATAAGTCAGCAGGAACAACTATGTCAAACAAACCATATAAATCCTTTAAGAGTACTTTTGAAACCTTCACAAACCTCTCAGCTTGCCTTTACCATTCTACAGGTTTTCCTCTAAGTTTTGGGAAATCATTTGTAAATGATAAAATATCTTGCCGGGACCATGGGACATGTATATAACCTCCTCCTGGAACTTCTCTCATTGGGCACACTCTTTCAACGTTTTCTGTTTCTTTCATTACATACTCAGATGTCATTCGATTTGCCTGTGCTTCCTCCTTTTTCTTTGTCCATCTGGCTTTCCATCTATCTAAATCTCACCATTTCTGTAATAATGACAATAATTCCTTTATCTGTAGTTTTCTTCCTGACACATTCATGTTCTCTAAATCGTTATCAGAAAACTCTGCTCTATATGGCTTTTGCAATACTTTTGATTTACTTATGTCAATTACCATTCATGGAGAAGTGTGGCTCAGGGGTTAGAGGCAGCAGACCCGGAAGCTGAGATCGGTCCTGGACCAGGGTTCAATTCCCCGCCTCGGCGGGTCTTGGGCTAAAAATTCCACGGACTCAATAATTCTCGCCCCGGTGCCTCCTCGACTCTCGGGTTCACACTCTGCAACTCTGGGCAATAGCTTGCTTAATCTCCACAACAGCCCCTTGCTGCGGGATGCCTGACTTTCACCTTGTGGATACCCTGATATCTCACAGGGGAATACCAGGACGGGTTCCCTAAGCAAGCGCCGGGAAACCCTTTGTGGTAGCTGTGCGCTATATAAGCTCAACTACATTTACCATTTCTGAGGCCAGATTCATCAATTTCTCATGAAATATTTTTGTATTTCGGGTAATACTTCTACATATGAATAATAATTCTTCTTCACTAAACAAATTCAATCTATCTAGCCCTACATGTCCAGCTATCATTTCTTCCAATTCTACCCTTAATTTAAAAATGTCCAATACCTTCGGCTGAGATTTTGGATTTTTTATAACTCGTGTCCATCTTTCTATTTCTTCTGAGGTTCAACAGTAGCACTCCTCGTTCCTGTGGATGTTTCAATCTGAACCTCTCTTGAGCACCCAGGGGTAACTTTTCTGAATTAATCATTTATTGGCTCTCTGATTGGTAAATCCGTCAGGGAAATTACTGACTCACACTCACTTGCTTGATCATCATCTATTATAATTTCTTTTCTAGGTTGAATGATTGGAGTAGCTAGAACAGGAGTTTTAGGACTGATTTGCTTATCTCCATACAAAGGAACAACAGGACCTATAGTCACTGGGATCGTTAGTGCTTCAGGACTTGTATTTAATTGAGTTATTTTCTGAATTAACTCACTTCTGTTTTTAATTATTGCTTCTCTTTATTTTCTTAAAGTACCCTTTCTAATGTATTCTCATGTACTACCTGCAGAACCAAGAGAGTTTTTAGATACGAGACAATAGGAGTAATTCTATTTGTATCTTCCTGATAAGGTGGAGGATTTTTCAATAAAAAGGTCTTCAAGATAATCGTCCTCAAAATCCCCATTTCCAGTCCCTAAATGTTTTGTCTTCTCTGCACATTTATTTCCAGTTGGTTCTTCAGTGGTAAATACAGGATATAATCCTTCCACTATCATAGACTGTCTCCATTGTTTCATCTGTTTGTCTTGAGTTTCTCTGGGAAATCTATGGTAAAATGTACTTAAATTCCTATCACATTGAGTTCTGTCTCGTTCAAAAGCCTCAGTCACCCACTCTTTTAATGCTTCATACTGTGTTCATCTAGGTCTGGGTTCTAATTCGTTCATGCGAGTTCTCAAATTGTGTTAAATTTTTCCATTAAATATTCTGTATTCTGGGAATGCTAATATTCCATCATCTTGTGTTTACTCTATCCAATTTTCTAATCATACACAAGTATGGTAACCTCTTTCTATCATCATGTTTGATTCGGGCGCTTTTAGAGATGTAATAATAATTCCTCCTCTTGTTTTAATGGGCTTATACTTTTTAAAATAATTCTTAATTTTCTGCATAAATGACATTTTTCTCTTTTCTCCGTACATGATGTTCGGTCTTCCTCTAATGTACTGTCCGTGGGCAAAACCCATGTATCTTCTTAAGTTCAAATGGTTTTTATTAAGAAGAAAATGAAGTGATCATACATAGTAAACACTATAAATCATATAATATTACATTCTAATCTTGTTGCTAACAAAATACAGGAATTGGACTAAAAAACAGGAATAAAACACTAAAGGTATGTAGAAAATACAAATATGCTATATAGGGTAATAAAAGAAACTGACGGACTATTAAGGAGGTCAGGGTGGTTTGGGAACTTCTTGTTGCGGCGGCCTTGGCATCAAGTATCTCTTGGCACTATCATCAATAAACAATGTTACAGGCAACCATAAATCAATAAGTTGTGTAGCCATTTGAGGATAAACAAAGGCAGTATCCAATCTGTGATTATGGCATACAGTGTACCACCAACCTTTGTATGAAATTTTTGAAAAGTCTTTCCAATTAACAGTAATTTGTTGGAAAGCAATTCCTAATAATAAATCAATAATCTTAACATTAAGTGAAACCCCCTCCCAAACAGATGAAAGACTACCTAAAAAGATATGGATATAAGAGAAGGGGAACGCAGTGTCATAAATCAAATTAATTTGTGACCATACTTGCTTCCAAAAAGTTTGTACCAATGGGCAAATGAATAGCATGTTGAACAAATCAGCGTTAGGGGAGAAACAAGTCCAACATGTATCCGGAGAGGTTGAAAAAAGTTTGCTTAAAGTGGCTGGTGTGAATAAAAGTCTATTATATACAAAAAATAGTGTCTGTGTGGTATTTGCTGCTCTAGAAGCTTTGCGTAATTTGGACCAAACGCCACTCCAAAAAGAGATTTGCCAACTAAGCTCAAAGTCTCTTTCCCATGCCTCTTCAGTTTTTGGTTTTTGTCTGTCAGTGTCAGAGCCGTGTAGATGATTATAAATAGTAGAGGCTCTAGGCGTGGTCATTAACAGGGCATGGAGTTTCAAAGAGGGATCCGAGTTATTGGAAATGGGTGGCGTGTCAGGAAAATGCGAGTAAGTTTCCAATACGGCTTTTTTAGGTAAATTGTATTTATGTATAAAGGAAGTCAGTAAATTTGCTGCCAAGGTTTTGCCTCCCCGGGTTTTCATTTTAAAGTTGGGAATGGTGAGTAGATTTTCTGATGTAGACCGTAAGGTTTGTTTGGTTTTGTAGGGCCTAATTTTATTTCTCAGGTATTGTGGGCCAGTTTCGCTTATGGCTTTATAGGTAGTGGTTAGGACCTTGAACAGGATCCTTTTGTGGATAGGCAGCCAGTGGAGAATCTTTAATGCTTCAGCCGAGGGAGAGCGCTTAGGGAGCCCAAGTACCAGCATTGCGGCGGAGTTCTGGACTACTTGCAATCTTTTGACCACCGTCTTTTTTGTTCCTGCATATAAGCTGTTGCAGTAGTCCAAGCGTGACAGGATCAAGGCCACTGCCACGGTCCTCCTAGCATGCAAAGGGAGTAGGTCAAAGAATTTTCTTTGGGTTTTTATAGTTTGAAAGCATATGCCTGCAATAGTAAGTGCCTGCTTATGAAAGGAAAGCGTGGGGTCGAATTTGATACCTAGGTTTTTTGCGGTATCTACTGTGGTGGGCGGGGGATCTGAATTAGAGGGCCACCATAGGGTGGGTTTGAAATCGTTGGATTTTCCGCCCAACATGATTTCCGTTTTTGAGCTATTGCATCTGAGATGATTTGATTCCATCCACTTCATTACCGTGGTGAGGCAGAGGTGGAATTTTTCTTCTGCTGTTGTGGAGTTTTTATCTAGGGTGCGAATCAGTTGTGTATCATCTGCGTAAGCAATTGCTTCAATGTTGAAGGAATCAATTAGTGAAAGCAGATGGGACATGTACAGGTTAAAAAGGGTCGGACTCAGGGAAGAACCCTGAGGGACCCCCGAGGAAACTGGCAATCCTTCAGATTTGTAGCTACCTAGCGTGACAATCTGGTTTCTATTTTCCAAAAATGATGTTATCCAGGCAAGAGCTTTGCTGTTTATTCCGGCGTGCTTCAATCTGTCTAACAGGATGTGATGGGAGACAGTGTTGAAAGCCGCGGAGAGGTCCAACAGAATCAGCACTGCCTCCTTACCCTGGTCCAGAGCGAACTTAAGGGTATCTGTGGTATGGAGCAGTACTGACTCTGCTGAGTGTCCCGGTCTGAAACCAGATTATTTAGGGTGTAGGGTGTTTGAATTTTCCAGAAACTCATTCAGTTGTGCGTTAACTATTTTCTCGGCAATTTTACTCAGACAGGGGAGAAGGGAGATGGGTCTGAAATTGGTCTCTCCAGGTCTTCCTATAAAAAGGTTTGTCATGAATTCGTAAATCTTTATTATGCCAAATTGTTGAATTTAAAAAGGAGTCTTTGGAATCAAGAATAGAGTGAGAGGATAATTCAAGTAATTTGGCCGTGTGCTTTAATATAGGAGTCAAAATGGATTGAGGTTTGCGTGAAAAAGATAAGTATTCACGAAATGAAAAGGAAAACATAAACAGGCGTTCAATGGAAGTCCAGAGAGGGCAGGTATTTGTGTGGTCAGGCAACCACAAGGAAGCTTGTAAGAAGGCTTTATGATAAACCTGGAAATCTGGAAAATGTACTCCGAAAGACATTCGGGGTTTCTTATTATTCCATAAGAAAGAGGATAAAATGGAGTTCACTTTTTTAGTTAATTTGGAAGCAATGGGGATTGAGATATTCAAAATAGTATATAAAACTATGGGTGATAACATAATCTTTATGCTGTCCAAGCGACCCCCCCAAGATAAATAAAGGGGATGCCATTTAGGAGTCAATTCTGACAGTTTTTGAATGCATTTATTCATGCATAGTGTGATCGTTTCTGAAATGGAGGATGTGAAGTGCAAGCCTAAATACTTAATATGATTTGGACTCCATTTAAAACGAGAAGTTAGAAACTGTGAACTAAAAGTATACTTTGTTAGCGATAAGATTTTGCACTTATCATTATTTAACTTGTACCCGGAGATAAATGATAAGGATTTCACCTCAGCCATAAAAGCCTGGATTGATTATTCTGGTTTAGACAAAAAGAGCAGAATATCATCAGCATAAGCTGCAAGTTTGATGTGAATATTCGATGTTTGAAATCCAAAAATGCTTGGATTCTGATGCAATTTGGATAGGAATGGTTCTAAGGCCAAGTTGAAAAGGAAAGGAGAGAGAGGACAGCCTTGGCGCACCCCTCTTCCTAAGTTAAAAAATAAAGAAATTAAGCCATTAGCGCAAACTGCAGCACGAGGGTTAGAGTAAAGGAGAGATATTAAGTTTATAAGCTTGAGACCGAATCCAAACCAATCAAAGGCATAAAACAAATATTTCCACTCAACTCTATCAAAAGCTTTTTCGGCATCCAGTGCAATTGCTTCCAAAGGGTAATCAAGATGGGAAGATTTGGAAAGGATATCGAAAAAGAGTTGCGTATTATCTGTAATGACTCGTCCTTTAACAAAGCCAGACTGTTCCCAACCTAGTAAGTTAAGCAAGTATGAATAAATGTTGACCAGCGAGATAGGCCTGACATTTTTACAGTATTTTGAGTCTTTGCCTTCTTTAGGAATGAGACAAATATGGGCCTCGGAGAAGGAGCCAGAAGAATTTTTTGAGGCACAAAACAATTGAGAAGTGAATGTAATCTAGGTGTCAAGAGCTTGGAAAAGTGGACATAAAATTCAACCGTGAAGCCATGTGGACCATGAGCCTTATCTTTTTTGAGATTTTGGAGAGCTTTTAGGAGTTCACGTTGGGAGAGATCTTATTTCAAGGGTGATAAATCCAAGGGGATCTGATGGGGCTTTTGAATAATTGAGAAGAATTTTGACAATAGGTGATCTGTAGGTTAAGTTTCTGACGAGTATAGAGATTTATAAAAAAGAGAACATTTGTTTAGAATATAAGCATCCTCAAATGTTAAAACCGAGTGTTCGTCAAAGACAGATTCAATGCTTAGTTTGTTTTGGCGAATCTTTAAATTATTGGCTACAATCCTCCCAGCTTTGTTTTTACCTCCATAGTACTTTGCACTGGACTTCAATAAGTAGAAGGAGGCGTCTTCTGTTGATTTCTTGTTAAATTTCAGTTTGGCATTAATGAGGGCCTTTAAACATTCTTCTGAGTGTGATGAGTAATATGATTGTTCTAGTGTCTTAATGTCTTGAAGGAGGTCATTAGTGACCATGCAGCTTTATGTTTCTTTGAAACGTATTGTAATATGAAATCTCTTGCCGACGCCTTAAAGGCGTCCCACATGGTTGCGGGAGATAGCGAATCTGTGTTATTTCTTTCAAAATATTCAGTGGAAAAGGAAATGAAAGCTGTGGAATCTAAAAGGAGTGCATTGTTAAAACACCATCTTCTGGGGGCAGTGTTTCTAGGAAGTATATCAAAACCAATGGAGAACCGGGGTATGGCTCGATAAGAGAATGGGACCAATTTCTGCATGTGTGAGGAACTGTGAAATGTTATGGGATACAAAAACATAGTCAATTCTGGATTGGGTATGATGGGTTGAAGAATAGAAGGAATATTCTCCGGTGGTTGGGTTACAAAGGCGCCATGAATCTAGCAATTTGTGTTGATGTATAGTGTGAGTAAAGGATTTAAGCGACTTGCTAGGCACAAAGGCCACTTTGGAGTTACTATTTAAAAAGGGTCAAACACTTGGTTGCAGTCTCCTGCCATAATAAAATTGTCTTCAACGCAGTGAGAGAGTTGCTTAGCCATAACCACCCGGAAAGAAGCATCTACGCCTGTAGGTGTGTAAACATTAAGAAGAGAGACTGGAACCCCTTTTAACGAGAATTTAACAAAAAGCCATCTCCCATCACGGTCTGATTCTTGTGATAACAGCGTAAGTGGTAAAGATTTACGACATAATATCACCACACCATTTTGTTTACCATCCCCTGGGGAAAAGTAAGCCTCACCCACCCAACCCCTTTTCAACTTCAGAGATTCAGTATCAATAAGGTGGGTTTCTTGTAAGAAAACAATGTCAGCGTTTAACTTAGCCAGGTGCGATAAAACTCTCTGCCTTTTGATGGGAGAATTTAGGCCCCTAATATTCCATGAAACTAACTTAAGTGACCTGAGATATTAAAATGAGGTAATAAAAACAGCATAAAGTAACAATCCACGTTGATAGGATAAGAAATCCACCTATACAAGAGTCTAATTCTATAATACAGAAGTCCAATTTGTTGCAATGATATAATAGAGCAATGGAAAGGATAGATGGAAGTAAAGATGATAAAGCAAGTTTAAAAAACTGAGAAACATAGAGAAGAACTAAGCAGGAACATTAAAGAATGAGAAAATTTGAAGTGTAAGAATCCAAGGTTAAGATACTGGAATTGAGTATGTTACGAAAGGATTGTTTATCACTGAGAGAAGTAAGAAATAAAAGAAAGAGGAGAATTAGTTTATAGTTTAGAGAGATATATAGTGTAAATAAGCGTAGATAGAGTTAGAAAAGGATGATCATATGAGAAAAGGCAAGTAAAAAGAATAGATGAGAGTCAATTAAAGTAGAAGAATATAATGCAATACACGTAACATAGGACATAACAGGGAACAATCTTATTAGGAGTGAGCGTAAAGATGAGGGAATAATATTCAAGAGCTGCAAAGACATTACAAAAGACAATACAAGGAACATACCTACAAAAACAAAACAAATGTGTGGGGGTGGGGAGGACCACATGGAGCAGACGGGACGTCCAGAGGAAGCTGAACTGCAAAGGGGGGACATCACGTTTAACATAACTGCAAAAAGCGAAGAAAGAACATATTAGCCAGCATATTATAAATTAAACAGAGAAACAATATTAAACTGATATAATAATTGAATCAAGATAATGTAAGTCATAAACAACTCAAATATCAATAGAAAAAAGCTAACAACCTATATCTGAGAATAACATCACCAAACTAGGGATTGCAAAAGGAAAAGATCCTAAGATTCATGACTCAAACAAGTCAAGGAACAGGAAAGGGAGAGGGTCTTGAAGAGTCCATATGCGATGTGTTGTGAGAGTTAATAAAACTTTGTAGACATAAAGGATCTTTGTATGATGTCGTTTTGTTGTTATAAGTGACTTTAAATAAGCACGGGTGATATAAACCGTATCTGGCTCCCATGGAGCGCAAATCAGGTCTCATATTTAGGAAAGCCTTGCGTTTGGCTGCCGTAGCTTTTGAATAATCCTACGCGAAGAACAATGTAGAACCTGACCAAGAAATCTGCTTGATGGCTTTAGAGGCTGCCAATACCTTCAGTGGGTCTGTGTATTTGAAAAAGTAGAGAATAACACCTCTTGGACGTTGTGAAGGGGCTGTACTGGCAGGAGGTCAGCCAAGTCTGTGAGCTCTCTGTATGTTTAGTAGAGTCTCTTCTGGTAAACAAAGTATCTTGGGGAGGAAGGATTTGAAGAATCCAATGGGGTCTGCACTTTCTGTTTCCTCCGCCAGTCCATAAATGCGCACATTGTTCCTCCTATTGCAATTTTCCAAGTTCTCAACCTGTTGTTGGAGTCATACAACTTGAGATTGTAAGAATGTGATGCATTTGGTGGTTTCGGTACGGGAGGAGACATTGTGTTCCACAGTTGTGAGTCTATTATCCAGTTGAGACCAATTGTCTGAGAGAGTTTGTAACTTAGAGT
Source organism: Lissotriton helveticus (assembly GCF_964261635.1). Classification (NCBI taxonomy): domain Eukaryota; kingdom Metazoa; phylum Chordata; class Amphibia; order Caudata; family Salamandridae; genus Lissotriton; species Lissotriton helveticus. The sequence goes on from NC_136057.1 coordinate 841,618,784, forward strand.
TAGTTTCCTCGATAAAAGGTCGAAGAGCCCTTATCTCATGCAATAACAACTCTAATGAGACAGGAGAAGGTGGTTTGAGTGGCGAAGGTGGTTCTTTTTTTAAGCGCTTAACGTTAGACTTCCATGATGATGCTGCTGCGGAATCCATTGTAGTACTATTATTTTCTGAAATTAGCAGGCCAGAATCCCCCAAGTGGAGAGCTCTGAGAAAAGTTTTGAATTTTTAATGAAAGAGCGCTGCGGCTTGGGTGCAATACAGAGAGACTTTTTAATTCTGCCCATTTACATCTCAAACATGCAGATTAAGGAAAACATTTGATTCTAGAAATTACTGGTAAAGGCACTATGAAAATGTGGAGTCGGCATCAGCAAAATAGCTGCATTGTCCTGCGTTCTTTAAAAATACTAACAGGTACGCTACGGTAGACAATATAGTCTTATACCACAGAGAATTAAAAGGCATAACACTTTATAATCAAATGGATGATGTTGGTGTTAATACTGAGTGAATGTCATAATAGTGCTCAAAAGGTTCACTCAAACTTCAACTGAAAAAGTAAAACGCAGTGCTCCATAAACAGACTGGTAGGTGCAATGCACAAAATGGCGGTCGTCTGACACTTCCTCACAGCATCTTCGCAAAAAAGGTGAAAAACGGGCATTCCGCTATAATTAAATGAAAATGAGTCATTTAAGAATGAATATCACACATTGCAGGTGCCAGCGTGTAAGTCGGTGGGGAGTTAAAGCTGCCGCCTGAAGTTTGCCGCTACGATAGTTACAGCGCTAAGATGGCAGCCGTTACAGGGCTTCAGAGAAGTTGGGCATTTACCATACAAAAAATGCCATAGAATCAAAGAGAGGAGCGTCGAAAAGGAATCCATTATGCAGGCTGACCTGTCCGACAACTATACCTGGAGTAGTGTGGCTCACTGGTTAGAGGCAGCAGGGCTGAGAGCAGAAGTCAGCCCAGGACCAGGGTTCAATTCCTGACGCGGCAGGGTCGTGGACCTTGGTCAGCGGACTCGATAATTCTCGCTTCGGTGCTTACTCTAATCAGGGGTTCCACTCGGCAACTCTGGGCATTAGCTTGCCTAATCTCCACAATGGCCCCACCAATTCCAGGGATGTCTGGCTCCACCTTGGGGACTCCCAGCAAGGGACCATCCCACAGGGAAAGCCAGGACGGGTGACCCAGAGTTATACAGCACCGGGACGCCCCGTTGCTGGGGCAGCTGTGCACTTTACAACTATACTACATTTACATTTACCTCCATTGCACTTCGCTCGATATTTACACTAAGTGCCTTGCCGCCTCACCTGTCGCGGGAGCTTCACAGAAGTGCCGCCATGCTCTCCGGGCGCAAGCCATGCCCCCCAACCTATGTACCTTCTATCTGGACGAGTCCCTATTATAGTTGGATCAGGGTTCCACATATAATTACCACTATCTATTAACACTGAAAATTATATTTTTGCAATTTAATCAATTGTTTACTTAACTGAAAAGGTCTCTCCAATACCAGCGCGTCTCTTATTTTATTGACCAATCAACATTTGATTTACAGAAACACTTTAACCAATGCTTACATGGCTTTTCTGTGACGTGAGTTTTACTCTCTGCACTCACCCCTCCTTTACAAATTTACCTCGGCTACACGCCCGCTGTTTCTACCAATCCCAGCGCTGCTCTTAGTGACGTCAGTGCAGCACCCGCAACTGAACCCTCCTTTGCAAGGTAATAAGACAACTTAATTTCTTGCGATTTTAATTACACGTCATTAATTAACAACATGAAAATATTTGCTGCTGTGCCTGATTGACTACATTCAAAGAAAAGTAAATTTCTTTCACAGCCAGTAAAACCTTTCCATTTACCCTTCACACCCTACGAGTAAACCCTTTTTCGCTAACCCTTCACTCAAGCATCGAAGAACCTGTTGCTCCTTTAGACTTACCCTTTCTAGGTAATATAAGACCAAAATTTCACCAGCGAACTCCTTTGCTATCAATCACTCTCACTTTTACACAAAGAAAAAAAGTCACTAATTAGTGCTTTAAGTTTTACCTAACTTTCCACACTAACTTCATCAAGGCCAGTAACCTCATTGCAGTGTGGTGTTCCATCCATCCCCTACTAGCCTTCACTAAGCTGAGGGCCAGGGTCATGTCTCCATCGCCTGGTGGATATAAGTTACATTCACTGCACTGTTTGACTGTATCAGCACATGATGTGCCCTCACTCGGTTTTAAAAATGGGGAAAAGAATGAAGAAGAGCTAAGAGTTCCCTAATATTTAAAGTTGGCAGCCCTCAAACAGAGTCCATTGCCTCCGAGTTGAGAGGCCCACAGAGTGACCCACTAGTCAAAGACATTGCTTCTGGGAAAGCCGTTGAACGCAGTACTGGGTGAAAAGGAAACCCCCTGGCCAAGGAGGCAAGATCCTGCTACCAACTCAACCAAAGTTTAAGGGAGGGGGGTACAGGAGCTAAGGGCCCAAGACATGGTGACAACACAGCAGGCCATGTGAACCTGCCCCCATAACAACTGGATGGCTACAGCCTGAGGGCTAGGAGGAGAATGACAGTCTCAACCTCTCTGACCAAGCGGGGGGCAGGAACACTATATACAGATTGGTCCATAAGTGGGTCCTAATGAAAGACCCTATCCTGGGAAGGAACTAGCTGACACATGGGAAGATTAAGCAGGAACCCATGATGAGTATCCCAACAGACTGGTACCCAAGATAGCACCATTATACTATCCCTTTCTCTGTAGAAGCAAAGCCTGATGACAAATCCCATGCTGCTTTACTGAGAACAGTTCAAATACCATTATTCTCCCATTGCATGGGGTGAGACTGGGCACTTCAGGATTGTGTAAACATTTCTAAAGTGAGTATTGTAATGTGAATGATCCAATCAGACAGGTCTACAAATGTTTCTTTATGTATTTATATAGCAGCTTGGTTCCGCATCTTCCTCCTGTGAGATGAGACAACAGATTCCCATAAAGGAATTGTTTAATCAGGTGGTTTTACCATCTGGACTCTTCAGACCACCCATTGGTACAGCTCCTTTCTTTCACTTTACTGAGCCTTCTCTTATGACAACAAGCAATTACTTCCCCATCATTGTCAAATCCGTAAAACATATTTTGATTAAAGAATACATAAACAAGTCTGTCCAAATGAGGCACCATCATTGCAAGTCCTATGAGAGTCCTCTGCCTCTCTGGAACCTGTAGCATCATCTGACTCAATCCAGGTTTCTTGCATAGTGGACGGATCCCTGATGCAAAGCCTCACACCAAGCAGCTCCCACACTTTGCACGCACAGGTGCCCTCCTGGCTCAGAAGAGTTGTGCACCCATGAAGCTTGTTGGAGTGCATCTTCTAAACTCTCTTGTTATTAAAAGGTGAGCGCGATCCACAGATCACGAAAGTTATCAATTATTGATCATTATATGAATATTATTCTAACACAACATTAGAAAACCATATTGTGGCATGTACCCCGTTTAATTAATTCTATTGCAATATATTTTAATCTCCTTCTTGAAGCACAATAACAATTTTTGTATACCCTTCATTAAACTGAGAATGAGAACACAGTGTTAAGAATACATGATACATTTTGTGCAACTTCAATTCTTTCTACATATCATCTCTACAACCAGTCTTAGCTTATGCCGTTTTATTCTCAACAAACATTTATTTATGAATACACTTTTAATGGATATCATGCCATCATCCAAGATGGCATTACACTACCACCATTATCGCAGTCTAAGGTACACTGAGGGGCATATTACCAAGCAATATCGATAATTATCACTATTGCTTGGTTAGCGATAAAAAAAATGTATCGCCGAGCTGCGACGATTTTTATCGCAGATAAACCTTATCTCTGAAACAATAAAAAATCGGCCGAAATGCATGAATATCGCTGTAAAGTCAGCGATATTCATGCATTACCGAGCTAATGCTCTTAGCCATGCTATCCACCTCCCATTGGATAACATGGCTAAGAACTGCTCAGGGCAGGTGTTAGCTTTTGGAGATATTCGCGCTGAGCGCAAATATCTCCAAAAGTTGGTAATAGGAGATAGCGATGTTAGCGACTGTTTCCAGTCGCTAACATCTTGGCACGCCCACTTTGCATGTCATTAGTGATAAATTTCTCTGACATGCAAAGCGGGGCCCAAGATGGTCGCTATCTCCTACTAGCTGTCGCTAACTGGTGTTAGCGACAGCTAGGTAATAGGGAGATCATTTTATCTCCGCTTTCTTGGCTTTTAAAGCCAAAAAAGCAGAGATAAATCCCTTGATAATATGCCCCTGAGTTTTCTTGTTTGAATTATCAACAAATGCATACCTCTTTGTATGAATTAATAAGTTTGATGTGACCTTATATCTGCCTTATAACATGACCATCAAAACTTTCACGACAGGACAAATAGAAACTATAACCTGCCAAACAGTTGGGCTTCGCTATTTGCATGAATTTTAAAACCATGACTAAGTAACAAGTTGGATCTATCCCCACAAGATGGCGCTCACGTTACGCTTATACCTTAGAACCATACTGACTTGGCTATGGACACAAAGTAGACGCTCGACCTAATACGATGTAACATGAACATACAAAATAAATCCCGAATGACGGACTGCAGTCCAGACTGCAGACCACATGAATATGAAACCAATTGTTTCGGTGATACGGTTCTGATCTAGACCACACGTGAGCACGCACAGCATCTACAGCCGGTAAGTAAACCTGACAACTCCCATCCCTTCCTTGCCCCCTTTTACCCTCTACGGATGATGAATCTCACCACACGTTCAATACCGCTCATTACTTTGATGCACTGATCCTCATTATAATCTATTCTCCTCACAGTTGCTGCATGACATTTCCAAGGATCGACGATATTCTGAGTAATAAATATTATGGGGCATATTACCAACCAATAGAGATAATTTTTGTCTCTAACTTGTTTAGAGACAAAAATTATCGCCGCACATCGGCGATTTTTATCGCAGATAAACCTTGCTATTAGCAAGGTTTATCGCAAATGCGATAAAAAACGGCCGCAATGCATGAATATCGCTGAAAAGTCAGCGATATTCATGCATTATCGAGCAAATGCTCTTAGCCATGTTATCCACCTCCCATTGGATAACATGGCTAAGAACTGCTCCTGGGCAGGTGTTAGCTTTTGGAGATATTCACACTTAGCGCGAATATCTCCAAAAGTTGGTAATAGGAGATAGCGATGTTAGCGACTGTTTCCAGTCGCTAACATCTTGGCACGCCCACTTTGCATGTCATTAGTGATAAATATCACTGACATGCAAAGCGGGGCCCAAGATGGTCACTATCTCCTATTAGCTGTCGCTAACTGGTGTTAGCGACAGCTTGGTAATAGGGAGATAATTTTATCTCCGCTTTCTTGGCTTTTAAAGCCAAAAAAGCGGAGATAAAGCCCTTGATAATATGCCCCTATGTTATTTTCACCTTCAAGGTATGTTTATTTTTAGGTCTCCCTCGCCAATTATATTTGTGACGGTGTGATCTCTAATCCCAGTGAGGGACTGAAATCTGACATTGAGCTTTTAGGTTCTGGGTTCTGCCACCATCAGTGACATGACCACTTCCACAGAGGAATATGACACCGACGCCATGTCCTCAGAAATGAAATCATTAACCGACTTGCCCTCTGGCCAGTAGAGGTGGTGGATCAAACGAAACTGCCATTGCTCTTATTTAGGCACCACACGAATTAGTGCCACAAAATGCCTATTGGCTAATCGTCAAAGAGGCCTGTCATCCTCCCCTCCAATTTTTTCTATATTGCCTGCCTGTGTTCCCTCGCAGACCACAGAATGCCTGCCCATCTCCAAACCCTGTGGCCCTCATACCCAAGTTGAAAACCCCATCTAAACCTATCTAGAAATACCCTTGCCTCTTCTAGCTGCTCATAAAATTCCTGCCAGTACTCCAACATGCCCACGTTAACAAGCGTACAAGTTTTTCGCATCAGGTCCCTGTGCCCCCTGCCTCCTCTATTGCCACAGGACTGCTGCTGCCGAGTTGCTCCCTAACTGCTATTATAGGGCTGGCACTGTCAGGCATTCTGTCCCTATAACCACCTGCTGCCCCCAAACAACGATGAGGGGGTGCCTGCCCAAGCACATGGAGCACTCATGTCGGAACTTGCAGTACTCCAGAGAACATAGCCCTTTATTGAAATCCCATCACAAACCCACTTTCCCGCTCTGTCCCTTTGCTGCCGGACCCACTATTGCCCAGATGGGCGCCCCTGAAAGGGCTGGTAGACTATCTTCAAACCACTGGCTGTGAAAATAGTCTTTCCAGACTTCACAGGCCTAATAGTGAGCTACCTAAGATCAGAATCCAATTCCTCCACTTCGCTTTAGGATCCCAAGCTAACTGTGCCATAAATTCCTCATCCTGTTGGGCCCAGGCATACCCTCCCCCGTTAATGTGAGCCTTACGGATCAGGTCCATATACTTGAACATGGCCACACAGCACTCTAGAGACTTTCTCACAGTATATTCTGGAATAAATTAAGAACACCGGGTCTGTGTGCATTCATCCAAAGATACTGAAATGCAATAATTACATGTATGAAAGAAGCGTATGGAGAAAGAGTTGCCCACACACCCACAGTGTGCCTCCTGAATGTGTGGGAACCGACTGACCTTGACCGTGCTCGATAACTATGGACTACTATGGATTGATGATAGCGAAACATAATATTGCTTGGAAGTGGGGGGTGGCGGAGGTGCCTAATCTGGCAGAATGGAAGCGGGATATGTATAGGTGTATGATGACAGAAACTGTAGTATACAAAAATAGAGGATGCCCCCGGAAATGGGACAGAGTCTGGGGAAAGTGGAATGCATTCCGTGGAAATGTGTGTAACCCTCCATAAGCTCGTTGGGCGGCGGCGGGGAGAATGATAGACGGAGGGGAAGATTTGATTACTGTTTCAAGATGTGATGAAATGGGCCATTGATGTCTTGCCCATGAAGTGCAATGGAAACCTGTACCCGGGAGGGCTAAAAGTGAGGTATTGCTGTGTAGTTGTATTTCTCAAATGCTTAATAAAAAGATTATTTTAAATAAAAAGAACACTGGGTCCAATTCTCTTTCATCAAGGGCACCCTTGGTCACTATGCTAGCTCATACTCTATTATTTGGGCCCTTACAGTGCACGCACCTCCCTTTGTAATAACTTGAGCATTTCACCATATTTCCCTTTCCATATTTTCTCTTTAGTTGCCAACATCAAATGTGCCCCCAAGGGTTTTGTCACACCCATATATGGCAACTGTTTAATCTTGAGCTCCTTGCTCTCCACCCCTTCCTTCTTCTCTTCTTTATGTTCTGCACTCACTCCTGTGCCCCCCAATATTGCTACCCCTACTATATACGGACTGTCCTCCTTGCACACTATCTGTCATAGCCTCCATACCTACCCCTACTTCTGCTACATACCTGTCCTTACACAGCCGCTCTCCTACACCCTTGAACAACCCCGGCATCAATACCTGTGGACAAATTACTGTGACCCTGACCCATACCTGGCTGCAAGGTTTCTGCCCATACAGCTGATTGCCTCTTCACCAGTGGCCTCCTGGACCCCAACACCGTACTCTGTTGAGCCGCACTTGTCTGCAGCACATGAGACACAAATACATTATGTGGACCCTCTCCCATGCACCTAACCGGCCCCCACAGGCTTTTTTTTTTTTGGTCCTCATTTGCCACGTCCTCATTCCAAGAAATAGCCAACCACCTTAATGTCCTTAAGAGAGAGACCAAAAGATGATCCCATCCTACTCCCGGACAAACTTACCAAATTGGCGGGAGGTGCTTTTCCAGAAGATCTTACTCCGTCAAGGCATATTTCAGCCTGCTGGCCCTAAAATATTTATCGTGGGCCGGCAGACCCCCGTCTAGACCACGGAGTATAAGGGCATAATCATCTGACCCGGGGAAAAAAAAAAAAACCCGGAAGCCCGAATAGCTTTTTCATCTCCACTTAATTAACAGATTCCAAAAGGCAAGGTTCCGAGAGCTGCCAGATCTAGCTAAGTCTACCTTTGATGTTTCATAGAGGGATGACAGCCATTCTGCATGGGTTGGTGGATTGGAGTCGACCCAGTGTTTACAAATTTGCCGTCTGATGTGCGTCAGCCCTCTTCCGATCCCCGCCTCTCTCCTACGGTGGACAGAAGCAGCCGTGGAGCTGCGGCGGAGCCGGAGGGCGGTGGCGGCGGTGCGCGGACACCTCAGGGGGTCTGCTCAATGGAGAGGTGAGGAGGGGAAGGTGGGGAGAGTGCTACCCTCTGGGAGGCTGTTCTCGGTCGCGCCTGCCTCAGAAGCGAATTCCGACTCGGATCCGGAGCTGAACTCCGATTCTGACGCAAACACAACGCCTGAAAACAGTAAGCTCGGGCGAGGAGTGGAGAAGGGAGGTGAGCATTCAACAGTCAGTGCCGGGACCAGTAAAGCCCTGGGGAAGCGGGGAGCCGGAAAGGGCAGGAGACGAGGGAAGGGTCCTGGGTGTCATACAATGACCGACAAGCCTGGGGGATGCAAAAAAAAAAGCAGTAAACCACAGCGACCCCGCAGGAGAGTGTAAAGGAGGGGAAGGAGTATCCAAGCCAGAGGCTTTGTCGGAGGGTGATCCTCAAACAGCTATCCTAGGATATTTTCAAGGGGAGAAAACAGGAGGAGGGACTGCTTGTTTTAATCCCAACACAAATATTAAAACGCACCCGGTGGGAAAAGGCAAATTCAAGGCCCGCATAAAACCGCAGCCCAAATAACACCATCACTAAAATCGTATTTCAAAGTCCTACCTCTGGTACTTGACATTGTGCAGAGTCTAGAAGGGGAAAAGGGTGCCCAGACCATGACTACCCCAAACACCTCTATTGTGGCCACCCCTCAGGGCCAAAGAAACTGGCAGGGCAGATGCACAGCTGGTTCTGATAGTTTGGTGAGTTTCTCAAATTTGTAGGTGCTACATAAGTTGCGTCGAGTGTCCTGCGGCGTCTGTAACAATGAGATTCAACTGTGGGACCAGTGGGACACTGGTTCCATCCTTATGTGCACACCATCACTCCTCACACAGAACTGAGGATTCGTTGTCTATTGTATTTATCCAAGTATTTGGTGTTTTTATTCAATCAGTACTTTGCAAAAACATATTCCACATTTAGCATTCGATAATCAGTCTTTTTTTCAACATTTTCAACATGTGACAAGGTCCTTCAATCAAATCCAATGCATTTCGGGCCAATAGTTGTGCCCTTCATCAGGGACCAGACACTATAAAAATGAAACAATAACAAACTGTCAATAAGTCTCGTATCTGAACTGAAATGTGGAGGGGTGTGTGGGAATCTCATCACGATAGGTCGTGGAAATGGTGTGTGGGTAGTTAGGGTATCACCTTAAATAACCTCAATGCCCGTGTATGTCAAACAAAAAGTTATGTGAAATTTCTCACATGTCACGTTTGCCGGGTTAGCACGGTTGTCTCTATAGTTCAGGAATCAAAAAAAAGAAAAGCTGGTAAGGAAACGTGTTAAATGCAGTTGCAGCTTTACTCCCATATCTGGGTCAATGTTGCCGAAAAACTAACCTGAAGGTTCGTCATGGTATCAGTCCAATCTTACTCGGTTCGTGAACTCCGGTCGGGACGTATCCGCCATGGACCGCGTTTGATAAATTTACTTAGTTCCGATCACGTGACGACTGAAACCGAAGATAGACTAATTTTCAGGTGTATGATCGACCGGGAAAGTAGACGTGTTAATAATATGATTCAGGTTACGGTCTAACGATAATTTCGCTGCATGCTAGTACCTGGTAGACGTAAATGTTGTCGAATAAAAAATGGAATTGGAAAATTGAAAAAATAGAATAAGGTAGTGCGGACGGTCGAACCCAATGGGGTTAGCGTTAGTCACTTATGTCTTAGATGGGTGAGCTAGTGGATGAATAGTGCTGTGGCATGTTTGAGAGAGTATGGGACTAATACATAGGAGATACATATTTACAAATTTACAAACAAAACATCAAAAAAGACATAACATAGTAACGTGAAATCTCACAGAAGTTACTAGTTCGACTTTGGAGCAGTTTTAAAGGTAACATGAAAGTTCGATTCTGTTGTTTAAGCCAAACGGCTTGTGGGTTGAGAGTTTTTGTATCCAGGCGTTTTCTCTCTGGAGTAGAAATTTGATATTGTCTCTGCCTTCAATTTTTAGGATGGTTTCCAATATGATACATTTCATTTGGGAAATGTTATGTTGTTCTTCGATGAAGTGGGTTGCCACTGAGGATTTTCATATTTTTAAGACGTATGTTTGATTTATGTTCGGTAAGTCTAATTTTGATTTTGCGCTCCGTTTTTCCAATGTATAGTTTGCCGCATGGGCATTTGAGGGCATATATGACATTACTGGAGTCACATGTAGCATTGACCCTAAGTTTTACTTCGTGTCCTTTCATAGGATGGTTGATTTTATTTCCCTTAATTATGCTGTTGCAGTTTCCACAGTTTAAGCAAGCTTTGGTGCCAGTGAATATGGTTGTTGTGGCCGGTTTGTGTTGGAGAAGTTCTCCTAAGTTACATCCTCTGGTGAAAGCAAATAATGGGAGTTCGGAGAAAATCTGGTTGAAATCTGGTTCAAGGTTTAACAATGGCCAGTGTTGAAGTATGATCCTTTTAAATTTGGCAGTGGAGGTAGAGTATTTTGAGACTACCACTATGCGGGTCTGTTGTTGTTTTTGGCTAGGTTGTAGCAGTTTTTTTCTGTCAATGTTTGAAATCCTATGTTTGGATTCCTCTATGATGTCTTTGGGGTATCCTCTTTTGTAGAATTTGGTTGATATTTCATCGATTCTTTCTACCAATTTGTTGGGATCCGACGTTATTCTTTTAACACGTGCCATCTGTGAAAACAGGAGATGCTTTTTAAGGTTAGGTTCATGAAAACTTGAAAAATGGAGCATATTGTTTCTGTCTGTGGGTTTTGTAAAAAGATCAGTCTCAAGGCCTTTTTCGTTGATGGAAATTTTAACGTCTAAAAAGTTACTGTTTCATCTGATATTTCCCAGGTCAACTGGATACGTTAATCAATTTGATTGAATTCAGTGAGGACTGTTTGTAGTTCTTCCTTAGTATTCTTCCAAACGATGAATAGGTCATCAATGTAACGTATCATGAGTTTGAGATTGTCTGTCCATTTCTTGTTGGCAAAGATATGAGTCTCCTCGTAGTGTTGCATAAATATATTAGCGTATACAGGCGCCGCTGAGTTGCCCATGGCCATTCCGACTAATTGTTGATACCATTTGTCTTGATACACAAAGTAACTTTGGTATAATGTGAAAAGCATAAGCTCCATCAAAAATGTTTTGAAGGGTACGTCCAAATCAGTATTTAGTAGTGCCTGTTCAATCGCTTCTATTCCCAAAGAATGGGGTATAGTAGTGTACAGTGAGCGCACATCGGCGGTGCAAAGTACCAGTTTGTCTTCTGAATCAAACGTTAACTCTTGTAGTGTGGAAATGAAATGGGTGGTGTCCTTTATGTATGTTCTCATCTTTTGTACCGTAGGTTGGAGATATTTGTCCAAAAGTTGGCCTATCGGTTCATGTAAGCTGCCACATGTGGAGGCTATGGGTCTCAGTGGGGGGTCCATGATGTTTTTGTGTATTTTTGTTACCATTCTTAACGTAGGACTCTTCGGATGAGATTTTGTGAGAAAGTTCTTAGTTCTGTCGTTGATGATGCCAGCTTCATGTGCTTTCTCAAGGATATTTTGTAAGTTCTTCATAAATTCTCGTGTGGGATTGTTGTCTAACTCCATATAGGTCGTGGTGTCAGAGATGTGTTCCATCACTTTCAATTCATACATGTTTCTGTTCATAATGACTAAGGCTCCTCCCTTGCCAGCTTTCGTGCAAATGATTTCCCTGTTGGATGATAATTTCTTGAGGTTGTCCAAATCCTTTTGTGTTATGTTTTTACCTCTTTTGTTGACATGTTTGATACCGAGAAGGTCTTGTTTCACCATGTTTTCGAATAGGTCAAGCGTTTTGTGGCTGACCGGTGATTGAAAAGTACTAGCTGGTCTTAGGCCTGTTAGTTGATCAGGTTCATCTTTATTTTGTTGAGGTAATACATTGTCGAAAAAGTGGCGAAGTCGAAGCTTACGCATAAGTTTGAAGAAACTTACTTCCAATTCTAGGTTGTCTGTAGTTGTGGTTGGTACAAATGATGTGCCCTTTTGTAGAAGTTGAGTTTCATATGGGGTAAGGTGGTAGTCACTAATGTTGATGACCAGTTGTTCCAAATCTAAATCTTCTTCCCTTTCTTGTCTTTGATGGTGCCCGTCATGCTTCTCGTGGAAGGTGTCTCTTTCTCCTTTTCTTTTTCTTTTGTTTTGTCCTCTCCGGGGTCTCCTTTTTGTGATTGTCCCTGTTCTAAAAAAGGGTTCGGTTCAGTTTGGATACTAGTAGTTGGTTGTTGTAGTTGTGTGGTATCCGGGATTTTAGTTACAGGTTGAATTTTCCGCGGTCTTTGGGTGGTGTCACTATCTGATGAAGAAGTCTCAGTTTGAGAGGTAGAAGGTTTGTTCCTTCTTTTTTGGGCATAAACTTCAGCCCATGTGTAGACTTCTCCAAGTCTGTAATCGAGGGTGTCCCTCTTAAATTTGCGGATTTTTCGTTCGTTGATATCATTGGTATGTTTTTCCATTTGTGTTTGTATGTCTTCCAATATGCCCTTTAGTTCTTCCTCGGACATCATTTTAGATAGTTCTGTTGATACTTCCGAAATCTCTGTAGTTAGCTCTTCAAGTATTCCAGATAATTCTTCAATGATTAGGAGAATCAGATCCAAAGAACATTTATTAAGGATCTCATACCACCTTTCCTGGAATGTTTTGGAATTTTTGCAGAGGGATGGCTTAAGGGCAATTCTGAGGCCCCTCGGTATACGTTGATTGCGGTGATATTTTACGAGAGTGCTCGCATGGAGTTGTTGGTTAATGCGTCTCTTGGTGAGATATAGTAGTTGTCTTATGTGTTGCTCCTTGGTTCGAGTAGTGGTTTCCTGTGAGTTTTCTTCCCTGATAAGCGCATATGCGATCCCCTTTGTCTGACTTATATGCAAAGGTGGAGGCTCGGACCTCCGTGCTTTTTGAAATTTCCTCGTAATTACTCATAGTTTGTATTTGCGTGCTATCTGTCCAACTGTGGACACTGAAACTGTAACAAAGAAACTGGCAGGGCAGATGCACAGCTGGTTCTGATAGTTTGGTGAGTTTCTCAAATTTGTAGGTGCTACATAAGTTGCGTCGAGTGTCCTGCGGCGTCTGTAACAATGAGATTCAACTGTGGGACCAGTGGGACACTGGTTCCATCCTTATGTGCACACCAACACTCCTCACACAGAACTGAGGATTCGTTGTCAATTGTATTTATCCAAGTATTTGGTGTTTTTATTCAATCAGTACTTTGCAAAAACATATTCCACATTTAGCATTCGATAATCAGTCTTTTTTTCAACATTTTCAACATGTGACAAGGTCCTTCAATCAAATCCAATGCATTTCGGGCCAATAGTTGTGCCCTTCATCAGGGAACAGACACTATAAAAATGAAACAATAACAAACTGTCAATAAGTCTCCTATCTGAACTGAAATGTGGAGGGGTGTGTGGGAATCTCATCACGATAGGTCGTGGAAATGGTGTGTGGGTAGTTAGGGTATCACCTTAAATAACTGCAATGCCCGTGTATGTCAAACAAAAAGTTATGTGAAATTTCTCACATGTCACGTTTGCCGGGTTAGTACGGTTGTCTCTATAGTTCAGGAATCAAAAAAAAGAAAAGCTGGTAAGGAAACGTGTTAAATGCAGTTGCAGCTTTACTCCCATATCTGGGTCAATGTTGCCGAAAAACTAACCTGAAGGTTCGTCATGGTATCAGTCCAATCTTACTCGGTTCGTGAACGCCGGTCGGGACGAATCCGCCATGGACCGCGTTTGATAAATTTACTTAGTTCCGATCACGTGACGACTGAAACCGAAGATAGACTCATTTTCGGGTGTATGATCGACCGGGAAAGTAGACGTGGTAATAATATGATTGAGGTTATGGTCTAATGATAATTTCGCTGCATGCTAGTACCTGGTAGACGTAAATGTTGTCGAATAAAAAATGGAATTGGAGAATTGAAAAAATAGAATAAGGTAGTGCGGACGGTCGAACCCAATGGGGTTAGCGTTAGTCACCTATGTCTTAGATGGGTGAGCTAGTGGATGAATAGTGCTGTGGGATATTTGAGAGAGTATGGGACTAATACATAGGAGATACATATTTACAAATTTACAAACAAAACATCAAAAAAGACATAACATAGTAACGTGAAATCTCACAGAAGTTACTAGTTCGACTTTGGAGCAGTTTTAAAGGTAACATGAAAGTTCGATTCTGTCGTTTAAGCCAAACGGCCTGTGGGTTGAGAGTTTTTGTATCCAGGCGTTTTCTCTCTGGAGTAGAAATTTGGTATTGTCTCTGCCTTCAATTTTCAGGATGGTTTCCAATATGATAAATTTCATTTGGGAAATGTTATGTTGTTCTTCGATGAAGTGGGTTGCCACTGAGGATTTCATATTTTTAAGACGTATGTTTGATTTATGTTCGGTAAGTCTAATTTTGATTTTGCGCTCCGTTTTTCCAATGTATAGTTTGCCGCATGGGCATTTGAGGGCATATATGACATTACTGGAGTCACATGTAGCATTGACCCTAAGTTTTACTTTGTGTCCTTTCATAGGATGGTTGATTTTATTTCCCTTAATTATGCTGTTGCAGTTTCCACAGTTTAAGCAAGCTTTGGTGCCAGTGAATATGGTTGTTGTGGCCGGTTTGTGTTGGAGAAGTTCTCCTAAGTTACGTCCTCTGGTGAAAGCAAATAATGGGAGTTCGGAGAAAATCTGGTTGAAATCTGGTTCAAGGTTTAACAATGGCCAGTGTTGAAGTATGATCCTTTTAAATTTGGCAGTGGAGGTAGAGTATTTTGAGACTACCACTATGCGGGTCTGTTGTTGTTTTTGGCTAGGTTGTAGCAGTTTTTTTCTGTCAATGTTTGAAATCCTATGTTTGGATTCCTCTATGATGTCTTTGGGGTATCCTCTTTTGTAGAATTTGGTTGATATTTCATCGATTCTTTCTACCAATTTGTTGGGATCCGACGTTATTCTTTTAACACGTGCCATCTGTGAAAACGGGAGATGCTTTTTAAGGTTAGGTTCATGAAAACTTGAAAAATGGAGCATATTGTTTCTGTCTGTGGGATTTGTAAAAAGATCAGTCTCAAGGCCTTTTTCGTTGATGGAAATTTTAACGTCTAAAAAGTTTACTGTTTCATCTGATATTTCCCAGGTCAACTGGATACGTTCATCAATTTGATTGAATTCAGTGAGGACTGTTTGTAGTTCTTCCGTAGTATTCTTCCAAACGATGAATAGGTCATCAATGTAACGTATCATGAGTTTGAGATTGTCTGTCCATTTCTTGTTGGCAAAGATATGAGTCTCCTCGTAGTGTTGCATAAATATATTAGCGTATACAGGCGCCGCTGAGTTGCCCATGGCCATTCCGACTAACCTAACTACCCACACACCATTTCCACGACCTATCGTGATGAGATTCCCACACACCCCTCCACATTTCAGTTCAGATAGGAGACTTATTGACAGTTTGTTATTGTTTCATTTTTATAGTGTCTGTTCCCTGATGAAGGGCACAACTATTGGCCCGAAATGCATTGGATTTGATTGAAGGACCTTGTCACATGTTGAAAATGTTGAAAAAAAGACTGATTATCGAATGCTAAATGTGGAATATGTTTTTGCAAAGTACTGATTGAATAAAAACACCAAATACTTGGATAAATACAATAGACAACGAATCCTCAGTTCTGTGTGAGGAGTGATGGTGTGCACATAAGGATGGAACCAGTGTCCCACTGGTCCCACTGTTGCACCCCTCAGGGCCCTCTGTTTTCCGGTCCCATGGGCGCAATGGAAGTAGCCATGTCCGTGCCAGCAGAGGACCCCGAGGTGCTCAACGGGGTGCAGGTGGAGGCAGCAGGAGAGAGTGGCGATATCTGTGACCTAACACCCAAGGGTAGTAAAGGGGGAGTTTCCCTTGAAGCACTGCTGTCAGAAATGACGAGTGAGATTAAATGTGGTTTTGCGGAATCCAGACAAAATCAACGTGAGATCAGGGCAGTCTGTGAAACCCTGGAAAAGAAAGTAGATGGTCTCTTTGAGAGAACCGAGAGCTTGGAAGGTGTTGTGGGGAAATAAAAGCCAAGCTGGAATCTGCAGAGGGCAAGATCCAGACCTTGCGGAGAGAAGGAGAGGGTACAAAAGACAGGGTCGAATCCCTGGAAAACTACTCCAGAAGAAATAATCTTAGACTCTTAAAGATCCCTGAAGGGAAGGAGGGTGGTGAAATCAAAGAATATGTGGTTTCCCTATTAAAGAACGCCCTAAACTTGGACGAGTCTGCTGTGGAGCTGGAGAAAGACATCCAGAGGATACATCGTGACCCCTTCCATCTAAACCCAGGGAGAGTGAAACCCAGAAAAATTCTTGTGAACTTCCTCACTTATTCCATCAAAGAGAAGATCCTGAATCTTGCCCTCAAGGCCAACTCACTGAAAGCCCCGGATTTCTCCTTTGAAGTTCGATCCGATTTGTCTAAAACCACACTAGATAGACAGTGGGAGCTGGGTCAGAAAGTGCCCCCACAGGCTTGTCATTGTCCCGCACCCTGCCTTCTTTGAGGCTGTTCTCCTTATAATCCACTAGTGACTCCCCCAACATGTCATCCGCTCCCATACCGGCTTGAGCCTGCACTCACTCATCACCTTTTGATCATTATACCTGCATGTTGTGTAGACCAACACGCAGCATCCAAGAGGGCCATAGAAACCCACCATACCGCTCTATCCGACTGTCCAATTTGCCGTAAGAGCCGGAGGCTGTCCCAGACCTTCCCACTGGTGGTGTCGACAAGGTGGTACCCGACCTACTTCTGCCAGCTGCAACGGGGACCCCCGAAGATATCCAGTGAACCGCACTGGGTACTCCAATCTCTTCACCTCGATGCACGTGAGCTGCACCAAGATCTACAGAGTCCGGAAATCACCCAGTAAAAAAGATGATAGGACTGATGTACTGGCCCGTTTAGCCTGGACCACCACAACCTCAGGGGCCCAGGACCTTTCAGTGCGCTCTGCACCGATACCCACCCCCTATAATACCAGCCCCCGCCAACCTCTTTCATATGTCCCAACCCTAACTTTCCACTGGATACCTGCTCCACTCCAACATGATCTGGCAGCGACTAGCACAGGTCTGGAGCCAGGGACCGAAAGGGCCCCCCTCAGCCACATCTAAACCATCCTGGTCAGTAGCTGTGACTAGTTGGCGCTGCCCAGCACCCTGGAGTGCGTGTCCCTCATGGCATACTGCCCCCAAGTTCCCCCTGCCGCTCAGCCCCTGTTGGCCCCTCTGGAGCGATTCCCACCACCCGAGGCAAGATCCTTGCTCCATATGAGTGTGCAGCCCATCCCTGTCCAGAACTGTGGGCTGCCATGAGGATTTTGTGAACTCGGGTGCCTCAAAAGACTTTTCTGTGCCCCCCCTTCCGTCACACCTTGTCTACCCCGCTGCCTTGCGACTCAAGGGAGGTGCTGCACCAGCCTCCTGCATCGCTTTTCCTCCTTTTGCAGTGGACCCATACACGTGCAGCACACGCAAACAGGCCGCTGCCCATTCATCTTTCCTTGGGGCCGCTGCAACGTGCCCAGCCTCCCCACTGTCAGCCTCCTCTTCCCTAACAACCGCCTTTCTCATACCACGGCCTGCTTTCTGACACGGGTCTCAGGAGCCTGCATCACCATTGCTGCGGGCCCACGCTATATGCCATGGCCCTGCACTTATCCCTGCTACACAGGGCCGCTCGCCTCATGGCCGAGCGGCTCCTTTGCATTCACAGTGGATGCCCCAACAGCCACTGCCTGCACTTTGCGAGGTGGCAAGCAAGACATCACCACTGCAGCTACGCGGCTCAAGGCCCTACGTGCCGGTTGGGCCGCCCTTGACACCGGTTCCCCTACAACGACCAAATTCATCCGCCTAGCTTCACATAGGAGGCAGATAGCCTCTGCAACCCTGAAGTCACCCGATGCCACCTCTAGAGCAGTAATCAAGGTGCTACATGCAATCCAAGACCACAAATAATCACACTTAGGACTTCCTGCCACCAGTCACCAGGTCACCCATACCTAAATTGGTGGCAGGGAGCCCAATTACTACCCTTATAAATACCTTGGGCTACTTTGGGCTATATTATAGCCCAATACACAACATGGCAGGGTTGGACTGCACCACTCTCCCAAAATCCCCATGCAGCAGGCTTCGTGTGGTCAGCTGTACCCCATAGCCCCATTGGCCCCATCTGAATGGCTTGGGCTGGACTAGACAGGGTAGGGATGGAAATGAGAGCTTGTTATAGTACTGCAGAACAATGATGTTTCAAAGGAGTCTTTGATTTTGATGTAGCAGAAGCGTGTGGGTAATAATATTCATCACTCACCAACCACACCAAACTCTAGAATAACTACAATAACATATTCATAATGGCGGGCTCATATGACATTATTCCACAAGTATCTGCAACAAAAGTCCTCCGACGGATCTTAGATAGAGTTAAAAGGGACTGTGTATTTGGAACCACAATTATGCTATTTCCCCATGAGGACCTAAAATGAAAGAAATAAGCTAATCAACATAACCCATAACATTAGGCAAATATTAATCCATCTCATGAATAAACACAAATATCCTTTGTAATGTGGTCAGTAGTCTAGTGGTTAGAGGGTGGAGACGTGGAAGGGACAGGAAAGGGAGGAGCCGGGAATAACAGGAAAGAGGGTCAGTTAGAGTAAGGACGTTAGGGAAAGGATCGAGTAATAAAGTTGGTGCAGATAGAATACCTGTGTCCAGTGTCCTCATTGCTCGAGGGACACTACAACTGGCGACGAGGGTGGGATGGACTGCACTGTTCCAAGGTGCTAGTCCCTGAAGCCGGCAACCCTGTCCCTGAGGCGGCGCGTGTTGAAAGTCACCGTCGCGACAAGAGCGCCTGTCGAGTGAGTGCTGCGGCGGAGCCTGCATCGACGGCATCGCGGCACTCGAAAACCAAGCTCTGTGGCCTGGAAGCTGCGTGGAGCGTTGTCCCTTGCAGCGCGGTCGTGCGCTGTCGACTGGGTGCCCACCCCAGATGCATGTGGAATGTGCGCCGAGGTATTGACGTCGGGAGCCCACCCCGGTCATACCAGTTGAGCGAAGGCCCCGCCGAGTAGAAAAGGGAGGCCACGAGAAGACCAGAGGCCCAGCATAGCGCTCACACGGCCGGTGAGTGCCCGACCTAGGGAAGAAAGGCTGGGGAATGCCAACTGGAACCAAATCTCGCTAAGAACAAGATTTCGAATGCGGCGGCCATTTTAAACTCAGGCCTCTCCACCTATCCCCTGTCAGGGATAGCGGGCGGCCATTTTGAGGTCAGGCAACCTGGGTTTTTTCAACAAGCCCAAGCAAATTCAAGCCTCAAATTTGGAATTCAGCACCAAATTGAAGACAGAAGACAGGGTTTTCCATCAAACCCAAGTAAAGTCAAGCCCCAAAGGTGACGCTCAACGCCGTGAACCTACCCAGAGATGACAGGAGCATTGCAAAAGGGAGGATATCCCTCTATTCTGAGTAAAGAGACTGTTCATAAACACGAAGTAAGCAAGGCACAAGAGAACGATGCCGGGATTGCCATCCAGAGGAGCCCAAGGCCCAGCTGCGATCAACAGACCAGGCATGATGGGCGTCTCCTATCTATGCCCCCCCGAACCGCTTGCACTCATGGCTGGAGGGGGAATGGGCCTTCGATGGCAGGAATGGCTCGAGAATTTCGAGGACTTCATGCAAGGGTCTCATGTCACAGAAGAGGATCAGAAGTTAATTGCCCTGCGCAACCTTGTAGGGAAGGAAGTCAGCCAGCTCATCAAAGAATTGCCTACCGATGATACGGGGTCATACACCAAGGTACGTGACGCCCTGAATAAAAAGTTTTTGCACAAGAACAACGTAGACTATGAAAGATACACCTTTAACCTAGCAGCGCAGGGGAAAGATGAACCAATGAGCACGCTCATCACAAGACGTCGGCGGCTTGCCCGATACTGTGATTTCAACAACTTTTCCACGGAAGACGCCCTCAGACTGCGGATTATAGAGGGATGCCAGTCAGAATCTCTCAGAAGACGACTTCTCAAGAAAGGTTATACCCTAGATGAAATAGAAGAGATGACCAGGGTTCACGACCAGGTAGAAGAACATGCGAAGAAAATGGAGGCGGGACGCACAGAGAAACGGGAACAGGCATTCCGACTTCATTCACGCGTCACCCGCCGACACTCTCGTGAAGAACAGAGGACGTCACGATCCAAGACACATCACCCACATGCTGGTCGGAGACGTCAGGACTCCAGAGACCGAAGACGGGAACGTCAATTCAAATGCTACCGGTGCAGCTACGACTTCCCACACACTGATGCATGTCCTGCGCTCGGACAACAATGCCGAAAATGTGGGAGAGACAATCATTTTGAGAATGTGTGCAGAGAATATCGGAAAGACAAACAAAAAGATCAAGTCAGATCCTCTCGCCCGACAACTGCGAGACACCATGCCAAAGCAGTCCAAGGCCGACGAGAATCGTCCACCGGATCCTCGCGATCAAGCAAAAAATCACGGAGGTCACAGTGGCTGAGGAGATCACCGTCACAGGAGTCAAGGTCACCGTCACCTGTGTCACAAGACAGCGATGAGTACATCTGCATGGTGGCTGACCCAGGTCAACTGAAGAAGTATCCACGACTGGACATCTGTGTAGGAAACCACGCGACGAAATTTGTGCTGGATAGTGGCGCCTCTTTAAACTACATCCCAGTGACTGAGTACCGGAGGATGAAGCCGACCCCTCCATTAAGCCCAGCCCATGTAAGGGTGTATACCTGGATGTCTAAGAAGCCGCTTCCACTCTTACTCACAAGGGTCACTCCATACCCGCCCACATCCATGTATTTGAAGGACCTGAAGCAGACTGCCTCCTCAACCTCCCCACCGCTGAGCGACTCAGACTAGTAGAGATTCTCTATCGAGTAAATGATGACCCAGACATCATCCACAAATTCCCCAAGTTGTTCACTGGGCTTGGGAAAATGACTCGATGTCAGGTACGTTTACACATCAACGAGAAGGTGACTCCTGTTGCTCAGCACCACAGGCGAGTCCCATTCCACCTCCAAAAGGCCGTAGAAGATGAACTACAAGAACTATTACAGGCAGACATAATTGAGAGAACGGACGGACCTACTCCTTGGGTCTCCCCAGTAGTGATCGTGCCAAAAAAGGGTACCCCAGACAAAGTGCGCCTGTGTGTGGAAATGCGGGTACCGAATACCGCCATTGAGCAAGAATGTCATCCTGGACCACATCTGAGTGATATGATCGCGTCTCTCAATGGAGCCCAAGTCTTTTCCAAGCTGGACCTTAATAAAGGATACCACCAGCTTGAGCTACATGAAAAGTCACAATCCATCACCACTTTTGCCACTCATCTCGGACTTTTCAGATATAAACGGCTCAGTTTCGGAGTCTCCTCTGCCGCGGAGATATTCCAGGAAACGATAAGAAAGACAATTCACCACATCCCCAATGCACTGAACTATAGCGACGACATCTTAGTATATGGTGCAACAGTGCAAGATCATGACACGGCACTAGATAGAGTCTGTCACGCCCTCCTAGATGCCAATCTCACCCTGAACAAAGAGAAATGTGAATTTCATATGTCCACGCTAAAATTCTTTGGACATATATTTTCAGGTGCAGGGATGAAACCAAACCCAGAGAAAATAGAGGCGCTGAATGACATGAAAAGTCCGCAGGTAGTTGGTGATGTTCGGTCTTTTCTAGGAATGGCGAGCTACTCTGCTCGATACATAAGAGACTACGCCACAATTAGCTACCCATTGCACAACCTCACCAAGCAAGGGCAGCCATTCCAGTGGACTCCACAATGTGAACAAGCATTTCGAGAGATCAAAAAAACTGTGGAATCTGCGCATAACCTAGCTTATTTTAATCCTAAAAGGAAAACAGAGGTCACGGTCGACGCCAGCCCTGTCGGTCTAGGAGCCATCCTTGCTCAGTTTGATCATGACACCGATCAGAGGCACGTCGTCGCGTATGCCAGCAGAAGTTTGGCCGATACAGAAAGAGCGTACTCTCAACCTGAGAAGGAAAGCCTTGCCGTCGTCTGGGCATGTGAACATTTCCACATCTTTGTGTATGGCAAGCACTTCACGTTGGTCACGGATCACCAGGCACTAGTCACCATTTTCGCCAACCCGCGAGCAAAGATGCCTCCCCGGATAGAACGATGGGATTTGCGCCTTCAGGAGTACACGTATACCATTATACACAAAACCGGGCAGTCTGCTAACCCGGCAGATTACATGTCTCGACATCCCAAACCCTCATGTGCATCTGAACCGTCGCTTGCGGAAGAATACATTCACTTCGTGGTTGACCAAACCAGACCACCGGCTGTCCCACTGGAAACCATCTGTGGGGTCACTGCACAAGATGGTGTTTTGCAACGAGTGAAGCATCTACTACAAACAAAGACCTGGAGGCACTCCAATGAGGATGAAAACAGATATCCAGGTGAAAAGCATGAACTGAGTGCTTTTTAAACATGTGAAGGATGAGCTATCCATCACAGCGGATGGACTTGTGCTCCGGGACCAAAGAATAGTCATCCCCAAGCAATCTAGCGCATGAAGGACATCGTGGCATGGTGGCCACCAAAAGAGCGCTCCGAGAGAGGGTGTGGTTCCCGCTTCTGGATCAGATGGTGGAACTGACTCTCAAAGACTGTCCTCAATGCCAACTGGTGAGCTAAGGAGAACCCCCAGCTCCTCTTCAAATGTCCACGCTACCCACTGGTGTCTGGCAAGACATTGCTCTGGATTTCTTCGGGCCTCTACAATCGGGAAAATACATTCTAGTCATTATGGACGAATATTCAAGATTCCCATTTGCGCAGTTTGTTTCATCTACCAAAGCTGCCACTAGCATCGCTGTCCTGGACGAAGTGTTTGCTGCCTGGGGCATACCGAAAAGAGTCAAAACAGACAATGGCCCACCGTTCAACGGTCACGAGTTCGGAGAGTTTGCTGAACATCTTAATTTTAAGCATCGAAAGATCACTCCTCTGTGGCCACAAGCCAACGGAATGGTTGAACGTTTCATGGGCAATCTGAAAAAGACACTCTAAGAAGCGGGCCTCGACAAAAAGGATCCGCAGGTGGCCCTCAATGAAGTCCTCCGGGCCTACCGCACAACTCCCCATGCGACCACTGGAAAGTGTCCTGCCACTCTCATGCTGGGGCGCCCCATACGAACTAGAATACCCACTTTGGAGGATGCACTACAATCACGCACACGTGATGGAGCGCATGATGACAGCTGACACCGATCGCAAGAACAAAGAAAGGATGCAGGTTTATGCTGATGCCAGGCGAAGAGCCAAAGCCCCGTCTATTCAGGAAGAAGATTGGGTGCTAGTCAAGCAGGAGCAGCAGAGGAAAACGGATTGTTGCTATCGGGCGGAACCCCTGGTAGTCACTCAACGAAAGGGAACTATGATAACTGCGGAATCTGAAAACAAAAGAATCACCCGAAACGTATCGCATTTTCAGAAGTGCATGGCGGCCGTCAAAGATGCCTTTGTCAAGTCACCAGAAGTTCCAGTCATGGAAACGTCAACCGCCAGCAGTCCTCTGCCAAGATCCGAGAGTCAGCATGAGTCTGAGACCGAGGCTGCAGAGGTGCATCTCAGGCCTCGCCGAACCATCCACAGACCTGCACGGCTGATTGAAGAACTATAGACATTTCATAATTTAAGTTGCATTTGTTTAAGAAGAGGGGAGATGTAATGTGATCAGTAGTCTAGTGGTTAGAGGGTGGAGGCGTGGAAGGGACAGGAAAGGGAGGAGCCGGGAATAACAGGAAAGAGGGTCAGTTAGAGTAGGGACGTTAGGGAAAGGGTCGAGTAATAAAGTTGGTGCAGATAGAATACCTGTGTCCAGTGTCCTCATTGCTCGAGGGACACTACACCCTTTTCTTTTGATTACTTACTTTGTTATTAGAATAATGAATGGTCAATCACAAAGTCGAGAAAGAATGTCATAATAGTACACACATGTTACAGATTTTCGCAACTTGGCAAAATGGATTTAAAACACAATATCAGATTCATCGAGAATAGAGGGAAGAGAAACAAAAGAAGGAAAACAACAGCAGTGAAAATACTTCACCTATGAACGGAAAATCTAATGCTCAACGAGCATTAGAGGGAAAACTATTCCCACGCCCGTTAGTGTTGTGTTGCTGTTTCCCCCAATGATGACGCTGCAGCGTTTGTATGTGAACAGCTTTTATTTAATTACATGTGCCCTAAAGAGCGCCGAGCCGCAGCGGCTCTCTGTCGGCTTTTCACGCTTCTCCGTGTGCGCTGCGCGCGCAGCCCTAAACATGGCGGCCGCACTTCCGTCGGTGCGTGACGTGCAACAACTAGACCGCCACTACATATCTCCCCTTTTTTCCCAAACAAAACATTTAACTCACTGTCCGTCGCTCATATCAAAGTCTCGAAATCTTGCGGGCTTAATCACAGCCCTACCACTCCGTGTAAGTCTCAGGGGGTCAGGTGGGATCACTCTTTCCTGCGTCTCTTCACTCCTTCCTGCACCTTCAAGCGTGGTCGTGCCTCCATCTCGTCTTCTCATTCCCGCTTCACTAACTGACCCCTGATCACCATAGTCCATACTCTCTCCTCGCTGTTCTCCTCTGCTCACCTCCAACTCTCCATCTGGTCGTTCTTGTTCCTGAGACCCTTCTCCTACATCTTCTGAGTCTTCTCCACCTTGGTCCCATCCTTGTACTCCGTTGCATCTAGCCATGCGATCCTGTGACCACACGTTGCCATCACTCAGCAAAGCCGCTCTACCCAACACTTCCTTGACTTGCAGGGGCTTGCTGTATTTACTCTCTCCCTTCCTCCTTAGCGTGGCCAATTTTACTCGTACCCATTCCCCTTTCTCCAGCTCTGTCTCTTTCACATTTCTCCGGGCGTTGTAGTGTCTAGAGTACATGGCTTGTGCTTTTTCCAAGTTGGCTCGCACTACCGCAGGGGACCATTAGCTTGTTATGATTTTTTCCTTCCACACGCGGTTGTCCCAGGTGAATGGTTCGCGGCCTCTCAGTATTTGAAAAGGGCCATACCCCGTCCCTGTGGGGGTGATCCTGTACCCCCACACCATTCGTTCTATCTCTATTTCCCAGTCCTTGTTGTTGGAGATGGCTGCCTGCACAGAGCCCATCACCACTCTGTTAAATCGCTCCACAAGTCCGTTCCCAGCCGGGTGGTATATGGACGTGTGCTTTGCTAGAATGCCATTCCTTTGCATAAAGTTGCTCCATTTCTCTGATCTAAATTGGGGGCCATTGTCGCTTAGGATGGACTTCGGGATGCCTTCCCTCACAAAAGTGTCCGCCAGGAACTTTATGATGGTCTCTGTATCCATCACCTCGTCTATTTTCAACTCAGGCCATTTCGAGTACCTATCCACCAGGACACATACGTATTTCTGGACTTCATGCACATCCAGGATGGGACCCAGTATATCCACTGACAACTCCTCCCACGGATTCCTCGGGGGGTCAAATTTGCCAAGGGCTGGGCGGAGTGGTTTGAGCGTTTTGTCAGCCCCTTGGCACTGTGGGCAGTCCCTGACATGCCTCTCGGCCCTTACGTCCATCCCTGGCCACCAGTAGTTTTGCTTGGCCCTCAGTTTCAGTTTCCCTATTCCCAAGTGTCCTTCGTGGAGCATGTCTAATAGTTTGGGGATGATTTCTGCTGGGGGGATGACTTTCTCCCCTCTGTATACAAACACTCCTTGGTCGTCCATCGACAACTCTTCTCTGACTTCGAAATATGGGTTGAGGCCTCCACGGGTTAGTCTCTTCTCAGGCCATCCCCCTGTGATGTATGATTTTACTTCCTCAAGGACCTGATCTTTTCCATAAGCCTGCCTCCATTCCTGATGTCCTATGGTTTTCTCTTGGCCTTCCATGAGTGCCACCATTTCTTCTGCCCCTGCTTGGTCCTCTCCACTCTGGTCCATGGCCGCCGCTCTACTCAGGTAGTCTGCCACCCTGTTCCTACTGCCGGGGATGTGTTAGACGTCGTACCTAAATTCTAGCAGTTTGAGGGTCATCTTCGAGATCCGTGGCGTGGCACTTGCATGTCCGCTGGACGTTAGTACCTTCAGTAAGGGTTTGTGATCTGTCTTTAGCAAGAACCGCGTGCCCCACAAGAACTGCCTGAACCTGGTCATGGCCCATACGATCGCCAGCATCTCCTTTTCAATTACACTGTACTTCTTTTCGGTCTCACTGAGCATGCGGGATGCAAAACTGATCGTTTCCATTCTCCCTTGACCTTGATCTTGCATAAGGACGGCACCCAGCCCCTTGTCGCTGGCGCCGTGGTTAGTACCGTGGTTCCTTGGGGGTCATATCCTTGGAGTGGAACTGCTCCAGCCACCTCTCTCTTGATGATTTCGAATTCACCTTGCGCTCCCTCCGACCAGCAGAATTCTACATTGTCCCCTGTCAGCTGCCTCATGTGATGGGTTTTGGAGGCGAAGTGCTGCACGAACTTACTATGATATTCCGCCATTCCGAGGAACGATCGGACTTCTTCTTTGTTGGAAGGTGGTGGCGCCTCGCAGATGGCTCTCACGTTATCTGCTTTCGGGGTAACCCCTCACACCCCTATCTCATGTCCCAGGTAGGTCACAGACTCCATTCCTATCCGGCACTTAGTCCATTCGGCTGTGAGGCCCTTACACTCGAGGATCTTTAGCACCTTTCCTAGTTTGTTGTCGTGATCCGGTTTGTCTCGTCCCATTACCAGGATGTCATCCTGGAAATATTGGATTCCATCAGTGTCTTTAAACAGTTGGTGCATCAACTTCTGGAACACCGCAGCCGCCGAGGCTAGCCCGAACGGCATGCGGCGGAACTGGTAGCACCCGAACGGGGTGATGAAGGAAGTGAGTTTTCGGCTTTCCGGATGCAGGGCGATCTGGTGGTAGGCAGAGGTCAAGTCTATGGTGGAATACCACTTGACTCCCCTGGTTCTGGCCAACATTTCCTCGATCCGGGGCAAGGGGAACTTCTCCACCACTATGCTCTTGTTCAACTCGCGTAGGTCGACGCACAGCCTGATCTTCCCGCTTGGCTTCTTCACTACTACCAGGGGCGCGAGCCACTCCGCGCACGTGATGGGTTCGATGATCCCTTTCCTTTCCAGATCCTGTAGTTCTTCTTGTACTGCGTCTCTCACCGCCAAAGGTACATTTCTCACTTTGTGGGCGACCGGTACTGCATCGTCCTTCAAGACTATCTTGTGCGCGAATTTCTCCATCCTTCCGACTTTGCCTCCGAAGACCTTGGGGTACTCTTCTTTCCATTTGTCTAGGTCAGGCCAGGTTCCCGGTTCCGCGAGCAGTATCTGTTCCTTTCCTCCTGGGTCCAGCTTGATTCCCAGGTCGCCTTGCTCAAGCCATCCCAGGACCGAGGGACCTCTATCAGATATGTACAGTTTGCAGAACACTGACCGGCCTCTGAACTCAAAATTTAATGGTCTGAATCCTGCCATAGGAATGCGGTCTCCGTTGTACGTCACTGGGCGGATGTCCAGCCTCTCCAGCTCTGGGCCTAGGTGTGGTGCAAAACTCTCCTCCCACACCGCTCTTTGGATGATGGTGTAGGGTGAGCCGGTGTCAGCCACAACCTTTATCGGTATTCCGCCAATCAGCATCTCCAGGACCGGTTTCATCGTTCTCTTTCCGTCAACGTTCAGTACCTGGCCCTCTACGCCTAGTACTTGATCTTCTATGTAAATGACTGTGACCACATCTTCCTCTGCACCCTCTTCTTGTTCTTCGCTGTCCTGTCCGACATACTTCACCATGCTCTTCGAGGACTTCCTCCGACACACCTTCTCATAGTGGCCCACTATCCCGCAGTACAAACATTTGGCGCGGAATGCTGGGCACTTCCTGTCGTGCGCCTCGTGGGACCAGCTCCCGCACCGATAGCACGGTTTCTTGCTACTTCCTGCTTGTTTCCCTGGAGGGCCTGGGTTGCCTTGCCATTTGTTAGGCCCCTTTGCCGCCGCGCCCTTGTTCTTGTAGTCCCTGCGGGGCTCGTCCTCGTCTATTCTGTTCACCATGGTGCTGGGGGTTGTCTCTTTCCTCGTTGCTTCCGCACACCTGTGCGTCAGTTCTGCCCTTTTGACGATTACCATCACCTCCTTTAGGGTGGTGCCACCACTGGCCCACAACTTGTCCTGCACCGCTGTGCTCGTGGTATGCATCACCACCTGATCTTTGATGAACTCCTCTTCCCAATTGTCATACTTGCACGTGGACGCTAGTCTCTTCAAGGCCGCAGCATATTCCTCTACGGTCTCTCCTGGGCGTTGTTTCCTTTGCTGGAAATTAAACTTGTCCACTGAGACACACACCGCCGGCCTGTAGTGTTCGTTCAGGTCTTCGATGGCATGGGCATACACGTCCACATCGGTGCTTCCTCTTTCTTTTGGCACTAGGCTTTTGTAAATTCTCAGGCCTTCCGGGCCCAGGTTGAGCAATAATATGCGTTTCTTCCTCTTGGGGTTAAATTGTTCTTCGTTCTCATCCTCCAAGACTCCTATGAAATTATCAATGTATTCCCTCCAGTCTTCCCACTTCATTAGCGGTTCTCCTGGTCTGGGCAGGAACTGCACTGGCGCCATCGCGTACCCCGCCTGCGCGCTCATTTTCTCGCTCTTGATCGTGGGATGCGCACTCCCTTGGCCTCTGGGACTTCCCGGCGTGTTGTCCCGCTCTTCCTTGCCTGTTTGAGCTTGGGGACTACCTTCGTTAGCCCCCTCGATCTTGCTTGGGGGATCCAGCGCGGTTCTCCCTGTCTGGTGGGTGGTGGCGTGCTTAGGCGCGCTTTGCTTGGCATCTCTGGGGCTTGGGCTACCCCTTCGGGCTGACAATCACTTCCCCTGGGCTGTGCTGAGCTCTGCCACGCTCTTTAGGGTATTGTACCTGTGTGGGGGCTGCTGGTCACTTCTCGACCGCCTGCTCCTTCTGGCCGCCAGGTTTCCCGTGGTCCTGTTCCTCGCTGCGTGCCTTCTGGCCACCGGTGGCTGCTGTGTTCCCCGGTGGTCTGGTTCTCCGCGGGGGGTAAGGGGTCTAGTATCCCACCCTCGTTGCCATTGTTGTGTTGCTGTTTCCCCCAATGATGACGCTGCAGCGTTTGTATGTGAACAGCTTTTATTTAATTACATTTTTTATTTTTATTTTGCAGAGTTTTATATAGCGCGAACTAGAACCGAACCGAATCAGTTATCAGAGCGCTTTACATAGCACCAGTTACGTTACATGAGGACACTTTAATTTTAGGCACGGGGAGATTAAGTGATTTGCCCAGAATCACAGGGGGTTTTTTGGCGTCGTTACCGAGACTCGAACCCAGTTCCCCAGGTCCGAGGTCGAGCGCCTTTGCCGTTAGGCCAACCCCTCTCCCCTACATGTGCCCTAAAGAGCGCCGAGCCGCTGCGGCTCTCTGTCGGCTCTTCGCGCTTCTCCGTGTGCGCTGCGCGCGCAGCCCTAAACATGGCGGCCGCACGTCACGTCGGTGCGTGACGTGCAACAACTAGACCGCCACTACAGTTAGGAATAGCCGACGATGTGCAAAGTTCTCAGGAAAGTTCAATGGTTCAGCAGGTTTGCCAGCCAGAGTAACAGGCATCAGCACGGCATGCAGCTCACACCACGAACGCAGAACGAGTCCCCAGAAGTCTTGCAAACAAGCTAAAGAAATACCTTTCCACTAAGGTCCTTATACACTGCAGCTTCCTTCTCTTGTATCGCTCTTTTCTCTCCACAGACATTTTCATTGGCTAAACATGATGGTGTGGAGGTCTTTTGACTATGACCTAACAATTCTCTTCAAAACACCCTTTGTCTAAAACATTCTACCGCTTCCGAAGAAGGAAGTGGAAGTAACCTGGCTACTAATGTATTTTTACTAATGAAACAGTAACTTTTTAACATCCGACTACTCTCGCTCAGACAGGAAAAAACGCAATAATTTCAGACAAACTTAGGCTAATATCTACACTCTAGGAAGCAACTGGTAACACGTGATGGCCTAAGCTAAGGACAGGATTTTGTCTTTAAAAATCACAAGGAAAGGAGTACGTGAACACATCTCCTAATATTCTACGGCCTGCATTTGCCTAAGCAAAGAAATAATTATTTCTAAAAATCCTACACTATACTTTCACAAACAATTATGTTTTTCTTTATCGTTTTAATTTTCTGCAGTAAATGAGACAGAATAACACATATTAGAAAAAGCTTATAAACTATATTTATTCCAATTAGTCTTCATTTGTTTTTCACTTCAATTCACTAAGCAGGACAATCATCATTCTTTTGCACATTTCCCATGTTGTACACTATTTATGTTAACGTTAGTAATTTCATCACCCGAACGTTATTTTAGTCTCTCTGACAGGTAGATTTCATTGAGCAGATTTTTTTACGGAAAATCATGCTCCTTCAATTCTAATTTCTAATACAGGTATGGCAACTTGGGACTAGATTCTGGCTGGAAGCAGCGGAAGTTCCTCCGCTAAGGCAGAGGAGCATCGCCCAACTGCTTCAACTGCAAGCTCAATACAAAAAATAAAATTATAATAACACTCCATTATTATCAATATATTTTTTGTTTTGAGGTTGCAGTTGATGTGGTAGGGCCAGGCTGGGCTCCCAGTGTCACAGGGAGGAGTGGTGGCTGCACCTTAATTGCGCATGTAGGTTTGGCTGGCCCTCTTGAGCCGGCCACACCTACTGGCGCACTTTGCATGTTCAAAGTACCTTAAATTCTGGTTTGCGGAGCATTGCATAGATCCACATCGAAGATGCGTCACGCAGCCGAAGCAATGCCTCCATTCTGAGATGCAGCGAGGCTGTGTGCAAGGGCCGCGTCACCTTCGAGACTCCCAGCAACAGGGCTTGCAATGCAAAGTCTGGAGTCGACGATGACGCTCACAGTGTGGCAATGCGTCAGTTGCGAACTTATGGAAGGCTGCAATGTGGAGTCCGATGTCGTCATCAAGCCTTCCATCGATGAGGGATCCGAGGGCCTGTGCTGAGGATGCATCCGACAGTTGGGGCAGTGCGAAGGTCCCGAAAAGATGTGAAGTGGGTCTTTGCAATGGATCCAATCCACACAGCAGAGGCGATGCATCTGTTGTGTTTGGGTTGCGCCACGCAACAGAGGAGATGAGTTGGTTCTGCTGGATCCACAGAGGTTAGCAGCGCACCTTAAGCCCACTTGCACAAGTCCACAACTGGGGTGGCACCACTTCACAGGCTAGGCTCACAGATGGCAGAGTCCAGGTGCACATGGAAGGTTGTTGGAAACCTGAGATATCCTTGAGGCTTCAGATCAGCCAACTAGCCCTTCGAGTCACTGTGGGTTCTGGGTTCAAGAGATACAGGTCCAGTCCTTCTCACCCAGGCAAGAGGGCAACAGGCAGCAAGTCAGCAGAGCAGGGCAGCAGTTTCTTCAGAACAGCAGTCCAGCTGAGTAGCACTTCTTGCAGCACCACAGCAGTCCTTCCTGGCAGAGTATCGACAGGTCCAGAAGTATACTTAAGAGTTTGTGTCTGAGGTTCAGCATTTATACCCAATTATGCCTTTGAAGTGGGTGATACTTTTCTAGAGGTTTCTCTTTGAAGTCCCAGGCATCCTGGCTTCCCTGCCCTAGCACAGGACTAAATACAGGGGGTATGCAGCCCTTTGTGTGGAGGCAGTTCACAGGCTATTCAGATGTAAGTGGAGCTGTGTACAGCTCCTCCCTCCCATCCTGCCAGTGATGGCCCATCCAGGCCCACCTAAGCTCCATATTGTGGGTGGCTGTCTAGGAGGAATACACAAGGCTCAACTATAACCTACATCCAGTCATGTGACCAGAAACAGGCTACAGGTACTAAATGGCTATGGTAAGGAAATTCCAACTTTCTAAATGTGGCATTTTCTGAATTGAAATTTAAAATCCAACGTCACCATAAGTTAAAATTTTAAATTGTGATTCCAGTGAAACCAAACATGAACTGGTCATCTCTTTCTATTTGAAAATTACCCATATGAAATGTAATGATACGGCTCCAAGGTTATCCTATGGTAGAGATAGGTCTTGCAGTAGTGAAAAACAATTTTTAGAGTTTTTCTATACAGGGACATGGAAAACTTGAAGGTACATGTCGAAGCTTTTAAATACAATTGTACCATGCCCTCTGGGCTGCCCAGGGTCTACCCTAGGGAAAACTTATATGCTCTATGAAGTCTAAACCTGCACACACAGGCTCTGCAATGGCAGCCCAGAGACAGGTTTAACGGCTCCTGAAATAGGTGGCACAATCAGCGACTAGAAGCATTTAATTTACAGGTCCTAGGTACATGTAGTATCACTTTAGTAGGGACTTACAAGTAAATCAAGAATGCCAATTGAGTATAAGCCAATTGTTAGATCTGGGGGTCTCTAATTGGCAGAGGTAAGTACCTTAGACCAAGTAGGGACCCTTGCTTCTAGTCAGGGTGAAGAATTACACAAAGTAGATAACCCCTGCTCACCCTCTAGGTAGCTTGGCACGAGCAGACAGGCTTATCTCTGAGGCAATGTGTATAATGAATGCACTTAACATAACAGTAATCCCCAATCCACCACAAACTGAGACCACACAGGTAAGTATATTTTATAAAAATATATATCTTTATCTAGTTTCAGCAGGTAAATAAAGCATTTGCACGATAATCACTTTTCCAATAATATGTTGCACTTAATCTTAATGGTCACTCAGCTTATTAGGAAGTTTCTTATTGAATCAGTCTCGAGTTCCTTAAATCAGCATCTAAAAATTAGCAATACTGACTCTTTGCGTCATCCGCTCCTTAAATGAATTAGGTTACGCACTGTCCACGTGTGATTCACAAAATGAATTAGCCCGTTTATACTATGGGCCTCAAGCGCTGCAAACGCGCCTCACCTCGTGGTCCAGGGACACTTTTCCTTTCCCCCGGCACAGCCTCGCTTTTCAGACTGCCTCAGGCGCCCCGCGCCTGACAGAGCACACTCGCTCCTTGCCCCGGCCGGACCCGTCTGCTCTTCCGCCTGCTCTCAGCACTCCAACGAGCGGCGGGGGAGGTAGGCAGGTACTCGGCAGATGGAACGGCCGGCCGGGGGTCACAGAGATACTCGTAGATCCCTCGGCGAGGACGGGTCTTTTCCGTGAAGGCTCTTCCTCGCGGCGCGGCCCTCGATGTCTCCGCAGCAGCTCCTCACCTAATGGGCCAATCAGGTCGCGGCTCGGAAGGCGAGCCTCCACACTCGTCACGCAGCTTCCAGGAGTCAGCCAATCGCAGCGCGGCTCCTGGACCAGGCCCCTCTGGGGGGCGAATCGGCCAATTGGAGCACGGCTCTTGGGGCATGCCACGGCAAAGGGGCCAATCAGAGCGCGGCTCTCCACGTGGCTCGGCCAATCGGGTCGCGGCCTCTTCGTGGTTTGTTTACACAGCTCCTGGAACACTCGGGTCAGTTTCAGGCCCCCGGGCCGCGGCGGTGAAATGCGGGGAGATGGATTTAGTGCGCCCAAGGACAGTAGGGCGATGTGAATATCGCGAATCCCCCACAGGGATTGCTTCGTCCTAAAAACACTTCAGGCGCACTGCCACCACTTCCCACGTGTCGATGAGCACGTCGATATCCCCGCACAGCAGCTGAGGGACAGGCAATTCACAGCGCGGCGCCCTCAAGCCAGGCAGAGGACAGCCAGCGCTTCACACGGCCAAGTGATCGGTAGCCTCAGCAAACAGCTCACGATCTCTGCAGCACACAGCAGCTTCAGGGGGCACAGCAGAGTTTTGTAGTCCTTGGGCAACCTTTACGTCCCTGGGTTGCAGACAGGGGGCCCGTTCTTCTCAGGCCCTTGGAGATTCAAGTTTGAAGACACAGCACACAGCAAAGTCTTTGTAGTTCAAGCAGGCAGGGTCACAGCACACAGCAAAGTCCCTTTCTTCTCCTCTCCTTCAGTTGGATAGCAGGATAGGTCAGCCCTTAAAGCACACAGCAAGGCAATCTTCCATCAGTTCCTTCAGCAGTCCTTCTTCTGGCAGAGGTTCTTCTTGATTGTAGAATCTAATTTTTCTGTAGTCAGGGGTCCTTCTCTTATACCCCAAAGAGTCTTTGAAGTCCTTTGAAGTCTTTGTGCAAGCGGGCCCTGAGCCCGGTCTAAACCAGTTCTGGGTGTTGCTGAGGCACTGGGGGTTTCCTGGCTTCCTTCTTCCTCTCAGTATCAGGGACAGAGGTGACAGTCACCCAGCAGGGGGGTGGAGCCAGCATTGTGGTCAGACAGGCACAGCCCTGTCACTATCAGGTGTGATCTCCTCCCACTTCCCTGGCAGCAGATGCTGCCTTTCATCCACGGGCTGACTCAGACAATCCCCTGGGGGCTCTGCAGCCCCTGTCACACTCAGGCCAGACAGTCAATCCACAAACAGGCCCAGGCACACAGAAAGGTTAGACAAGAGAACAGCCACTTTCTAAAAGTACTATTCTCAAACACAGAATTTAAAAACAACCTGTACTAAAAGATGTGTTATTAAATTCTGAGTTCAGGGATATCATTCACTTATGTCCCATCTTGTTCCTATGAGAAGATAGGCTGGTATCCATTGGGACCAGTCTCCCCCATGTTATTCTATGGAGCAAGATAACCTTACAGCAGTGAGCACACAAAATGGCTGCTGCTCACTGCAAGAGCATGTGACCTGCACTAGTACATGCTCTACCTTACCCATACACTGCACCCTGCCCAGGGGGGTACCTTGAGCCTTCCATAGGGGTGACTGATGTGCACAGACAGGGAAGGGTTAGGCCCAGCCAGTGGGGACACTGGCCAGGCGGACATGGCAGTCCACTGACTGCACACAGGCCCTGCGCTGGCAGGCCTGAGACACCACTTTAGGGCTACTCATGTGGGTGGCGCAATCTGCGCTGCAGGCCCACTAGTAGCATCTGTCATCACCAGCCCTGGCACACACAGTGCACTTTACTAGGGACTTCATGGTGATACAAATATGCCAATCAGGTATTCCCAATCAATATGACAATTTACATAGGGAGCACTTACACTCTGGCACTGATTAGCAGTGGCAGTGTCCAAAGCATCTAAACCAGCAAAAACGAAATCCAGCACAGCATCAAAAATACATGAGTCAGAGGCAAAAAGATGGGGGAAAAACCACACCAAAGGTGTCAGGTCTAACACCAATGTTATCATGTTCAAAGAGAACACAAGCACTTTAGCACTTTAGCACCGGTTAGCAGTGCTAAAGTGCACAGAGTCCTAAGGCCAGCAAAAACAAGGTCAGTAAAGTTGGAGGAGGAAGGCAAAACGTTTGGGGGGAACCACCCTAAGGCTGACAGGTCTATCATTACATATTTGTGGTTCATATCAGTGAAGTGTGAACTATAAAATACTGGAGTACTTGGTTTTTGTTACTCTTCCACCTCTATCTAGACTGCAAATATCTTGTTTTCTGTACCCAATGGTTGTTTGTAGACATTAGTCTTTGGATGAGGTTGGTATTCAGGCCTTTGCCACCAGGCTCTGACACCGGGTTGTCTACTGAGGTAAGTTGAGAATTCAGGGTTGGGCTGGCATATTCACAGGTGCCCACTACTTACAAGGGCATAGGTATCAATAGTGAAAAGTGGCTTCAGGGCCTAGAGGACTCTCTACACCTTCATTGTCGCTGCATTTTACTTCCTTTTCAAAGATAGGAGCCACATCTTTGCTCACATTAGGACCATTGGCTGCCTAGCTTCGCTATTGAGTCCTTGCATGACAATCACAGACAAATTCTCTGTTTTTAACATGTTATTTGATATATTTGCTTCTTCTTTTGCTCCCCTCATTCATACTCCCTTGATGCTAGAATCACCCATCTCCAGACACGGCCCTAACTCGTGGTCTACCATTTACCCCTCCCACCTTTCTAAAAATGATAAGCAAAAATTTTAAACACAAATTTCTTATACTCCACCAAGAAACACTATTTGTAGACAACTACAGTAGCCTAACCACCACCATAAAAACCAACTACATCTTCTTCACCAAACACCTTTCTAAATGGAAAAGCCTCTTTCTACGAAACCTCCCTATCACAAATTCCTGCAAAATTCCCTATGGTCTGAAACTCTCCACCACTCCATCATCTTCCTTTCCTGGTGAAATTGACATCCCTATATTCAAATCAGGAAATGTACTTATTCAAGTGTCTGAAAAACACCTCAACACTTTTGAACACCACTTCAGATCACTATCCCAAAACCTTATACCTACACTGATCTCTAACCTCCCTGCCTCCCAACTGCAAGATACCTTCATATCCCCACAATCCTTGACCCCCCCGCATCCATTCCCTGAATCATTAACCTTAACTGATAGTCCTGACTCCCATACTCTCTCTCACCAGACCTTTCTTGATCTTAATTTTATACTCATTAATGAAAGCCTCACTTCCCAAACCCACCTCCTGACTTCCTCGCCAACATCCCCTCTCTATAGATTCACCCACAACTCCCTCAACCTCCCAAACCCACCCGCCTCCACCTACTCCTCCCTTCGATCCGCGATCTACCCTCCCCCCTGTCACCTTACTAATAAGCTCCCATCCACACAAAACCTACACCCTCCTCGTTTAACACCTCCACATACTCCCCCAATGGCTCCTCCAATCTCCCCCACTCCCTCTCCTATGTCATGTCAAATGTTTTTATAGAGCGCAGCTTATCACCGCGAGGTCTCAAGGCGCTTGTAGCAAAAAAACGGTTGAAGACGTCGGAAGCTTTCACCAGAGACAACGGGGGTTATTTTGGAAAAAGCCAAGTTTTGAGTTATTTACGAAATAGTTTGTGTTCAGTGAAGGATAGAAGGTGGGGAGACAATTTGTTCCAAAGCAATGGGGCAAGATAGGAAAAGGAGCGATGGCTGTTACGGGAAGTACGGACACGTGGTTGGATCAAAAATTATTTGTTACTAGACCTTAATGGTCTTTTAGGTACATACCAATTCAGTTCCTTTAGGAGGTATTTAGGGCTAGTGTTATAAAGGATATTGTGTGTCATACTCAAAATCTTAAAATGGCTTCTCTGACGAACGGGGAGCCAGTGGGGTTTTTTTAGGCAGGGGGCAGAGGCTATTCTGGGAGGAAGATTCAGGATCAGTCTGGCTGCAGCATTTTGGAGGGTCTGCAACTTTGAAAGCAGGTCCTCGTTGAGTGTTGCAAACAGGGCAGTGCCATAATCAAGATGGCTGATGATCAGGCCCTGCACCCGAGGTTTTCTGGCTTCAGTGGGGAGCCACTTAAAGATCTTCCGGAGATTGCGCAATATTCCGTAACAGACGCCTGTTACCTGGTTGACATGATTTTTCATGGACAGGGCACGGTCTATTGTTATCCCCAGATTATGTACCTCTGATTTTGGGGAGGGACATGTTCCCAATTCCAGAGGCCACCAGTCTTGTGACCAAAATTTCTCTGCCTTGCCGAACAAGATAATATCAGTTTTATTACCATTCAATTGGAGTTTGTTGTTGCTTATCCAATTGCTTATATCGATCATGCAGTTTTTAAAATGAGAGCGGGTACCAGAATAATCTGTACCACATGTGATAAGCAATTGGGTGTCGTCAGCGTACGATACGGTTTCAAAACTGTATGAGTTGATAATATTAGCCAACGGGGTTAGATACAAATTGAACAGCAAGGGGCTTAGGATTGATCCTTGGGGTACCCCCACAGTGACAGGGCGATTGCTAGAAACCAGAGTGTCGACTCGAACAGTGGTGAAGCGGTCAGTGAGATAGGTATCCGATGAAGGGCCCTCGACTAGAAAACTATCTCCCACAGTCGGTGTTTTAAAATGCTGTGGGAGATGGTATCAAATGCTGCGGATAGGTCCAAAAGGATGAGAAGTGATGAGTCACCTCTATCCAGCGCGAGCCTGATATTATCCACGTTCTCGATGACCACTGTCTCTGTGCCGTGAGAAGCACGGAAACTGGATTGAGAAGGATCCAGAACCCCGTGCTACTCTATGAAGGCCGTAAGCCGCTTGTTGACTAAATATTCCAACACTTTCCCAAAATAGGGAAGCAAGCAAATGGGTTGGTAATGGACTGGTAGGGTAGGGTCATTTGAGGTTTTTTTTTAAATAGGCTTAACTTGTGCATGTTTCCATTTGGTTGGTACAATGGCTTGCTCTAGTGAGGTATTGAAAATTTTCATAAGGGAGTTAGCCAGTAATGGCATAATTGTGGTGCAACGGCGGGGAGGAAAGGGGTCCATAGGGGAGCCTGATTTTTATTTTGTTTAGGCCCTCAAGTACTTCACTGACAGTTATTGGGTCAAATTTGATCAAGCAGGGGATATCCTTAGGAGCATCCAGAAAAGGTTTCATCAGTAAGTTATTATTTTGCTACAATCCCCCTCCCCAGTATCTAACCAATTCACCTAAAACCAACCCCCAGTATCTAACCAATTCTCCCAAATCCAACTCCCAGACCTTACGTACTTCCCCTGACCCACACTTTTACTCTGGGAACCCAACCCCCCACCCCTCTACTCC
This sequence comes from Lissotriton helveticus, assembly GCF_964261635.1. NCBI lineage: Eukaryota > Metazoa > Chordata > Amphibia > Caudata > Salamandridae > Lissotriton > Lissotriton helveticus. The sequence goes on from NC_136057.1 coordinate 841,657,866, forward strand.
GACTCTACGTCCTCACTTTGACTCCCCTCTCCTCCCCCCTCCTGGCTTCCCTCCTCTCCCACATTCAAGACCTCCTCCCCCTACCAACAAGGACTCTCCACATCTCCCTCCTGATCTCCCAGCACACCTTTCTATCACATTTCTTACCCAAACACTCCTCAATATTGAATTGCACCTCTCGACCCTCATATTTGAACTTTCTTCCCTCCGAAATGATGTCTCCTTACTCACTACTAATAACCTTCCCAATCACTCCTACCCCTCAGTCCCCTCACAAAAATACCATGCTATTTATGTCAAAGCATTCCTTTCCCCCTCTCCGACTAGAACATCAGACTGTCATAGCTCACTCAGTGCACCCCTCCGCCCGAGCCATCTTCCCACAATTGACCTCTTTGAACATAATAAAGCTCTCCCCCTCCCCACCTTAACTTCGAAGTCCCCACCACCTCATGCATCTATCCCTGTGATCCGTGGTATTAATAGGATCCCGTCCTCTCCAGCCTCTCCTCCCATACTGACGGACAGTAGTATTAACTCACTCAGCCCTCCCCCATCCCCAACCACCTTCCCACCCACGACCTCAATGACCTTAATCAAATCTACCCTCTCCCCTCATCCTCTGCGATCTCCCTACTACCTCACTCAGTTATCCCAGTGATCGAGGGAATCACTAGGAAGCCTTCTTCCCCAGCCTCACCCAGACTCCCTCAACAACTCACTTCCATCCACGCCGGCTCCTCCCCAAATTCCAATGGCTCTAAACCCCTAAACTGCATGCACCCTCTCTCCACCTCCTCTGCGATCTCCCCACTACCTCACTCAGCTATCCCAGTGATCGTGGGACTTAGTAGGAACCCTTCTTCCCCAGCTTCACCCACACTCCCTCAACAACTCACTTCTATCCACACCTGCTCCTCCTCAAAATCCAATGACTCTAAACCCCTCAACTGCATGCTGCTTAACTGCCGGTCAGCCTCCTGTAATGCTACGGAAATAGCTGAAACCATCCTCAGCGAAAGCATTGACATCGCCTTTTTGACTGAAACCTGGCTCAACTCCCACTCCTCATCAATCCTTGACATGCTTTCCCCGCCGGGGTACTCCATCCTTAGAAAAGACAGAATTGATCAAATTGGAGGGGGCCTCGCTGTAATTTATAAAGATGAACTCAAACTTTCTCCTATCCATCACCAAGACCCATCCACTTTTGAATACCTTGGTGTTGAACTTACAACTCAGGGTTCCCCCTCTATCTGCCTACATATTATCTACCATCCCCCTGGAAACCCTCTTTCCTTTGCTGAGGAGTTGTCTGATCTCCTTATTCAATCGCTCTCCAAATCCAGAAACCTCTTCAAAGGAGATTTTAATATCCACTGGAACAAAAATGACGAACCCGCAGTTAACCTCATTAAGGATTTTCTTGAGATCAGTGACCTGACACAACTCTGCAATTCTCCAACTCGCTTTAAAGGGGCCACCCTAGATATTGCTATTATCAGTAGCAAGCAACTGGCTTCTCTCTCCCACATCATCCCCATTGACTGGTCAGATCACCACCTCATCCTCTTCACCATTAACAATTCCATTCCGCCCCCTCCCTCTCGGTCCAATAATCAAAAGAAACTAACCCGAAATGTTCACCTGATTCCCCCAGGAGAGCTGGAATCTACATTAAAAGCTCGACTACAGCTCTCCCCTCTCTCCCAAAGTGCCACAGGTCTTACTGAACATTATCACCAAATTGCCCCAGACAAATTAAAACTCTGTTATATTCTGTGCTTGCATTCTGGGATCAGAATGCAAGCGTTGCTAAGAGCTGTTGCTTAGATACTGTGTAGGATTTTTTCAGTTGATTGCCTACTGCTGAGCATGGTGGAGCTTGATCTGTGCTCCACGACCGTGTAACTAATAAATCAATTCAAGTATAATTAAGCTGTCTACGCCTTAATTACCACAGATATTTTGGCGATGATTAATTGTTTCACGGTCACATCTCGACGAGCCACAGGTGCGCCTGCATTTAAAGGAAATTTCTTGAAGCAAAAAGAGAGCAAGGATTGAAGAAACAATTTCAACTGCTTTCTACCTAACGGAGATCCTGACTTTATTGCCTCGATGGTCATCTACTCGAGATTCCTGATGACTGACCCTGCTGACTGGTAGAGCGCATGTTTTAATTTTCCCTTCCCCTGGGTTTCTCTCAATAATTTCGGCTCAGCTAGCGCCGTGTTTTAACTTAAAAAAAAAAACACACACACTGAACATTTTGGGCTTTAAACTGTACTTGTTTACCTTCAAACAAGTAACGGACACTCACTTCTTAGTCGCATCTAAGAATTTTGAAACACAAAGACCCACGGAGTTCTCCTCCCCATTTTCTTCGTTTTGCTGGATGACTTCAGTGTATTCAGTGACTGACATTGTTTGCACGTTCTTGACGTCTGTGTGTTCACGCATCGACGGCCATCTTTGATTTTGTTTTTTGCGTTCCAGTTTTGGGGAAACGGAGAAGCTTGCGTTTCACATCCAGCATTGGATTGCGCATCTGTGATGCGCACACCTCCTTTTAGCTAATACTTATCCTACAGCAGCGCGTCATATCGTTATGCGCACACCTTTCTTTCACATCCAGCATTGGATTGCGCATCGGTGATGTGCACACCTCCTTTTAGCCAATACTTATCCTACAGCAGCGCGTCATATTGTTATGCGCACACCTTTCTTTGCATCCAGCATTGGGATTGCGCATCGGCGATGCGCACACCTCCTTTATTGGTTGATTCAAAGCGGAAAGTTAATCCTTATCCTACAGCAGCGCATCATATGGTGATGTGCACACCTTTCTTTGCTCCTGCAGCAGCGCCTCATACGGTGATACGCACACTTTTCCTTGCTGCATATTTGTTCAAGTGCAACAGATTGTTTTGTTCACGCATCGGTGATGCGCACACCGTTTATTTCCTCATCTTCATTATCATTGCTACGGCATATTTTACATGCACATCGATGATGCGCACACTTTGTTTTGCTGCAAATTTTTGGGGGGGGAAATAGGCCAGAATTTATTAGCGAAACGTGTTTTGAATTTTTTTTTTTTAAAGGAAAATTTGTAATACACGTTTAAACAATATTTACAGTGTACATTCTTCTCGTCTCTCTTTGCACTAGTGTTTTCTCAACAGAATGCAATCTGTAAACCCTCCTCCCTCCTTTTTGGAATCCCCTGGGGAGCCTCCTGTTCTGTGGGAGAGACGGTTCGATGCGTTTGAAACCTATCTTGGAGCAACAAATTACTGTGGAGAAAGGAAAAGGTTCTTATTATTGCACTCTTTGGGGTTTGAAGGCAGGTCGGTCCTCAAACACTTACCAGAGTTAACTCCTGAAAAGAGCGATGGGCTTGATGAGTACCTAGAAGCCGTGTTAAAGTGGAAGAAGAGATTTGATAAACAACCCAGCATTATAGTCCTTAGGCACAAGTTTTTTAAAAGGAGGCAAGGGGAAGATGAAGATGTTGACACTTTGAGACGTTTGGCTTCTGTTTGTAAGCTTGAGAACTTCACAGACCAACTTATTAGAGACCAATTTGTCTGTAAATGTAAGGAAAAAAGCATCAGACAAAAATTGTTAACCCTAACCGATCCATCACTTGACGAGACATTGAGAATTGCCAAAAGCATTGAAGTTTCTTTATGTTTGCTAAAAGAACTTGAAGATAAGGGTGTTGACAAAATCAGTGATGGCATCAACGCAATTAAAATTGGGAAAAGTATGATTTCCAAACCCAAACCTACTATTAACAAATCTCAATCCAAGTCAAACAAATATGAAAGGACCAGTTCTAACCTCTGTATTAGATGTGGTAATCCCTCCCACAACAAAAACAGCAGATGTCCAGCTATATATGTCACTTGCAATTACTGTAAAAGGGTTGGTCATTTTGCTAGCGTATGTTTGAAGAGAAAAAACGCTAAGAAACCTGTAGCATGTGTTGTCGAATCTGATAGCGAGAGTGAGTCTGAAACCATTTCTGTAATCAGAGAAGAAAGTGAAGAGCATAGAAACGTTGGATCACCTGTTGAAGCCATTGAAGGTGATCCTGCTAAGTGTCGTAACCCTATTGTTGACATTGGTGTTGGGGATAAGGTTCTTCCACTACTAGTTGATTCAGGCTCCAGGATCACAATGATTACTAAAAAACTGTTTGACGAAACTTGGGGTGATTCCATGCCTCTTTTCCCTCTAGATCGGTCCCCAGTTTCATATGAAGGACGAAAGATCGACTTGCTGTTTTTTTTTTAAGAAGTCATGTATTTTAAGGGGAGATGTATCAAAGGGAAAGTTTATATCGCTATTAAAGGGCTGAACATCCTTGGTTGGTTTCAACAGGGTCTATTCGGAATGATGTTGAAGCCTGGTACACGGGAACAAGTGTCAGTAGTAGAATGTGAAAATGACTTCAAGAGCAAGTGGGAAAATAAATTTCCGTCTGTCTTTGGAGACCAGTTAGGTAAAGTTAATGGCTTTAAACATAAGATTATTGTTAAGGAAAGTGCTACGCCTGTAAAGCACAAACTTAGGGGAGTACCTTTCAGCGTTAGATCTGATTTGGAAAATGAACTTAAAGATCTGTGCTCCAAGGGAGTCATCGAACCTGCAGAATCATCTTTGTGGCTTTCTCCCTTGGTGGTTGCGCAAAAAAAATGGCCAACTCAGGGCCTGTGTGGATTTAAGATCCCTTAACAAAGAAATATGGGTCGATTCCCACCCCTTGCCCAAGATTTCTGATCTTTTTGCGGCCACCAAGGGGGCCAAATTCTTTTCCAAATTAGACCTAGCCAGTGCCTATTATCAGGTCGAACTTCATCCTGATTCAATGCACCTCACTGCTTTTGTTTTTCCTTTAGGGACTTACCAATATCCCAGGATGCCTTTTGGGTTGGCCTCAGCGGCATCTGTTTTTCAACAGATAATGAACAACATTCTTCGTGATGTAGGCTCCGTACTTGTTTTTCAAGATGACGTTCTTGTTTTTGGGAAAGACACTGAATCACATGATGTTACCTTGTATAAGGTTTTGTCCTTGTTCAAAGAACATGGGATTGTACTCAAGTCAGAGAAATGTGAATTCTTCTGTGAAAAAGTTGAATACCTGGGTCACGTTGTGTCAAAGGATGGTGTGAGTCCAAAACCGGGTTTGTTAGAAACAATTTCCAATTCTCCTTAACCCACGGACAAGTCTGGGGTTAAATAATTATTGGGTCTCTGTGAATACTATTCGAAGTTTGTCCCAAATTTTGCTACAATAATTCGTCCCATAAGTGAACTCTTGAAGAAAGGTGTAGTATTTAAATGGGATGAGGAGTGTTCTCGTGCTTTAGAGTGTGTGAAGGCTTCTTTGATTTCTTGCAAAGCTCTTAAGCCTTTTGATCCTTCACATGAATGCTTTATCACAGTGGACACAAGTCAGGTTGGTTTAGGCGGAATGTTGACACAAGTAATTAATGGTAGTGAAAATACTATTTGCTTTGCTTCTCGTGTACTTAGGGGTGCAGAACATCAATATTCTGTGATAGAAAAAGAGTTATTGGCTTGCTCCTGGGCGATTGAAAAATTTCGCCCTTATGTTTGGGGAAAACATTTTACTCTTCTTACCGACCATAAACCTTTGGTTAATATTTTAAGTGATGGTATGAGTAAGTGTTCCACTCCTAGAATACTCAGGATGGTGACTAGATTGCTACAGTTCCATTTTGAGGTAAAGCATATTGCTGGTGGAAAAAATTTAATAGCAGACTTTCTTTCCAGATTTCCAATTGGTGAGAATGCACAAGATGAGGTAAAATGTAGTGATCTTATTAATGAGGATTGTGAGGATTGCTTTGTTGCTGCCTTGGATATTCCACAACATACGGTGGTGTCTGAAGATGAGTGGAGATCGGCCTTCAAGTCTGATAGCATCCTTCAAGATTTTAAGACTTTAGTTACAAAAGGTTGGCCTTGGGAAAAGGTACTTTCTCCATTGCTTCAAACTTTTTGCAAAATTAGTCACGAACTGTCTTTGGAGGATGGTCTGTTATTGAGGGGTGAAAAGCTTATTCCTCCTTTATCTCTCAGATCTGGAATTTCGAAACGTGTGCATGAGGGACATCTGGGTGTTACACTCATGAAACGTCGTCTTTGTGATTCTTTCTGGTGGCCTTCTATGGATGCTGATGTAGATAATCTGGTCAAGGAGTGCTGTATTTGCAACTCTTCGGACAAGTCCATTAAATTGTTCACACCTGAAAGTCCTTGGAGTAAAGTAGGGACCGATATACAAGGACCCTATGATTTGCTATGTGGTCCTTATAAGTACATTCTCATAGTAGTTGATTATGCGTCCAAATGGCCTGAGTTCAAACTGGTGAGGGAAGCTAGTACTAGATCTGTTATTGATTTCCTTAATGAAGTGTTTTTGAGGGTTATCCAGAGTTTCTGGTCTCTGATAACGGTAAACAGTTTATGAGCAGTGAGTTTCAAAATTTTCTCTCCATTAGCTGTATCAAACACATCAACAGCTCTCTTTACAATCCCCAAGCCAATGGTCTTGTGGAGAGGATGAATTGAGTGATTGGGGATTGCGTGAAGTGGGCAAAAGCCGAACATCATGTTGTCAGGCGTTCTCTTGATGACATGATGTGGTTTTACAGAACGACGGCTCATTCTGTTACCAATGTTCCTCCTTTTGTCCTTATGAGAGGAAGGAACGCAAATACATCTTTTAGGCCAGGTTGGATGTCCAAATTATTGGGTACTGCCAAAAGTATTGATTATCTCATGGTTAGGGTCAAAGAAAATGTGACAGTTTCACAAGCTAAACAGAAGATTTGGTTTGACACAAAGAGGGGTGTCAAAATGTCCTTTTTGAGTGTTGGGGATATGGTTAGGATCAAATCTCCTTTATATACCAAGAAAGGGGAGAGCAAATTTAGTGAAGCGAAACGTGTTGTAAAGGTTTTTGGTAACGCTGTACAAATTGAAGGTGGACACTGGCAGAATCTTAATAAGGTTTCCAAGGTCATCCGTGATGTTGACGTAGACTCATCTTCTGGGAGTTTGAATAGACTCATTTCTGCTCCAGATTCTCATGTTGAAGAGTTTGTTAGGAAAAGTTCTAGGAAACGTATTTTGCCTGTTCGTTACAGATAGATCTTGTTTTAATTTTATTTTACTATCGCATTTGTGCTTATTTCATTTTATTTGTTTTTTTAAATTTTATTTTATTTTTGTTGTTTAAGAAGAAAAAAAGGTATGTTATATTCTGTGCTTGCATTCTGGGATCAGAATGCAAGCGTTGCTAAGAGCTGTTGCTTAGATACTGTGTCATATTTATGTCATTTTGATTGCCTACTGCTGAGCCTGGTGGAGCTTGATCTGTGCTCCACGACCGTGTAACTAATACATCAATTCAAGTATAATTAAGCTGTCTACGCCTTAATTACCACAAACTCCAAAAAACGATTCCGTCTAAGACCTGGTTCAGTTCTGACCTAAACGAAGAGAGACAAGCTCTCAGGCAGACTGAACGTATTTGGAGAAATCAACCTTCCATCTCTAATCTTGTCCTCCTCAGAGCCGCTAGGGCCAACTACAAAAAACACATCTTTAACGAAAAAGCGTCCTTCCTCCGCTCCCAACTTGATCAGGCTAGAAACCATCCTCGAGAACTTTTTAACATTGTCAAAAACCAAACTACCTCAGACCCCCAAAGTTACTAGCTACTGTTGAGAGATGTGAAGAAATCGCTAGCTTCTTCTCTGATAAAGTCACTAAGATTGATCAATCCTTTGCTCCAACTCCACCACCTCTTAACCAACACCCCCTCATTAACATTCCCCCTGTACCTCCCACCACTTCCCACCCTCCCCAGGATCCCCCTCACCCCCCGTTGCTACCACCCACCATAAATTTTACCCTACCGACCCCCAGCTAAAAAACAATGCATCTTGGAGTGATTTTGGTCCAGTATCTGAAAAGGATGTTCTCAACATCATCACCAAGCTTAAAGCATCCTCACCCACCAGAGATCCTCTTCCTGCACATTTGGTAAAAGCACTTAAACACATCATCGCCCCACTATGGATCAATATTATCAACTCTTCCTTTACCACTGGTATTGTTCCAGCTTCCCTCCAACTAGGCCAAATTACCCCATCATCAAAAACACAACGGTAGATCCCAACGACTCAAACACTCTGCGCCCTATCTCCAACCTTCCCTTCCTATCCAAAGCCCACGAAAAATGCGTCCTGAAACTGTTGGACAAATACATCGATACATTCAACCTCTTAGACGTTTTCCAATCTGGTTTTAGAAAGGGATGCAGCACGGAAACAGCTATGCTCAACAATATTGATGACTTACATTGGTCACCGGACAAAGGCGAATCCTCCCCCCTCATTCTTCTTGACCTCTCTGCTGCCTTTGATACTGTTAACCATGTCACCTTACTCAACATTCTCAAAGACCGTTTTGGCTTTGACGGTAATGTTCTCAAGTGGTTCGCCTCCTATTTCCAAAATAGAACCCAACAAATTAAAGTCAGTGGCTGCCTTTCCAAACTTCAACCTGTCTGCTTGGGTGTTCCACAGGGCTCTATCCTTTCTCCAACTCTTTTCAACCTCTGCCTTTCCAAACTTCAACCTGTCTGCTTGGGTGTTCCACAGGGCTCTATCCTTTCTCCAACTCTTTTGAACCTCTTCATGGAACCCCTCACCCTTATTCTTAAACAAGCAAAAATAAGTTATCACCTCTACGCCGATGACACCCAACTATAATACAAGATCAAATCCCACGATAACATCTTACATCTTAATGATGCCTTGACCAAGATTCAAATATGCTTCCATCAAAACCACCTCAAACTAAACCCCCAAAAAAACTGAAATCATCCTATTCTCTCCCAAGAACAATTCACTCCCTATTCAACACTGGATCACGGACATTAAAGCTTCAAACTGCGCTCTCGCAATCTCCAACTCGGCCAAATCGCTCAGCATTAGCGTTGATCAAAACCTTAATCTGACTCCCAATATAAAAAACTCGGCAAAAGGTGCTCTCTTCACACTGCATCACCTTAAAAAATTAAACCGTTCATCCCAGCTGAGGACTTCAAATCAGTTGTACAATCACTGGTCCTATCTCGAATAGACTATGGCAATGCCATGCTCGGTGGAACCCGGAAAGTCCACCTAGCCCCTATCAAATCAATTCTCAACCTTGCTGCCAGGCTCATCTCTGACTGTAAGTGATACGATCACATCTCCCCTGTTATCAAAAACCTCAAATGGCTTCCAATTGAAGGCAGATCCACCTACAAGATAGCCTGCATCACGCACAAAGCCCTTCACCAAAATACCCCTTCTTACCTATCAGATAAACTCCAAAAGCCGGACTTTGAGGAGCACTAACGCCCTTGTGCTAATCCCGCCTCAGCTAAAAAAGAAAGCAACTCAAACTCGCTCATTCTCTGGTAATGCCCCGTCCATCTGGAATACACTTCCCAAAGACCTACGCTGTAACCCTTCCTACCCATGCTTAAAAGAAAACCTCAAGCTGCTCCTTCTCAACAAATACTGGTGTCCTTAATTATACTTACTGTCTCTGGCTTTGAATTCTCACGCTATTCATTACTTTTACATGCTCCCCCCTTACTTATAACTCACCTCATCCCTCCCTTCCACAACTTTATACCTTAATCTCTCGCCCTTCTCCAACTATTGACCTACTATACAATTCTTCTCTGTCCTCCTGATCTAATATCCTCAATTTGCTACTTGATTTTGAACTTCCCATCTGTAAATCACTCTTAATGTTCAACTGCGTTACCTTATTTCAGCAACTGTACTTAATTTGACCTGTCTTTTGTTTAACCTATCCTGTAAAGTGCTCTGATATTCTTGGGTCCAGCCAGGGCTATATAAAAAAAAATGTACATACCTGAAAAAGTGTGAGTGTTACTTGACTGTCCTCCTGAAAATTGCAAGCAGTCGCAATCATATTTTCTTTTTGCGAAACTCAAGTCCAAAGTACAAACTAGCAGTTTCAACTGCCAAGGACAAATTTCTACAAACTCAGTTGGACAGACTCAAAAACCAGCCAGCATAATTTTTCAATATATCCACTCGAACATCATATAAACAACCTAATCACCTCTGAATGATTCAACCAAGACGTGTAATGAGTTTCTTCATCATTTCTCTCACAAGATTCTCTCTGTCAGAAAAGACTTGACACTGAATTGTCCCTCAACACCAATGATGGAAAAGCCACAAACACCTGGGACTACTTTACTCACATCGGCTCTGAGGTGCTCACTTTGATCATCAAGAACCTCAAGCCAACCTCAGGCGCACATACATGCCCTTAGGGCATGTATGTGCGCCACATGTGCACAAATGCTTATTTCAGGGGTGCAACAGGGTGTCCTTTTGACACCCCTGCACCCTTGAAATTGCATTCTCAATTTGCGATTAGCAATTAGCGAATCGCGAAATGAGAATGCAATCACAAATTGAGAATGTCTTCCCATTCATTCCTATGGGCCTAGGGAGGTATTCTTTAATTGCGAATCGTAATTTGAGATTCGCAAATAAGGAATATGTAGGATTCGCAAAATTTATTGCAAATCCTACATGCATAGCATTTTGCAATTCTCAAATAGCGATTCGCAAAAAATCACTATTTGAGAATCGCAAATGGAGATGTTGATACATATGGCACATAGTAGATTCCGAATCGGGACCAGGCCAGGAGCTGAGGCAGCCTGGAGAAGGTAAGATTTATTTTCATTTAATTAAACACCTCCAGCCTACCCCTTAAGTTTTATTTTAATTTAGTTAAACCCAAAGGCGAAATCCTGCTTCATCCTGCCGCCCCCGTAGCCCCTGGAAGCATGTCAGCATATTGGGGTGCATGAGGGGAGATGGTGTTAAGGATCCCCCATGACAACTAGGGACCACACTGTCGGGCTGCAACCGAAGAGTATTGGCCGCCCGTTCCTGACTGGCAGAGGCCTGCACGACAGAAGTGGCCTGAGACATGATCCGAATCCCTGGGAGAGCTGCTCCTGCGGCAAACCCTGAGTGCGGTATGGGCGACGCCAGTCTCTGAGTGGGGATGAACGCCGGCAAAGACAGGACCTCTGGAGCTGGGCTCAGTGTCTTCCACGAGGTGCCGACCGCTGGGACACCTGCAGCCCTGCATCACACCGCTGGAGCCTGCTGGTCATGACCTGGGGTAGCCCTGTGAGAGTAGTGAAAGGTGCGACATCTGGGGGTGTAGTGTTCCGGCGTGCGAGGTAGCGGTGTAGCCTACCCGCGCCGCCGGAGTACGCCAGGGCTGACGCATGACGTCAGGCGCTGGATTCAATAAATAAAGAGGCGGGGCTACACGACGGCAGTCGGGAGCCACGTGTAAAACATAACGCCGGCTCCTGTGATAATTAGCGCTGCGGGGCCGCCGATAATAGCGCGAGCTCTGCACAATGCTACACTGGCGAAGAGGGTTTTTTGAAGCCCACCATGCTGTGTGCCCACCCCCCGCTGCTGCTCTGATGGTGTTTTCTGCTGGGTTTCTCAAGGGCGTTGCCAGGAAGCTGATATCGAGGTGAGGCATGTGGTGCAATCACTGGCCCATAGCAGCCCGGCCCCTAGCCCTAAGGAGGACATGAGCTGCGCAGGACACTGTAACCCCACACCACGAGGCAGCCCTGTGCCTGAATGCACATCAAGCTGTCCTGAGTACTGGGCGTGGCGTCTGGCAGGTGTCCACCACTAGAGGGAAGACGTAAGACTAGCCACGCAAGGGAAAGCCAACATGAACCAGGCCACTACCACCACACATAAGTGGAGGGCGACAGACGGCCTGTGCAGCGCGCTGAGCACGCGCCAAGATGGCGTCAATTCCCGCCCTCATCGTCGATGGAGCTCCGTCGTCCCTTGCCCCACGCTGGAGGGACTGGACCGATCGCCTCCAAATCTACTTCGAGGGGGCAGTAATATTCCGGGAGAGGCGCAGAGCCCACCTGCTCCACCTAGGGGGCAAGGATATTCACCGCATCTACCAGACATTAGTAGAAGCAACGCCGAAAACATATCACACACTCCTCATTTCATTGAATGCCCACTTTGAGCCAATGGCGAGTAAAGACTACGAGCGGTTCATTTTCCACCAAGCAAAGCAGGAGAGGTTGAAGGAGTTGGCCAGCTCTTGTGGATTCCGGGACGAACAAGAGGAAATCCGAGGACAGATCATCCAGGGCTGTTTTTCATCTAAACTCCGAGTCGCCATCCTCCAAGAAGACGGCAAGCCCCTCGCAGACATACTCAAACTTGGCCGCTCCAAAGAACTGTCTCAGGCGAGAGCCTCCCACATGGAAGCAGCCTTACACCGACCCATCAAGACAGAACAAGTCAACACGGCGGAGAAGGTGAATGTGGTGAGACCCAAAGTGAGACAAAGCGGAGGAAAAAGGCAGCCAGACAAGAAGAAGGAGTGTGGATATTGTGGAGGCCAGCCCCACCACATGCAAGACTGTCCGGCGAAAAGAAAGAAATGCAGCGCATGTGGGTGGATGAACCACTTTGCAGCAGTATGCAGGTCCACAAGAGCCAAGAAGGAGGCCGCACACGCCGTACAGGAAGAACGGGACAGTGAAGACATGGACGACGACGCAGAAGATTACCCAGTCCACTACGTGTTCGCTATCGACCAGCCACAAAGAAAGAAATGCCGCCTCCCGAAGTGCCGCATCAAGATTCACCAACAAGAGATGAGAGCCACTATTGATACGGGGGCATCCATTGAGCTGATGGCCGCTAATGTGTACAACCAACTGCGCGCAAGACCTCTCCTACGTGAGGCAAGAATCAGAGTATTTGCGTGTGGCCAGAAGACACCCATTCCCCAGATAGGGTGTTTCAAAACAGAACTGCAACACCAAGAGTCAAAAGTACCCACCACTATATATGTCACGAAAGAAGGCAGCGGCATGCTATTAAGCGGACAGTCAGCCGAAGATTTGAAGCTCATATCGTTTGCCATGGCAGTGCTGGAGGAGGAATTAGACACCATCATGGAGGAGTTTGATGAAGTGTTCAAAGGCATTGGATGCCTAAAAGGGAAAGAAGTATCCCTCCATATCGACCCGTCGGTCCAACCGGTTGCGCTGAGGCACAGGCGCATTGCATTCCACTTGAGGAAGAAAGTCGAAGATGAATTGGAGGCACTGGAGAAACAAGGAATCATAGAGAAGGTCAGTGGACCCACCCCATGGGTATCCCCGATCGTAGTCGCTCGGAAACCAAAACAGCCTGGACAGGTCCGCATCTGCGTGGACATGCACCTCCCAAATGGGGCAGTAAAGAGAGAGCGACACCTAACCCCCACCATAGACGACATCCTAGGTGAGTTAAACGGCGCAAAGTGGTTTTCGAAGATGGATCTTCGTTCCGGTTATCATCAGCTACCGCTCCACCCCGACTCGAGATACATAACCACCTTCTCCACACATGTAGGCCTCAGACGATATCGGCGCCTCAATTTTGGAATATCAAGTGCCGCAGAGGTATTTCAAAATACGATCCGCGAAGTCCTCAGTGGACTTCCAGGAGTCTTAAACGTGAGCGATCTGCTAATTTACGCCTCATCAATTGAAGAGCACCACCAGAGGCTGAGGGGAGTCCTCCAAAGAATCAAAGAATCAGGCCTAACCCTGCACCGAGAAAAGTGTCAATTCCTGCAGAACAAGATTAGCTTCTTCGGGTACACATTCTCGAACCAAGGAGTGGCGCCGGACCCAGACAAAGTGAAGGATGTCCAAGAAGCCCCGGCCCCAACGAACATCTCGGAAGCAAGAAGCTTCCTGGGAATAGTGAATTTCTGTGGACGCTTTATCCCCGACCTCTCCAACCTCACAAAACCCCTCAGGGAACTGACAAAATCCGCCACCACGTGGCAATGGGGCCCGGAACAAGAGCAAGCATTCCGAGACACGAAAGCAGCTCTGTCAGCGGACACCACCCTGTCCTACTTTGACCCCTCCAAGCCCAACAATGTGGCGTGGATGCCAGACCCTACGGCTTAGGGGCGGTGCTGGCTCAACGTCAGAGCAACGGAGAATGGGCGCCCATCGCCTATGCCAGCCGTTCCTTAACTGACATGGAGCAGAGGTACTCGCAGATAGAGAGAGAGGCCATCCCCATCCATTGGGCCTGCCGACATTTTCATGTCTATGTGTATGGCCATTCCTTCACGGTGTCTACGGACCACAAACCCCTCATACCCCTGTTCCAGGGTTCGGTGTCAAAACCGCCACCAAGAATTAGGAAGTGGATACTCCAACTGCAAGGGTACGATTACCGAGTGGAATACAAGCCGGGATCAACAAATCCGGCAGATTACCTGTCGAGGAACCCCCGAGAAGCCACAAGAAAGGAGAAAGAAGAGGCTGAGGACACAGAGGAATATGTCCGGTTGGTGACAGAAAGATCACGACCCCTACCAATGAGCCTAGCCACCATCATTGAAGCTTCCCAGAGCGATGAGTGCCTTCAACTAGCCGTAGACGCAGTCCGGTCCGGTAACTGGCGCTCCATCCAAGACTCTCTGAGTAGGAGGACACCGCAAGCCAGAACGACACTGGAATCTATCCAGCGACACAAGGAAGAACTGTCCCTCGACAGCCACGGATGCCTACTACGGGGTCCCCGACTTATCATGCCAGCCAGCCTAACCCACCAGTCAGTGGAACTAGCACACCGAGGACACCAGGGCATGGTGAAAACCAAGAGCAGATTGAGAGCCAAGGTGTGGTTCCCCGGGATGGACGCGATGGTAGAACAAACCGTCAGAGCCTGCAACTGGTGTCAAGCGGCGGGGCAGCCAGATCGTCCTCACCCAGTCGTGACTGAATACAACCCTCAGAGACCGTGGGAATGCGTGAGTGCCGACTTTGGGCGTCTCCCTGACGGACGCTATGCTTTGGTAATCATTGACGATTTCACAAAGTATCCGTAGGTAGAGATTGTGGGAAGCCAGACAGCCACGGAAGTCATTGCCAAATTTGAAAAGACCATCACCACCCACGGTATCTTTGAAGTGGTCAAGACGGACAATGGTCCCCCCTTCCATGGTCAAGAGTTCGCAGAATACTTAAAGAGCGGGGAATTCATCACCGCAAAATAACTCCACGCTGGCCCCAAGCCAACGGGGAAGTGGAAAGATTCATGCGCACTCTCAATAAGACTATACGCATAGCGTTGGCGGATGGATCACCATTGGAGAAAGCCATTTACAGTTTCCTGAGAGAGTACAGGATGACCCCACACGTCACGACAGAGGCAGCGCTAGGGACAGCAACCATGGGCCGAATAGTGGCTGACACACTCCCAAACCACCCAACCTGGACTCCTGCAAAAGCCAACGAGGAGAGAACCCTAGCTAACCGGACTCACTCAAACGACCAAGCCAGCAAACGGTGGGGAGCCAGGGAGTCCAACATCCAACCCAGAGATCAGGTGTACGTTAAGGATCGATACCCAGGAAGCAAGTTCCGACTCCTGTTCGAACACCGGCCATGGACTGTCACCCGCCGGTCTGGCACCATGGTGACCGCCCAGTGAGGAGCCGAAACCGTCACAAGGGACATCTCATTCTTCAAGAAAGTACACCCTGGTACGCCACTTCATCCAGGGCACGACCTCGAGAGAGCTAGCTCGAGTCCACTGAGAGAGGATGAAGAAGTGGATCAGTACCCCACCGAAGAAGAGAACCAGATGGACCAAGACACTCAATCACCGCCAGCCACCCCAGGGGAAAGCCTGCCAAGATCTCTGTCACCAATTGCGGGAAACAACACCCCAACCCACATGACACCCGTGGTGGCCCCATCCAGAGGAGGACAGTCCAGATATAGTCTGCGAAGAAATCCAACACCCTCTTCCCAGCTAGCTGACTATCTGGTGCAGTGATCTAAGGAACAGAGACTGTCAGAATCGTAACAGATCCATCGTTTTATATTCTACTGTGTTTTGATATTTTGCTGTTTAGTAAAGGTTAGAAGGAATGTAGTGTTCCAGCGTGCGAGGTAGCGGTCTAGCCTACCCGCGCCGCCGGAGTACGCCAGGGCTGACGCATGACGTCAGGCGCTGGATTCAATAAATAAAGAGGCGGGGCTACACGACGGCAGTCGGGAGCCACGTGTAAAACATAACGCCGGCTCCTGTGATAATTAGCGCTGCGGGGCCGCTGATAATAGCGCGAGCTCTGCACAATGCTACAGGGGGCTCCCCCATTCCCCCTTCAGGGGGAAAGGTGGGGTGGGCTCGGCCCTTCGCTCGGGTAGGTGAGTGGGACTAGAACTGCACAACTACAGAGGCTCACTGCCCAATGCTCCTGCTGCTCCTTTAGTGAGATAGGACCGGGTGAGATGTGACGTGGACCGTCCGAGCGGAGCTGTGTGAAGTAGAGGAGCTGAGTGAAAAAGCCACCCCCTTGAGGTGACTTCTGGGCACCATAGCCCACCCTTCATACCTACAGAGCAGCTGTGGGCCCAGAGACATCATCGGGGCTAGGGACACCCCCCATTTCCCCCCGTGGCCAGAGGAGCAGTGGCAGTCTGAGACTTGGCCCTGCACTTGGAGTTGCTGGTGCTGGGCGTTCGGTGTATGAGGAGCCCTAAACCTACTGTGTCTATGCTGGCACCTGCCCGTGGTGCACACGGGGGCAGGTGAAGCATACCAGCAGCTGTGAAGCATAGGCCAGAGCTCATGTTTAGTGCTGCCACTCCTCGGCCATCTTGCTGGCCACGCCTATGTGAAGCTCATGCTTAGACATGTGAAGCACATGCTCAGATGTATGTGCACATGCTTAGACGTGTGAGCACAGGCACAAGAATGTAGACCATCTAATAATTTGCACAACCTATGCACGAGGAAAGTACAGCACTGTTCACAGAACTTGTGTACCATAAAAGCATTTAAAGAAAATATAAACTGGAAAGGATAGACAGTCAATCAGCAATATACAGTTTAAAGAAATCCCTCTGAAATGCCAGATCTGATTTCAGTCAGATGTACTCATATGCAGGAGACGGTTTGTTTTGATATTTTGGCTCTTCTTGTTGTTAGGTTTTTTTTAATTAAGGTGACTTCTATTTCTGTATTTCTTTGACCATCTGTGAGTTACAATTTCCTTTTCAGGTAAGACAGTAGCCAGTGTGGACTGACTTATGTGTTATACAAGCTATCTTCTATTCCATTTTATCTTTTTGAAGGTTTGGGGTGATCTGTTCTGATTTCTTTGGCTCCTGTAGCCAATCAGGAGGAAGTATGAATGAGGGCTTTTCTGTAGGCAAGAGTCGATTTGGGATGTGCTGCTAGGATTGCATTATGTCTGTTAAAAGTGCTGATCGGAGTCCTGGAGTATACAGCAATTAAATAGAAACATAGCTGATTCAGAGCAAATTTGCTTGAAAATACACCATTTGTCCACTCTTTGTTCAAACTTTTATCAGGGGGAGGACCCCCTGAATCCCCCGTAGGTTGCGCTGGCTCACTCGCTACATAAGCTCGCCACAGTGCAGTACAACAATTATTTTATGCCCCGACAATGTCACCAGCCGCCACTGGACAATAGCTAGTACTTCTTAAGGAATAACTCCATATGAACATTCTCAGGACATGCAGCTGGAACTAAGCTTCTCTGTCGGATGCTTAGTCTACCACTAAACACATGTTTGTCGCTCAGCAGGACATGGCGAGGTTCTGTGCCAACAGCTATTGCTGGTGTCAGGCTCACAGCTGTAAGAGCTGACATATAGTCTCATTCTAGGAACTAGCAGGGGACAAAGAGAAAAGTGTAAACTTTGTTTTTAGTCTTTAGTTTGATCTTGAAGTTATTTGTCAACATCCATTTCTGGATTTTGCTTCAGATTGTAGACAATGTGTAGGGCATTTTGTTCTACTGATACTTTGAGGTATTGATGGATGCTGCACAAGTAATAATGTATGTGAGCTGCTGTGCCAGAAATTGAGAGAGATAGTGGGCATGCATGTTCTGCCTACTGAGGTGTGCCCCTTGTTGCAGCCCGGTGTGAAATCTACTTGTTATGCTTCTAACACTCCACTTTTCTGTGGTGCATCTGAGGCATGGTGTAGCACCACCTTTCTATGTTATCTTTCACAGGGATTAAAGACTTACACTTAGGTAGAGGTTGATGTGATTCTCCGAGTCTGTTGTTGGTTTGTTTACCAGCGAGGCAATATGTACAGCTCTGAGTCACTTTTTGAAGACACCCAAATCCAGAAATGAATTCCAATATTTTTAACAAACTAGGTGATAGTATATGTAATGTCTCCTGTGAGGCTGACCTTGGGCCTGCCCTATAAATGCGGTTTCAGATACCTCAATGTTTTCTGAAATGATTCTAATGACAGTGTTTTGAAATTGTTCCAGGTTGGTCTGGATTTTCTCTCTGGTACTTTGTAACACTGCTTGAGTGGGTGGAGGGGAGACGCTCTCTCTGGTACCTTTGTATCGATGCTTGAGTGAGGAAAAGAATGTCTCTTCTGAATTTCTGTGGTGCATTTTCAGCATAGCGTAGCAGTGACTTTCTATGTTGACTTCCACATGGATTACAGACCTGCAATTGGGCCAGACGTTGATGTGATTCTCGGAGTCTGTTGTTCGTTTGTTTACCAGTGAGGCAATATGTCCAGTCACTTTCTAAAGATACTCAAAGCAAGCAATGAATTTCAAAAACTTTATCACAACAAGGTGATAGTCAGTGCTTTAAAAGTCCGGTACGAAGTATCTGCACTTTTTAGGTCTCGCCTACGCAGCGTGCATGCGCTGAGAGGAAAAGACCTTTTGAAATCGCACGGCTTTTCAGCCAAAAACGTGCACGCATTGTATTGCTTTCAATGGCAATGCGTGCACGTTTGGCGATTCCCTTGCGGGAGCGAGCTTTGGCAACATATGTTTGCTCGCTCCCACAAGGGAATCGCTGGTTAGCCCAGAGCAGCGGGACGCTGCAGCTGCATTCGCAGCTGCGCTAGTTTTTTAAGCTTTCGACCATCAGCCGCGTGAATCCTGAATTTCAGAATAACTGTCCTGGTAGCATTTTATGCACTTGTCGCAGTCGCAGTCAATAGATTAGGCATAAACAATATCGGGGATAAAAGTTGACTTCTAGAAGACAAGGGTTGGTACTTTACAGACAGGAGGTTAAACTATCTCTACCTTGTATCGGAGACGTTAGGCTTTACTAGATTGCTTTTGTTTATTGGATACATTGTATTGACTCAGTGATGATTTTATTTTGCAGTGAAGCAACTCAATATGCTGAGACCACAAGATATTGAAGCATAGTTTAAGGTTTAGTTATAACTATAGTTTTGAATTTATGTAGCTCCTGATACTACGCGGGGACGTTCAGTGCTTCAAGCATGCTGTGTGTGTTGAGTGCTGAAAAACTTGTAGTTCTCGCGCATTACTTATAACCACTTTATATTTAAAAGTCTTATTCTCAGCTCGGTGAGGAAGTATTCTCTGGAATCCACAGGGAGACAGTGTTACAGTGAGTACATAACAAGTGTTGAGAGAACATTCTCGTATACTGGGAAACTACTGTCAATGTGCTTCATCTCGCCACTTTCTCATCAATCGGACAGCAGATGCGATTAAAACATGTTCACCGAAATGAACCACTGGTCTACTTGATTTTAGAATGGGTGGCCGGTATTGTACTAGCGTTTACACTAGAATGCTAATAGTCTGCTGGCTCACTGTAAAATAGAAAGTGAATTGCCTACTACAGAGGTTCTTAACCTGTGGTCCGGGGACCCCCGGGGGTCTGCAATGTCGACTCAGGGCGCTGGCAACTGCTTAGAAAGTTGAATATTAACAAATGTTTAAAGTGTATATAAATAAAAGATCAAAAATGTAAATTTGAAAATTTGTAAACTTTCTGTAAATATGAAGGAATTTGAAATTGGAGCCTAAAAAAATATGTTTCTACCTCTTAGAATTGTTTCCATATGTTCCCGGTAATATTTATATTAGTCATTCAATTGCAGTAGTGACAAGGTTTCCTATTTAATAAGGGTCCACAAATTTAGGGTGGTAATGGAGAGGAATACCCATTCTCTGTGGAGAGCTTCTCGTTATTTCAACCCAAAAAAGTAGGAAACACAGGGGGACATCCACATAAGTACCTTGGCAATGTTTCAGATAATGAGCAGCAAACTAAGACTTTTTGCCCTACATTACATCCTTTAGAGCCTACCATGCTTTTATCTGTGCCAAAGTGAGGCCTGTCTAATACAATCTCAAGTCTGCCATCAGAGTGGCTAACAAATTATGAAGGAGGACCATCCCTGACTGCTAACGTGTTTACACTCATACTGTATCTGTTCCATGTAGACTGCAATAGACAATCGTGTGAACCTTTCCAGATTTTCTTTAGTGTCATTCTCTTCAAACTGGTTTGTTTTAAGTCACCAGAATTCCACTCAACTGAACTGCACCTACTGCTTGCTGGACACAGATATCTTCAGTACCATGTCATTGTCACTGTGTCCTAACCAACGTCCTTTAAGTGTGTGTCCATCCAAGAAGACTAACTGCATGATGCAGTGCAACGTCCATGTTTCAGTCAGGGGCTTATGGCAGTTAAGTGCGCTATTTTAACCATTTATGTTTGAGGTTATTTTTACTCCTTTCATTGGTGTGGAGCCAACAACTAAGCTGTGGTGAGCAGAGAGGGGAAAATGTTTCTTGTCTAAGTGAGCGTTCATGCAGCCTTTCCAACCAACTCCTGGCACTGTTACGTTTGGGATGACCCAGTCACATTTCAACTCAATATGACCGACAGCTGTTATCATTCCTATGGTGTGTAGATGTGATTTGTCAATGATTGATGTAGAAGGTAAAAACATATTTGTCTGTTCAAAGGAGCTAAGATCCCGATTTAGACCTAGGTGAAGGCATCACATCAAGCCAAGTGTATTCCTGATAACTCCCTTCATTTCCCCTGCCAGTGGTGATGTTGAGTCTGACCTAACACTGAAAACTAGTGGAACACTAGGAGTCTTCTATCAAAAAGGAGGGAAGAGGATTTTCGGTCCATTCAGTTCCCCTGATTAGATCCAAAGTTAATCAAAAAGGAATGGACACTAGTATCTACTAAACCATTGGTTCAATTATGACAACCCTCATAGGCAGCCTGATTCAATCGATGCGGTGTATCTTTTATCCGCCCCGTCAGGTGTCATGGCATATTCATAGGGTAGTCAAGAAGCGTGTGGTATGCCCGCCTCACCCGAGGCTACCTCTGGTCCAGGTAGAAGTGTCCAGGAATAACAGGGAGGGAAAATTATTATAAAAGGCAGTGTGTCTCCAAAAAGTTTTTTAATGAAAAGGGTTGACACTGTCGGTTAACAATTATCGATATATATGTAATCGAGTAACTAGATTACCATATATCTATGTATATATGGATGCGTCAACATGTTTCAGCTCTTTGGGCCCATCCGGGTCTGTAGAGCTTTCGTCAGGACAAAAAGACAAAAAACATAAAATGAGGTACTCACAAAAGTCGTGTAGGTTCCTTTCGCTATTTTTAGGGTTTCTTATTAAGTCACCTGGAACATAGGGACACAAACACAAACAATACAGTACAATATAGTATGTTGGTTATGGTGATTAGGCATAATGCTTTTCTTGAAGCGCACATACTAGGATTACTAGTGAAACGATATGCACCTAGTTTTTAGCTACATAAATTTGTTGCGAAGGAGAGAGTGGTAGAGAACAGGTTTTTGGTGTACATACAGTGAGCAGACTGATTAATACATGGCATGTTGTAGCGGTAAGATATTATACGTTTTTATGATTAAACTCTATTAAGCATCTAGTCAAAATGCGCGCAATATTGTATGGCATTTACGCGCTCCGTTATATGGCATTGAGGACACGCGGTAAAAATCACTCTGAACAGTACCTTAATAGGTTCTTTTGAGAACTTCAACAGGGGTTTAGAAGTCGCTAGAGGTGGTCTATGCTAGAAGGATATTACCAGAAATTAGAAAGTCATAAACTGGACTTCTTACCCGTGTGCTGTCGTCTATGGCAATGGTTCTTACCCACACTGACCGCGTTTAGGTCCCTGTGCTGACTCTGCCCCTGGTTACAGGCGGGGCTCAGCTTCCGGGCCTTATGACAGCGAGACTTGAAACAAAGGGAGGACTCCAATATATGACCTCCATCCCTCCAAGATGGATTCCGCCTCCGAGTGTAACACGAAGATTTCAAATATACAGGTTTATGGACCTGGTGTGTTCTTTTTTTGTTAAAGATAATAACAAATAAGCACATTGTTTGTCAAATTGGATAAAGGGCACAGGCAGTGATCTGTCGTTTTGGCAACATATCGACTCATAACTGGATGATAATGTCCATGAGTTTTTCATTCATTATGTGGATTCCGATGATGGTGATCCAGTCGTTCTTTAACAGATGTATGTCACACTTATCTAGACCGAGTGGATTGTTTTTCATTCCTGCCTTAATGCGAATGGTATTCCTCATGGAAATATTAGTAGAACTGGCTCCATGGAATGTTATCATTCATCCCTGATAGATGGGTGCCCAAACGGTCCACCCACCTTTGTTCTTTTTCAAACAGAATTTGTTCTGCATTGTTGTTCTTGTCTTGCAGCATTTCGAGTACCGTCCAGCTCAAGTCATCACAGGTATGTCCCGCTTCCACAAAATGTGTGCAAAGCTTCGTGTTGTTTCTCTTCATTCTCACGTTACTCCGATGTTCTCCAATTCGTAACTTGATTTTCCTACAGGTCATGCCTATATATTGGCGTTTGCAGGGACAGGTGACCATGTAGATCAGATGAGACGAATTACAGTTGGTGTGATGCTTCTGGGTCCATTTAAAAGTCTCTGTCAATTGAAGAGTTTTGGTCGGTTTTGTGAATTTACATACACCACAGGTACCACATGGGTAATGTCCAACGACAGGTTGCATCCTGGCGCCTCTTATGATAGTGTATGGTTGTTTCATTTTAGGTCTTGTGTGGACTAGGATGTCTTTTATATTTTTAGTTCTCTTGTTTGCAAATCTTGGTTTTGGCCAATCAAATTGTCCGGAGGTAACTATCTGCCAGTTTTTTCTGATGAGTGTCTGTACATCATAAGTAGCTGGACAATAAGTGGTTACACAAGTCACCAAATCCTTTATTGGTTCCTTTTTATTGGTTTGTAAAAGGCATTCGCGTGGCTGATGTTTAGCCCTTTTCATGCATTTTTTGATCACTGATGGTGTGTAATCCCTTTGTTTTAATTTCTGGCTCAATTCCATTGCTTGTATCTGATAGTCATTGTCTTTGCTGCAGTTCCGTTTGTGGCGTAGAAATTGGCTGAAAGGGAGATTGTCCCGCAGTGGTCGTGGATGGTAACTACAGTACGAGAGCAAGCTGTTCTTTGCCGTGGGTTTTGTGAAAGTTTTTGTCTCCAACTTCCCGTTCAACCGTTGGCTTAAGTTTACGTTTGCCTCCAGTAACCAAAGTATAGCGTTCCTGGACCTTAACCATTTTTCATGAGAACGGGAAGTTGGAGACAAAAACGTTCACAAAACCCACGGCAAAGAACAGCTTGCTCTCGTACTGTAGTTACCATCCACGACCACTGCGGGACAATCTCCCTTTCAGCCAATTTCTACGCCACAAACGGAACTGCAGCAAAGACAATGACTATCAGATACAAGCAATGGAATTGAGCCAGAAATTAAAACAAAGGGATTACACACCATCAGTGATCAAAAAATGCATGAAAAGGGCTAAACATCAGCCACGCGAATGCCTTTTACAAACCAATAAAAAGGAACCAATAAAGGATTTGGTGACTTGTGTAACCACTTATTGTCCAGCTACTTATGATGTACAGAAACTCATCAGAAAAAACTGGCAGATAGTTACCTCCGGACAATTTGATTGGCCAAAACCAAGATTTGCAAACAAGAGAACTAAAAATATAAAAGACGTCCTAGTCCACACAAGACCTAAAATGAAACAACCATACACTATCATAAGAGACGCCAGGATGCAACCTGTCGTTGGACATTACCCATGTGGTACCTATGGTGTATGTAAATTCACAAAACCGACCAAAACTCTTCAATTGACAGAGACTTTTAAATGGACCCAGAAGCATCACACCAACTGTAATTCGTCTCATCTGATCTACATGGTCACCTGTCCCTGCAAACGCCAATATATAGGCATGACCTGTAGGAAAATCAAGTTACGAATTGGAGAACATCGGAGTAACGTGAGAATGAAGAGAAACAACACGAAGCTTTGCACACATTTTGTGGAAGCGGGACATACCTGTGATGACTTGAGCTGGACAGTACTCGAAATGCTGCAAGACAAGAACATCAATGCAGAACAAATTCTGTTTGAAAAAGAACAAAGGTGGGTGGACCGTTTGGGCACACATCTATCAGGGATGAATGATAACATTCCATGGAGCCAGTTCTACTAATATTTCCATGAGGAATACCATTCGCATTAAGGCAGGAAGGAAAAACAATCCACTCGGTCTAGATAAGTGTGACATACATCTGTTAAAGAACGACTGGATCACCATCATCGGAATCCACATAATGAATGAAAAACTCATGGACATTATCATCCAGTTATGAGTCGATATGTTGCCAAAACGACAGATCACTGCCTGTGCCCTTTATCCAATTTGACAAACAATGTGCTTATTTGTTATTATCTTTAACAAAAAAAGAACACACCAGGTCCATAAACCTGTATATTTGAAATCTTCGTGTTACACTCGGACGGGGAATCCATCTTGGAGGGATGGAGGTCATATATTGGAGTCCTCCCTTTGTTTCAAGTCTCGCTGTCATAAGGCCCGGAAGCTGAGCCCCGCCTGTAATCAGGGGCAGAGTCAGCACAGGGACCTAAACGCGGTCCGCGTGGGTAAGAACCATTGCCATAGACGACAGCACACGGGTAAGAAGTCCAGTTTATGACTTTCTAATTTCTGGTAATATCCTTCTAGCAAAGACCACGTCTAGCGACTTCTAAACCCCTGTTGAAGTTCTCAAAAGAACCTATTAAGGTACTGTTCAGAGTGATTTTTACCGCGTGTCCTCAATGCCATATAACGGAGCGCGTAAATGCCATACAATATTGCGCGCATTTTGACTAGATGCTTAATAGAGTTTAATCATAAAAACTTATAATATCTTACCGCTACAACATGCCATGTATTAATCAGTCTGCTCACTGTATGTACACCAAAAACCTGTTCTCTACCACTCTCTCCTTCGCAACAAATTTATGTAGCTAAAAACTAGGTGCATATCGTTTCACTAGTAATCCTAGTATGTGTGCTTCAAGAAAAGCATTATGCCTAATCACCATAACCAACATACTATATTGTACTGTATTGTTTGTGTTTGTGTCCCTATGTTCCAGGTGACTTAATAAGAAACGCTTAAAAATAGCGAAAGGAACCTACACGACTTTTGTGACTACCTCATTTTATGTTTTTTGTTTTTTTGTCCTGACGAAAGCTCTACAGACCCGGATGGGCCCAAAGAGCTGAAACATGTTGACGCATCCATATATACATAGATATATGGTAATCTAGTTACTCGATTACATATATATCGATAATTTTTAACCGACAGTGTCAACCCTTTTCATTAAAAAACTTTTTGGAGACACACTGCCTTTTATAATAATTTTCCCTCCCTGTTATTCCTGGACACTTCTACCTGGACCAGAGGTAGCCTCGGGTGAGGCGGGCATACCACACACTTCTTGACTACCCTATGAATATGCCATGACACCTGACGGGGCGGATAAAAGATACACCGCATCGATTGAATCAGGCTGCCTATGAGGGTTGTCATAATTGAACCAATGGTTTAGTAGATACTAGTGTCCATTCCTTTTTGATTAACTTTGAACACTAGGAGTCACCAGCATGCCATTGCAACCAATACCCGGGTTATGGCCAAGTTTCGCCTTCTGACGCTTTAGGTAGTAAATGGTGGAAACTGAACCTGGGTAAACCCCTGGGCCCAGGGAAAGCAGAAGAATTCCCAGAGTCACCTAGAGAACAGTCACTGGGATTCTTCATGGCTAATGGTCTGAAGGTACTTTGGTATTCCTTAAGAATACCTTCCTTACAGTAAGCCATCAAACCCGCCCCTGACAAAAGGAAATACTTGAGTCGTTTGCTGAAGCAGCATACTGCTAGGTTTTCCCAGAAATACTCTGGTGCATTAAAGTGTGAGGACTATTGTGGCAGTCTCCTACTATCCCCGGTGCTCCTGGAATTCCGGGAGATTCCATGAACCCTGGGTAGGTGGGCCTTTCCAGGGCTTGTGACAGTCAGATGGCGAATAGCATCACATGATTTTTACTTGGAGGAGCGCGCAACATACTATTTTCCAGAATCTTGGCAGTGTCCTTGCTGCCACCACTGTCTTCTAACTGGTGGGACGGAACACAACAGACTTCATCTGCTAAGGTCCACATTGGAACTTTTAGTTCAATGTGGTTGTGAAAGCAGCCCTGATAATGCGTGATGTGGCTGTGACATTACAGTACATTATGTACTATAGCTGTGGTTTTCTGCTCACAATTAGAAGAACTGTTTTCATCAATCCTTTCTCGTTTCAGTTCCTGCTTTTGGGGTGGGGGAGTATGTTGTATGTACATGATAATTTAATTCATATATAGATAATCAGTGGTGTGAAATTGAGTGGTTCATGCATTTTTTATTTTTTATTTTAAGACCCATTTTATTGGTTTTAAAGAGGAAAAAGGGAAGAACAATAACCGAAACCAATTTTCCATGACAAGCTCAAATATGCACAGCAATTGCAAGCTAACTACCAGGTACTCCCTCTACAGCCAGTTCATTAATTTCTTGTACTGAATCAAAATGAAAAGTTGCATCTCTGGACACATCCCCATTTGTTATGTTATGTTATGTTACATTTTATTTTTATAGCGCACAGCGACTCAAAAAGAGTATCCTGGCGCTTTCACAGCGAGACCTACAGTAGGTAACACAACACGACAACAAAGCAAAACAAAGATGTGATAAACCAAAAAAGAAACCTATAAAGTAAACAGCCAGGTTTTAAGACCTTTCCTGAAAGCCAGTAAACTCGTGGCACCACGAAGTGTCAGTGGCAGAGCATTCCACAGCTGGGGGGCACGCAGACCAAAGGAGCGACCCCCAATGCGGGCTTTTTGAATACGCGGTACAACTGCCAGAAACTGTGACTCTGATCTAAGTGCCCGTGCCGGTTGATAAAAGGACACTCTCCTTTGGAGGTACTTCGCACCTCCAGAGTGTAGGGCCTTATAGGTCAGAGTCAGCGTCTTAAAGATAATGCGCTTACGAATAGGCAGCCAGTGCAAGGCCTGCAAGAGGCATGACGCCCTAGCTCGCCTATTAAGACCATAGATGGCTCTCGCCGCCGCATTTTGCGTCACCTGAAGGCGCTGTAGCAGATACTCCGGCAGGCCCAGGTATAGGACGTTGGCATAGTCCAACCTGGACCCGATCAGAGCCTGCACAGTCAGTTTCCGGTGTTCTTCCGATAACAGGGGTAGAAACTTCCTTAATACCTTCAGGAGACCAAAGCAGGTGCCCGTCACCCCCAGAATCTGGGCTCTCATTGACAGACCCTTGTCCATCTTGACACCCAGATTCTTGGCCACTGCAGATGGAGCAGAAGGGGGAGACATGCCTATAGGCCACCAGTCATGCCAGTCATGCCAGTCAGGCTCAGACGTACACCCGAAGAAGAGCACCTCAGATTTCTCGGGGTTGCACTTGAGGCCACCCAGATTAAACCATCTGAAGACAGCCCCAAGGCACTCCCGGATGCTCTCCCCATTAAAATCTCCTCCCCTCTCACAGGAGAAGAGGAGCTGAGTGTCGTCAGCGTAGGACACGATCCGGGCCCCGCAAGACTCCGCCAGAGCCGCCAAAGGGGTCATGAAGATGTTAAATAGGGTCGGGCTCAAAATAGAGCCCTGAGGGACCCCAACACCCAGAGGCGGCATCACAGCAGAATCCGGCGTGGTCCAGACCGTTTGTCGGCGGTCGGCTAGAAATGAAGAAAACCAGCTGAGCACCGTCCCCCTGAGGCCTATCTCGAAAAGTCTCGAGAGCAGGCGTTCATGGGGGACGGTGTCAAATGCCGCCGACAGGTCCAACATGACCAGCATGGCCCTGCCTCCGGAGTCCAAAACTCCTTTGATGTCTTCTGACACCTCCAGAAGTGCGGTCTCGGTACTGAGACTAGGGCGGAAGCCTGACTGGGACGGATGCAAAAGCTCATGCCCTTCCAAAAAATTGGAGAGCACCATTTGAATGTGCTTCTCCAAGATTTTCATCAAGGCAGGCAGGAGTGAAATTGGTCGATAATTGACCAATGCCTCCGGATCAAGACCAGGCTTTTTCAATAAGGGGATCACCATAGCCTGCTTCCAGGCTAATGGGACCAAACCCTGGCTCAATGAAAGGTTGAGCAGCGGGTTGACCAGAGGATTTAGGACTTCCGCCATTCTCGCAAGAAACTTTGCCGGACAAGGGTCCAAGGGCGAGCCAGATTTAAGAGCGCACAAGAGTCCTAACGACTCAGCGGCCGACAGGGGAGGAAAAGCTGCCAGCAGTGGACCAGATGAGGCGGCAAGGTGGAGGTCCTCCCTTATCCAGGTTGCACCCGCAGGCGCCACCAGGTGAAGGGAATCCTGGATAAGCCTGATCTTGTCCGTGAAGAACTTGGCAAGGTCCGCCGCCCAAGACTTAGGGGGCATATCATGGACGACATTCGAGCGAGGGGCTGTAAATTCCCTCACTATGGAAAAGATTTCCTTGCAGGAGTTAGCGGCAGCCTCAATTCTCCCAGCAAGGTAAACCCTTTTTCCAGCACGAATGTCCCGTTGGTAGGCCTTCACCGCAGATCTATACAACAGTTTAGCCTCCGGATCGTATTGGGCACGCCAAGCTCTTTCCGCCGCCCTACAGGACTGCCGGGCCGACGCCAGTGTCGCCGTAAACCACGGGGCCGAAACCCGTTTCATCGTGGAACGGGGGGCGATCACTGGGGCAAGATCATTAAGTCTATCCATTAACCAGCCCTGCAGGGCTTCCAGGTCCTTCTCAAGATCCCCCGTGCACAAGCACGGGTGCTCAAGCGCCGCCTGCGCTAGCATTGCTGGTGTTACCGAGTGGTAGGCCCGATGGGCGCGTCGCTGTTGCTGAGACCCCAAATTGACAGGTCTCATCACACCCTTGACCAAAAATTTGGCCAACCAATGATCGGACCACAACACCGGAATTATCTCCTTCACCTCAAGGGGGGAGGTCGAAAAAACCTGATCCAGGGTGTGCCCCTTCACATGGGTAGGCCCCACGAGAAATGGCGTTAAACCCAAGGGGGCGGTGGCCTCCAGGAGTTTGATGGTATCCGGGTCTGATGGTATATCCATATGAAGATTAAAATCTCCGGCAACAATACACTGGGCAGCTTTCAACGCCAGCCCAGATAGGACAGACTCCAAATCTTCGAGAAAAGTGCCCAAAGGGCCAGGTGGTCTGTACACCAACAAGCCCTTAAAGGAGTGGTGAGGGGCCAGGGAGGGGCCATTTAAGATGTCAGTCCTTGTTGGAACCTATATTTCATACTTAATTGTCATTGACTGATGTTCTAAAGAATGCGATCAACATAACTGGTTACCCTTCGTGGCTCTCATAAAGGGAATGGATAGTGAGTTGCTGCTCGGATCGCAGAACACCATGGCACATGTGATCTGCTTGTGAAGCCAATTAAATCTGTACAAACCCTTTTAAAAGTGCAAATCTCTTCGGGATTACAGTGGAATGAGACCGGTTTAAGTGTCCCTAATGTGTTGATAAGTCTGCTTGACTGCTTTCCAAGCTCTGCAGAAAGCTGGACTACACTATCATATAACTGGTCAAGAATCCCGAGTGTGACATCTAAGGATGTGAGCCCACTGAAGGGTGCCATTGGCAAGCAGCGTTGGTGTAGGCTTATTGTCTGGAAAGTGGGTTACAGCTCATGCTTCGGTATGATCAGATGTGACCAGGTGGCTTTTTATCAAAGTATGCTCCAGTTTAAGAATATCTGCTGTGCCTTGAGTCCTTTTGGCGGAGTATCAGATGCTAGTTTTCAGCTTGCTGTTTGAAGTGAGCAATGCTGGCTGCATCACCAGTGAGTCATTGGCAGTCCTTTGCAGTTTGTCTCGTTCTTTGCCCGCTTCAGGTTGTGTGTAATTGTATAAATTTGTCTGGCTTTCTTGTCAGTGAGCCTGGGAATGCTTATAACTTACAGCAAGATATTTGAGTTCATATAGTCCTAATGTGTCCACGATGAATGTTGCGGCACTCGGGCAAGCATCTAAAACTCAATCCAGTGCCCTAACCACCCTGTAGCGAGTGCCATCATTCACATGTAGCCCACTAGGTCCAGTAAGAGCACTTTAACCATAACATGGCTTGTGTTTTCTAGTCTGACGTAAGGCAGGATTTCCTTCCAGGATAGTTGCGTGATGGGAAGACATTACTTGGATTATGTTATAGAATTTATAATGGCTACTCTCTAAAACATTGTGTTTTGAAACATACTGTGCTTTTTATGCCTGTAACGTCCACAACACCACGTCCACCACACCACGTCCACCACACCACATCCACCACACCACGTCGACCACCACCACGTCCACCACGTCCACCACCACCATGTCGTCCACCACCATGTCATCCATTGCCACGTTGTCCACCACCACGTCATCCACCACCACATCCTCCACCACCACCACATCCACCAGCACTACGTCCATCACCACCACCACGTTCACCACCACCACACCACGTCCCCCACCATGTCCACCACCACGTCCACCACCACGATCACCACGTTGACCACCACCACGTCCACCACCACCACTACCATGTCCACCACCATCACATCCACCACGTCCACCACCAAGTCCACCACCACTACCACCCGTGACAGGTAAAGTGTCACTGGAGGGCAGGGGTAATAGGAGTGTCAACCCCAGCTGTACATGGGACATTTAAGGATGCATTAGGTGCAAGAAGACGGGAATAGGGTCTAGAAGTATTACACCAGACCCGAGATTCATTTTGAAGAGACGCAATGTCACAGGGGCTCCTGTAAAAACACTCGCAGGATCTCTACCTCACAGTGACATACCTGCACGAACCACTCACTCAAAACAAGCATTGGCATAGCCAATAGGTCTCGCCTTTGGGACCTTATAACTGTTTAGCCATGCAACACTTGATGTTGCTGCACCAAGGATATTGTGCTGGATAACTAAACACTTATTAGGTCCCAAAGGCAAGACCTATTGGCTATGCCAATGCTTGTTTATTTTGGGAGGGAGAGCCTTCATTGACAGATTATCACTTGCTTGTTAAATATGATAAACATGTTTTTTGACCTATGTTTTTGGGGTTCTGAATAGGCTGTAACTTGTCAAATGTGAAATGGAAGGTGACCCGGATGTGGTTTAACTATTCAATTCAAATAAATCTTTTGGTCTGTCTGCTTCTGTGCTTGGGAATGTTTACATTCAGTGGAGGCCATTTGCCATCTCTCAGTTTGGTGCAGTGCTGTGTCAGATTGTTCCTTTTCATGAAGGTCACGAAGGTAAAAACCAATGCATCTTGGTGTAGCCATAATGTATAAGTACACAATATGGCGACTGTTTGTGGGTGAGGCGGGTCTGTGCATTGTTCCTCCAGAAGGTGATAAATGATGCTTGGGCCAGTGGACTTGGGTCGAGATAGTTGTACTTCCACTAAGCCTTTCAACTGATGGTAATCTTTGGGGTCTTGTTTGTTTGCATTTGAATCGTCTTTATTGTTTAATGCACTCCCGCATATGCCTTTTTCCTTTTTGACCAGGTCACACATGGGCTTTTAAACAGCCCAGTTTTTCCAGAGAATTCTAAAAGCAAATGAGAAGTCTGATTGAAAATCATCCTAGACCTTGTAAGTTTTCTGAATGTGAGCAAAGACGTTTCTGACCTTTGGAGAAGGGATGTAAAAGAAAATAGCACACGTTGCACTTTCGACTACTTTAAGGAAACGCCGGGTGCTTTTCCGAATGCCCTGATGCTGCGCTGTGTTATCTCAGGCAAAAAACGGAGAAGCTAGCCCCGTTTGGAGTTTCCTGTAACCGAAAGCCTATCTCAGCTTTAATAACCATCGGGGCCTATCAGTCAGTCATTCAGATAGAATGTAAGTGGGTCTGCTCTCATTAAAGTTCACCACTCACAAACATGCTGAGGCCGGGTGACTGTCAAAAAATACTGTACTGTCTGGACCTTTTATGCTCAGTAAGCGGAAGCCCAAATCCTCTTTCGCAGACACTGTGTTCTCAATTGGAAAACAACTGGTTTCAAGGAGATAGTGTAATCTGTAACCAGATTGTTCTATTTTAAAGCAGCATTGTGTCGGATGCGGAACCGGTGTCTCGCAGCAGGCACGTGCACGGCGCCTCCATCGCTGCAGGATGCCGGGTGCGCGTGAGGACTCTGGTAAATGGGGTTCGTGGAGAGCACTCCGTTTGTTTAGAAAAATTATTATATAATCATCAATTGGTGCCGCGATCATATAGGGTCGTCAGCCCTTAGACCAATAATCAGTTATGGTGAGTTTCAGAACCCACCCAATCGCGCACTGTTCACGTGGTGCTCCGCACCTTATTTGTTAAATGTATTTATCAACTTTCAAATGACTGCGATCATCGTTGTTAACACTTATTTTTAATCATAGTTTGTAAACAAATTTTATCATTGTGTTATTCATGAATTTTCATAACAACATTCATTTACACATTTTGTTTCGCAAATACATTTTTGGTTATGCTACTTTTCAACATTATACATTTTACTCTTTACTCTTGTGAAGCCCAAGCCCAATGCATTTCGGCAACCATTGTTGCCTTCATCAGGGGCAATTCTTTGCGCATCAGATTAAATGACGATCTACCTTAACAGGTATTTATGCGTCTGTTGGTTGCTCTCGCAATCTGTCTGGTTGTTTTCTTGACTTCGATTATATTCTTGCTCTTGGCTTCACTTATATGCTTGCTCTGATACTGAGTAACTCTATCTTCCGACCAAAACAACCGCTGCCCTGTGCTGATTGCTGTAGTGCTTTCGTGGTCGTGGTTTCGTGTAAGGGTGCGCGTGAGGACGCATGCTGTCACATTGTGCGGCGAGGCAGCTCGTGACTGCACCCCTTACAAATCCTCCAGAGGTATAGTCTGCGCTCACGGGTTGAGCGGCTATTTACGTGAAATGTGCGTGAAAACAGACAATCTGAGGACTTCAGTCCATTCAGACAGGTTTAGAAGTAAGTGCATTACAAATGTTATTAAAAAAGAGGAGTGTTGAGGATATATATTACGAAACACTTGTCTTCTTATTTTGTCTGTGTCCTTCTTAGGGTACAATAACAGTTATAAGGAGATGTTGGAGAGTAAGTAAAAAAAGTTGCTGAAAGTGGCTATGTGCTATTGTTTCTGTGTTTGACAAATTAAACATCTGAGGCAAACATTTCACGTGTCCGGAAACTGATAGTCTCTAAATACGTCTGCATTATTAATGCAATATAGGCAAGCGCACATAAGTTAGAAGAATTAACTTATGTGCGCTTATATTGCATTAACAATGAGATGCTGGCGCGAGAATCAGTTTAAATTAAGTATTTGGTTTACTATTCATTCCGGCTAATCCTCGTTTGGTTAGGCCAGTGGATCTTGGTATTAACTCTCGCAACAATAGTTTAGCTAAAGTGAGTCTGTCATTACTCCTTGTTGGGTAGGTTTCCACCCATCGAGGCAAGATGTACACTATGACGAGGACGTATCTCAGGCTGAGATACGTCCTCGTCGTATCTCAGGCTGAGATACGTCCTCGTCATAGTGTACATCTTGCCTCGAGATTCTCAGCCCCTTACAAACAGGCATCTTGATGAAGTCCGTTTGCATCCTGTTAAAGAGACCACCTGATCTCCCTAAGTGACTTAGTGTTAGTGGTGCTTTATCCAGAGGCTGAGAAACGGTGAATCGGGGAATGTCTCAGCTCAGAGATAAGGCTGGATCGTTGGCCGGCATAGAGAGAAGCAGAAACAATTAGAGGCAGCCAGCAGCACAATAATTAGGTGGAACCTGAGCCCCTGCTTGGATTAGGGACTTGTTGCTTTATTGGGTCATTATTGGACCCAACATTAGTGTACTGGTGCCATATTGGATCAATCTCGTACATAAACGGAGGTGCGCCCACTGCCTTGTTGCTTCCGTCAACACGCTCCCTTGTCACCGCGGGGAGCCAGGGTGAGGAACGCGTACGTCAGAACGAGGGGCTGTGGCAGTGGGAATGCAAACCTGGACCCACTGAGTTTGTGGTACATGTCGTACACTGGTCCCAACAACTGAGAACTACTCTTAACACCTATTTTCCATCCTAAACAAACCCTACTTGCTTAAGGTCTCCGGATATTATTACTTGACGCAAGAGGCACTCTTTAAATGCCTCCAACAAGTGGGATCTATTTAGAGGGCTCAATTTTCAGTTTTTCCCCTGATTTCAGGATGTTAAAATGTAGTAGCAGGTTTTCCTCTGTGCTTGCATCTTTACTAAGTTTGGGCATAAAATCTGTTCCGTTCGCGGAATTTGCGGATTTTTGGCAATTTCGCTGTCCGCGAATTTGCCCAAAAATCCGTAAATTCGCAAGCTTGCGGATTTTTTTGCTTGGTCGCGCTTGTAAAATACAATATCGCACGCGCGGCGTTGACTTACCGTGATTCTGAGTCCGCCGAGTTGTTTTTCTCCCGGTTTGCGTGTCCTGCACCATTTTGGATCTGCGTGATTGCGCAAGAGTTTTTCAACTGCAATTACGTCATCGCGGTCCGCCATCTTGCACAGCAAGAGTTTGACAATGCGAGTACGTCATAAGGGCCCGCGATCACGCATCGCGGGAGTAAACAATGCCGAACACGTAGATGCGGCACGCATCTGACTTCCGGCGGGAGATTTGAACAGCTCGCTTTCCCTAACTTGCAAAAATTGCAATTCTGCACAAGAAATCCACCGCAGGCAGCATAAACCTTCTGAAAATCATGATTTTGATCGGAATAACTCCGATTGACATTTGGCTGCACTTTTTTGTGCAAGGAGTCCATTTATAGGGGTGGTGGGAGGAAGGAAGTGCCCCAGAGTCTCCAACTTCCCGTTCCTGTCCAGCAGGCTCCTCCCAATGCTTTGTCCATGTCCTGGTCACTTTTGATTTGGATCTGGAGCTGGAAAGATTACTTTTTGTGGCTGCTGCTGGATATTTGTATTTGAGGACTTTTTGGACCTTGGAGTTTGGATCACTTTTGGATTTGAGATTTTACAAGTAAGTTGGTGTTGTTAGTTGGGGGCATTGCAGTTGCTGCAACTACAATTTTAAAACTTTTTCACAACTTTAAAAAAAATATATTGAGGGTAGCCACAATATCCAGTAGGCCCAGGGTTAGTCATGGGTGCATGATACAACTGTTTCTGTGAGTTTTTTTTTACTTAAATCTCATTTATGTCATGGAATTTTAGCACACTGTTATATGTGGATTTTTCTTTTTAATTTTGGGGTGCCTCTAAAGCCTCACTAGCCAGTAGGCCCAGGGGTAATGAGTGGTGCATGGACCAAGACTTTCTGCAGGGTCTCTTGACTTTAAACATCATTGAGGGCATGGATGGCATTGGATTGTGGTGATTTTTGTGTGTTTTTCGACTTTTTGGGGTGTTGTTGGGGCCTGGCCATGTGGGTGGGGGCCATTTTGAGGCCTGGTCCAGGCAGGGCCTGGCCATGTGGCTGGCGGACAAGGGGTCATTTTGAAGCCAGGCAGTGTGCTCTGAGGTATAGGCCTGCACCCAGCCTGCCCTGCTTTCACCCATTATGCCCAGAGGTAGTGAGTGGTGCATGGACCAAGGCTTTGTGTGGGGCCTCTTGAATTTAAACATCATTGAAGGCATGGATGGCATTGGATTGTGTTGATTTCTGTGTATTTTTCGACTTTTTGGGGTGTTGTTGGGGCCTAGCCATTTGGGTGGGGGCCATTTTGAGGCCTGGTCCAGGCAGGGCCTGGCCATGTGGCTGGGGGACAAGGGGCCATTTTGAAGCCAGGCACTGTGCTCTGAGCCATAGGCCTGCACCCAGCCTGCCCTGCTTTCACCCATTATGCCCAAGGGTAGTGAGTGGTGCATGGACCAAGGCTTTGTGTGGGGCCTCTTGAATTTAAACATCATTGAGGGCATGGATGGCATTGGGTTGTGTTGATTTTTGTGTGTTTTTCGACTTTTTGGCGTGTTTAACTGATGTTCCTCTGGCTTCTTTTGCTTTTAGGTGCACAAGAGAACCACCAGTGCCAGGAAGAAGTCCTGCAGTGGTGTGTGCGTGTGGCCACAGACAACTCTGCAACTCGTGCAACTGCGGCTTGCTGTTGTGACATCTGAAAAAGATGGGCCCAAAGAAAGGT
Source organism: Lissotriton helveticus (assembly GCF_964261635.1). Taxonomy (NCBI): domain Eukaryota; kingdom Metazoa; phylum Chordata; class Amphibia; order Caudata; family Salamandridae; genus Lissotriton; species Lissotriton helveticus. Next base: position 841,694,554 of record NC_136057.1, read on the forward strand.
GGCCGTAGCTCCTCTACAAAGAAAGTTGCCACTGCCAGTAAGAAGGAGCAGAAGAAGCAAGTGGTGCCACTTACCAAGGTGACTGGTGTGCCCACAGACACTTTTTTCGGGAAAAAAAAACAACGCCTGCAGCAGCGGGGTCCGCCGGGGACCAAGCTGGGAGCAGCACCTCTGCTTCATTGGGCTCAGTGCCACCACACCAAGTTAGGTCCAAGCCCATGAGTGCTGCAGAGGCAGCCACTTTGGTTGTTCAATCACCATCAACCAGTGATGTTGGCTCATAGCAAGAAAGTAAGCAAAAGATACAATTACCTCTATGGGGACCTATATTTCTTTTTACATTGAATAAATCTCAAACATTTATAGAGGAGATGCCAGAGAGGAAACTACAAGTTATTTATCAAAAACACATTTATTTTTATTTATCTTTCTCTTTTTCTTAAATGAAAATTTTTCTGAACATTTATACAACTGTGCATATCATTTTGTTAGCATTAATAGGTTCATCATTTTTACACATATTTTTTCGTTTTTTCCTAATGTTACATACAGACACAGTAGATGTGCTCTCTAATAACAATTGGTTTTGACATTCATACATACATACTCACATACCAGTCATACTATTTCTATTTTTTTTAAAAAGGGGATTACCTATCAAACATAAACAGAGAATGTAAATCATACATAACATGAGACCAACATGAATGGCAACTCTAAGGTGTGCTACGTGGGATGTTATGGGAAACTAGATGGTACAGTTCTGCTAGTAAAGGTGGAATTAACCAGTTCTTATCCGAAACAGAAGATGTAGGGCCTACATCTTCTGGTATGTGAGTATGTATGTATGAATGTCAAAACCAATTGTTATGTGTTCAACAACCACAGGTGCAACTAGTACAAGCGCAAGTACATGGGCAAGGAGAGGCGCAAGTACATGCACAAGGAGAGGCGCAAGGAGAGGCGCAAGGAGAGGCGCAAGGAGAGGCGCATGGAGAGGTGCAACAAGAGGTGCATGGAGCGGCACAACTGCCCACAATGCTTGTTCCTCCAGAAGTAGGGGCACATCAGGAAATCGAGATTCAAGCGGAGGTATAATCCGAGGAAGCCACTCCTCCTGAGGATGATCCATTGGTCTTCCAAATCCCCAGCAAGAAAAAGGTTAAGGAGGGCTACTACAAGTTCTTTTTCAAGCACCCTTCCTTCTGATGATCTTGATCTTGATTGGAACCCACAAATGCAGTCTGAGGGGGAGGCACGCCATGAGCTGACAAAGGTAGCTAAGCCTAAAAGGAAGGTTACCGCAAGGCTTCCACTTATGGGTGATAACAACGAACAAGAAGTGGTGTCTTCTGCTGCTGATGAACAGTCTGACGACGACCCAGTCATCACAGTCGTCACTCCAGCCCCAGCAGGCATGCAGCAGACAGACATTTTGACCCTATCCCGAATGGCTGCTGAGCGGGATGTGGGCGGCGTGGCACTGGTACCACTACCAACGCAGTTAACTACAACACCAACACGACCTACAGCTTCCATATTTTTTAGTCAGAAGGGCCGGCAGGGACCTCCATCCAGCTCGACCTCCATTACCTCAAGTAGTGGTGCTGTAAGTGAACAACAGAGTCGAATTCAGCCACGCCCATCCTCCACTTCATCTGGCATTGAAACTGAAAGTAGCACCTCCACCACCAGCAGACATCTCCAGTCCCCAGTTTGGGACTTTTTTAGTGTTAGCCAAAAGGCAGAAAACATGGTTGTTTGTTCGATTTGTAAAACATCAGTTAGTCGGGGTAAGCTTGGTACCAACTATGGTACCGGACGCCAGAGAGGTCATCTCAAAAAAGACCACAATACTCTAGTGGTAGGCGCACCTAAGGAAGATCCAGGAAGCCAAAAGAAAAACAAATCCAAATGTATCCATTGATATTGCATCTGATGATGACGAGGGGCTGATCGTGCAGGGGGGAAGTGAAGAAGCGACAGACATTTTTTCTGGTACACCCAGTACCTCTGGCAGCAGCACTGCAGTGGTAGCTCCCACACCCTCTACCCCTGCAACATGTATGAGGCACACTAAGAGTCTGGGAGAGACAACAGTGCGAAAAAGTACATCAATGAGCCTAACTGGTTTGAAGAAGTCTGCATCATCATCATCACGTAAAACAGTCCAGACCACCATTAATAGAATGTTTTGGTCAGATGCGCCATTTGAACGCAACCACCCAACGGCACGTCTGTATAACGCAAAGCTGGCTAAAATGCTAGCGCTGGACCTTCTCCCTTTTTCTTTTGTGGAAGGGATGGCTTTTCTAGAATTTTGGGCAACAGTCTGCCCTAAATGGAAGGTTCCTAGCCGGTCCTATTTTGCCAGGGTTGCTGTTCCAGCACTACATCAAGATGTGCTGGAGGTTATTGGCACAGCTATTCAGAAGAGTGCTGTTCACACTATTCACCTGACAACAGACATGTGGACCAGTTGCCAAGCCCTTGATTACATGTGCATCACTGCACACTGGGTCTCTTTTGCAGGGGTTAAAGACAAGTTAAAAGCAGGTGTTGACACGGACACAGTTTTTCAGCTACTCAGAAACATGCAACAGTAGCCATGTTTGCCATGGAGAAAACTCATACTGCACCTAACCTTTTGGAGGAATTTGATAGGAAGGTCTATGAATGGCTGCATCCAATAAATCGCATAGTTGGTTATGTTTCCACGGATAATGGCAGTAATATAGTTAAGGCCATGCATGATGGTAACTACTTCAGAGTGCCGTGTTTGGCGCACAGTATTAACATCGTGGTGCAAGATTTCTTGAAAAATGAAAACACAGTCAGCAAGTTACTGACCACCTGACCACTGACCTAGTGGAGAAGTGTGGCTCACTGGTTAGAGGAGGCAGACCTGGAAGCAGAGGTCAGCACGGGACCAGGGTTCAATTCCCGGTTCGGTGGGGTCTTGAGTCCTAAAATGTCCATGGACTCGACAATTCTCGCTCCGGTGCCTACTCGATTCACGGGTTCACACTCTGCAACTCTGGGCAATAGCTTGCTTTATCTCCACAACGGCCCCTCACGGCGGGATGCCTGGCTTTCACCTTGCGGATACCCTGCTGGGGTTATCTCACAGGGGAATACTAGGACGGGTTCCCTAAGCAAGCGCTTAGAAACCGCTTGGTGATTTGCGCTATATAAATTCCTGTACATTTACATTTACATTTACATTCACCTGCCGAAGAATCTGCACACATTTCAGCCATTCTTTTAAGGCCCGGAAGCAGCTGAGGAGCATTCAACATGAACGTAGACTGCCAGTCAAAGGACTCATCCAGGAGGTGGCAACACGTTGGAACTCAACCTTTTACATGCTTGAGCGTCTGTCTGAGCAGTGGGGGGTAATAAATGAGTATGTCTATAAACTAGGTTCTACTATGAAAGACATGAGGCTAGAGTTGGAGGAATGGAAGCTAGTTGCAAGCCTGACAGACATGCTTCGTCCTTTTGAGGTTTTCACGCGTGAAGTCAGCAGGCAGGACTGATCTTTGGGCAAAGCTATCCCATTGTTGCGCATGCTAGAGCACCAACTGAAGGCGGTGTCTTCAACGTTCCGAGATGATGCTGAAAAGCAAGACGCATCTCAGTTGGTGGAGAGGTTATTAAGCCGCCTAGTTGACAATGAAAGACTTAAAAACATACATACAGAACAACATTACATGTGTGCCACTATTCTGGATCCACGGTACAAAAAGGCAGTGGCCAGCAAAGCATTCATTCCTTTTGTTGAAGCAGATGTTTCAAAGTACAAACATTGGCTAGCAGTGTCAGCCACTCGGTTTGAAAAAGAGCGGCAGAAAATTGAAGGAGCCGGCAGAAGTACAACTGAATCAGCAGGCCATCCGGCGTCAAGTTCCACTTCTGAATCTGTGGCCGAAGGGAGTCACTTTCCCTCACAGCCTTTAACAACACCAGCAACGTATCATCATCCTCACCTGTACCAGGCCCAGCCATAATATTGTCGGAAGCGGATTGGCTAACTCATCAAGGATTTGCTCGTTCCAGTGATGCAAAGGCCACATATGGTACGCAAAGTGGAGCAACCCTGGAGAACCTTGAGTCGATAGTGCAGGCCTATCTGGATGACCCAACAGAGGTCTTTGTTAATCAGAACCCATTGCTGTATTGGTATAGGAAAAGGCCTCTATGGCGACTGATCACCAACCTGGCTCTAAATTATTTGTCTTGCCCACTCGCAAGTGTGTCTTCTGAATGTGTTTTCAGGGCTGCTGGTGCCATTGTAACTTCAAAAAGAACCCGCCTCTTGCCCAAAAATGTGGAGAGGTTAACACTGATCAAGATGAATCAGCACTTCATACCACCAGATTACAAAATACGTGAATGCACGCAGGAAGAAGAGGACACCGGCTTAGGTGACGCAAGTTCTTCTCTGTTAGCTGACCTACTCCCGTCTCAATTCATAGAGTTTGAGGACGAGCTCTACTTCCCTGACACCGAGGCCTGAAAATGACTTCCTTTTTTTTTTGTCCTTATTCACTTTTATTCCTGTGTGGCTTTCTTTGTTTTGCAACTTTTACCACAACAAAACTCTAATCACCTAATCACAACAAGTCCAAAAGCAGCACTGTCTTCATCTTATTTCCCTATTGATTTGAAGGTGCCGCAGTCTGCATTCCTGAGGTTCACAAGTTCACAACTCAATCATGCTTCTCTATCCTCCTCCTCCAGACTCCCCATATCCATTTCCCTCAAGGCAGATGGCTGGATTACGCAGAATAAAGAAACTTTGTCTTCGTACTCGTAGACGAGTCCCCTCAAGTGGGACTGGAATTACTAACTACATGCTTGCTGATTGCTGACAGTTACTTCTGAAATTGACAGGAGAGACTGCCCTGTGGTCCCGCACTTTCAGAAGAAGATGCGGACAAAAAGTAGAACAGGTAATGAATAATGAGAAGAAGATGGCATGCAGTGGACATCACTGGATGCCTGGCTCTGATGAAAGTAATTGCTGTTTGTTTGTTGTGCATGAAATGAATCTTATGTCTTCTGTTATTATTTAATCTTTTACACACTAAATGTAACTCAAGTCTACTCTGCTTTTTTTACCTTGTTTAATTCAAATTGTACTTCAACTGCAGGGGCCACTACGTTGCATTTTCCAATATGCAAAATGTCCTTGGACTTACTGTTTGCCAATATACCATGATGATTGATTAAATATTATATATTTTTTCTTTACAGTCACTCACTGGGATGGATGGATCATCAGCGTCGGTTTAGGGAAGAACTATGGCCAATTTGTGAGTGTCAAACAGGTAAACCAGTCTACAACAACTACTACAGCAGAACTACATGTCTGTCTAGTCGTGGTATGGAGTGGTCTAAGCAGTGTAGTGTTGTTATGCCAGGCAGATTACAGAGTACAGCAGTTCATGTAAAATTGGGGCTATGTGGATTGCTGCATACAATTAGATATGCTTTGTCTGTCTGTGTCAAAGAGCCTAGGTATGCTACATCAGGTTGCTTCACTCAGTGGTGCCTGCCTTGACCGTCTGCATGGCCCTGACCAAGCATGGGCCAAAAATCTGTTTCGCTCAAGAGTTTGAGAATTTTCGGCAATTTCGCGAGATTCTCGGATTGTGAATTTGCCGCAGAAAAACAGTAAATTTCGCGAGCGGAACTGATTTTTGGCCCATGCTTGCGGCAGGGCCATGCAGACGGTCAAGGCAGGCACCACTGAGTGAAGCAACCTGGTGTAGCACACCTAGGCTCTTTGACCGAGACAGACAAAGCATATCTAGGGTTTAGGGTTCATTGCGGTTTACTAGGGTTTTTGGGTTTAATTAATAATTTGGTAGGGTTCCCGGAGTCTAGGGCTCAGGGCCCGATGCAGGCTCGTTCATATTAATGATGTTGGCAAGGTTTTAGGGGGGTTTGACGTTTTTTGAGAATTGGCCGAATTGTGGCCTTTTTTGATGGTTTGCGGGCGCGTGTGTTTGGGTGAACTAGGCGTACACCTTACAGTGGATCGATTTTGTTCTGCCTTGCTGAGATTCTTGGGAATCACTGGAACAAGTATCCTGGTAAGTTTCAAGAGGATCGAAGTAGTGGAAGTGCTGAAAACAGCACTTTTTGTCAAGGCGCGATTTGCGATTTCCCATGTTTTGGGTACAGCAGTATTGCATGTTTTTGGGGGGCTGCTTGGGGGGGTTCTAGATGTTTGGGGGTGGGTTAAGGGGTCTGGGAGCACTGCTGGGAAGGTCTAATTTTGATTGCAAGTGGTTTGAAGAAAATCCATGGTGGAAAAGGAGGGTTTGGGCCTAGCTGCAGAACGCATTTGGCATGATTTAAAGGAGTCCTCGCTGACGATAGCACTCCTGCGTGTTTTTGGGGGGCTGCTTGGGGGTGTTCCCCATTTCTGGGGGTGGGTCGAGGGGTCTGGGAGCACTGCTGGGAAGGTCTGATTTTGATTGTAAGTGGTTTGAAGAAAATCCAGGAGGAAAAGGGAAGTTTGGGCCTAGCTGCAGAGTGCGTTTTGGAGCGATTTAAACTTAGGCCTCTGGAGATTCTAAGTATTGCATTTCTGTGATGGCCTGTTTGGGGGGGTTCTACATTTTTGGGGCTGAGTCGAGGGGTCTGGGAGCACTGCTGGGAAGGTCTAATATTGAATGCAAGTGGTTTGGAGAAAATCCATGATGAAAAAGAATTTTTTTTTTGCACTCCTGCATGTTTTTGGGGGGCTGTTTGGGGGTGTTCCCCATTTCTGGGGGTGGGTCGAGGGGTCTGGGAGCACTGCTGGGAAGGTCTAATTTTGATTGCAAGTGGTTTGAAGAAAATCCATGGTAGAAAAGGGGGGTTTGGGCCTAGCTGCATAGTGCGTTTTAGCATGATTTTCAAGTAGGCCTCAGCCAGGTCGCAGTACCGCATGTTTTTGGGGGGCTACTTGGGGGTGTTTTAGATTTTTGGGGGTGGGTTAAGGGGTCTTGGAGCACTGCTGGGAAGGTCTAATTTTGTTCCAAAATCACAGTTTACACTTTACACCTAGCTTGAGGGGAAAGATCCGCAAATTTCGCCCACACTTATTTATCCTTGAAAAGGAGACACAGAGTAAGCACTTTCAAAATGATGCTTGTATGTATTGTAATATTGTCGACTCTGAAACTGAAAGTGTTATTTTGCACTACACAGCGTACCTTATATTTTTTTCTCCGTGGTGTTTTAATATGACTTCCTGTTTTTCCATCAACAATTGCAGGCCGGTTTTTACCCTGTGCAATGGGAAAAAGGATGAACTCAGGCTTACCATTAGCGAGCAGCAATTCAGCATCCGCCAGGCAGGCAGTGGACAAGGTGTCTTCTGGTCCCCAACATTAATCGACGGAGCGTCAGATGGAGTGGAGGAGTACCGCGAAAAAGAGGAATGGCTGGATGCATGCAACTTCTTAAATTCAACAGGACAACTACAACAGCATACAGTTACAATATACATCTTCATTTCTACTTATCTTTTAAGTAATGTTATTGCTGTGAACTTCTATGAGTGTAACTCTGTGCATTTGTTTGCTCTCTGCTTCAATTCATCCCTCCAGCCATTTTATACTTTTTTCTTTGCTATTTTTTAAACTAATTTAATGTACTAAGTAGTTCTTCTCTCTGAGGGCAGATAGGCAAGTGAAATTGCGTAATTACTGCAGCCCTGTACTGTCACATTGTTTCTTCATAGTTAGTACATTGTAGAAAGTACTACTTACTTTTCAGTAACCTATCCATTTAGCAAACAACTTCATGCATGCAGTAGTGCATGCACTTCCTTTATGTCCCTTAAAAGATTTATGGATAGCTTTGTATCCAAAGATTTGTGTATCTTCATTTGTTGTTTGTCCATGCTGTGCTTTTTTTTTCCTCTCTCCACAAAACTTTCCCCACAAACCCCATTCCCATCCAAGTTTCAAACCCTAACCCTCTTCCCCCGGGCTGTGTGGTTTTCATTGAGGTGTGAGTAAATTACAACAATAATTCCACACACTTGCGGGGGAGGATAAGGTGCAATCAACCTCCTCAAAGCAATTTTAATGCAGCTAGATGAATCCTAGGATATTGTAATTCTGGTTAAAAAAACAACAATGAGTATTTTAAAATAAATTCTGAATTTCATGCCCACCATCGATTGGATCCATCGTCAACATCATCCTCCTACATGTCAAGAAGACTTGCTACGCTGCTGTGTCACTGTTCTTGTTGTAATTACAAAAAGGGGGTGGTGATGGACAGAGTATCTGAGTTAATCAGAACACTCCTACCCAGTCAACAGATCAGGGCTTGATCCATCACCGTTTTTTAGCTCACTGCACCATCCCAGTTCAGAACCTGGCTATATGCAAATTAGTCTGTCCCTGGCCCAGTGCATCATGGGAACAGGGCAGACCAAACTACCAAGCCAATTCTTCACTGGAAAGGAAACAAGCTTCCGGGGACCGGTTTCTGGCATTTCAGCCGTCGTCGGCCCGGCTTGCTTGAATCCTGATGGTGCAGTGAGCAAGGGACTCACATCTGAGCATACCCTACCACGCTTATGGTGGCCAAAACGATTCAGAAAAGGGGGTGTTCTTGTTGTAGCCATAATCATCCATGCAATTCTTTTTTCCCCATACTTATCTTCAGCATTGCTTAGGCTACTGTTCCTTCTAATACTTCTCTCAGGCCACTCAATGTCTCATTTGTTTACATTGTTTTTCATATGCTGCTACTGCTAGTGTGGTACGACTTCTACTAACACCACAACAACAGAATTTCGGTCCGGGGTGGCGTAATCGCCATTTGCCATGCAGCCAGCGCTGTGCCTAGCTCTATTCTCAAACACGAATCCCAGGTAAGATAAGCATTTTGGGGAGGTAGAATAATGGGCTAGGACTCGGAGGAGAGACTGACAGTAGTACTAGTAAAGTACTAGTAGGCCAATTGAATTCACTAACTCTGTTAGTTAGTGGCACTTTTGAACATTTTTGGACGTTTTTAGATAATTCATGCTTGTAAGTTTGAGGAAACCAAACGTGCCGTAACCCCCGCCCACCACCCCACAAAATAACATCAACGCGTACACTATGTTGAAGTATGTAAAAGAAATAATTATATTTACCCTAACAAAAATAAACTAGTCCCACCCCTCCCTAACCCAAACAATTTTCCATTTCAAATAGTCCTCTGAAAAGTCCCAAATAATCCCCAACTCTCAATTCGCACCCCCCCCAACAGTCTTTAAAAAAGGGGCAAGGGACACAGTCACTTCCGGCGGTGTCTGGATAGGCGCACCCGCCGCTCCTTGCGGAGGTCCCGGAGCTGTTGCTCAATATTGTCCACCTTGCGCTCCAGGTAGTCCACTCTGAGAGGCGGCGCAAGCGTGTCCTCCAGGCTCTGGGGGGGCCAGGTGCTGGTGTTGTTGCAGCTGAGCGACGACGGGAGGCTGTCCAAGCACGGCGCCGTGCTGGAGGCTGCTGGCTGGTGGACACGGGGGCACTGGAGGAGGTTGTTGATGTTGACGCCCCCTCCTCCTGTTCCCGAGCCCACAGCCGGAGATATTCCACACAAATGTCCTCTAGCTTCCGGGCCCTGGCCCGGACAGCCATGTCCTGTCTGGGGAGCTTTTTTGGAGCATCTATATGAAGAAAAAAAGAAAAATAATGTAACCAATACTCTTTAACAATAACACAATAATTCAACAGAAAGTTGTCTCACAGTAACACTAGCAATTTGCAAGCATGGCATGTATCTTTCCGCCGTCTTTGTAGGCCTGTAACAGTGGGAGTTTACTACCAGGCAGCACTATGGACTCAATACATAGTCAGAGAGTCAGAGAGTACACCAGCATTCTTCTTTTTTTCTCTAGTTTTGCGAAAGAAATTACTTGTACATGAACTTGTGGTAGACGGTATAATGCCAGCTCAGTCAGCTTGCACCCAAGAAAAAGAGACACAAGCCATGATGACGCAGACTTGCATGCATTACTTTAAGCAGTACATGCAGGTACATGCAGGTGGGGATAGGGAAGCTCTTACTTTTGTATAGTGGTGGCACTGGCCATACTCGGTTACATCGAGGGCTACTGCTCAATGTAATTTATATTTCGCACTCCCCCCCCCCCCCGGGCCTTCAGTACTACAAAAGGAAAATGAAGATTATTAATTTCTAATCATGTATCCAGCCGATCACATGATCTCTTTGCTTATATGATGGATGAATATAGGTGCTTTATTGTGATAGAATGAGTGAACAACAGCAATAGTCCACCCATGATTAACACAGCAGAAAGAAAATTATGAACATAGGGAGTGAGTGTGGTAACCATAATTGCCGGAGGAAGGGACTTGACTTGATATAATTGTCAACTATACAATACATACACAATATATGCTGTGTTGGCAAAGTAAACTACTGTACTGTTACTTTAGGCAAGGGAGAGTTTCTGAACAATCACAACTTGTAGTATTTGGATCTCCTCTGCTTTGCTACTCTGGCACGGACATGCTGTTCGAACAAAGTAACACTCTTCATGCACTGAGCGTCTGCTCTACATACACCTCTGCTATGTATGAGAAAGAAGATACCATTCAGGCTTCCAAAGTAAACGTCTATCATTCTTCTTAATGTTTCAACTGTAACAACTTTACTTTTTCTCAACAACCAAACAACACCCTTTTCATTTTATTTGGTAAACCACTGTCTTGACTTGCATTTGAGTTTCACCCAAATGATAAATTGCAATGCACACCACACATGAATTTTCTGGTTCACCCACACAGGCAGTCATTTTTTCTTTCTCCTCCAACCATCCTTGCTTCAAGCAGCCATGCATCTGATTCCTTCCTATCAGCCACCTCTGCCTGCATTCAAAAACACGTATCATTCTTTACAGTCATAAATGTTACAACTCGCTCGTCCTTCCATTGACCCTAAGTTCTTTCCCTTTTTGTTCATCACATCCCTCAAGTTCATCTGATATGACTTGGCTTCACGATAAAAGTTTCCCAGCTGATTTGAAGTCAAATAGGGGGGCCATTGCTTACTCAAGAACTACCGCCGCTAATGCTATTGCTAAGTCAAGGGTGACTGTCTTCTCTGTGATTGGCTAAAATGTAGTTCTAAATCAGTAACTGTTCTTAACAGTACAGTGTACTTGCAGTAGTGTACTGTCTACTGTACAGTACATCATACACTCCTTTGTGAGCCTACTCTAAAATGTCAATAAGTAAGGAGTATAATAATAACTTACCACCGTCCGCCGCTGCTGAGCCATCCCCCTCAGCTCCTCCCGGTGGCACTTGTGGCGCCACTGCATCCACCCCTGGAGTGGACCCCATCCGCACTGCTGGCCCCGGTACTGGTGGTGGGAACTAGTGCCGCATCCGATGTTGTGACGCCTAGAAAATACAAGTCATATTTTAGATGCCATACACCACCCCCTATTTCGTCTCATAATGGAAGAGAAAATGTTAAACCATTTTTATTAATTATTGGGACTGAAAAGAAGTCACGGTTTTGGGGAGGGTGTTAACTTATATGCTTATATGTACAAGATTGACACTCTGCACTCCTTAAAGGAATCTAATTCGCTTAACCGTCAACTGTTAATCCTGTCTTTCTTTGTTGGTGCTGTCGCCTGACCTGACTGGCTCACGTCAGTAACAAAATGAAAACACAAACAGGTACTGTTTGAAAGCGACGCACTATTCACAAGCCCCCTCTGGGGGTGCTCTATATGCCACAGTAATACATAATTTCACAAGTATTTGAAAAAAAATTTGAAAAAAAAAAAACCATTATACAAGTTCATTCAACCAATATGATGTACATATTTCTGTGCTGCAAAAAGGTACAGACTAATTAAATGAAGAACATCATGTGTTTAATGGAAGTTTTCTTTTTTCTTTTGCTTTGTTCTTCTGTCTGATGATACATTACTTCATGACCATCCCATCCTCTTTTTCAGTTAATCCCAATGCATTTCGGTATGTTTACACCTTCATCAGGGGAATACTGTAATTGAAATCAATACAATAACAATAATCAGGATTGGAAGCTAGGGAGCCCCAGACTCCACCTCATGTGCATTACGACTATGGTGCAAGTTTGTCATAACGAGTACCAGCTTAGCTCAACCCTCACCTCAGTGTGCAAGCAAAAAAAGTAAAAACGCCACAATCACCCTGTGTCCATGTTCAATGTGATCTCATGTACACGTGTACCTGACTCTGCGCACTGCTCGACTCGTCGTCTCAAAATGTGATATTCCTAAATGAGTAAGATAAAACAGTGACTACCAATCCAGGCCACTGCAAGAAACTCTACAAAAACCCTCTGCGACCAGAGACCCACAGCCGCCTACCTGTATCGATGCGTGTCCTCCCGTGCAAAAGAGTATAAACCTAGTCCAGCCTCTCGTTATCTGTGAGGAACACAAATGTTGCCGTTAGTGCTCCGCTGCTGAGACCTAGCGTCTCCCCGCCCTGCGCGTATGCCCGTGCCTGCCGTGTACCTGCTAAAGGGAACACCTCTCTTCTTCTCGTCGTCTTGCGTCCTCAAACCGTTACCTCTCCGCCTTCCTTAAAAGTGAGCTTACGTTTACGTGTAGACACTGAAAACGGACTCGCATATTGAGTCCTACTGCGGGCGCCATTTCTAACTGGTCATTGGTGTATGAGTCGAATGGGAAATACGCTCATAAAAGGGATGAAAAAATAAAGGACTGTAATAAAAAAATGAAAATCCTAAAAGAGGGTGATGCTATGCTATTAAACTAAGTGAGTGCTGGTTGTGACAAAGTTGCTTTACAGTGTTACAATGATAATAACAACAACAAAGTTAACAGATGTTACTCTCAATACATATGCTTATTTACAGGAAACATATTAATTCAATTTTATCGTTAAGCCCATCCGGTTCTAGCGTATTCAAATTGCGAATCCAGTATGTCTCCCTTTGTGATAGTTGGCGATTGGTGTCAGCATGTACCTCCTGATTTATGCTTTCTAACACTGTGAAACGCAATTGTGGAATCGTATGGTGTCTCTCTTTCCAGTGCATTGCTAAGTTGGATTTGGGATTACAGGTTCTTATAAGACTTTTATGTTCTGTTATACGAACCTTAACCTTTCTAGTGGTTTTACCCACATATACCAACCCGCAAGGGCATTTGATGGCATAGACTACCATGCTGGTGTTGCAGTCCGACGTATGCCTCAGTTGTATGTGCTTGCCTGTCTGAGGGTGTGTGAAAACATCCCCTACCATTACATTTCCACAATGACCACAGTTGTGGCACTTTACCATGCCTCTGTGTCGAAGATTGGCCGTTCTTGCCTGAGACTGTTTTAATATCTCCTTTATGTTCTTGGACCTCGTGTGTGCAAACATTGGTTTGTCAAAGAACACATCTTTAAAATCAGTCTCTTGTTCGATTACTTCCCATCTTGTCAAAATACTTTTCTTGATGTGCCTGCTCGATGTGGAGTGTTTGATTACAAATACCTCCCTCTTCAATGGTTTTCTAACTGTTTTTTCAAGCAGTTGTTGTCTGTCTGTCTGACTGGCTTTCTGTTTGGCCTGCTGCAGTACTACTTCGGGATATCCTCTCTCTTTGTATGCCTGGACCATAACTTCCATCTCATGTGTGCCTTGTTCTTCCTGTGAACAAATTCTCCTTGCACGTAAGAACTGTGAATAGGGTAAGTGGTTTTTCAAAGATAAAGTGTGAAAGCTACTGTAGTGTAATGCACTGTTGCGGTCCGTGGATTTTTTGTACAGTCTTGTGTGTAAACCATCTCCCTTATTTTCTATAAGTATGTCCAGATAGTTGATGGATCTACCGTCAATGGAGTATGTGATCTTGATTTGGTCATGACGACAATTTGACTCAGTTAACAGGTTCACTAGCTCTTAATGTGTTCCATCCCACACCATTAAAATGTCGTCTATATACCTGACATAGAGCTTGAGGTGTTCTGACCATTGGGAGTGCTGCAGAATGTTGTCATTTTCATATTTTGCCATAAATATATTGGCAAAAGTTGGTGCCCCGGTAAAACCCATGCTCGTGCCTGTCCTTTGAAGATAGAAACTATCTTGCCATCTGAAATATCCATGATACAGACAAAAATGCAACAACTCTAAAAGAAACACATTCGTGCCTTCCTCGTAATCGTGTCGTAATAGCATCCATTCTACTGCCTCTATACCCTCCCGGTGAGGAATGGAGGTGTATAGGGCTGTTATATCAACCGTGCATAACAACACATTGTCTGCTGGTGTAATCTTCACTTCCCTGATTCTTTTTAAACACTCTGTGGTGTCTTGTATGTACGTGCTCCATTGTTGTACCAGTGGTTGCAGGTAATGATCTAAAAATTTGCCTAATGGTTCATGTAGGGACCCACATCCCGCCACAATTGGCCTGAATGGAGGATCCGTAGGACTCTTGTGCATTTTGGGCACCATGTAAATGTGAGGTCTCTTAGGATATTGAACAGTCAGAAACCGCCGGGTTTGCTCATCTATCCAACCCATATCTTGTGCTCTTTCAAGAATAGTATTCAAAATGTTTTGAAAACGGACTGTGGGATCAGTGTCCAGTTTAATATATGTGTCCTCATCGGTAACATGCTGATTGACCTTTGCCAAGTAATGAGACTGGTTAAGTACGACTAGCGCTCCTCCTTTATCTGCAGGTACGATCTTTAACCTGTCGTTCTGTGCTAGTTTGACCAAGGTTTGATGTTCTTGCTTGGTCAAGTTGTTGTGTCTACTCTTAGTGGTTGAAATCTTTTCAATGTCTTTCCTCACTAAGGTTTCAAATAGATCCAGAGCCTTGTGTGAAAATGGAGCCATGAACGTGCTCTTAGGTCTGAAGACCTGTGGTTTGTCTAATGTGGTAGTAGAACTAGCTGCCTCTGCGTTAATCGTGTGAAAAAACCACCGTAGACGAAGTTTCCTCATGAATTTAAATAATGAAACCTCCGTTTCCAGTTTGTTGGTGGAATAGGTCGGAACAAAGGACATGCCTTTATTTAAGACCCTTAGTTCGATCGGGTTTAGTGGATAGTCTGAAATGTTCATCACTAATTCTTCCTGTTTCTTAACTTTTTTTGTTGAGCCTTGTCCCCTCCTTGTCCGTTTTGTTTGGACTGTAATTGTTCCGTGGGTGGGTGGTTGGAAGTTTTGCCCCCCTCCAAAAAAGACGGCCCAGGCGTGGAGTTTGAACCCCCCTCTGCTCCTTTCTCGCTTCTTGTGCTGGGAGTTGCTACCAATGGTGTGCGAGTCGGTAAAATGTCTTGGTCGGTTGCCACACTCTCTTCTGAAGAGTGGGCCTGGGGTTTTTTGTAAATTCGTCTTTGGGCATATTGGTCTGCCCAGGAGTAGACCTCATCCAGCTTATAATCAATTGTGTCGCGCTTAAACTTGCGCAGTTTCCGTTCATGTACCTCCCTAGTGTGTTCTTCTAATTGGTCTTGAATATTCTTAAGTGTGGTGGCCAATTCTTCTTCTGATAGCCTTGATGACAGTTCAGTCTGTAGCTCTTGTATCTCAGTGTCTAGTTCTTTCAAAATATTGGACAACTCTTCCACTATAAGCAAAATCAAATCTAAAGAACACTTATTGAGTATTGCATACCACCTTAGCATAAACGGCTTGTTGAATTTGAAAAGGAGTGGTCTAAGGGATATACGCAATCCGCGTGGAATACGCTTCACTTTATGATATTGGATTAGCGTAGTGGCATGAAGCCTTTGGTTGATTTGTTTCCTTAACGTGTATTGTAGTTGCTTTATCATTTGTGGGGTGGACCCTGGTTTTCCCTGAAAGTCTCTGACATCTTTTATTAGTGCATACACACTCTCTGCTTCATCTGCTGTATATGCCTTAACATCTGCCTGATTCGTAGTTAGATGTGAGATTTCGTCGAAATCCATGGTGTGTGGGTGCTGAGTGCCAGGAATGAGCCCCTGGGGTAAAGAATATATGTATAAGATTGACACTCTGCACTCCTTAAAGGAATCTAATTCGCTTAACCGTCAACTGTTAATCCTGTCTTTCTTTGTTGGTGCTGTCGCCTGACCTGACTGGCTCACGTCAGTAACAAAATGAAAACACAAACAGGTACTGTTTGAAAGCGACGCACTATTCACAAGCCCCCTCTGGGGGTGCTCTATATGCCACAGTAATACATAATTTCACAAGTATTTGAAAAAAAATGTGAAAAAAAAAAACATTATACAAGTTCATTCAACCAATATGATGTACATATTTCTGTGCTGCAAAAAGGTACAGACTAATTAAATGAAGAACATCATGTGTTTAATGGAAGTTTTCTTTTTTCTTTTGCTTTGTTCTTCTGTCTGATGATACATTACTTCATGTACATCCCATCCTCTTTTTCAGTTAATCCCAATGCCTTTCGGTATGTTTATACCTTCATCAGGGGAATACTGTAATTGAAATCAATACAATAACAATAATCAGGATTGGAAGCTAGGGAGCCCCAGACTCCACCTCATGCACATTACGACTATGGTGCATGTTTGTCATAACGAGTACCAGCTTAGCTCAACCCTCACCTCAGTGTGCAAGCAAAAAAAGTAAAAACGCCACAATCACCCTATGTCCATGTTCAATGTGATCTCATGTACACGTGTACCTGACTCTGCGCACTGCTCGACTCGTCGTCTCAAAATGTGATATTCCTAAATGAGTAAGATAAAACAGTGACTACCAATCCAGGCCACTGCAAGAAACTCTACAAAAACCCTCTGCGACCAGAGACCCACAGCCGCCTACCTGTATCGATGCGTGTCCTCCCGTGCAAAAGAGTATAAACCTAGTCCAGCCTCTCGTTATCTGTGAGGAACACAAATGTTGCCGTTAGTGCTCCGCTGCTGAGACCTATCGTCTCCCCGCCCTGCGCGTATGCCCGTGCCTGCCGTGTACCTGCTAAAGGGAACACCTCTCTTCTTCTCGTCATCTTGCGTCCTCAAACCGTTACCTCTCCGCCTTCCTTAAAAGTGAGCTTACGTTTACGTGTAGACACTGAAAACGGACTCGCATATTGAGTCCTACTGCGGGCGCCATTTCTAACTGGTCATTGGTGTATGAGTCGAATGGGAAATACGCTCATAAAAGGGATGAAAAAATAAAGGACTGTAATAAAAAAAGGAAAATCCTAAAAGAGGGTGATGCTATGCTATTAAACTAAGTGAGTGCTGGTTGTGACAAAGTTGCTTTACAGTGTTACAATGATAATAACAACAACAAAGTTAACAGATGTTACTCTCAATACATATGCTTCTTTACAGGAAACATATTAATTCAATTTTATCGTTAAGCCCATCCGGTTCTAGCGTATTCAAATTGCGAATCCAGTATGTCTCCCTTTGTGATAGTTGGCGATTGGTGTTCTTCCTGTGAACAAATTCTCCTTGCAATGTTCGACACAGAGGCATGGTAAAGTGCCACAACTGTGGTCATTGTGGAAATGTAATGGTAGGGGATGTTTTCACACACCCTCAGACAGGCAAGCACATACAACTGAGGCATACGTCGGACTGCAACACCAGCATGGTAGTCTATGCCATCAAATGCCCTTGCGGGTTGGTATATGTGGGTAAAACCACTAGAAAGGTTAAGGTTCGTATAACAGAACATAAAAGTCTTATAAGAACCTGTAATCCCAAATCCAACTTAGCAATGCACTGGAAAGAGAGACACCATACGATTCCACAATTGCGTTTCACAGTGTTAGAAAGCATAAATCAGGAGGTACATGCTGACACCAATCGCCAACTATCACAAAGGGAGACATACTGGATTCGCAATTTGAATACGCTAGAACCGGATGGGCTTAACGATAAAATTGAATTTATATGTTTCCTGTAAATAAGCATATGTATTGAGAGTAACATCTGTTAACTTTGTTGTTGTTATTATCATTGTAACACTGTAAAGCAACTTTGTCACAACCAGCACTCACTTAGTTTAATAGCATAGCATCACCCTCTTTTAGGATTTTCATTTTTTTATTACAGTCCTTTATTTTTTCATCCCTTTTATGAGCGTATTTCCCATTCGACTCATACACCAATGACCAGTTAGAAATGGCGCCCGCAGTAGGACTCAATATGCGAGTCCGTTTTCAGTGTCTACACGTAAACGTAAGCTCACTTTTAAGGAAGGCGGAGAGGTAACGGTTTGAGGACGCAAGACGACGAGAAGAAGAGAGGTGTTCCCTTTAGCAGGTACACGGCAGGCACGGGCATACGCGCAGGGCGGGGAGACGCTAGGTCTCAGCAGCGGAGCACTAACGGCAACATTTGTGTTCCTCACAGATAACGAGAGGCTGGACTAGGTTTATACTCTTTTGCACGGGAGGACACGCATCGATACAGGTAGGCGGCTGTGGGTCTCTGGTCGCAGAGGGTTTTTGTAGAGTTTCTTGCAGTGGCCTGGATTGGTAGTCACTGTTTTATCTTACTCATTTAGGAATATCACATTTTGAGACGACGAGTCGAGCAGTGCGCAGAGTCAGGTACACGTGTACATGAGATCACATTGAACATGGACACAGGGTGATTGTGGCGTTTTTACTTTTTTTGCTTGCACACTGAGGTGAGGGTTGAGCTAAGCTGGTACTCGTTATGACAAACTTGCACCATAGTCGTAATGCACATGAGGTGGAGTCTGGGGCTCCCTCGCTTCCAATCCTGATTATTGTTATTGTATTGATTTCAATTACAGTATTCCCCTGATGAAGGTATAAACATACCGAAATGCATTGGGATTAACTGAAAAAGAGGATGGGATGTACATGAAGTAATGTATCATCAGACAGAAGAACAAAGCAAAAGAAAAAAGAAAACTTCCATTAAACACATGATGTTCTTCATTTAATTAGTCTGTACCTTTTTGCAGCACAGAAATATGTACATCATATTGGTTGAATGAACTTGTATAATGTTTTTTTTTTCAAATTCTTTTTCAAATACTTGTGAAATTATGTATTACTGTGGCATATAGAGCACCCCCAGAGGGGGCTTGTGAATAGTGCGTCGCTTTCAAACAGTACCTGTTTGTGTTTTCATGTTGTTACTGACGTGAGCCAGTCAGGTCAGGCGACAGCACCAACAAAGAAAGACAGGATTAACAGTTGACGGTTAAGCGAATTAGATTCCTTTAAGGAGTGCAGAGTGTCAATCTTATACATATATTCTTTACCCCAGGGGCTCATTCCTGGCACTCAGCACCCACACACCATGGATTTCGACGAAATCTCACATCTAACTACGAATCAGGCAGATGTTAAGGCATATACAGCAGATGAAGCAGAGAGTGTGTATGCACTAATAAAAGATGTCAGAGACTTTCAGGGAAAACCAGGGTCCACCCCACAAATGATAAAGCAACTACAATACACGTTAAGGAAACAAATCAACCAAAGGCTTCATGCCACTACGCTAATCCAATATCATAAAGTGAAGCGTATTCCACGCGGATTGCGTATATCCCTTAGACCACTCCTTTTCAAATTCAACAAGCCGTTTATGCTAAGGTGGTATGCAATACTCAATAAGTGTTCTTTAGATTTGATTTTGCTTATAGTGGAAGAGTTGTCCAATATTTTGAAAGAACTAGACACTGAGATACAAGAGCTACAGACTGAACTGTCATCAAGGCTATCAGAAGAAGAATTGGCCACCACACTTAAGAATATTCAAGACCAATTAGAAGAACACACTAGGGAGGTACATGGACGGAAACTGCGCAAGTTTAAGCGCAACACAATTGATTATAAGCTGGATGAGGTCTACTCCTGGGCAGACCAATATGCCCAAAGACGAATTTACAAAAAAAAACAAGCCCACTCTTCAGAAGAGAGTGTGGCAACCGACCAAGACATTTTACCGACTCGCACACCATTGGTAGCAACTCCCAGCACAAGTAGCGAGAAAGGAGCAGAGGGGGGTTCAAACTCCACGCCTGGGCCGTCTTTTTTGGAGGGGGGCAAAACTTCCAACCACCCACCCACGGAACAATTACAGTCCAAACAAAACGGACAAGGAGGGGACAAGGCTCAACAAAAAAGTTAAGAAACAGGAAGAATTAGTGATGAACATTTCAGACTATCCACTAAACCCGATCGAACTAAGGGTCTTAAATAAAGGCATGTCCTTTGTTCCGACCTATTCCACCAACAAACTGGAAACGGAGGTTTCATTATTTAAATTCATGAGGAAACTTCGTCTACGGTGGTTTTTTCACACGATTAACGCAGAGGCAGCTAGTTCTACTACCACATTAGACAAACCACAGGTCTTCAGACCTAAGAGCACGTTCATGGCTCCATTTTCACACAAGGCTCTGGATCTATTTGAAACCTTAGTGAGGAAAGACATTGAAAAGATTTCAACCACTAAGAGTAGACACAACAACTTGACCAGGCAAGAACATCAAACCTTGGTCAAACTAGCACAGAACGACAGGTTAAAGATCGTACCTGCAGATAAAGGAGGAGCGCTAGTCGTACTTAACCAGTCTCATTACTTGGCAAAGGTCAATCAGCATGTTACCGATGAGGACACATATATTAAACTGGACACTGATCTCACAGTCCGTTTTCAAAACATTTTGAATACTATTCTTGAAAGAGCACAAGAGATGGGTTGGATAGATGAGCAAACCCGGTGGTTTCTGACTGTTCAATATCCTAAGAGACCTCACATTTACATGGTGCCCAAAATGCACAAGAGTCCTACGGATCCTCCATTCAGGCCAATTGTGGCAGGATGTGGGTCCCTACATGAACCATTAGGCAAATTTTTAGATCATTACCTGCAACCACTGGTACAACAATGGAGCACGTACATACAAGACACCACAGAGTGTTTAAAAAGAATCAGGGAAGTGAAGATTACACCAGCAGACAATGTGTTGTTATGCACGGTTGATATAACAGCCCTATACACCTCCATTCCTCACCGGGAGGGTATAGAGGCAGTAGAATGGATGCTATTACGACACGATTACGAGGAAGGCACGAATGTGTTTCTTTTAGAGTTGTTGCATTTTTGTCTGTATCATGGATATTTCAGATGGCAAGATAGTTTCTATCTTCAAAGGACAGGCACGAGCATGGGTTTTACCGGGGCACCAACTTTTGCCAATATATTTATGGCAAAATATGAAAATGACAACATTCTGCAGCACTCCCAATGGTCAGAACACCTCAAGCTCTATGTCAGGTATATAGACGACATTTTAATGGTGTGGGATGGAACACATGAAGAGCTAGTGAACCTGTTAACTGAGTTTAATTGTCGTCATGACCAAATCAAGATCACATACTCCATTGACGGTAGATCCATCAACTATCTGGACATACTTATAGAAAATAAGGGAGATGGTTTACACACAAGACTGTACAAAAAATCCACGGACCGCAACAGTGCATTACACTACAGTAGCTTTCACACTTTATCTTTGAAAAACCACTTACCCTATTCACAGTTCTTACGTGCAAGGAGAATTTGTTCACAGGAAGAACAAGGCACACATGAGATGGAAGTTATGGTCCAGGCATACAAAGAGAGAGGATATCCCGAAGTAGTACTGCAGCAGGCCAAACAGAAAGCCAGTCAGACAGACAGACAACAACTGCTTGAAAAAACAGTTAGAAAACCATTGAAGAGGGAGGTATTTGTAATCAAACACTCCACATCGAGCAGGCACATCAAGAAAAGTATTTTGACAAGATGGGAAGTCATCGAACAAGAGACTGATTTGAAAGATGTGTTCTTTGACAAACCAATGTTTGCACACACGAGGTCCAAGAACATAAAGGAGATATTAAAACAGTCTCAGGCAAGAACGGCCAATGTTCGACACAGAGGCATGGTAAAGTGCCACAACTGTGGTCATTGTGGAAATGTAATGGTAGGGGATGTTTTCACACACCCTCAGACAGGCAAGCACATACAACTGAGGCATACGTCGGACTGCAACACCAGCATGGTAGTCTATGCCATCAAATGCCCTTGCGGGTTGGTATATGTGGGTAAAACCACTAGAAAGGTTAAGGTTCGTATAACAGAACATAAAAGTCTTATAAGAACCTGTAATCCCAAATCCAACTTAGCAATGCACTGGAAAGAGAGACACCATACGATTCCACAATTGCGTTTCACAGTGTTAGAAAGCATAAATCAGGAGGTACATGCTGACACCAATCGCCAACTATCACAAAGGGAGACATACTGGATTCGCAATTTGAATACGCTAGAACCGGATGGGCTTAACGATAAAATTGAATTAATATGTTTCCTGTAAATAAGCATATGTATTGAGAGTAACATCTGTTAACTTTGTTGTTGTTATTATCATTGTAACACTGTAAAGCAACTTTGTCACAACCAGCACTCACTTAGTTTAATAGCATAGCATCACCCTCTTTTAGGATTTTCATTTTTTTATTACAGTCGTTTATTTTTTCATCCCTTTTATGAGCGTATTTCCCATTCGACTCATACACCAATGACCAGTTAGAAATGGCGCCCGCAGTAGGACTCAATATGCGAGTCCGTTTTCAGTGTCTACACGTAAACGTAAGCTCACTTTTAAGGAAGGCGGAGAGGTAACGGTTTGAGGACGCAAGACGACGAGAAGAAGAGAGGTGTTCCCTTTAGCAGGTACACGGCAGGCACGGGCATACGTGCAGGGCGGGGAGACGCTAGGTCTCAGCAGCGGAGCACTAACGGCAACATTTGTGTTCCTCACAGATAACGAGAGGCTGGACTAGGTTTATACTCTTTTGCACGGGAGGACACGCATCGATACAGGTAGGCGGCTGTGGGTCTCTGGTCGCAGAGGGTTTTTGTAGAGTTTCTTGCAGTGGCCTGGATTGGTAGTCACTGTTTTATCTTACTCATTTAGGAATATCACATTTTGAGACGACGAGTCGAGCAGTGCGCAGAGTCAGGTACACGTGTACATGAGATCACATTGAACATGGACACAGGGTGATTGTGGCGTTTTTACTTTTTTTGCTTGCACACTGAGGTGAGGGTTGAGCTAAGCTGGTACTCGTTATGACAAACTTGCACCATAGTCGTAATGCACATGAGGTGGAGTCTGGGGCTCCCTAGCTTCCAATCCTGATTATTGTTATTGTATTGATTTCAATTACAGTATTCCCCTGATGAAGGTATAAACATACCGAAATGCATTGGGATTAACTGAAAAAGAGGATGGGATGTACATGAAGTAATGTATCATCAGACAGAAGAACAAAGCAAAAGAAAAAAGAAAACTTCCATTAAACACATGATGTTCTTCATTTAATTAGTCTGTACCTTTTTGCAGCACAGAAATATGTACATCATATTGGTTGAATGAACTTGTATAATGGTTTTTTTTTTCAATTTTTTTTTCAAATACTTGTGAACTTATATGCTTAGCCATAACATGCAACTCTTTTTGGCACAACTGATGAATGCTTGCTCTTTAACGTGCAACATTTTTATAATTACAGACAGAACCTACTACTCCTCATCACCACCAGCAGGACTTGAAGTTCCAACAAGGTGAGGGCTCCCGAGTCCTGCACAGTTACTTCTGACTGAGGTATATGGAAAGTCAAACTGCACCTACCAGCAACAATGTCCTATTTCTCTTGTCCATACTTCTGTATGTGCAGAATAGTCCCTGAAACACTATCGGTATGGTATGTGCTACTATAAAATCAAAAAGACAAGTACTAAGCTTATTCTTGGTGGACATTGACATTTTGTTGTTGGAAATTGTCAAAGCACTAACATTAAGAAGACTGGAATAGACAGCAAGGGCAACCCAGAGGACTGCACTGAGTGCTTCTAGAGCTTTTGCTGGATCAGAGTTTTATTTAACACCGTTTGCCGACTGGGCTAGCTTAGCTACCTACACAGAACGACTCATAATAATAGTAAATAGTAGTAGCAAAGAGAGTGATGGTAGAGAGGCAGGATAAGAATGTAGAAACAGTCTACAAGAAGATCAAAGACTATTTTGTAAAAAATAGAATTAGGAAACAGTTTGGAATGAATAGGAGCTGTAAAAGTTAGGGAAGTATAATTATATTAACAACAGAACAACTTACTGGGGCCAGCAGAAGAGCCTTTAGAGGACCGTTGCTGCCCACTCTGTTCCGCCGGAGTCTGGGGTGTTGCTGTCTTCTTGCCCCTGGGAGGTTCTGATGATCATGAAATAAACACAAACATGGATGATTGTTTTTTTGAAATATTTTATTTCTTTGTCCACAATCTGAAATTATCTTGGGGAAAAAAATTAGCAACAATTGCACTACATGTATTGACCTATCTGATCTAGTCAACTAGGAGGATACTAGTACAGTATTGCTGGATTCTCAGACCGTCTACTTGGAAAGTTATGTAAATCACGAACTAAACCAACAACAAAAAGGTTCTACTACGACTGCCAGCACTCAGCAGCACGCGACGTGACAGACACAGTCCGTCATCATGATTGCAGACCACTAAAAAATGTCCTACTACTAATAATAAGTCATAATATACTCAACCTATCAATCCATCACTATCTCTTCTTCTTAGTGGCAGCAGGAGTACAAAGGAAGGACTAGACTTGAGTCTCTAGTCTTTCTAGCATTACGCAGTTCTGTAAAGTACTACACTCATACATATTCAGGCCAAATGAGCACAAAGTTGCAAACAAGTAAGCATAGTAGCAACGCCACTGAGGAGGCGATCACCTGCAATCGCAGAAGCTATTTAAACATTATTTTACCTGCAATTTAATCAAATCAGCAGCATTCTTGCTCTTCGGGAAAAACATATATTCGCAATATAACACAGAGCAGAAGAAAACAAAGTAGTTATTAAATAGCTACTCAACAAGGCCAGGGATCTCCACGCCTAGCAGGTCGAGCAGGTCCTGCTCCCGGTCGAGGAGGTCAGCCCACCGGTGCGTCGCTTGGTCATAGGTGCGCCGGACCCCCGACTCCCTCCGCATGGCCTGGCATACCTTATCCCACCGCTGGTGACGCTCCCGGAGGCCATACCCTTTACCGGGCCTGCCCCCTGCTGCCACGGTCTTAGGGAGGTGGCGCAGAACAAAAAATATAAGAGCGGCCACCTCCACCGCAGTGAAAACCTCCCTGGCCACTACATCCTCCCCCCTCAATCGCCCGCATGGGAGCCGGGTACGGGGTGCGGGACCCTTCCCCTTGCTTTTCGCAGCTCCCTTTGCCATGGTCCTGGGCGAAAGAAGAAAAGAATAGGGGGAAAAAAAAATAAAAGAGAGAGCTAAACAAAAAAAGTAGTTATTAAAGTAACAAAAAGTTGAAAAAACACAAAATATAGATCTAGACAAATAGAGAGATAGATAATGAGCAAAAAAGAGAAAAAAAAGTTCAAAGAAACAAAGGATTGCAAAGATTGGAAGAGGATAGAAAAGCCATGCCCAGAACCATAGCAATGAATGAAAAACAAGATGGCCGCGCCCATTGAGGATCGCGTGGGTAAGTTTGCGCGATATTTCCCTCGCGAGCACGCAAAAACACACACGAACTCGTAATAGCGCCCTGCACACAACGCAAGCTTGCAAATAGCGCCCGGAAACGGAAATACGTAACGCGCATAAGATGGCTGCGCCCATGTACGACCGCATGGGTAACTTCGCGGTCGGTGCGCTGCAAGCGGCCCGCGAATATGCAAAAAACCCAGCGAACAGGCAAAAAATACCGCAAATTTTCACGAATTCGCAGATTATGTGGAAAGCGAATTCGCTTTCACACGAATTCGCGTACCGCAAATTCGCAAATTTCGCCCATACTTAATTTGAATCAGCAATTCATGATCAAGGGCCATGGAATATTTATCAGCAAAGAAATCTACATTGTAGTTGAGAGTATCGTGGCAAGAAGCTACTGTGCACCCATATCTGGCAAATCTACATAATTATATTACAAATTAGAATAAGATAAACCACTAAGACACCTACAGGGAGGTATTTAAGCACATTTTAAATAAGGCAGGAGTCTGCTCCTGTGGGCTTAGAGCATGTGATGTTATCATGCCTTTTTATGTGATTGTTTATCTTTAATCTGAGACGTCATATTTTAAAACATGTTTTTATTAAATATGGTATCAAATCACAATGTGATGCAATAACGTTTTCATAGAATATGATTTTTTAGCTGTAACCTCTGCCGTCAGCAAATTTTGATGGTACTATCTGAAAGGGGAAGTAATTTATGCATTTTTGATATTTGTGTCTTTAATTGTTATGTGTTGTTGGCAAGAAATTCCCTAGACAACTATAGGTCTCTAACGATTAACGGACCATACAAGCTAAACACATAATGTAAGTACTCAGTGTACACTACAGATACATTTTTTTTTAAATTCAATACTTTAATGCAAAATATTTATAAACTTATTGAAGAATATGGTGTCATACATTTCATTACATGCATAATATGATATATTGATATGATTTGCAGAAATACATTGTGCAGTTGACAAACATGAATATAAACAGACAAATAAACAAAAACAAATTCATACAAGAAGTATTAAAGTGCAATGTGATTAAGAGAAAAAAGGGACAAATAACTAAAGTGGCTGATTGATGGATCGTCCCTAAATCAGCCACTTTAGTTATTTGTCCCTTTCTTTTTTCTCCATGATCTTGATTGCTTTATCCAGGTTTTGCACAGATCCAAGACGCCTCCGGACATTTGTTGTACTTTATAAGACCAGACATTTCATTTTATTTCATGACCAAAAAGCACCAGGTGTAGCAGGACCTGGAGACCCTAGATTAGAATGACCAGGGGGATGTAATGGACCAGGAAGTCCAGGTCCAGTGGAGCAAGGATCAGAAGGTCCATAAGAGTCAGACTCGGGGATCTTCAACTAGGGTGACAAGCTACAGTGGCAGCTTATCCGTTATGCCGGAGGAGGGACGCCCCACTACCTTTCACAGTGAAAAAAAGGAAAAATAAAATAATAACTCAACATTATCATTTTATTTCTTCCTGCAGCGGCGTCTTCACAGAGCGGGCCAATCTGCTATGCTCTCAGAGCAGGGGGAGGAGTGATGAGCACTATGTAAGTGCGCATGAATGTATGGCAGGCCCTCTCGAGACAGCTAAACATTCATGCACATTTTGCATGTTCTTCACCCAGGCTGCATTACAGCCTGGGTGGAGAACATTTCCAGGCTCCCATTCGCTGACTGAGCACCAAACCACGGAACGATAATCACAACGTTGCATACCAGCATTGTGATTGGCTATGAGGAGCCTAGGATCCCGGGTGCTTCCTGCTTCTGGTTTTCAGAGAAGAAGCTAGGAAGAGGACAGAGGAGAGGCCGCAGCTGGCAGGTAAGGGATTGTATTTATTTTTTTACCCCCTCCCCACTGCTGCTTCCTGGGAGTAGCCACCTGAACTAGGGTGACCTGCAACATGGAAACTAGGAGGACCAGTGTCAGAGGGATGAGAAAGAGCAGACCCAAGAGGAACATTAATAGGACAGCCATGATAGAGGGGAACAGTGACTGATGGACAAGAACAAGATGGAACAGGCACACTAGGATGACTAGTAGGACTAGGATGGTGCAGGAGGAATGGGGAATTAGGGAGGGGCTTGTGAAATCAAGGTCAATGGGGTCAGCACCATAAGGCTCGATACATGAGGACCAGACAAAAGAGAACCAGAACTACGACCAGGTCTACATGGACCAGTAGAGCCAGGAGCAAAAGGATTAACCAGGAGGGGCTGGACCAGGAGGACCGATGAGAAATAGGGTGAGAGGGATGAAAAAGTCAAGGATCCTACGAAACAGGAAGCTCAGGATAGAAAGGATTTATTGCAGAAGCACATGGGAATGACTAACAGACAGACCAGGAAGTGCAGGGCCAGGAAATTATCAGGCTAGAATGAGCACAAAGGTCAAGGGACATCAAACCAAGGAAGGGGTGGGCCAAGACAAGTTATTGTTGAACCGTGAGGGTAAGGAGCAGGGCCAGGAAGATCGGGACTTGATTGAAGAGGACTGCAAAGATCATGGCCTGGATGGCAATGGCCAGTAGTACTGGGAAACTGGGATAAAATGACAGGGACTAGAAAGACCAGAGGACCAGCTCCTAGGGCACCTAGAACACCATAGCAAGGAGGTCTAGGTGAACTCAAAGCATCATGAGCAGGAGGACCGGAAACAGAGCTAAGAGGGCCCTGAAGATCAGGATCTAGGGGACCAGGGCTCAGGGCTCAGATTAGTAAGTGGGACATAACATGGTGACTGGGCAATGGTGGCCAGGAGGACCAGGACCAAAATGACCAGGCTCATTAGAGCCCGAACAAGGAGAAACTGGATCTAGGGGCCAGGATCAATGGCTGCAGTACCAGTAGGATTAAGAGGGAAAGGAACAGACCAAGGAGGACCAGGACAACCCAAGCTCAAAGGACAGAGACTAAGTGGGAAAGGAAAGGAGAGGCAAGGTGGACCAGGACCTGCAGTACCAGGGCAAGGAAGTTCAGGGTAAAAAGAACCAGGACATGATAACTGGGACCAAGAGGACAAAAAAGGAAGAAAGCCAGATGGGCCAAGACTAGGGGAACTAAGAAGGACCATGATGGTCTAAAGGCAATGTTTAAGATATTAAGCACAATAGGACAAGAAGTACCAGGATGACCAGGACCAAGGAGACCAAGGCTAGGATCGCTGGTGAACCAGATCCATGAAAAATAGGCCCAGGATAAACCAACTTATAAGGACCAGGACCAAGAGGATCAGGGCCAGTGGGCACATGATTTTGAGAAGGACAAGGACTATGAAAAACAAGAATAGCATGACCATGGATAGGAGTGGAAGGGAGGTTAGAACCAAGGTCACAGGCAACCAAAGACAGGAGGAAAAGTTGTAAGCTGACCAGTAAAGAAAGGATTAGGGGGCCAGGAAGATCATAGCAAGCTTGATCACGTTCTAAGACCGGAGGACCAGGGTGAGAAGGAGCAGGACCAGGAATATTCAGACCACAATGATTATACTCTGGCGGTCCAGTCTACACGGCTAGTAACAGGATGGCCAGGAAGATGAGAAGCAGGATGACCTGGCCCAGGACAACAGGAGCAAAGAAGGACCAGGATAAGTTGATGTAGAAGCACAAGGACAAACAGCAGGAGGATCAAGACCAGTCCCAGAAAATGTGTAAGATTATGAGCATGCAGATTATCGCCAATAGGACTAGGGTATCAGAATAAGCAAAGAAGATTAGGTGGTAGGTATCACCGGGCGTAGTGAGTGTAGTGGGGCTACACAGAGGTCCATGGAGTTGCAAACAAACTCCGCTATGCTACGCCGCCCGCCTCCACCAAACTATTAAGAAATAAGTTAACCTTAATGAAAAATAAACTTAAAACCATTTACCTGTGTACCACGGCGTCCCCGGGCTGCCCTCTCCTCTTCCTCGCTGTACCAGTAATGCGTGAGAAAACTGAGCATGCGCGTGTCCGCGCATGTGTATTTCTTGCAAGAATAGGGGGATGGAGGCAGGGACTGGCAAACTACGCTCCGCTGCGGAGTGTGCAGAGATTTGCCTTCTCCGCGTTCTCCGCAGAGAAGGCAAATCTATGCACACTCTGCAGGCGGAGCAGAGGTCTCTGCCCGGGGTTAGTGGTCAGTACCAAGGATACCAATAGGACCAGAGCCAGGAGGTCCAGAGCAAGGACGATTTTAAGGATCAGCACTAAAAGGACAAGGAACAGGCCTAGGAGCGTCACGGGCACTATGACTATAAAACCAATGCCCAGAGTGCCACATGGAGCAGAAAACCCAGAAACTTGTATAGCGGGAGCAGGGTGAGGAAGATCAGGAGGATCAAAACAGGCACAGCCAGGAAGACTAAGGGGATGAAGCCAGATGTCCAGGAGGATCAGGAAAAATGATGAGGCTCAGAAGGCCCCAGACAAAGAGAACTAGTGCCAAGATGGCCAAGAACATTGGGTGGGTGCAGTGCTAGAAGAAGTCAAGACATGGGACCAGGAGAACCAGGATGTTCCAAACCAGGAAGACAAGGGCTAAGAGTGCAAGGCCTAAGAGGACCAGATCACGAGAAGCCACTGGACTGAGGGGACTAACATGACCAGAAACGGAATCAGACTTGGAATCAAATGACCGGGTTAGATGGATCAGTAGGACCAGGCCAAATGGAAAAGGGTCAAGACGATCGGGTGAGAAAAGGAAGAGCTAGGAGATGGAAGGACCAGGATGATCAGGATAACCAGAACAAAGAGAAATAGATATATAAAGACTTAGACAAGTAGGACCAGAAACAAAAGAATCGGGTCTAGTTGGCACAAAACCAAAAAGAGAACACAGACTGTGAAGACGGAAAATTGAAAAAACTAGTACTAGCCAAACCAGACAGAGTGAGGAAGACTAGGAGTAGGCATACTGTTGAACTTGGCCCTTTTTGCAGGGTCATCCCTGAACTTTTTGCCTTCCTCCTCTATTTTTTCTGACCTGTTGTTGGCTGTCTTATGACACTGGGCACTTTACCACTGCTGATCAGTGCTAAAGTGCATATGCTCTCCCTATTGTAAATTGCTGTATAAATTAGTGATTCCATGATTGGCTGATTTGGTTTACTGGTCAGACCCTAGTACAGTGGACTGAGTGTGCCCAGGGCTTGTAAACCAAATGCTGCTAGTGGGCTTGCGATTCAGAAAAGGGGGTGGTGATGGACAGAGTATCTGAATTAAGCAGGACACTCCTACCCAGTCAACAGATCAGGGCTTGATCCATCACCTTTTTTTAGCTCACTGCACCATCCCAGTTCAGAACCTGGCTACATGCAAAT
Source organism: Lissotriton helveticus (assembly GCF_964261635.1). Classification (NCBI taxonomy): domain Eukaryota; kingdom Metazoa; phylum Chordata; class Amphibia; order Caudata; family Salamandridae; genus Lissotriton; species Lissotriton helveticus. The sequence goes on from NC_136057.1 coordinate 841,725,483, forward strand.
TAGTCTGTCCCTGGCCCAGTGCATCATGGGAACAGGGCAGACCAAACTACCAAGCCAATTCTTTACTGGAAAGGAAACAAGCTTCCAGGGACCGGTTTCTGGCATTTCAGCCGTCGTCGGCCCGGCTTGCTTGAATCCTGATGGTGCAGTGAGCAAGGGACTCACATCTGAGCATACCCTACCACGCTTATGGTGGCCAAAACGATTCAGAAAAGGGGGTGGTGATGGACAGAGTATCTGAATTAAGCAGGACACTCCTACCCAGTCAACAGATCAGGAAGCTTGTTTCCTTTCCAGTGAAGAATTGGCTTGGTAGTTTGGTCTGCCCTGTTCCCATGATGCACTGGGCCAGGGACAGACTAATTTGCATATAGCCAGGTTCTGAACTGGGATGGTGCAGTGAGCTAAAAAACGGTGATGGATCAAGCCCTGATCTGTTGACTGGATAGGAGTGTTCTGATTAACTCAGATACTCTGTCCATCACCACCCCCTTTTTGAAATTGCTAGTGGGCTTGCAGCACTGGTTGTGCCACCCACAGAAGCAGCCTGTAAAAGTGTGTCCAAGGTCTGCCATTGCAGAGCCTATGTGCAGTCTTGTACTGCCATGTTGACGGAGCACGTGCACCCACTTGCCAGTCTCTAAACCTACCCTTTTCTTCATATCAGACACCCCTACGGTAGGCTTAAGGTCAGGGTGCATTGTAAGTACAAGGTAGGACAAGCCCTGATGTGTGTGGTATGTCCTAATAGTGAATTACAGCCATTTTCGTTTTTCACTTTTGCAAGGCTACCTGTTCTCCATAGGCCAGAATGGGCAGTTAGATTATTACATTTTATAATCCTAACTGATTCAGGGAACATGGTGGAAATTCGAGTTTAGTATGCCTGAACTCAGAATGATAAAATATATATTTTAGTGAATTTGGTTTTAACATTCTGTGTTTGAAAATTCCACTTTTAGAAAGTAGGTATTTTCTTGTCTAACTATCCAAACCTGCCTCTTCTAGGTTGTGTATTCCGTGTCTGGAGTTTGAGTGACAGGGCAGGGGGATTCCAGGAGACAGGGTGAGTCCGCCCAGTGGTGAATAGAGAGACCTGCATCTAGATGGGAGGGAGGAGTTGCAGCTGGGACCTGAATAGGACTGTGCGTGCCCCCCACAGTGCTGGCTCCATCCCCTGTGGTGTGTCTGATGTCTCTGCCCTGCACTGTGAAAGGAGGGAAGGAATCATGTCAACAGAGTGCTCCACGGCTGTGCCTTTCCTCCACAATGCTGGCTCCACCTCCTGTGGGGCGTCTGATGTCTCTGCCCTGCACTGTGAAAGGAAAGAAGGAGTCTTGTCAACAGAGTGCTCCAGAACTGGTTTGGACTGGGTAAAGGCCCCTCTACCCTCCGAGGACAAAGGATTTTGGGGTATAAATATTGGGACACTGATCCCAAAAAATTAGATCACATTTGGACAAACAAGAAGAAACCTTTACTGAGGAGAGGAACCTGAAGAAACTGAGGAGAGACTATCCCTAAGCTGAAGTGCTGCTTGGGGGATGGGGCTGCAGTGGTTGCATGACTGCTAAAGGAAGGAGAAAGGAACTTTGTGTACTTTATTTTCAACTTGTAAGGATCTCCAAGGGCTTGGAACAGAGCTTGCCTCCTTCTGAAGTCTCAGGGACAACAGACTTCAACCCCCAGCTCCCCAGAGTTCCTTGGGAAGTGCCTGCTGCTGTTTTGAGGGACTGCGTGTTGCAAAGAGCTGGAAGCGTGACTCAAGAGGAAAAAGATTGGCGCCATCGCTGCCGTCGCATCTTGGATGTCGCCGCTGTAGCTGTCGTATTGCACCACATCGAGAGAAGCTTGTCACAATGAAGAGGAAGACTGTCACCGTCGCTGCCGTCGCTTCTTAGATGTCGCCGCTGTAGCTGTCGTATTGCACCGCATCGAGAGAAGCATCTCGCAACGAAGAGGAAGAGTGTCGCCGGTCACTGCTGCTGTCGTCGCATCGTGGATGTCGCCGCTGTAGCTGTCGTTTTGCACCGCATCAGGAAAAGCGCCTCGCATCCACGGAGATGCATTCCGCCGTCGGAGCTGCTGCCGTCGCATCTTGGATGTCGCCGCTGTAGTTGTCGCATTGTGTGGAAGTGTCTCGCAAATGTCGGAAAAGAGTGCCGCAGCTGAGGCTGTTTCCCTCGCATCGCTGAACAAGGGTGTCGCCGCTGCAGCCAACGCATCGAATCGAGACTTCTCGCACCATTGGAGAAGCATGCCGCATCTGGAAAATATTCAAGTCTTTATTTCTTTGCACCGGATCTTTGCCGCATTTCCATCGCTGCAACATTTTTGCTGTGGAAGCGTCACGCATCGAAAAGTACATTGACTTAAAGTGTCGTATTTTAAGAACTGAACAGAACTAAGGTAAAACTACCAACTTAAGTATAGTATTGTGGATTTTTGTCGTTTGTGGTCTTATGTTAAGTCTATATAAAGAATACTTATTTTTATTATACAACTGTGTGGTGTCCATCTGTAGTGTTGTCACTTAATTACTGTATGTGGTCACAAATGTTTTACACACTGACTCTGAGATAAGCCTGTCTGCTCGTGCCAAGCTACCAAAGGGGTGAGCAGGGGTTCTTTTAGGACTGTGCCCCCTTACCCTGACTAGAGGCAAGGGTCTCTATTTGTCAGAAGTACCTACCTGTGCCAACTACAGACCCCCAAATCTAACACATATCAAGATAAGGATGGCCAGAATGAAGAGGAAAAGGAGGACAAGCAGGGTTATTAAGACAGGAGCCAGGTTGGGCCAAGAGCATAATGTCAGGTTGGAGGGGAACTAGAGAACTAGTCAGGGAGGAGTAAGTGAACTCCGGCCATTAAGAACAGGGACCAGCCACCCCTATAGGATAGAGGTGCAATTGACCGTGCAGGCAGAATGGGCATCCACTCATTTGCAGATCTCTACCCTGCCAACCACTTTCTTGATCCGCCCGAAGCCACTAACACCACTGCTGTGACAATGCTGGACATCTTCTTGTACTAGTAATCTCCAGGCTCAGTAGGCTTATGTTCAGCAAGCGCCAAGACACCTATGGGTAGATGTGCGCTAGATAAGTCAGTATAACTAACATAACTTCCAGCTGCGCGCCACATTTTGCATGCTTCATGACACCTTTCCTGCACCCCCACCGACACTCATGACATTGGAGCATGTATACGCAACACCATCACAGCGTAAGCTGATACCACGCCTTTATCGCCTTACACAACAATCCGCACAGGCGGCCACCCTAAGGGTACGAGAGGCATGGTGCGCAGATCTCGCCATCCCCCTGACTGATGGTCCCACTGCTGTAAGCAGCTTGAATTGTTATCCCCCAATTACCAACTCCGTCTTATACATTTAAAATTTTTACACTGACTATAACGCACACCAAAACCAGTACTACGGATGGGGCTTTCCCCCGATTCTCATTGCCAATGTTGCCACACGCCCCACACAGATATCATACACCTTGCATGGCATTGCCCTTCAGTTGCCACTTACTGGACCAAAGTCTTCCTCACGATAGCGGACGTCAATAACATGACAATGCCCCTCTCCCCACTCACTGGCCTACTTGGCTATGTGAGAGATGTGGTACAAAAGGGGGTGGTGATGGACGGAGCATCTGAACCAATCAAACACTCACAGCCCGTCAACAGATCTGGGTTTAATCCATCACCGTTCTTTAGCCCACTCTGCCACCCCAGTTCAGACATGGCCATATGCAAATCAGTCTGACCCTGTGCCTCGTGGGAACAGTCCAGCCCGAACTGCCAAGCCTTGCCTTCCCTGGACCGGAAACAAGCTTCCTAGGACCGGTTTCTGGCATTTCAGCTGTCTTCAGCCAGGCTTGCTTGAATCCAGTGGCAAAGTGAGCAAGGGACTCACGTCTGAGCATACCCTGCCAACTTATGGCGAACAAAGCGGTACAAAAGGGGGTGGTGATGGACGGAGGATCTGAACCAATCAAACACTCACACCCAGTCAACAGATATGGGTTTAATCCATCACCGTTCTTTAGCCCACTCTGCCACCCCAGTTTAGACATGGCCATATGCAAATCAGTCTGACCCTGTGCCTCATGGGAACAGTCCAGCCCGATCTGCCAAGCCATGCCTTCCCCGGACCGGAAACAAGCTTCAGGACCGGTTTCTGGCATTTCTGCCGTCTTCAGCCAGGCTTGCTTGAATCCAGTGGCAAAGTGAGCACGGGACTCACGTCTGAGCATACCCTGCCAACTTATGGCGAACGAAGCGGTACAAAAGGGGGTGGTGATGGACGGAGCATCTGAACCAATCAAACACTCACACCCAGTCAACAGATCTGGGTTTAATCCATCACTGTTCTTTAGCCCACTCTGCCACCCCAGTTCAGACATGGACATATGCAAATCAGTCTGACCCTGTGCCTCATGGGAACAGTCCAGCCCGAACTGCCAAGCCATGCCTTCCCTGGACCGGAAACAAGATTCATACGACTGGTTTCTGGCATTTCAGCCGTCTTCAGCCAAGCTTGCTTGAATCCAGTGGAAAAGTGAGCAAGGGACTCACGTCTGAGCATACCCTGCCAACTTTTGGCGAGCAAAGCGGTACAAAAGGGGGTGGTGATGGATGGAGCATCTGAACCAATCAAACACTCACACCCAGTCAACAGATCTGGGTTTAATCCATCACCGTTCTTTAGCCCACTTTGCCACCCCAGTTCAGACATGGCCACATGCAAATCAGTCTGACCCTGTGCCTCATGGGAACAGTCCAGCCCGAACTGCCAAGCCATGCCTTCCCTGTACCGGAAACAAGCTTCCTAGGACTGGTTTCTGGCATTTCAGCCGTCTTCAGCCAGGCTTGCTTGAATCTAGTGGCAAAGTGAGCAAGGGACTCCCGTCTGAGCATACCTGCCAAATTATGGCGAACAAAGCGGTACAAAAGGGGGTGGTGATGGACGGAGCATCTGAACCAATCAAACACTAACACCCAGTCAACAGATCTGGGTTTAATCCATCACCGTTCTTTAGCCCACTCTGCCACCCCAGTTCAGACATGGCCATATGCAAATCAGTCTGACCCTCTGCCTCATGGGAACAATCAAGCCCAAACTGCGAAACCATGCTTTCCCTGGACCTGGAAACAAGTTTGCTAGGACCGGTTTCTGGCATTTCAGCCGTCTTCAGCCAGGCTTGTTTGAATCCAGTGGCAAAGTGAGCAAGGGACTCATGTCTGAGCATACCCTGCCAAATTATGGCAAACAAAGCGGTACAAAAGGGGGTGGTGATGGACGGAGCATCTGAACCAATCAAACACTCACACCCAGTCAACAGATCTAAGTTTAATCCATCACCGTTCTTTAGCCCACTCTGCCACCCCAGTTCAAACATGGCTATATGCAAATCAGTCTGACCCTGTGCCTCATGAGAACAGTCAAGCCCAAACTGCCAAGCCATGCCTTCCCTGGACCTGGAAACAAGCTTCCTAGGACCGGTTTCTGGCATTTCAGCCGTCTTCAGCCAGGCTTGCTTGAATCCAGTGGCAAAGTGAGCAAGGGACTCACGTCTGAAGATACCCTGCCAACTTATGGCAAACAAAGCGGTACAAAAGGGGGTGGCGATGGACGGAGCATCCGAACTAATCAAACACTCACACCTAGTCAACAGATCTGGGTTTAATCCATCACTGTTCTTTAGCCCACTCTGCCACCCCAGTTCAGACATGGCCATATGCAAATCAGTCTGACCCTGTGCCTCATGGGAACAGTCCATCACCACCCCCTTTTGTACCGCTATGTGAGAGATGTGCCACGCGAGTTTCGCAGACTGATCGCCTCCATGCTCCTCCTCGCAAAGCGCATAATTGCAATCCATTGGGGTGGGACACGGACCCCTCAATCCCAGGATTGGATTACAGACATTGTATACTGACATGGGCAACTCTCCGTATACTGGGACTTGACAACACAGAGGGCTAGCCCCAGCGACATCTGGGAACCCTTTACTTCCCTTCTCCTCTGCAGAGATGCGACCCCAGACACGGGAGTAGGGCATCCCACACTCACGCAATAAGACACTCTGTTGTACATCCTTCCTCAATTCACTGTTCTGCCTGACTGAATACAGAGGATCATCTAGTATTTAAGTGCATCATTTAATAAGTTCAAAGAGATGTTGAGGCCCACTCGTCATTCCATATGCATAAGCTGGAATTTGTAACCTGAGAGGCTCTTTGCCATATAATGTACATTAGTGTCAATAATGTAATCAGACTGGCCATGTACTGTCGTCTAATGCTGATCACTATGGTGATTGTTTATTTACAGTTAACTGTTAATAAATAAATAAAAATAAATAGACAAGGGACCAGATTTGGGATGTTTAGGTGTGCTAGAGGGACCTGATTAAGCAAAACCAGAAACAGGGCTCAGTAAACCAGAGGGGTCATAACCAAGTGAACCAGGAACTGGGGAATCAGTGCCAACCTGGTGAAGATAAGGGGGATCAAAACAACCAGAGTTACAAGGGCCAATGGGACTATACCAGGACAAAAGCGAATATGCCTAACCCAGGAGAACCTTATAAGGAGTACCAGGAACCATGGACTTTCGTACCAGGTGGACCATGAAAACAGAGAACAAGGCAAGAATAATTAGGATGACCTAAACTAGAAAGACTAGCAGTGCCAGATCTAGGGGACCAAGGGCAACAGGGTAAGATGCAGAAGGTCCCAGCAGACTGGTAGGATTAGGGTAAGGATCAGTAGTACCAGCATCAGCAGGCCCAGAAAGGGCTAATGCAAGGAAGGGCCAAGAAGACGAGGATTAGTAAGGACTAGAATCAGGAGCACCAGATTCATAAAACCAGTATTAGGGTGACTAGAACTAGTTGAGTCAGTGCCAAGATGAGAATTAGGTGGGCCAAAATAACCTGGTAAAGGAGGACCAGGAGAACCAACGCTAGAAGGCACAGAAGCACCTGTAGTAGACGGAAGAAGTCAGTGAGCAGCGGTACGCCGATGTGATTCTATTCCACATATATTAGTATATACCTTGTGTAATCGTTCTTATTCATTCTTCTTCCACCCCCTTCCGCACCACACCAAATCACCCCAAAGTTTCTTTTAAAAGACAATGCAGCCTGGTCATCATTTGCTACATATACAGAAGAAGCTTTGGGCAAGATTCTGACTACCCTAAAGCCTGCTAATCACCTCACCGATCCTCTCCCTGCAAATTCAGTTAAAGACTTTACCCCTTGTCTTTTGCCTCTCTGGACCAAAATTGTCAACGGTTCTCTCCAACAAGGCTGCATCCCAGACACCCTCAAAATTGGACAGGTCTCTCCCATACTAAAGAAACCCACAGCCGACACCACTGACTTAAACAACTATCGTCCCATCTCCAATATTCCTAGCTTGGCCAAACTTCTGGAAAAATGCGTTCATCTTCAACTGACTAAACATATTGATCACTTTGACCTTCTTAACAAACACCAATCAGGCTTCAGAGCAGGTCATAGCACCGAATCAGCCATGACACACATTATCGATGATGCAAATCCTGGATCAGAACAGAGCTTGTCTACTTATCCTACTAGACCTATCCTCAGCCTTTGACACGGTTAAACATGAGAACCTGATTCATCTTTTAAAACAGAGAATGGGGCTATCGGGATCAGTGCTAAACTGGTTCACCTCCTTCCTCCATAACCGAACGCAAAAGTACAAGGTCAACAACACTCTGTCCAATCCCGTACCAGTCACATTGGGGGTTCCACAAGGCTCCTCACTATCTCTGACACTGTTTAGCCTTGTCCTGGAACCTCTCACCGAACTGCTACATGCATCTAACGTACAATATCATATGTATGCTGACGACACACAACTTTATCTCAAGATTCACTCCCTAGAAGACATCAAAGTGCTCAATACAACGCTCAGGAACATCCAGGCTTGGTTGGCAGAAAATCGCCTCAAATTGAATGCTCAAAAAACTGATTTCCTTCTCATAGCTCCTCCTGCCAAAGTCCCCATTATGCAAGACTTGATCAAACATATTACTGCATTCAACGTTCAACCTAACATTGTAGACTCAGCTAAATCCTTGGGAATATCTCTTGACAGCAACCTCACTATGCAGAAATACATTAGCAATGCAACAAAGCAACAAAGGGAGCAAACACACTGTGGAAGCTGAAACCATTCTTGCCAGCTAATGATTTCAAGCTGGCAGTACAAGCACTAGTTATCCCTCGGGTGAAGTATGGAATTGTTTCTTTGTGTGGTCTACTTAAGGCTACAATAGCACCCCTAAGAGCCTTATTAAATGCAGCGGCAAGATTCATCACTGGCTCGAAAAGAAGCTCACATATCTCCCCAGATTTAAAAGCCTTGAACTGTCTCCCGCTGGAAGCTAGAATTCACCTAAAAATAGCATGCATGACGCATAGGGCCTTACACCACAAAGCACCCAGCTACCTCACACAGAAGTTGACGATCTCCGGTGGGACAAGAGCCTCATGAAGTGCTGAAAATCTGCTACTGAAACCTCAAAGATTTAACAGGAAGAAAACAAATAAACGATCCTTCTCTGGGATGGCGCCCAGGATATGGGACTCACTTCCCCCAGAAACCAGACTGAAGGCCTCTGCTGTTTCATTCAAAAAAGAAGTGAAAGCGCTCCTCATGGTGAAACTCACCTACTCATAGACTTTGGAATCGCGGAGACCATTCATCCCCTCACATCATCATCATGATTTTATTGTATGATTAATTAAAATCTTTACAATGTTTACAAACGATAAAAACAATGCGTATCAAGTTTAAAAAAGCAAGTTGACATAGAGTCTAATTGTTGTGTGTCAAAAGTCATTACGATTATCATGTTCCTAGGACAAATCGTTCTTGATCTTTTAGTTTCAGTTTAGTCATTGTGCAATCATTGAGTCTGAACCTTTACTAGTAACTGCTTTGTTGCCATGGACATGAATTTAATTCCCCGACATGAGAGGATAGGAGAGACGCCACTTAGCCACCGTATGACCGCCTGCCTGCAAGTGCGGATTTTTAGTGCGTTGAAGATTGCCCGAAGATATCTTCTTCTTAAGGCTAGCAGCTCAGGGCATATGCATAATATGTGTGACACTGTTTCATTCTTGTATCCGCATAGTCTACAGTTAGCGCTTTCTGATTTTTGTTTCCATGAAGGCATTAGGTCTTTTGTAAAATGCATGCCCAGACGGTACGCTATTAGCGTTTTTTTTAGATGTTGACAGTAGTGTTCGGCTAGAAAGACTTGCGGTTTTTGGGTGGGGTAAGAGTTGACTACTGTCCAGGCGTGTCTCCGTTTACTTAGGATTTTTTTGTCTTTGAGCAAGGAGATCTTTTTTGCCGAACCATTTGCTATTTTGCAAAACTGCTTGTGGTCAATGTTTTTTGTCCACACTTCGTGGAGTCCAAGGGTTGTCAAACTCTGACTAAGAAATTCTCCTCAAAGGGTGGTGTTCGGCCTGTTTACTAAAAAGTTTATTTCCTCCCAGCACATATTGTCCAAAGAGTCAATAGGTGCAATTCGGATCTTATGGCAAAATTTTACAAATGTGGAATTTGACCTAATGTCTTGATTTTGTAAGCCGAATTCTAATCGCACTTGGGCTGGCGATGCTGCTTTTGGTAACCCAAACACCACTTTATATATTTTGTTTTGTAGGTTGTTTAGGATTGCTGATTCGCTCCTGAGCCATCCGATTAGTCCATAAGACAAGGTAGGAATAATTTGGGCGGCCATGACTTTAAGTAAATGGGTGTAGTTTGGACCACCCACTGTCTTTTGCAGTTGCCTATATCCGTATATTAGTGATTGGGCCTTTCCTCTTAGTACTTGAATGTGCCTTTTTTTATGTTACCCCGCTCAATGGTCATCCCTAGGTATTTGTACGAGTCCTGTTCTTCGAGGAGAGATTTATTTATTGACCATGTATATTTCAGATTCTTACTCTCCGCGATTCGGAGTACTTTAGTTTTGTTTTTGTTCAACTCCAGGTTTTCCTCTGTTAAATACGAAACCAGCGTATTCACTAGGCGTTGCAGTCCGACTGGTGTTTTACTTAGTAAAACTATATCGTCGGCGTACTGCAATATGGGTACGGGAACGTTGCCTAGTTTCGGTGCATGACTTTCTGTTGCGTCTACTTTTCTTCCGATGTCAGCAAGATATAAATTGAAGAGACTGTGAGTAAGGACGCAGCCTTGTTTTAGTCCATCCTGTGTTTCAATTTTGTTGGTCAGGCTGCTGCCGTTCCCTTGTTTCACTTTGGCCCATGTCTCGCTGTATAGTCTTGAGATCGCATTTATTAGATATTCCGGCATCCCCCACTCTCTTAACTTACTCCACAACCTGGGCCTGTTTACATGGTCGAAAGCTGATTTTATATCGACGAAACAGGCATATAGTTGGTGTTTTCTTTTTTTGGCGTTGTCGGTTAGCAAGCACAGGGTAGCCAAGTTGGTAGTTGTACCCATCCCCAGTCTGAACCCAATTTGAAACCTGGGGATTATTTTTGTTCATGTTTCCCAGTCCTGCAGCTCTTTCAACAGGCATGAGGCGTACAGCTTAGCTTCGACGTCTATTAGGGAAATTAGACGATAGTTTCCTGGCTCTTTCCGGTCCCCTTTCTTGTAAATTGGGTGGATGATGTTTCCTCTCCATGTTTCCGGAAGAGTTCCTTTTTTTAAGATGTAATTAAAGAGTGTAGATAAAAGATCAGCCCAAAAGTCCATATCTGTTTAATAGACTGCGGTTGGGATGCCATTTGGCCCCGGGGCCCCTTCTGATTTTAATTTCTGTATTAGCCTTTTTATTTGGGCATGTGAGATTATTGGTTCTTCGTGAGTAAGGTTTGTTTCTGCTGTAACACTTTTTGGACTATAAACCTTGCTCTCCGTTTGGTCCCCTTGTTCTTTTTTTCGATTCTTTGGGGGTCCTTTGTTAGATAAAGATTCTTCACGTATATCTCCCATTCCGTGTTGCTGATCTCGGGATCCTGTTGTAAAGCATGACCCAGATTTAGTTCATTAATGATTACCCAGAACTCTCTGGAGGATGCTTTTTTGCTGGAAATTAGTAGCTTTGTCCATACCCTTTCTTTGTATTGGCCTTTTGCTTCCCATAGTTTTTTTCGGTATGCCATTCTCTTGTTTCTGAGATCTACAATATTTGCGTTTTTGTCCTTTGCGGCCATTCATTGGGCTCTGGCTAGTTTCCTTTTTTCTTGTCTTAGTTCCGTGTTGAACCAGGGCGCTGGTTTTCTTATTTGGTCTCTATTTCCTCTCGGGTGAGCTGAGTGATTTTCCTTTATTACCTCCAGCAAATTTTCCCAATTATTTAGTGGGTCTCCGTTGTCGAGGCTCCCATTTTGCAACATGAAGTTGGTGGCCGTGGTCATGATTTTTTGTGTATCCCCCCCTCCATTTTATTTTCCGTAAATTGAACTTTTCTGTTTCTTGATTTAGTGACCTTGTTTTCTCGGCTCTGGGTGCAGTAATATCCAACCTGAGGATTTGTGGGTAATGATCACTTTCCAGCCGCTGGACTATTGAATATTCCACGATTGATACAAGGTTCATTGATACAAGTGTGAAGTCCAGAGTTGATTTGATGTTGCCGCTCACATAGGTGGGGCACAGTTGGGTCGGGCCTTCCTTTTTTTTGCATTTTAATATTGTTAGGCCCATTGTTTCTATCTTCCTCTGAATGATTTGTGTGGACGCAACTGCTACCCTTTTTACTCTGTTCATTCTACTCCTGTTAGTGATGAGTAAATTATGGTTGAAGTCTCCAGTGATTATCATGGAACTCTGAATATTAGTTTTTTGTAAGGTTTTGATAAGGGTTACCAGTGTTTCCAGTTTTTCCTTTTTTGTTTTCTGATCTGGGTGTATATAAATGTTTAGAATTAGCAGTTGTTGCAGGGACTGTATTGTGATTTTTATAGCTTGAACCCAGTTTAGTCCAACGTCCAATGTTTCCTGGATCCAGTTATATTTCTGAGAGACGAGGATTGTTAACCCACCCCGGGGGTGACCGTATTTTGCTTGTTTTTCTGCTAGTATGTGATAGTCCGTGAAGCCAGGAGTTCCTAGTTGTGACAGATTCCAGGTTTCTTGTAAGAGTATTATGTCCGATTTGTCAAAACAACTTAAAGTTTCATCCCCTCACCATTAACCCTCTCTTCCACATGGGCCCACTAGACTGGATTGGCACGCTTTCGGACCGCGACCTAACTCAACGGTTATATGTTGTCCTTGTAACCTATTGCTTCACTTTGATCCATTTGCTATGTATACTTTTATGTGCCTGCATTTATTAGTTTTGTATATCCTGCCTGACTTTATGTAAAGTGCTCTGATATCCGCAAGGATCTTGTTCGCGCTATGTAAGACCTTCAAAATAAGTTTTTAAATAAATAAAATGCTGTCAGCCCCTAAGAAACCTCCACTTTTTTAAGCCCACTTCCCGAAATGGTACCTATATAAAAATTAGAGCATGGAGAGATAACAAAAAGCCAAGACTAATACACGCTGACCTTTGAGTGATAGCTGATGCTGTCTGATGCTAGTACAGTAGTCCGAGTGTGAATCTGGTGGCAGAGAGACTGAAATTTAGCAGAGGAGTCTAAAGGTTGATGGGTGAAAAGGGGGTCAGTCTCTGAAGAATGGCAGAAAGAGTTTAAGAAACTCAGATGGCTAAAGGCAGCAAAAATCGGTACCAGCTAACAAAGGGGGGTCAAATGACTCTGACAATAAGCAAAAGAGAGCTAAGGATGAAAGGAAGGTTTAGATGAGCAGATAAGATTGTGAGGGAAGCTCCAGATAGATTGTCTCAGCTGACCTAAAGAGGGACTCTGAGTAACAAAGTGCTCTGATTGCCAGCTGTGATGGCACTGAGAACCTAAGACTGGCAGTAATAGCTTCAGTACCAGACCAGTGGTCTGTGAAATTCTAAAGGCTATATAAAGAGTAATAGAGATACATATGTGGAAGAAGTGTTTGGAAGGCCATCATAGAGGCAAAGAATGTCAAGAACTGGTGTGAGCCCCAGACCTTTGAGATGAAATTCCATGTGTGTGTATGGGTGGTACATATGTAGAGCAAGTGTGTAGTAGTAAACTCTGTATGTGGAGAAAGTCTAAGCGCATAGATCGGTGGGTTGGATTTTGCAATGCGAGATGGAGAGTAGATTCAGCTTCCCCAGACAGCGGAAGTGTATTGACTGTATCTTTGTGGTTGGAGGGTGGAGACCCATACATTGAAGTAAGGGAAGATTAATAAAAGGCTACCCAGAGAAATTCTGTGAGGTCCTTATTAGTAAAGGGCTGCTGATTAGTTCTTTCTGAATGATGACATAATGTAGGTGTTAGGAGTGATGGGGTAGGTCAGATGTTACTCTTGTTAAAGGTGACAATGTTTCTAAGCAGGAATGCCCTTATGTCTGTGCCTAGTGACTGCTTAGGAAGGCTGAAGACAGTCAGGTGCTGAGATCACACACTTTTTTGTGTCCTTGCTCTGGTTTCTTCTATTTGGAGTTAGCACTGTTGCTATTTCTGTTTGAGTCATCAGCTAGTGCAAAGGAAGTGTCTGAGATACAATCAGAAAATTACATTTAAAGGACAGTCACCCCAAATCAGTTCTGAAATCTCAACAGTGTAATCCACAGCCCCTGTCTGAAAAATTACTATAAAAGTGGAACTGTGAAATGATCAAACTGTAGGTCACAAGAATGGAGGTAATAAAATACCATACCTCTGTTTATTCAGATTTTGATAATTTCTTACAATATTTGTAATAAAGTCAATGATTAAAATATCTTTGTGAGTTTGCTTTTTTCTGTTTCTTTGAGGCCTATATGTCTTTCTCTGATTCATTGTGAATATTAATTCATTTTCCAATTACATTAATTTCAGTTAATTTTAGTCCCATTTATTTACTCGTGGCCCCTCGATGGAATACTTCCTGTAGAGTAGGGGTCATTACAGGATGGACTTTACACAATCCACCTTATTCAGGGTAAAACCCCGCTGTACAGGACAGGAAAAAATAAATGACCCTGACACCTTGATAGAAAACTGTGTTAGGCCAATAATTTTTGTTTTGCAGAAACAAACTCCAGCTTTGGGAGTTTGTTTTTTGAAAAACAAAAAACATTTTAAAAGTTTACCGTCCAGCAGCCCATCATTACAGATCATAATGGCCATTACATTTTTCCTGCAGCAGTTCATGTCAATGTAGAGACTTGTCCACAATGCCGGTGGGCAACTTTATTTAGGGGGTGTATATCCCTCAGGATGGTGGAGTAATCGCCCACCACCATCCTGAAGTATTTAACTTCATCCCCGAAACTCTAACTCAGGCCTGTTAGAATGGGGTCTCTAGTTGGGAGACGTGTGCACCCTGTCCAAGTAGGGACCCACACTCTAGTCAGGTTTAAGTGTAGTACACACTAAATGTTTACGTGTGCTCACCCTCCCGTAGCTTGGCACAGAGCAGAGAAGCAATGTGTGCAGTATTTGTGCACACACATACACAGTAACACAGTGTAAACACCACAAAAGTACTCCACACCAGTTTAGACAAATAGCCAATATTCATCTGAGTAAAACTAGACCAAAACTACAAACATCAACCATACACAGTTCAAGATATAAAGTTTTACACATTAATTCAAAAAATAGTTCTTAGAAGTCAATAGTTCCATCTAGGGCTATTTGGTCGCTCGCACATGACCGGGACAAATCCAAAAGTTCGGTATGACTGTGGTGGAGCATGGGCCCGATACAGGAGTCATGCATACACCTTAATAGTACCTTGGATGCATCTGAATTAAAAGACGATGCTTGGCTCAGATGAGGTGAGGAGTCACGGCTGCAGTAGATGCGTCTGTTCCTTAAGGCAGTGCAAGGTCATAGAAGCTTTAACACCCACAGACTATGCATTGTACAGAGGAGTGATGTGTCAGTTGCAGGTGCAAGGCCTCGGTTCCTGAAGGCAATGTATTGTCCAGGAAGCGTCGATGTTAACAGTGCGATGCGTAGATTCTACGGCCTTGAAGTCAAACCACTTGCCTGAAGGCGATGCGTGAGTAGAAAGCCACGCAGGGCCGGGGCTGTGTCGGAGCAGTGTGCCACAGACTTCAGTGAGGTGGTGCTCAAGACTCACCCAGTGGCGGTTCTTTGAGGTGCTGCAGAAAAATCGAGACTGTGTTGAAAGTCGTGGTCATTGCATCGCACACTCAGCGAGCTCTGTCCACGACTTCAGGGCAAGTAGCAGCGATGGAGCAGTTTCGCAGGGAAGTGCTGGTTCCAAACTGACACTTTGGATCAATGCACTGATTTCTTAGTTGCAGCTCCAAATTCACCTCCAAGGCCCCAGGACTGGATTTTGCACCACTTGGTCAATCAGAACTCGAAGCAGAGGAGCCCAAGTGCGGTTACAAGATGCAGGTGAAGTCTTTGATGTCTATCTAAAAAATGAGAGGACGGACTAGGAGCTTTGAAAGGTCAAGTGCCCCTTGAGTAGAGATAAATGCAAAAATAGGGGGTCCCTGTTTGTTAGACCTGGCATCATTGGCGCGGGTCTCCCTTCCTCTTTTCGCTTCCTATCTTTTATGTTGGCTGGATTTAGATGCCCTGGACGCTGTGCCACTGCTAATCAGTGCCACAGCGCGGATGTTCCCTGTGTAAAGATCACTGTATGAATTGGGATAACCATAATTGGCTTGTTTGGTTTACCTGTAAGCCCCTAGTATAAGTGCACTGTGTGTGCCCTGGGCTGGTAGATCAAATACTGCTGGTGGGCCTGCAGCGCTGATTTGCACTACCCACCAAAGCAGCTTTTAAAGTATGTCTGTATAGCATGTTCTAATAGCAAGTTACCCTCCATTTCACTGTTTACTATTGTGAGGCTATCCGTTCTCATAGGCTAGAATGGGCAGGCTGAGTATTACATTCCATAATCTTACCTGCCCCCAGGAACCTGATAGGAACATCGAATTTGATATGTTTAAGCTCAGAACATTGAGATACATCTTTTAGTACGGATCATTTGCATATCCCATGTTCGAAAATGGCTCTTTTAAAAAAAAGGTATTTTCATGCCTAAGCTTTCCTGTAGGCTTTGCTAGTATGTGTATTGGCTGTCTGGTTTTGGAGCAGCAGGGCGAGCTGGGTTAGACCTGGCTAGAGAGAGAGAGATCGTCATTCAGAGTATGGGGAGGGGTGACTCTTTGATCTGAGCAGGGCCGTGCCTGGCAAGGTGAATGATGGCTCCACCTCCCACTGGGCATCTGATAGCAGACCCCCTTATTCTCAAAGGGCAGGATGTCGCCTCGTAAACGAAGTGCTCTCGACCCCACCCAACTGGTTCTGACTGGATTCAGTGATTTGTGACTTTAGAGAACAAAGACTTTAGGTATAAAACGCTGTGCTGAAACCTTTTTCAGGTGTGTTCCTTCTGGATGTAAAGACGAAACTCTGTCCGAGTGAACAGAGGAAAGTACTTTGAAACTTTCACCAAGCTTGCTGAAGAAACTACCCAAGGGCGTGAATTGAGAGCGCCTCCTGCTGAAGTCTCAGGGACATTAGACTTCACCCCGTCAGCCATCTGAATTCCTGTGCAAGGGATTCTACTTGCAGGTGAGGCCTCCGTTGGGTTATCCAGAGCCTCTAGTCTA
This sequence comes from Lissotriton helveticus, assembly GCF_964261635.1. Classification (NCBI taxonomy): domain Eukaryota; kingdom Metazoa; phylum Chordata; class Amphibia; order Caudata; family Salamandridae; genus Lissotriton; species Lissotriton helveticus. The sequence continues at coordinate 841,742,233 of NC_136057.1, forward strand.
CTGTGAGGAACGCAGACTGGTAACCCTTGTTAACTCTGTGTGGGCTGCCGCTGCTAAGACAGAGCTGCTGCCGCTAAGATCCTGCCTTAATTTGAACCTTTGGAACCTTCGCTGAATCTGTGTGGGCCGCCGCAGTTAGGAGAGAGCTGTATCCGCTGAGTGCCCGCTGTTGTGCCAGCCTGGTCGAGATCATCCTTTGTCTTGTGGGCCGCCGCAGCTAAGAGAGAGCTGCTGCCGCTGAGTGCCCGCACCTTTGCCAGCTTAGCGTCATCGCGGTTTGTCCTGTGTGCCGCCGCAGCTAAGAGAGAGCTGCTGCCGCTGAGTGCGCACATCTTTGCCAACTTTGCACCATCATGATTTATCCTGTGGGCTGCTGCAGCTAAGTGCCCACACCTTTGCCAACATTGAACCATCGTGATTTGCCCTGTGGGCCGCTGCAGCTAAGAGAGAGCTGCTGCCACTGAGTGCCCGCACCTTTGCCAACTTTGCATCATCATGAGTGGTCCTGTGGGCCGCCGCAGCTAATAGAGAGCTGCTGACGCTGTAAGCCCACCACGGAGCTGTGCAACAAGAGTCATCGCCACCACCAGCCTGGGCTGCCGCAGCCGTGTGCAGCTGCGACTGAGAGCCCGCCTGTCCCCGAGTGCCCGAATCATTGTAGGTGCACGTTGTGGACCACTGCAGTGAAGAGTTGTGGTCGCTGGGATTCCGCCTGTCACCGTCTCCGGTTCTTCAAGAAGCTGCGTGCTGTGTCCCCGTCCAACGACAGGTATCTGGTGCGCAACGGGTCACGTAGACCCAGGCCTTGAACTCAGTCAGTGCCACGTTCTGGTGAACACGTTATTGCCTATTTAAGTTCATACTGATTTACATGCATTGTGGTTGGTTAACACGCTTTGAGAGTCTTGTGTTATACCTTAGATAAATATACTATTTTTCTATATCTACTTGAGTTGTGTCTTTTTGTGGTGTTGTTACTGCCTTATTGTGCATGGTCATGAATGCTTCACACACTGCCTCTGAGATAGGCCCAACTGCTTGTGCTACGTTACCACAAGGTTGAGCAGAGGTTATCAAAGGGGGTAGCCCACGTGCCCTGACTTAGGAAGAAGGGTCCCTATTTGGACATTATTGCCAGCCACTGCCAACTAGAGACCCCATTTCTAACACTGGTCCTAGAAAGGGGAAGGAGAAGGAGAACTATCTGGAGAGGACAGATTGTGAGTAACAGTCAACAAGACTGTTTCATGTGGCCCTCACACATCCTGAGTGATGTCATGCTTCATCATAGGGCAGTTGCTTCTTGTCGATCTGGCGCTGCAATGCCCTACGGGTCCCCTGAATGGTCACTTCAGCAGAGATCTTTTGTCTTTTTGCTGTTTGATGAGTGCAAGTAATATCTAAGCAAGGTGGTGTTGAATGTGCTGTGATGTGAGTTAAACCTGACCTTTCCAAGCTCCTATTCCACACTCTCACTTTTTTGATAGACATCAAAGACTTCACCTGCATCTTGAAACTAGCAATTTTTGCATTTATTGAAGATTGAAGTATTTGATATACCTGAGACTTCAGCAGCAGGAGTCAAACTCAGTCAAGCCCTTGGCGAACCTAAGAAAGCAGCATGTAGATCATAAAGTCAAGCAAGAAGTAGCAGGCAGCAAGCCATCACAGCAAAGCCAGCAGCAAAATGGAAGCCTACTAGCAGCACAATAGCACTTTTTCCGGCAGAATGCCCTCAGTCCAGACATATTCTGAGCATATGGTGTCATAGGTCCAGTACCTATACCCATTTTAGTCTGTGAAATAGGATGAATTCAAAGAAAGGTCTTTGTAGTGCACAAGAGCCTGCCCTTACTGGTCCTGGCTCCAGACACACTAAAGGGGGGTATGCAGCTCTTTGTGTGGGGACAGGCACAGCCCTATTCAGGTGCAAGTGTTAACTCCTCCCACCACTCTAGCTCAGGAAGACCCATCAGCCTAGTGATGGGCCTTCAGGATATGCAGGGTACACCTCAACTTCCTTTGTGTGTGACTGTCTAGACTGAATTCACAAAGCCCAGTTGTATTCTAGGGACAGGCAGAGGCACAGAATGGTTAAGGTAAGAAATTTCTAACTTTCCAAAAGTGCCATTTTCAGACCTGCAATTTAAAAACCAACTTCGCAAAAAAATGTCTTTTTAAATTGTGAGTTCAGAGACACCAGACTCCAATTTTCTATCTGCTGCCGAGAGGCGTAACACAGGCCCCACAGCCCCCGTGGTGCGGGGGGGGCCGAGCTTCAGGGGGCCCCGTCAGCACGGGAGATAGCCATTACAAAGCAACGTTTACAACGTAATGCTATTACAACGAAACTTTTACATTGTATATTCCATTACAACGCATGTTATTACAACGTATGCCATTACAACGCGTTATTGGTTTTAAAATAAATGAAAATAAGTACTTGTTTTAAAAAATAATACAAAGTTAATATTTTATAATATACACTTTGTAATAAATATTATTAAATAAGTTAATTTTACCCTGGCAGGGGATGCAGGGAAAATAGGGGTTCTGTGTGGGGTGTATTAAAATGTAGGCAGGAACTATAAAGAAAGATTATAAATATTAGTCGAATAAATAAATTAAAACTCGATTTAGTGGGGGAAAAAAATTAATACTCGGGTATGAATTAAAATACTCGTTTATTAAAAGAGAGTACTCCTGGCACAGGATGCAGGGAAAATAGGGGTTTAGGGTGGGGAATTGTATTAAAAAGAAGTTAGAAAAAAAAGGCAGTTACTACAATAAATAGTCAAAATAAAAAATGTATACTCGGGTATGAATTTTAATACACATATAAAAAAGAGTAGCCTTTGCACGGGATGCATGGGAAATAGGGGTTTTGCATGAAAAATTGTATTATAATGTAGGTAGAAACTATATACACAGATCAAAAAAATAGGTCATATTATAAAATAAATAATCGGTTATTAGTTAGAAAAATCGTACAAAAAAGCGAAAAATCGTGTTTCAATAAAAGATTGAGGAAATCATTAGATACTAAAAATGAATAAATAGATGCATGTTTACATAAACACGTGACTAAGTTAAACAGTGGAAATGAGAGCACTTGTCAACTGAAAAACGTGAGTTAAAAGTGGGAGGAGCAATAAATTGATTCCATAGAGAGTTCAGTAACCAAAAAGTATATAAACCACACCCGTGGGATGATTAGTTTCATTTCGGAGAATCAATACGGGTGACGGAACTACAAGCAAGGTAAAGATTAGGAGCGACGGAATCATCTTGAGATTATCTTTCAATTCCTCAGATAGAACATATTGTTAATGTACATTTAGAAATACACAAAACAAGTCCCCTCCAGAGGAGTTGATGAATTTCGACGGAAGATGGAAAGAAGATTAAAGTGAGGTAAATTAATGCTATAAGGTTATGTTTGATATTATTTAAAGAATGCAAGGATATTTAAATGATTTTAAAATGTAGTATGTTTAAGTTTAAATGTAATTTCATTACAAGATGACGAAAGAAGCATTTAAAAAACGATCGTCGCAATAAGGAAATACTTAAAAAAAGGAGAAAACTCTTTATCTTCTTGAGTGAAAATGGGTTAAAAGTATTTATATTGCGTAGTGCTGTCACCAATTTTCACTCGTGATGAACAGGAGGATTATCTTCGCAAGCAGTTTTTGTAAAAATACAAATTTATTTGTCAATTTAAATGTTAAATAATAATGCTTTAAATAATTCATAGTGTTTGGATAATGTTATATTTAAATGAAATGTACGTAAAAAAGAAAAGATGATTTAGTGAGGGAGTGTTTCTCGTAGCACTTCTAATCTAATTTATCTAAAAGAAAAAAAAGCCCTATCATAAAAAAAAGATGAAGGGGCAACAAAATGTTTACATAAGGAATCAGTGCTTTTGGGAAAAAAACAAAAAGTGTGCCAATGCGTAATACAATCGTATTAAAGTCAGATTTTGCATGCAACCCATTTGATGTTTTTAAAAGAGTCAATAAAAATATTTTGAAAACGTGTATTATTTTTGCAGCAGCGTTTGAAGAATTGTACATTTAATGAGAGTACTTCAGGCTAAAGGAGAAAACTCAGCACAATTATGATACATTAGAAATTAAAATAATATTTTTTATTACCTTCAAAGTCCACAAACTCGTAAGCAGAGTAGAAAGTTTAAGTGAAAAATACCCAAACACAACTTGTTTTTGTCACCCATTGTAATTTTAAGTGCGTCACAAAATGGCTACCTAGTTTATGAGGGAATGATAACGTCACATACAAAAAAAATCCAATCAACATTAGGCTCAGGAAGGTACTGTTAAGCACACAAAAACCAATAAAATGTTTCTGCAACTCCACGCAGGGGAAGGGATTGGTCGGTATTACTTCTTCTTAGAATGGTTCACAACCAATGAAAATTAAGCACAGTCTGTTTCTGTTTTCAACATTCGAGCCAATCAGATGTCCTTTGCAAGTCTGCGCAGGGGGAGGAAATGGCTTCTAACAATAAAGAAAAAAAAGTTAACTTTAAAAGAACGCTTTGGAATAAAACACATGCGTGTTTGTATAAATAAAGATTGTGAGGTATTATCAAGCACGGCATTAACATTATCGCTGCTTTCGCATAAAAAAATGACGCAAAATCGGCATTCATTGACTTGATATTACGCCGTAGAGAATTCACAAGGGCGTATTCTCAGTTGCATGATAATATGCCACTATGTATAAGCGAAATGTTCTTGACCCATATGGGATGGGTTCATCGATCGGTGCAAATTTGTATGTGAAAGACTTAAAATTTAGCAAATGGAGTTAAAATGCCCATGTGGCACGTAATAACTATTGAATTCTTTACGGCACACTTGCAATCACGTGACGCATGTTTCACCACTGTCTGGCGCACCGCCACATGCCACTTCCTATTCGTCCACCTACTTGCAAATGTGGGTGTCTGCCTCTCCTTTATTTCCTTTCTTTTTCATAGTTATTGTTAATCCTACACTATCCAGCACTTACCCTACAGATGCACCCTCCTGGAGTTAGAATGTAAATGTAAATGTATTTCGATTTATATAGCGCACTAATCACCCAGGGGTCTCAAGGCGCTTGCTTAGGGAACCCGTCCTGGTATTCCCCTGTGAGATACCCCGGCAGGGTGTTCACAAGGTGAAAGCCAGGCATCCCGCCGCGAGGGGCCGTAGTGGAGATTAAGCAAGCTATTGCCCAGAGTCGCAGAGTGTGACCCCGTGAGTCGAGTAGGCACCGGAGCGAGAATTGTCGAGTCCGTGGAATTTTTGAGCCCGAGATCCGCCGAGGCGGGGAATCGAACCCTGGTCCACGGCTGATCTCAGCTTCCGGCTCTGCCGCCTCTAACCACTGAGCCACGCTTCTCCACTCCACTCCACAGAATAGTAATTGTTACTCATACACTATCCAGCACTTACCCTACATATTCACCCCCCTGGAGTTAGAATAGTAATTGTTACTCATACACTATCCAGTACTCACCCAACAGATGCACCCCCCTAGAGTTAGAATAGTAATTGTTACTCCTACACTATCCAGCGCTTACCCTACAGATGCACCCCCTGTTGTTAGAACAGTAATTGTTAGCCCTACACTATCCAGCACTTACTCTACAGATGCACCCCCCTGGAGTTAGAATAGTAATTGTTACTCCTATACTATCCAGCACTTACCCTTCAGATGCACCTCCCTGGAGTTGAAATAGTATTTGTTACATCTACACTATCCAGCACTTGCCCTAAAGATGCACCCCCCTGGAGTTAAAATGGCAATTGTTACTCCTACACTATCCAGCACTTACCCTACAGATGCTCCCCCCTGGAGTTAGAATAGTAATTGTTACTCATACACTATCCAGCACTTACCCTACAGATGCACCCCCCTGGAGTTAGAATAGTAATTGTTACTCCTACACTATCCAGCACTTACCCTAAAGATGCACCCCCCTGGAGTTAAAATAGTAATTGTTACACCTACACTATCCAGCACTTGCCCTAAAGATGCATCCCCTGGAGTTAGAATAGTAAGTGTTATTCCTACACTATCCAGCACTTACCCTACAGATGCACCCCCCTGGAGTTAGAATAGTAATTGTTACTCATACACTATGAGGATTTTCTTTTTCTTTTTTTTTGTCCTCATTTTCCACCATGGTTAAATGTATAACAGGTCTACTGAATCATTTTCGCTGTCTCAGTATATAACTGGCAAGGGTTATATGCTATTTCTGGACTCACACCCTTCAGCGAAAGATAGGCGTACTCCAAGACCTAAGCAACAAGACCATATAAGCGTGGACAGTACTGCCATCATACCATGGATTCTATCCACAGTAAAGGCAAAAACAGGAGATATAAACCATAGCAGCGTAATCATTGGACCCGGGGGAAAAAAAAAACCCCGGTCAATCAATTCCACTTAAGCAAATGCCAAAATGATCTTTCGTTACGATTCCCGGATCTTGCCAGATCGAGCTTGGAGACTTGTAATACAGAAGCTCGCCAGTCTAAAAGTGTCGGAGGCTGATGATCCTTCCACCTCTTGCAGATCTCTCTTCTGGCCAATAAGATGGAGTAAAAAAGAGGATTCTTTGCCTGACTCCGAGCTCCATCTGCTACCCCAAAAATTGCCAGAGGGAGATCAATCGAAACTTGAAAGCCCAAAGATGACGAGAGGAGATTGCTAATAGAGACCCAGAATGCTAAGATAGAGGGGCATTCGTAAAACATATGGGCATCCGTGGCCGCTATTAAACCACATCTGGCACACGCTATGGAGGAACCCTGGACGAATTTTGTCAACCTTTGTGGTGAATGGTATGCTCTGTGGAGTGTGAACAGATGATTCCTACCCAACCATGCGGGCTTCACAATGTCCCACAGAACCTTAAAAGAATCAAGCCACCGGTCCCTTAAGTTACAACCCACTAGGGAAGAGCCCCACAGCAGATCAGGAAGCTGGAAGTCACCATCAGTCTCTTCTTGTATCAAATTATACCATAAGGATATCTCTTTTTTGCCAGGTGGTTTATCCAAAAGCAGAGTCTCAAGCTGGTTGCCACTCCCGACTGGTGCTCTACTTCGAGATGAGGTATAAGACTGTGCCCAACTAGCAATCTGAATATACTTAAATTTAGAAAAGTTTGGCCCAATCTTCCCTTTTAAGACTTCCCATGGCAACAGGCTTCCTTCCATAAATATATCTCCCCATACCTCCAGCCCCGCATCCTGCAAAGGGGTGGCTAATCTATCTTCCAGCCACCCAGGATTCCCAGGAGAGCCCCACAACGGTGCGCTACTAGAGAGGTATCCGAGCTTTATTGAAACCCTCACCTTAGCTCACATTTTTGCCATCCCTTGTAGTATCTTTAGTTTGATTTTCTTAAAAAACTTCGGGTCTCCAAATTTAAACAAAAAGCCTGACTGTGCTACTCCTTCACCTTTGAGTAAGGCTAAGAACAAGCTTCCGACCCGTGGTCTGAGGGCATCTTTAACAGCATTCAAGCATGGGAAAGTTGAAAAGCCCATGCGTAGATTTGCAAATCAGGAGCTGCTAAACCACCCTTCTCCCTATGACGACTGAGCTGCTTCCATGCAATCCTTGGGATATGCTTATTCCAGATAAAGGACGTTATATCTCCCTGCAGCTTAGATATGACTAATGGGTCAAAGAAAAGAGGGATAGTATTAAATAAAAATGAAACCTTAGGCAAAATGGTCATCTTAACTAGGTTAACTCGGCCCAAGAGAGACTAGGGGAGGTGCAACCAGGGTTGCATGAGTCTACGACAGTCCTTCGCTACCGCGGCGAAATTGGTTGTGGCAATTTTGTTGATGTCTTTAATAATATTCAGACCCAAATATCGCAAGCTTGGAGAAGGCTGGAGATCCGATCCACCATCAGTGTTATTCCAGACCATTACCTTGGTCTTTGAGGCATTAACTTCATATCCAGATACATCCTCAAACTCTAAGGCCAGCTTAATAGCTGCTGGGAAGGCTGTGTGTATGTCTGAGGAAAATATCAAAATATCATCGGCATAGAGGGCCACTTTCCTTTCCCAAACCCCGTACACGAACGGCCTAATAGACTTTTCCTCCCTCAAAAGCTGGGCAAAGGGTTCTATGTACAGGTCGAATAGTAAAGGGGAAAGGAGGCAGCCCTGACGCGTTCCCCTTGTGATGGAAAAGGGGTCAGATAGTTCCCCATTCACCAATACCCTAGCCGATGGATTTGAGTATAGGAGTCTGACAGCTCGAGAGAAACAATACCCAATATTGAACTTTGCCAAGACCCCCGACAGGTATGCCCAATTCACCCTGTCGAAGGCCTTGGTTGCGTCAAGCGTCAGGACTGTCAGAGGGAGGGACTCAGTTGTCGCCATATCTATGGCCGCTATCAGGTCAAAAGTCAGCTCATATAATTGACGGCCCTTCACAAACCCCTTCTGATCACTGTGCAAGATGACTGGTGCTACCAGACTTAACCTCTTTGCCAAAACCGTGGCCAAAATCTTATAATCCACGTTCAAGATGGAAATCGGCCAATATGAGCCACAAGACTGGGCAGATTTCCCGGGTTCTAAGATTAAGGTGATTGAAGCACCATCCCGGGAAACAGGGGGTGGTAACCCATCCTGCAGAATTTGATTAAATAGCACAGTTAAAAAGGGAACAATAGGTTGCTCAAGGGCCCTATAAATCTCGGCAGGGAGGCCGTCTGGTCCGGCCGCCTTCCCTTTCTTACTGTTAAGAATAGCTGCCCTCACCTCTTCCTCCGTAATTATAGTATCCAGGGAGGCCCGTTGCTCCGAGGATAAGGAAGGGAGGGACACCCCTTTCATCCAATTTCCAATTTGTTCTTGATCCAAAATGTTATCTTCCTGATAGATGTTTTGGAAGAAATCTCTGAAAATGTTCCCTTATATCACTATCCAACGAATAGGATACACTGTTATGTTATGTTATGTTATGTTATGTTAATAACTTTTATTAGGCGCACAGCTGCCCCAGCAAAGGGGCATCCTGGCGCCTGATCAAGTGCCACAACACAACAAATCGATGCTGAAAAGACACTGTTATGAGATATAGACTCAATGTTATTCCGAACCTGATCGGTTTTGGCTTTCCATGCCAAAAGTTTTCCTGCGCCCTCACCAAATTCAAAAGGGGCTATTTTACTAGCCTCCCATTTCTCAAGCAGGCGATTATTTAATACCGACCCCAGCTGACCTTTTAAAGATACTAACTTATTACCAATTGCTTACGTAGAAGTCCCAGGCAGAGCTCGATCAATCTTATCTTGAGTTTCCAACAACTCTGCTTCTATAGAGGCTACTTGCTCCCTATATTGCTTCCTTCGATATGAGACCTTCGTGGTAATGAGTCCTCTTAAAAAGGCTTTAAAGGAGTCCCACATGATCCCCAGAGCAGCTGAACCCAGGTTGGTCTGCATACAGCACTGGGTTTCCATAATAAGGAAAGAGATGCCGTCCGCTGTTAATAAAAACGAGCGGTCAAATGACCAAGAACTAACGACCTTGGGAAAACTGCTAAGCTCCATAAGCACTGCTGAGTGGTCCGATAAATGAGATGGGAGGTAACAAATATTTTTTACTGATTCTACCAATCTATGATTTATTAAGATATAATCAATTCTAGACTGGTGATGGTATTTCTGATTACGAAACGAGACCCCCTGCTTCTTACCAGCCCTGTCCCTCCATATGTCCCTGAACCCATATTGCTTCATACATCTAAGCAAAAGGACCCTAGTTTTAGAAAGAGCTAAGGGCCGACTATTTGGTGTTTTATCTAAGACAGGGTCTAAAACTATGTTAAAGTCCCCCGCCAGGATGGTCGGTTCTGGGAAAGACAGTAAATGTGAAAATACAGATGTTAATACGGACGGATCATCTACATTGGGCCCGTAATAACCCACATTCGTAGTTTGAGCTCCGGCAACATATATTGTAACGATAACCCATCTGCCTCCTGGGTCAACCAATTTCGAAATGAATCTTGCTTTGAGTGGTCTTTTAAAAATGATTGACACACCTCTGGTATTAGTGCCTTGCGACGTTGATATAGAGAAGTCAATCCATCTATTTTTCTTTACCAAAGAGAGTACTTCCAACTCTATAAGGTGCGTCTCCTGGAGAATAATGATCTGCGCATCAGAATCCCGCAAGTATTGCATAATCTTATCCGCCCTGGGTCTGATGCGGAGACCATTCACGTTTCAGGAGATAATTTTCAGGCTATTCATAATGGCTTAGATCTTCCACCACCAGACCTCTCAGAAGGGCTAGGTAGACACAACCCTTCCCCGATCATAGTGTTAATTCTGGTACTGCTAGTGACCTTTAACCAAAAATAAAGATGTTCCAAACGGAAAATGACTTTATTTTTAAGACTTCTCCCCACCCCCCCTTTCCGCAGTGCCCCAAGCTACACCCCCCCCCCCCACAGGAAACCCTTGCCCTATCTATCCGGAACAAGTCCAGAAGATATTAAGTACCCCAACCCAATGCTCCCACTGTGCTGTCTAAAAAAGGAAAAAGACAGTTACAAATAGCTATGTTACAAAACCTATATATAGCCTAAGTAACAAAAATACTAGTCAGGCTCTACTGTTTGAGAAAAGAGATCTTCCTTCTTTTCTCGCTTTATTTTTCTAATTTATTTTTCCGTTTTCCTTTTTTATGTTATACCAGTGAATTTATTTCATTGCTCCCCCTTTCTTTTTATTTCTTTTTATTTCACTTCACTTTTTTTTCCCTTCCCCTTTTTCCCCCTTGCTACCAAGCACACATCATTTTACTCCAGAGAAGTAAAAAAAGAGATACCGAATACCAATGGCTGGATG